>NC_085844.1:174311898-174945112 GCF_035594765.1 Anolis carolinensis
CAAGAAGAAAGCATTTGTACCTGCCCCAAAGAATCATCAGTTTAAACATGGAAAAGATTTGATAAACTTTAGTAAGCACATTAGGGCAGCATTCTTGGAATTTAAGGGTTGCTGTTCTTTAAAACAAATACAAAACGTTTGCATAAAACTCAACTGATTCATTTCATTTCCTTACACAAAGGGCACTTGCTATTTGTCTTTTATTCATGTACATTTTGGGATTATATTCAGTACCTTTATCCAGCTTTTCTGAAAAGCACTCAGCATACTTACTTTCTAGTCTATTCCATGCCTATATTTGTTTTCAAACTGTTCTTCAGAATAGATATGTTTGCCAAACATTTAGTAATTCCTCTTTGCTAAAGGGCATATTGGAAAAAAGGAAAGCAATTACAACCTTTTCTTGTTTAAACAATTAAGAGAATTTCATACTTGTTATTTAGCAATGCAAAAAAATTAAAAAGAGGGTGTATTACTTCTTTGAGAGCTTGAGGGACAATGGAATTTAAATTGAAACAAGACTTCAGAATGAAATATATTACTTCCCTTTAGTTCAACACTGCACACATTAGGGTCAAAACAGGCCTTGTTTAAGTTTGTTTGTTTGTTTTTGATAGCTATTCAAGAATGTATGCTCCATGGATAAAATTATTTGCAAGAGATTCAGAGTGCAAAAAAGGAAGCATTTCTTCATGGAACATTTACTTGATATGTAGAACTTGTTGCCACAAGACATTGCAATGATCACTAGAATAGTACTGGGCTATTTGTATGTGGAGACTGTCAAATATTATGCTTCCATTTTGCAAGGGACTGTCACTATTTTTGTGGAAACAGGACCCAGCAGTATGTAGCAGCATGCATTTGTGGAGCTCTTCAGCAGTAGGATAGGTGAGCCCAAGAAAAGCAGTCCTCGGGAGCCAAGGCTGCTGCCCCTTCTTGCCTGTTGGAAGAGCTGTTTATCTTTCTCCTTCTCTTTCCTCTTCTTTATTCTTGCAGTGGCTCTCCCAGATTGAGGACAAATTAGGCCATGTACTGGTTAAATTATGAGGCCCCTAACTTGGACCCTGAAGAAGGTAGGCCCACTCCCTGTTTTGTGGCACACTTCTATAGACCATCAACTCTATTTTGTCTAGAATCGCTCCAGAACAGAACTTCAAATTTAGAATTGCACCACATAAACAAACTCCATCATAAGTTTATTTAGCAGAAAGATGGGCCTCCTTAGCCAATGTGGCCCTGTGCTTAAGCACACCTAAGCACAATGGTAAATCCGACACTGGTAAAGAGGACTGAATACCACTCTGCCATTGGGAAGTGACACCAGGGTATCCCCAGCAATTGTCTACCCTGAGAAATAGTGGGAACAGCAAGGGATTTCACATAGTTGCTGAATCTTGGAGTGCAATCATGGTGTGTGTGTGTGTGTGTGTGTGTGTGTGTGTGTGTGTGTGTGTGTGTGTGTGTAGATATGGGCATTGCCCTACCCACAAAAAGAATTTTGACCTGTCAATGAACTTTTCCTTCAGTCCTCAAATCTCTAAGATCATAGTAATTAACATGTTGGTTGAACATGTTTAGGCATCCAGAGGAAGGGGGCAGACAATAATATCCAATAAAAGTTTGTAGTATGAACAATTACCCGTGTCCTACTCCCTGCAACACTAAAGATGTGGGTATTGAAAGAAAGTGTCGTGGAGAGGGGGGAAAGATTATTTCTTAATCTTTAATCAAGGTAATTGCCTCACTTTGCTTCTTTTTATAAACTGCTTATTTGAGATGAGTAAAGAGTGGAATAAAAGGCTGACTTGGAAGAAGGCTATGGCTGTGGAGCAGAAGGGGGAGAAAGACAAACTGAAGACGTGGGAGGAAAGGATTCATAGCTGGGGCTCCTTCTAAAGACAATATGTAATGGTGTTGTCCCCAGTATTGCTTTTTATCCTCCTCCCTTCCTTTGTAGTAGCCCATGAAGGGATGACTCAGGGTTCCCACTCACTCCCTCTTCTTTTTCTTTCTTTCTGCCATGTCTCCACCATCTTGGCTATCACCTTGTTTGTGCTGTCAAAAGTAGTCTGCATGCGAAGAGTGGTGCTTTTCTTCCAGCTTCAAGGGTGGGTGGAGGTGAATCTGGATATTCCCGTATGATGGATATTTGCTATGGTAGTTTTGCACTTATTCTAAGAGAGATCCGAGTCCTTTTCTCATCCACCTCGCTGTTCTGTTTTGAGCCTTTAGAAATAAGACTGTAAGCTCTTTAGATACTGAAAAGTTGCATATTTGTTGTATTATAGCTCATTCCTGGTCCAACTGTTCTTCTAGCTTTCATAAACTAACAAGAGAAAATCTGGGGGGAAATGATCCATGCCTCTTCCATACTATTGTAACAAACCTGGTCTGGATAAAGAAATTTGTTTGTTGCAAATATTATACAATAAAATCCCTGGGACTGGTATCTATAGTTTCATCTATCCACATCTGACAAAATATGTCCTCTTTAGGCATTTTCTAGGTCCTCCAGCACAACTCTATGGTCAAAAGTCTTACATTCAGTAAGTTGTGCTAGTGCCCACAGTTTTGCATATTCACATGAAGTCCAGGAACACTCCTGGACTTATCCAGGGGTCATACTGTAGTACTTTTGTCCTGCTTGTTGATTTTAATGATTGTTTTTATTGATGTTGATGTTTTTTACTGGGATAATTGTTTTATTGCTTTGTTACTGTTATTTGTTTGTTTTACCGGGCCAGGCCCCATGTAAGCCACCCCGAGTCCCTTCGGGGAGATGGGGCGGGGTATAAAAATAAAGTTGTTGTTATTATTATTATTATTATTATTATTATTATTATTATTATTATTATTATTATTACTTTTGCCCAGAACTTTGCAGTCATGAAACAACAGAAAAATTTTCACCAGTTGAAATGGTTCATGCCTTTGCACTGAAGGAGAAGGGAGATGTAACCCTAGTTTATATTCAGATTTATTTATTTATTTTATTTATTTACAACATTTATACCCCGCCCTTCTCACCCGAGGGGACTCACAAAAATTGGCAAAATTTAATGCCCAAAATGTAATCATAAAAACAAAACAATATAAACAGATCCATTAATAACATTGTTAAAACGCATTATAAAAACCTTAAAAATGTATATATAATTAATTCCATTCATCCGAGATCCTCATGCTTCATCCTTAAATCAGGCCATGTCAACTTTGTCATTTACCCTCAATTTTTTAGTGAAAACCTTAATGTATGGACTTAGGACCTTAACACACATGCCACGGGAAATGTCTTTCAAATAGGTAACCTGTGGTTTAAGAAGGCTCCATGTGGACCTGATACATTCTGAATACATACAAACCCATCACACCTGTGGTTCTCTCCTTCCCATATCTAATTAAATATTGCACTTTGACTCATCACATGATAGAGGGATGACTCTTCCCAATCCATCCAATATTGCCCTGTGTCATTGTCTTCCCTTATTTTTGGATTTGGGCTTTTTTGTCTGATCTTTTGCAAACACCCAAGTTTGTAACCTCCATCCAATTGGAGAAAGGTAAAACATATTTTTGGTCCAGCGGAACTGTGCCATTCCCCACAATCTTTTACATCATTTCTATCAAAGCATACCCCCACCATCTGTTAAATTGTAGTAGTTGTTGTTGTTGCTGCTGCTGCTATTGTTGTTTCAAAAGGGAATCCCATGATCTGTTACATCACTTCTGGCAAGGCAAACCCCATGATCTGTTAACAGAGAGTGAACTGCAGGTGACTTGCAGACAGTTGCACCATCACATGTCAAAATTGCACCTCTGATATGCACAGCGATGAGTGAATATGATTTCCAATCCTTTTAACAAAAGGTACTGTCTGTAGATTATTTGCCTAATAGTGCCTACAGTTTACCTATGAAAAGGACTTTGCATCATGTGATAGACTCATAGGTGCCAGTAGGAAAAGGTGTCAGACACAGGGTAAGATACTGTAATTTTTAAAATTTATTTTCACTAGTTTTATCCAGAATGTATGGTTCAAATCCATCTAAAATTGATTAATGTTAGGGTTCACTGAGGCCAAGAAGACATATTAATTTTGGCAAAGTTCCATTGCTTTCAATAGGACTTAGTCAAGCCTGGCTTTAGTAGATAAGGGTGCCTACTTCTTGTTACAATGAGGACTGAAATTCTTATTCTAATAACATCCCAAGGGTCTTGCAAATTGTATATGGCCGATGGAAAATAAATGCTTTAGCTCAGCCCTGTTATTAATACACAAACAGTTCCTTAAGAGAAGATTTATTTCCCTGTTCTATTTGTAGAAATAGAAAAGTAATGTAGGAAATATGTTTTTAATAGTAATGTCACTGATAAATGTCAAGGAACAAAAAAATGGCCATTAAGCAAAGCAAGGGAAGATTGGAATGAACATCATTTGTCTATTGTCAATTTCTTTCAACTGGCTTGAGTTTACTAAAGATGGGGGGAGGGGAGTAAGAGACACTGCCTAATTCATTGCAGTTCAGGTAACAGTGAAAAATATTCACTGTCAGCAACAGTTCTATGAATAGATAATATTATTTTCTAAGAGCTGAGTTCCTATTTTCTGCACCATGCACAGCATCCTTGTCCTTTCTGTAGAATCTCCTTTCTTAAATAATTCACATATGTTTTGTGGGGGGTAGATTCAGTAATATTCCATCTGTTGTCCTTATAAGAAAAAGTCATGATTTACAGAGTCTGTTTCATTTTATTGGAGTCATTGCATTTTCTTCACCAGTTGCTACACAAGACATGGATCCATTATATCACTGATGGAGCAATATTGAAGGTCCTGTTGTAAAAGGATATCTAGAGAAGGTCATATTTGGAGAGGGATTAAAGAAAATATACAGAAGTTAAGTAATGCCTCATGTGAAACCCAGTAGCCTTCATTCACAGTACCTCAGTAACAAAGAAGAAAAGTTTGATGGCCTCAAGCTTAAATGTAAAGAATATATATGGGTGTATCATAAAAGCCTTCTGTTGTCTGGACCAGTCTCTTTTGTTTGAAAATGTCTGCTAAGTATCACGTCACCACAACCTCCTTTCTTACCCATTGTGAAATGCATATATGAACATATCATATAAATTGTTTGTTGTACATGGGTCTGTGTGGTCTGTGACATAACGACAGCTGAAACATCACCAAGAAACACCATGAAGAAACAGAGGTGGCCACTGCTACCCACTCAAGCAACTCTATGAGAGGTATTTACAAGCTTGCATTTCTCAAAGCATGGAGATAATTCATTACAAACCGTGCATTAGAATAATAGAATCATAGAGTTGGAAGATTCTAGGGACCATCCTGTCCAACCCCCTGCCATTCAGGAAAAATACAATCAAAGCACCCCTGGCAGCCATTCAGATTCTGCTTAAAAGTCTCCAAAGTAGGAGCCTCCACCACTCTCCAAGGCAGAGAGTGGAACAGCTCTTACAGTCAGGAAATTCTTCTTAACGTTCAGGTAGAATCTCCTTTCCTGTAATTTGAACCCATTGCTCCGAGTCCTAGTCTCCCAGGCAGCAGAAAACAAGCCTGCTCCCTCTTCCTCGTGACATCTTTTCACATATTTATACATGGCTATCATGTCTAGTCTCAACCTTCTCTTCTGCAGGCTAAACATTCGTTAAGCTGCTCTTCATAGGGATTCATGCTCTCCAGACCTTTAATCATTTTAGTTGCCCTCCTCTGGACATGTCCCATTACTTGTAATTATGATTGTTCCCAAATGACAGTAGTATCATTGTGTTCCATTATCATTAAAACTTTAAGAGGGATCAAACCTCTCTTTTTATGTTATAACTATAGCTGTCCCTCCACGTTGACAGTTTTGACTTTTGCAGATTATTCACAGATTTGATTTAAAATATTTAGGATTCTTTAGGTCCAATATGGTGTGATTCCATGGTTAACTCTAAGATGGAGGACTTAGAGATTTACAGAGAGAATAACTCTCTGGGAATCGCTAGGTCCTGCAATGTGATTCTATGTTCACCTTCCAGAAGAAGTTGATCTTAATGTTGTGCAAGAAATTCCTAGAGGTGTTATTTCAAGTAAAAAGAAAAAAAGCAATTTCTTTTTTATATATAGTTTTTCACTTTTACAGGGGTCCTATGCCCAGCAAATGTGAAGATATGATTATATAATTTTTAGATATATTCATAGATGCAGAAATGTGAATGGTGGAGGAGAAATACAACATAGTTCAAGTGACTTTTGCTCTTGGCTCCTGATGTTGCATCATGGTCTGTTATGGGTATTGAGCTTCATTGCTTTTGTAAGATGGGAAAATATAGTTACTTTTAAATGGTTTTAAACTGATTACTTTGGCCATGTACCATTAAAGTTATATCATAAGTCAAACTCAACCTTATGGCACATAACAACTCCTAGTACTTTGGAGCTTGGAGCTACAATGATATTCTAGCTCTGGAATATATTTGCTTCTTTTTGCTATCCCCTGCTAACAGAAGAATGACACCAACAAAATTGTATGTTCATATATTTCAGTTGGCAGAGAAGCCATAAAACAAAAACTCAGCACGCCTCCTTGCTAATAGGTGACCCTGAGGCCACACTAGGTTCACAATGACTTTCCAATCTGCTTTACAAGGTTTTGTCTATTTCCATCAGCACTGCCCCTTGGTCACTGTATTGTATTCTGTCAATTCTGACAGCTGCCAGAATTCCAGTCTAGGCCCACATGTTTCCTTATGATATCACATATGCAGGCTGAGTCCACATACACAGGAAAAGGAACAGTTCCCATGGAGGGGCACTTAAGTAATGGGATGCCCATCCCATAATTAATTGAGTAATAGTGTTCCCAATGACAGATCTGAGCAATCAGGGAGTGGGCATGTAACTTCCCTGCCAAAATAAAAAGGCAGCATTTAATGTGCACTGAGAATGATCTCAGAATGCCCATCTGAGTGCTTAGATCAAAGTTTATTACAGACATGGACTGAATGTAACATTTAAATAATTTGATTGACACTTCTCAAATCCAAAGCTTAATACCCCTAGTTTTTACTCTTTTCTGCCTAATTCTGCCTAATGATAATTATGATTTACAGAAATAGCACATCCCATTATCTCATTCAAGGGCTTGGTTAATCTTACAATAATTGCAATCTGGTCTGCTTTCACATCACACAATGTTATTACTTCAATTCCCACAGCATGTAGAATCCTGGGATTTATAGTTTAGAGTGGAGTGTTTAGAATTCCCAGCAAGAGACCTCTAATGCTTCCCCTAATTATAGGATACAGCCATGACCATTAAAATGGAGTCAAAACTTCTGTAATTGTGTGGCCCCCCCGGCTCTGGAACTCTCTCCCTAAGGAGATCAGGTTAGCTCCTTCTCTGCCCATTTTCTGCCGGGAATTGAAAACATAGTTGTTCCAGAGTGTGTTTGAATGAATAGGCCCAATAGAGCTGTCATTAGAATACTTCTTTATGTTTTAAAAGCATATAGCACTTTATCACTGTTACTCATTTCCATGATACAGCACTTTATGAAACCTGTCCCCGCTGGTTTGCTTTTAATTACTCTGATTTTATCCGCTTGGATTTTAATGTATTGTCCATTATTTTATTTTGTGTATTGTTGAAATGTTTTAAGTTTTTGTCAAATATGTTGTGTCGTTGTTTTGGGCTTGTCCCTGTTGTGAGCTGCCCCGAGTCCCTTCAGGGAGATGGGGCGGTATATAAAGATAAAGATGATGATAATGATGATGATGATGATGATGATGATGATTATTATTATTATTATTATTATTATTATTATTATTATTATTATTATGAAAGGGTCCCAGAGTTCAGCCTAAAAATAACCTATATTATATGATGTGTGTATTGTAACAGACTGTCTCACAACAAGCCTCAAAAGACATACATATTCAGCAAAGAAGTAACATGGAATCTTGCTTTTAGCAGTCCATGAAGAGGGTAAAACACCTACTTTTAGCAACTTTTAACTGCTTTGCTACTTTAGTTCCAGAATAAGGATTTTTACCTACAAATACTTCTCTCTTGTTTTCAGACTTTTCAGACTCCAACATAACAAGGAGACGGGCGAGTTGATATTGGTTGTGGCCTCATGGACAGCTCATGACCATAGGACTGTGTTAAAGTCAATGTTTGGACTGATTAGCTCTCTTTATTATCATTTTAGCAATCCGCTCCCTTAGAAAAGAAAGGTTGAGCAAATCAGCTGGTGAAAGGTACGTGCTTATTGCCACTATCATCATTTGGTTCTGAAAGCAAGTTTGAGCACAACCTTGAAGATGTGGCAAGACGTACGTGCATTTCTGCTCTCAGTAGACACAGAATGTCCTTCTTTGGTGAGCATGTATCCCATATTTCTTTTGCACTACAAAGTAAAACTCAGCTGAAGAGGAAAGTAAGAAAGAATAACATTTCACTTTCAGCACCAGATTGCAATATGGGAAGATGAAACTTCCCCATACGTTGTGTGGTCACTTGCTTAAAGTTGCCTTGATTCCTTGCTCGCTTATCCATGAGCCAGAGAAAAGATATGGCAATCCTTTCCTTCTCCTCACCAAGCAAAGTGAGTAATGACTCAACATTCCCTATGCTGTAATACACCCATCTGGAAAGGCCTTTAGGTGGACTTCTCCATAGCTCATACGTTTCTGGAAATATTATTTTTCTTTTTAATACTATGAGGAGAGGAGGCAAAATAGCCACGAAATGTATAATTCATAGCTAGTTAGGTTACAATTATGTCTGCCAGGAAAGCTATTAGCTGAGGAAGCCAACGATCTAGATGCTGCTGTTGCTGAGATAGAACAGTATTTGGTATCTGGGTTCTGCTCCAACCATGGCCTCAAACACCTGACATTTATGTGGAAATATATACAGGGAGCCCAGATGAAAAGGAAAAGCAAGCCATCCAGATTTGCCTGGTTAACTCCAGGGTGCTGGTTGCTTGGTGATGAATCAGCACAGGCATATTTGCTTCTCAGTTACATACTGTTGTGAAGCAGTGCTGGTAATCATTATTAACTTTACTGCTGAGAACCCCTACCGGCCTGGTGTACATGGACAAGATAAAATAAAAGCGAAAGGATGCCACAACTACTTTGCCTTTGTAATGTTTTCTAAACTTTCTATCTAGAATCAAGCCAGAAAACAGATGACATGAAAATATGAGTTGGATCATAATCTGAGCCAATGGCACTTTTTTAAGTTAAGGAAATTGTTGTTTAAGAAACGGCCAGAGTTACAGTTTTAAAAGATAAAAATGAAAGTGTTTTCATATATTAATTTCAGTGATGATTCTTTATTCTACAAAAGGCTGTGATATCCCCTCAATGCCTATCATACTTCAGATATAAAAATGCATTGACTGAAAAATCTATAATGCCTTCTACAAGGTGCTTCACTAAAGAAGTAAAATTTTATATGATCTGGTTGCATGAAGATTCACAACTGTTACACTACTCAGTTACTTTCCATTGCAGTTGCCGTTTCATAGTTTGGACAAGTAGAATACATTCAGTAATAGCCTTCAATATTTCTGAGGTATCCATGACAAAAAGCCTTGAACTCACAAACCTAATCATATGATCCTTAGGAATGATATAGATAATGATATCCCTAATATGAACTGATTCCAGTGCAGACTCATATTTAAATAACCTTGCCCCACTCTTGTCATCCATTCCTTTGCCTAATTGGGTCACTATTTAATTACCTTATTTATTCACTTGGATTATACATTTTGCACATGGAAAGGGAGAATTCATATGGCCTTATTAAAAGAGGAAAGTGGATGGGCAGATTGAGTAGGTAACGGAGTGATCAATGCCTTCTAATGGTTGAAAAGGTAGGATTCTAGCATATCCAAAGGACACAATTATAAAACTCTTGCAAAAAAGGATTCCTTGAATCCCACCATGGCAATACTGTATAATTGCTAGCCAGTATTCAGCATCCATTTTCTGGACAAAATACTGTAGTGTGCAGTAGCCTCACAGCTCCAATGTGCCATGCACCAGGACTATATTTGTAAGTATTCAGCTCAGCCGCCCTCCACCCAAAGCCCTGGAAATTCACCAAGGACAGCAGTCAATGGCTTAGGGACCACTAATTCTTTAGCAACCACCACCTTTAACACTACTGATCTAGATACATTTCAATCTAGGATGAGACTGTTTTATCATGGCTTTATTCCAGTGCTTCTCAACCTGTGCGTCCCCAGGTGTTTTGACCTGCAACTCCCAGAAATCCCAGCCAGCTTACCAGCTGTTAGGATTTCTGGGAGTTGAAGGCCAAAACATCTGGGGACCCACAGGTTGAGAACCACTGCTTTATTCCTTCTTGGAGTAATGATGAGCCCAAAATGTGGTACTGGGGGACTCCTTTTGGCACATTTTCTATTGACCTATAGATTCTGTCAGGTTTCTTTCTTAATTTCCCATAATACTGTATTTTACATATATGAAACTTTTGGATAGCATGTCTGATATTTAGGTATCTGATGTCACCTTAATTTCAACAGCACCAACTTCTATTTCTCCTTTCCATCTATTTCCAAGACAGCTTTTTCCATTTTAAACCAATGCCTTTCATCAATAACGGACTCACTGTGGATAAACATACGGAAATGTTCATGGAGAAAAGACAGATGGGCTTCTGGTCTGTTGGAAAGTAAATCAGGAAATAGCCTGTACTTAATGAGGGCTATGCTTCTCCTGAAGTGACAATTTTACATGTTGGATTCCTGGATTCGGTCCTGAGTCTAGACACTCAGGCTTCTGAACTGGCTGGGACTCAGGAGTGTATTTGCACAGTTAAGGCCACTTATGATTGTTCCTAGAGAAATCTGATCAGGGCATGGTGATGCCTTAGTTACATTCTGTTTGGATGATGGTAAGACGTTCTAAATTCATTCTGCCTTTGTCAAATGCTTTGCAACTTCGACTGGTCCAAAGAGCTGCAGCTGGTTACAGAGAGCACATGACTCTTTTGTTACAACAATTTCAGTAATTACCAATCTGTTCCCAGTCATAATTCAAGGTTCTAGGTATTATCTTTGCAGCTCGATTTCTGATTATTTGAGAGACTGTCATTTCTTGTAGACGTTTGCATGGACTTTGAGATCTCCAGGGAAGAACCTAGTAATAATCCTAGTAATACTTCCTTTATAGGCACATTTGGTAGGGATGTAGCAAAAGACCTTGCCAGTGATTGTGGAGTAGATTTTGCTTTTAAATGGGCTAGACAGTTCACATCCCTGTTGTTTTTTCATTAGCAAGTAAAGACTTTATTTTATTTCTATTTTTTCAAAAGTGTGATAAGTTTTCGGAAACTGACTTTTAATAGTATGTTGCACAATTTAGATTTCCTGTGTTTAATCAATATGTTCTTAATGATTTTAAAAATTCTGTTGGGAAACTGAACCAATGTTTTAACATAAATTATCAGTACACTGACTGAAGGATCCAAACAAAAGACACTCTGCACATTCTCAACTCCACTGCTCTTTTGCAGGCAGCTTTTACATGTGAAACAAACAAGCAAGTGATCTAAACTGATATGTAATCTCCCAGACTTGGATTTCAAAGCCTAGTCTTATCAGTTCTAGTTCAAAATAAACTTTGGAAAAATTCTTCTTCTCTGAGTGATGCTAGAGGAAGGGGAGGTAATTTCCCTTTAGCAGGTTGTAGCCATGGAAATGCACTGATATTCAATTGAATTTGTTCTGAAGAAGAGTTCAGGAAAGTAGTAACTTGAAGGAAGCTCTATTTGGTGCCAACAGTAATACAAAAAAAAAAGAAAAGCTATTTCATAGGGCAGAAATTTGGCTCAAAATATACTTAATGTAAAACATTCCATTAAATCTGACAATGTTTTCAACTTCCCTGAGCAGTTGAACAAATAACAGACTTTCCATTGTCTGAATTGTGATGGTTTGCTTCCTCAGTTGCAATGCATAGCATCCAGGATGATTGTTTTAGCACACCTCATTTTGATCTTTTAATTAGCAAAGGGACTCCTTGGTAGACTTGAAACAACCTGGTTCCATAAAGACGTCTGACCTTGCTTGCAACCTCAAAGCTTTTAATAGCTTAACTATTAGGTTTGCTTTTGGGAAACTCAGTCCATGTGCAAAATTTAGGCAGAAAAACATAACGCCACTACAATAATTTCCATCAGTCTACTTTTTTGCTCACTTAAATTAATTGGCAATCATTTGTAAAATTTTCAGAATGATGGTATTTGTGCTGATGGAGGAAATTAAGATGCCTGGAGATCCTGAAAGGTTAAAAGTCTTTGTGTGTGCATATGTCTTTCTCAATCTGACACATTCTCTCTAGATTAACTTGGTGTTGAGAAATGCTATGGATTGCAAACTGAACTGCTTGGTTATTTAATGAACATGAAACAGATAAAATGATCTCTAAATGCCGTTTTAAAGAAATCAAATAAATAAAAATTAAAAAGCCAGTTCAAACTGCCCCTGAAAGGTCAAGAGTTTTCTGCTACATCTCCAGGTGGCTTTCACTTTCTCCTATATCCTTGCTTAACCTCTGCTTTGTTAAAACGAAAGCAATAGAGAATTTGTTTTGGCAAAATGCCTTGGCAATAATACCTTGAAAGCTACAAAGGCCAATGAAAAGACACCCACAGACAGATTTAAGTGGGGTTTTGAAATAAGCCCCAAATAAGTATGTAAGAGTCTCCCCTAAGCTCTCCGTTATGGTTGTAAAGTGATGTTGCACAGCACTGCCCTTGCTGTTGGGTTGTATTGCCTATCCTGAAATTGCATTTGGAGATAGGACACCCCTCATATAGATCATATTGCTGCATGCAAAAGTGGGGGTTCTACTCCAAAACCTTTATCCAATTCTCCAGTGGCTGCTGCTGGTGGCTTTTATGTCAGGAGGTTAGTGCAACTACTCTGATGTTTTAAAAGCTACCCAAGGTGCTGAACTTTTGGGGGGCTAAGATACAAAGTCTGGAATTACACCCAGAATAGTTTTACTACCCTTCCCAATATGGCGACTTTGCCAAAACTTTGCAATGCTTGTATCATCCAGGATAGCTGTCCCAACAGCTAGACTCTGTTGAAGGGTTTAGAAAGAGAATACATCTATCTTGGTATTCTCTTAGCATAAAGTCTATGTGAAGATGGGGTTAGTGGAAAGCTCATGAAGGGGGCAATTAAACCCAATCATGCTAGCAATTAGAAGTGTCTCATATTATTGTAATTGACTCCAGGTTCTTTTAATTTCAAAAATAGCTAGGCTTATTCTAAGAATCTCAGGATATGGATCTGCTGGTAATTTATAGCAGTTTTAATTGAAACATTGCTATAGAGCTGTGGTTCTCAACCTGTGGGTCCCCAGATGTTTTGGCTTTCAACTCCCAGAAATCCTAACAGTGCTTCTCAACCTGGGGACCCACAGGTTGAGAACTACTGCGAAAGATCACTGGGATTAGAGCCATCCCTTCTGCTAGTTGAATGTCCTTCTGGTCTCAGAGGTCTAATGATGGATCAATATATCAACAGAAGCCAGCTAAAACTTGGTACAGGAGAACCAATTCCCACCCCCCTCTAAAAATCCCAACAACATCAAATAGAGATGGGGTGAGAAAAAGAAGAGCAAATTTATACCAGATCCAAGCCTCATTCAACCTATGATCACACAAAGCCAACACAAAGATTAAACCAGAGCAAGAGTAGTCCCAATTAATGTCCAATATCCCCAGGCTGTCAGGGTTTTCAATTGTAGGGCTAGTACCAAGAAGAATAAAACAACGTATTCAGTTTTTTAATGTTAACCCAAAATTTATTAAATCCCTCAATCCATTGAGTATATTTATGTTGGGACTAACAATAGGATTCAGGGCTTATCTTGATCAGGTGAGATTACACTCTTGGTCCATTTCTTAGTTATGGAACAATCTACCAGTTTATGATGCGAAAGAGTCCTATCTTTCCCATGTTAACCATTTTAAATTTCATTGTGGTTTATGAATATATATTTGTGAGTTTGAGGTTTTGATGGAATACAGGTGGAATGCAAAGGGGTCAAGAGTTGCAGACAATTTTTTCAGAACAGGAACAGTGTTTTTTCAGCTAGATCGTTTGGGTAACTGAAATGGTTTGAAAAGGGAATTACTTCACAATGAGACTTTCAAGTTCCAGTATTGGTTTTCATACATTAGCACTCAAGTCAATTCAAATATCAAAGATGAGTGTCTATGTATGTTTCTTCCATGGGATTATTCATGTTTGAAGTAAAACAGGAACATGGATTTGAAAACAGGAACACTGCCATATAATCCAGGTCAAAGCAGATACTCTGGATTTTATATGGCAGTGTAGAAAGGGTAACTGAAAGAACATTAATGATTTGAAAAGGGAATTAGTTGACACTGAGACTTTCAAGTTCCACTATTGATTTTCATACATTAGCACTCAAAAGTCACTTTAAAAAATCAAGGATGAGTGTGTATGTATGTTTCTTTCATGGGATTGTTCATGCTCACAGTAAAACAGTAACATGGATTTGAAAATAGGAACACTGCCATATAATCCAGGTCAAAGCAGATACTCTGGATTTTATATGCAAGGGACCTGAGTTCACATGGCAAAAGGTGTTTGTACTCAATTAAGCCCCCTTCTACACTGCCATATAAAATCCAGAGTATCGTCTTTGAACTGGATTATATGGCACTGTAGACTCAAATAATCCAGTTCAAAGAAGATAATGTGGATTATCTGCTTTAATAATTTGGATTATATGGCAGTGTAGAAGGGGCCTAACTGAAGAAGACTGAGGAGGAGTAGAGAGGCAGAATATTGTCCTTGCCAATAAACTGAGGCAGGAGCACCCGTCTAATCTGTATGTTCTTCTACAATAATACCCGTTGCCATCTCAAAACATGAAATGATTGATAGCTTGAATGTTTGTGCAGCGAAACATGCACTAAAAGTACATTACAACAGACTACCTTTGACCTCATTTTAGCAGAACTGGTTATTTTAAAAGAATCACTAGCAATGCTTGTAAAGTTTTATCTAGAGTGAAATACCTTCTTTTACTATGTTTTTAAGCTTAGCAGGTTTCTTGGGTGGCCAAATCTCCATCTTTATCTTGCCCATAGACATATTATTGCTTTGTTTTTATATGCACTGGCTCCATATACCTCTTCATCAAGGGGTGGATGTTTCACTTCACATATTGTTTACTTATTCAAAATGTGAGTACCGAAAGGGTAAATTTCACTTTGAGCAGAAAGAACACCTAAAAATAGACATCGCTGGAGAACAGTGGGAACACTCTGGATATTGATCACAAAATAAATGAGAAATCAAGATCAGCAGTCCTATATAGAATATATGGTTAGGCACCAGGGTCTATTCAAAATTTTTACTGCTTCTGGTAAAGCATAAATAATATATTTCCCCATTTATTGCTGGAAAACTGACTAGTAGTTGAGATGGGAAAGTCTCTCTGAATCCCAGGAGCATCAAGATGGTTGAGGGGACTCAAGGGCATGTTTTGGACAGAAGGGAACACTTAAGGAGCCCAATTGGGAGGCTGTCACTATTGTTCTTCAACATTTATTGAGATGATTGCTCTGCTGTACCTCATGATGATACAGTTAGATACACCTTACCACAGTGCCTGTGCCTTAGCAATCCTGACACATACTGTTTGAAAGTGACAAAATATTGTTCACTGACATAGCCTTTTCCCCCTTTTACATTTAATTGCTTTTTAAAAAAACATACCTGGATTGTGAGATACCATTTATTATAAGGATGCCCCCCTACTTGAGGGATGGAAAGCTTTTCCTTTTATGTAGACTGAGAAAGAGGGGTCTGGACTCCTTAAAACAGCAGGAATTTGCCTATCGTGTATTTTAAGAATATAGCCAATAAGTTCATTTTGTTCACAAATGCATGTTTAGGTTAACTCAAATCAATACCTTCATTTCTTATTTAAAACACACCCATGTTAATAGCAGTTTTCTGATTGTCACCTTCACATGTCATTAAATTTTGAGTATCTTTTATTGCCATTTTGGAAACACAAAATTGCTGTCTTAGCCTGTGATGTTGTGAGTTTCTGCGAAGTCTTGAACACAGTTACCCAACAGGAGTGTTCACTGTTGAAATTCTCCAGATACATGCATTTGACTTACTACAGGGCTATGCTCCATGGCCTCTGCTCTGAGTGAAAATGAGCTTCAGTTTAATTCATTGACTGATATTGTCAAGCGACCTTTGAACCTATACCAACCCCTGGAGCCTAAAAATTAGACTTTAGTCCTGATGGGCCCACAGTTTGACAGATGACCTGTTGTTTTTATCTTGAGCAGCAGCAGTAAAAGAGTGTTGGCAGATGGCATTTTAAAGCTAATATTTCTTACTGTGCATATGGGTGTATCTCAAACTCTGTTGTACCCTTCATCATTGCCCTAGATCTGAACTTAGTTTTAACATTAGGTTCAGTTTTTTTTCCTTGTACAATGCTCATAGACACTTAAGAGACTTTTGCGGGGATTATTTCTGTCCTTCATATTGCTTTTGATTCTTCATCCTTCAAATTCCAAGATGAGCTTACTATTAGGCAGTATGAGATGGGAACCTCAGGCAGCAGATTTGGAATGCCATGCATTTAATTTGTTTTGATAATCGGTCCACATATTGCACAAGGAATCTGTCCCAGGATCCTTCGTGTACTATGACCTTTGTGTGATCTAGAGCCCTATTTTTCTTAACTGAAATGAACTATGTCTTAGGCCTTCAGCTGAATTATATTGTAGAAATTCGCTGGAAATCTAGTGATGCCCAGATAAGGGTTTTCTATTGGCCTCCAATGCAATTCTGTGATTAAGTTCTGGTGGAAATTCCAGATAAAGTTGATCAGAGAATCATGCTGGAGGCCAGAAGGGAACATCACTAGGTCCTTCAGTCTGGTTCTATACTATTGAAAGCTCTGCACATATAACTGAGCTCATGTGATAAGCAGGCGTACTGTACTGTATTTTTACTTTGAAAGGGAAAAAAAGAGTTTGAAAGGTGTTCTTCCATATGTATTTTAAAAAGATGGTAGGTTTTAGAAACTATAAACTTTAACTCTATTGCAAGTACAACAGGGCATCCCTACTCAAACCTCAGTTGCTGTCACTGCTGCCAAATAAGTTAGAAATCCTTTCTTGAAGTGCCCATTGCGGCTCAGTCGTTTAGCCGTCTCTGACTCTTCGTGACCTCATGGACCAGTCCACGCCAGAGCTCCCTGTCGGCCGTCACCGCCCCCAGTTTCTTCAAGGTCAGGCCAGTCACTTCAAGGATACCGTCCATCCATCTTGCCCTTGGTTGGCCTCTCTTCCTTTTTCCTTCCATTTCCCCCAGCATTGTGATCTTTTCCAAGCTTTCCTGTCTCCTCATGATGTGGCCAAAATACTTCAGCTTTGCCTCTAATATCCTTTCCTCCAGTGAGCAGCCAGGCATTATTTCCTGGAGGATGGACTGGTTGGATCTTCTTGCGGTCCAAGGCACTCTCAGGATTTTCCTCCAGCACCAGAGTTCAAAAGCGTCTATCTTCCTTCGCTCAGCCTTCCTTATGGTCCAGCTCTTGCATCCATAGGTTACTATGGGGAATACCACTGCTTTGACTATGCAGACCTTCGTTGCCAGTGTAATGTCTCTGCTCTTCACTATTTTGTCAAGGTTGGCCATTGCTCTCCTCCCAAGAAGTAGACGTCTTCTGATTTCCTGGCTGCAGTCTGCATCTGCAGTGATCTTCGCGCCTAGAAATAGAAAGTCTGTCACTGCCTCCACGTTTTCTTCCTCTATTTGCCAGTTATCAATAGGTGTAGTTGCCATGATCTTGGTTTTCTTGACGTTTAACTGCAACCCAGCTTTTGCACTTTCTTCTTTCACCTTGGTGATAAGGCTCCTCAGCTTGTCCTCGCTTTTGGCCATCAGAGTGGTATCATCTGCATACCTAAGGTTGTTAATGTTTTTTCCAGCAATTTTAACTCTGGCCTTGGATTCCTCAAGCCCCGCATGTCACATGATGTGTTCTGCATACAAGTTGAATAGGGAGGGTGAAAGTATGCAACCCTGCCACACTCCTTTCCCAATCTTGAACCAGTCTGTTGTTCCGTGATCTGTTTTTACTGTGGCTACTTGTTCTTTATACAGATTTATCAGGAGACAGACAAGGTGACTTGGTATACCCATACCACCAAGAACATGCCATAGTTTATTATGATCCACACAGTCGAAGGCTTTAGAATAATCAATAAAGCAGAAGTAGATGTTTTTCTGAAACTCCCTGGCTTCCTCTATTATCCAGCAGATATTGGCAATTTGGTCTCTCGTTCCTCTGCCTTTTCTAAACCCAGCTTGGACATCTGGCAACTCTCGCTCCATGTATTGCTGGAGTCTGCCTTGCAGGATCTTGAGCATTACCTTACTGGCATGGGAAATAAGTGCCACTGTACGGAAGTTTGAGCATTCTTTAGCATTTTCCTTTTTTGGTATGGGGATATAAATTGATTTTTTCCAATCTGATGGCCAATCTTGTGTTTTCCATATTTGCTGGCATATGGCATGCATCACCTTGACAGCATCACCTTCCAAGATTTTAAACAGCTCAGCTGGGATCCCGTCGTCTCCTGCTGCCTTGTTATTAGCAATGCTTCTTAAGGCCCATTTAACCTCACTCTTCAGGATGTCTGGTTCTAATTCACTCACCACAGCGTCAAAGCTATCCTCTATATTATTATCCTTCCTATACAGATCTTCTGTATATTCTCACCACCTATTCTTGATCTCTTCAGCTTTTGTTAGGTCCCTGCCATCTTTGTTTTTGATCTTGCCCATTTTTGCCTGAAATTTGCCTCCGATGTTTCTGATTTTCTGGAAGAGATCTCTTGCCTTTCCTATCCTATTGTCTTCTTCCACTTCCATGCATTGCTTGTTCAAAAATAGTTCCTTGTCTCTCTTGGCTAACCTCTGGAATTGTGCATTTAATTGGGCGTATCTCCCCCTATCGCTGTTTCCTTTCGCCTTCCTTCTTGGAAGCCTTTGGGCTACTTACAGTGTCTCAACAGACAACCATCTTGCCTTTTTGGTTTTCTTTTTCTTTGGGACGTACTTTGTTGCTGCTTCCTGAACAATGTTGTGGACTTCTGTCCATAGTTCTTCTGGGACTCTATTTATTAAATCTAGTCCCTGAAATATATTCTTCACCTCCACTACATATTCACTGGGAATATTTGTGAGATCATATCTAATTGGTCTGTGTATTTTCCCCATTTTCTTTAGTCTGATTCTAAATTTTGTAATGAGAAGTTTGTGATCTGAACTACAGTCAGCTCCAGGTCTTGTTTTCACTGACTGGATGGGTGTCCGCTACCTTTGGCTGCAAAGGATGTAGTCAATCTGATTTCGGTGTTGACCATCTGGTGAAGTCCATGTGTAAAGCTGTCTTTTAGGTTGTTGGAAGAGAGTGTTTGTTATGCACATTGAGTTTTCCTGGCAAAATTCTATCAGCCTACATTCTGCTTCATTTTGTTGTCCCAGACCATGCTTGCCTGTGATCCCGGTTATCATTTGACTGCCCACCTTAGCATTCCAATCTCCTGTAATGACAATAATGTCTCTTTTTAGTGTGTTATCCACTAAGTGCTGCAGATCCTCGTAGAACCTATCTAATTCTGCTTCTTCAGCAGCTGTTGTTGTGACTGCGCCTTCGGGGATTATGGTTGATGGGGATGGAATTCGAAGAGGAAGAAAAAACCCTCGTGATGAGGGTTCACTGGAGGAGTTGTGCAGGAAGCGACTTAGAGAGCTATATGGGGGATCTTCTGAGGAAGATTCAGATGGGGAGATGGATGCTGAGGAACAGGTGGTGGCTGGGGAAGCGGGCACTGAATGGGCACAGCCACTGGAGATGTCTGGGGATATGGGGTCTATGGATACTTCTGAACCTGGGGTTTCTGCAGGAGCTGATCCCAATTGGGATGCGTGGAGAAGGGAGGATGGTTCTTTAAGTGTTCATGGGGCTAAGTGTGAGCAGGATGATTGGGACTCCGACGAATTGCTAGGTACTCCAGATCCACGAGCTCTAGCTGTGTGGAGCTCAGACTCTGAGTAGATTTGGGACACCTGGTGTTTGGGTGTGAGTGTTTGGTCACCCAGGAGGAAGGGGAATAAAATGGGAATGTTTGGCCACTGCACTTTGCGTGTGGCAAGGTGTTGCTGAGGCGCCATTGGGATCTCTGTGTTTCCATGAAGACCGGACTTGGACTATGATTTGAATCTGCTGTTATCACCTAGCTTGGCTTTCGCTGTGTCTTATCGTGGACCTGTTTTGGATGACTGCACCCTCTTCAGACCTTGGATCGGAATTTGACCTTGCTACTGCTTTCGCCCTGTGATTGATGACTACTATCGGCTTTTGACTCCTGGCTTGCTCTTTGGACACCGCTGTTATCTCCTGACCTGACCTTGGAATCCCGGACGACGTCTTTTCACCATCCTTTTGGAGCCTTCGGCTTTATCCACATTGTGGAAGCAGTCTGCTGCATTCTTAGTTTGTTTGTTTGTTTCCTGACCAATTTGGTGTTTCCTTTTGGGAACTGTTCCTTTGAAAACTACAGAGCCGGCTGGCAGGGCTTGGACTCAGAAAGTGCAGTTTGCACTAAGTTTGTTTAGCTTTGTTTTTACCTGCTTGTGTTGCTGAATTATATTTTTGTTTGAACTGCTCTTGAAGCACTGATAGTGAAGTGTTTCAAGGTTTTTTCTGTGTTAGCATTACTTTTTGGCTTATCTGCTGAATAAACTCTATTTTTGTTCGCTAATTGGCGTCTGACTCTTGACAGCTGTAGTTGGGGCATATGTTTGGATCATTGTGATGTTAAATGGCTTGCCTTTAACTCGAATTGAGATCATTCTATCATTTTTTGAGTTGTATCCAATCACTGCTTTCGCAACCTTATTATTAACTATGAAGGCTATTCCATTTCTTCGGTGTTCCTCTTGTCCACAGAAGTAGATCTGGTGGTCATCTTTTGTGAAGTGGCCCATTCCAGTCCATTTCAGTTCACTGACTCCCAGAATGTCTATCTTTAATCTTGACATCTCACCAATAACCATATCCAGTTTGCCCTGGCTCATAGATCTTACATCCCAGGTTCCTATAGTGTGTTGATCTCTAGAACACCGGATTTGTCTTTCACCTCCAGCACCGTCGGCCATTAGCCTTCCTTTCGGCTTTGAGCTAACTGCGTCATCACATCTGGGGCTACTTGGACTAGTTCTCTGCTCCTCCCCAGTAGTATTTTGACCATCTTCCGACCTGGGGGTCCTATCTTCCGATGGTATACTGACATTTCTCTGGTTGTACTGATCCATATAGTTTTCATGGCAAGAATACTGGGGTGGGTTGCCATTACCTTCCCCAGGGATCGTGCTTCGTCTGACCTCTCTGCCTGACCTTCCCATCTTGGGTGGCCCTGCACAGTATAGCTCATGGCTTCATTGAGGTACTCAAGCCCCAGCACCACATCAAGGTAACAATCCAAGCTGGAGCTTGAAGTACCCAGTTCTCCTTTACTCTCTTCTTCCTAACAGCTGGTAAACTGGCTGGGTTTCTGGAAATTGTAGGCCAAAAATCTGGGAACCCACAGTTTGAGAACCACTGCTCTAAGTGAAACTGAAATGTAAATGCACCCCACTATCATGAGGAAGCCTTTTCTGAAATCACCTGCCTGCCTGCAAGCTCAGTCTAACAACCTCATCAGACAGGGCTTGGGAAGCTTCCTAGAATGCTTCCCCACCAGTCCAGTGATGGATGGACAATTGGAGTGGAAGCCTCATATGATGTTTCCCTCCCAACACAGGAGCCTCCCCATATCATGGATCCTTGCCACTCAAGTGACACTTTCCACATGTGATGTGGAAAACATTGCTGCAAGGGAGTGACCCATGGGGCAACAGATTCACACCACTGCCCCTCTGTTTCTTCATCAAAGTCAGGTGAAATGGGATGTTTCGCCTAGCTCATGTGATAAGGTCATAAAACCCAAAGCAGAATAATCACAAAATGGAAGCCACGGATGGTAAGCATACTTACAGGTAACTGAGCTGTATATATATGTTAGGAATGTGTAAATTGTGCTTTGACTTCAGAGTGTGCACTGGGCTTTTCTGCAGTGTTGCTTTCAGCATAGGATTTCTAAGAGTGGGTGCATGAACTGTCTAACCTGTAAATCTTCAGCCAGAACTAAACAGGATACAGAAGGGTGGGGTAATATCCCTGAGAACTATACAGGATTTACACCCCACTGTGCTGAGGAAAGCTAAGCCTTCAATGGGTGGGGCACAAAAAAATTGGCAACATAGAAACAACGTACCTTTTTATAAAAGAAACTTAATGCCTAAATAAGTCCCATTATAAAAAACAGTCAATAAGCAAGAATTTAAAAAATTGAAGAGGGTGGTAAAGTATACTATCCCCTGAACTGCTTCTTGTCACTCTCACCATTTCACAACTTTGAAGGAGCAACTTTCATTGACACCCCCATCCATGGTTACCTTAGTAACGTCTTCCTTCCTGGATGTTAAACTATAGCCGTTCAGGCAACTAAAAAACCCAGGAGGGGCCTTGATTAAACAGGAAAGAGTAGACAGTTTAATGGCTGGCTTTGCAGCTCTGTTCCTCCATGGTTTACAGTAGTTGAGAGCAATAAAAAATCATAATGAATGTTTATTTTACAGCTAACATTTTTGTTGTTGTCTCGGCACATTACCAGAGGGCATAAAGATTTTGAAATTCAGTGTTTATTGGCACAGCACCTTAGAGCAATGCAATTGATGGGCAAAGATTATACTGTGAAGAAATTGGCCAAAATAGAAGAAAGGAAGGAAGGATAGAATCATAGAATCATAGAATCATAGAATAGTAGAGTTGGAAGAGACCTCATGGGCCATCTAGTCCAACCCCCCGCTAAGAAGCAGGAAATCGCATTCAAAGCACCCCCAACAGATGGCCATCCAGCCTCTGCTTAAAAGCTTCCAAAGAAGGAGCCTCCACCACAGTCTGGGGGAGAGAGTTCCACTGCCGAACAGCCCTCACTGTGAGGAAGTTCTTCCTGATGTTCAGGTGGAATCTCCTTTCCTGTAGTTTGAAGCCATTGTTTCGTGTCCTAGTCTGCAGGGCAGCAGAAAATAAGCTTGCTCCCTCCTCCCTATGACTTCCCCTCACGTATTTGTACATGGCTATCATGTCTCCTCTCAGCCTTCTCTTCTGCGGGCCAAACATGCCCAGCTCTTTAAGCCTCTCTTCATAGGGCTTGTTCTCCAGACCCTTAATCATTTTAGTCGCCCTCCTCTGGACGCTTTCCAGCTTGTCAACATCTCCCTTCATCTGCGGTGCCCAAAATTGGACACAGTATTCCAGGTGTGGTCTGACCAAGGCAGAATAGAGGGGGAGCATGACTTCCCTGGATCTAGACGCTATTCCCCTATTGATGCAGGCCAAAATCCCATTGGCTTTTTTAGCTGCCGCATCACATTGTAGGCTTAAGGTTAACTTGTTGTCCACGAGGACTCCAAGGTCTTTTTCGCACACACTGCTGTCAAGCCAGGAGAGAGAGAGAGAAGAGAGAGAGAGAGTAAATTCCTTGGGTAAGACTCCATTCCAGATATACAAACAGGTAGCCAGGAACCTAGAATTCATGCAGTGGTTTCAATGCTGGAACAGGAACTCTGGTCCAAAATTGAACCCAGAAGATCAGGATTCAGTTCCGTGCTTGGTCACAGGGGCCCCATTTACACTGTCATATAGTGCAGTTTAGAACTTAATTATATGAATCATAGAATCATAGAGTTGGAAAAGACTGCATGGGACATCTAGTCCAAACTCCTGCCATGCAGGAAAAGCACTTTCAAAGTCCTAGTTTCCAGGGCAGCAATAAAACAAGCTTGTCCCCTCTTCCTTGTGACATCCTTTCACATATAAAGATATGTGGCTATCATGTCTCTTCTCAACCTTCTCTTCTTCAGGCTTAACATATCCAACTTTTTAAGATGCTGCTCATAAGACATGGTCTCCAGATCTTTGATCATTTTAGTCACCCTCCTCTGGACACTTTCCAGCTTGTCAATATCTCTTTTACATTGTGGTGCCCAGAATTGGACACAGTATTCCAGGTGAGGTCTAACCAAAGCAAAATAGAGGGGTACCATAACTTCCCTCGATCTAGATATTCCTTCTGATGCAGCCCAAAATCCCATTAGCTTTTTTTTTAGCTGCAGCATCACATTGTTTGCTCATGTTCAACATGTTATCCACAAAGACTGCTGGATCCTTTTTCACACATACTGTTGATGAGCCAGGAGTCACCCATTCTGTATCTTAGCATTTCATTTTTAGTGCCTATGTGTAATATCTTATATTTGTCCTTGTTGAAATTTATTTTGTTAGTTTTGGCCCAACTCTTTAATCTGTTAAGATTGTTTTGAATTCTGATCTTGTCCTCTGGAGTATTAATTGTCCCTCCTAATTTGGTGTCATCTGCAAACTTGATAAGCATGCCCTCTAAACCGCTCAGTCATTAATAAGACATTATTAAGTTATTAATAAAGATACTGAACAGTACTGGGCCCACGACCAAACCCTGCAGCACTCCACTAGTCACTATTTTCCAGGATGAAGAGGAACCATTGATGAGCACTCTGGGTTTGGTCACTTAACCAATTACAGATCCACCTAATAGTAGTGTTGCCTAGCCCACATTTGACTAGTTTGTTTCCAAAAAGGTCATAGAGAACCTTGTTGAAGACCTGACTGAAATCAAGATATACTACATCAGCAGTAGTTGGAATTACTACTATATCTCTTCGTACTGCATGCTTGGTTATCTGTTCAAGGAAGGCTTCATCCAGTTCTTCAGTCTGGCTTGGAGGTCTGTAGTAGACCCCACAACTATATCTTTTTCTGTGTTCATTCCCTTCATTCTTCTCCAGATGCTCTCAACCTGCTTTCCAGGATTGAAGTCTTGCATCTTTGGGTAGTTTAGACTCATATAATGCAGTTCAATGCAGTAAAACCACATTATATGAGTCTACAGTGACCATACAATGCAGCTTCAAACTGCATTATCTAGCTGTGTAGATGGGATTTACGTGACTTTTGGCAAACAATCAGCCTCAGAGTAGAGCAATGGCAACCCCCTCTGAACAAATCTAGCCAATAGGTAGGCAATATATTCTGAACTTTTCACATTTACTTGATATAATCAGCCAAATGTTTGTCTGAAGGTTGCTAGTGCTTTCTGAGAAGACAGTATGGTGTAAGTTGTTTTTTTCTACTACAACTTCTAGAATCCTCAGATAGCAGAGCCAGAGGATAATTCCTTCAAAGTGTTTGTTGAAAATGAGAGTATGACATATTTAGCTGTATTTACCTATTCTTGCAGACTGAAAGGTCCCAGGTTCAAATCCGGGGAGCAGAGTGAGCACTCACTGTTAGCCCCAGCTTCTGCCAACCTAGCAGTTCTAAAACATGCAAATGTGAGTAGATCAATAGGTACTGCTCCAGCAGGAAGGTAACGGTGCTCCATGCAGTCATGCCAGCCACATGACCTTGGAGGTGTCTACAGACAAAGCCAGCTCTTCGGCTTAGAAATGGAGATGAGCACCAACTCCCAGAGTCGGACACGACTGGACTTAAAGTCAGGGGAAAACCTTTACCTTTACCTTTTACCTTACCTATTCTGCATATTGCTTGATCCTTTGTTAAAATTGCGATGGGTTTCTAAAACTCAATTTCTAGGGAAAAATAATTGGGGCCACACTCTGAAACCATAAAGTATAGAAATTTAAACCAATTTAAACAGGAACAGAGATTGGAAAAGAACTGCAAAAAAATCAACAAAGACAAGCAGCCACTCAAGAAGATTTAATTCCTTGTATCAATATGTACATTCTCTATAAAAAAAATCCACAAGCTTTTATTTTCGATAAATTGGTTTTCAAAAGTCTTCATGCAAGTGAAACAAACATAATAACAAACAAGACTGTCCCTATCCACAGGGGTATAATTTAAATAACATGACAGAAAGGGAAACTGCATGCTGCCTTTCCTAATGAAACATTGGGTGGATATTTTTGAGAGAGAATTCTCCACACAGACTAGTGCAATTTCTTTACATAGACCCCTTCTACACTTCCAGATAATCCAGGTTATCAAAGCAGAAAATCCACATTATCTGATTTGAACTGGATTATCCTAGTCTACACTGCCATATCCAGTTTAAAGTAGATAATGTGGATTTTATACAGCTGTTTAGAAACAACCATAGAGAGCTTCTGCAGTTGAGATGGCACATAAATAAATCACAATGGGTGATAAATAAATCACTGTAAAATCAATGCAGTTTTGACACCACTGAAATTGCCATAGCTTGATGCAACAGAATCAAAAGAGCTGTAGTTTTACAAGGTCTTCAGCCTTTTCTGTCAGTGAGGTGAGGCTGGTGCCTCACTAATCTACAACTTGTATGATTGCATATGTTGAGCCATGGCAGTTAAAGTGGTGTCAAACTACATGAATTATACAGTGTCAATGAGCTCAATTATGATTCTGATTTACCCTGTTTGCCAATTTTTCAGAGGAGATGATCATGGGATATTCCCATTGTGATTCAGAGTAATCCATACACTGAGTAGGGCAGCTACCATAACAACAAGCAAGACAGACCCACCAAAGAATATGCTATAGGCTAGTGGTCCTCAATCTTTTAAATAGAGGGACAGTTCACAGTCCCTTAGACTGTTTGAGTGGCAGCGCAGACTACAGTTTTGAAAAAGAAAACAACAATGAATTCCTATTCCTACTGCACATATTTTATTTGCAATGCAAAAAATAAATAAACAAAAGAATAATACAGTATTTAAAATGAAGAACAATTTTAACCAGCATAAACTTACCAGTATTTCAATGGGGAGGGTGGGCCTACATTTGGCTGATGAGAGAGTCAAGTTAATTAGGATTGTTGTTTTGTGTGCCTTCAAGTCATTTCAGACTTAGGGTGACCGTAAGTCTAAAGTTTAGGATGGGGACTGGGAAATGACCTTGGGGGGCCGTGTCCAGCCCATGAGCCTTAGTTTGAGGATCCCTGTTGTAAGCCATATTATTCCACCACTAGAAGCTAATTTGGTACTAGTGAACAATTATGCTGTGGGTCCACAGGCTTGGCTGTGAGGCAGAGCAATGTTGAATGTAGAGCCTGGAAAATAAACTTTTGGGGATTCCACTTCCACTACTTTGCAGTAATCTGTCCAGAACTTCCTTCCAGATAAATGTCTTTTATAAGCATCCAGAGCTGTGTGGTTATGCAAATAGGATTTTATACATTACCAGATGAGAGCAGGAATCTGGTACATAAGGTGTCGCTCCTTTTTAATTAAAGGTGTTTAAAATTCTAAGAACATCCTTGTGCTTTAAAAAGAATCTGACATGTCTCAATTAAAAGAATTAGGGAAAATTAGTTCATTAGTAGATACAGTCTCTAACCTAACCCTATTCTGTCTGTCTCCAGAATTCAGATTACAAACCAGTTTGGCTCTGGTCCAGCTCTGAGCCTTAACAAAAGCTTGATCTGTTCAAAAAAGCTGTGGAAGCTTTCAAGGCATGGAGATAAACACAATCGCCTACTAATTAGGTTTGGCTAGCATTTGTTGAAGGCATGGCATTACTACAAAAGATTTTCAGCTCTAAGAGATGACAATGTAATCCTTTAAGTCTTTGAAGCCACCTGAGCTCCATTTTAGTAACATCTGGAGAGGATGGTCAGAATATAAAAGCATCAGCATCCATCTAGCACCTTCCCGATTTGTTCAGGATGGCCTTTATTAATCCTCTGTCTTCCTACCTTCTTCAAAGGTGTTGTAATGTCCCAGGTAGGTGACATAAGTTTAGAGTTTTATGAAGTAGGTTGGGGAATTTTCAACACCAGAACACCAGAAAACTAAGAAAACAATGTTCATATCATGTTGTGAGCTTGGCCAACTTGTTTACCATAAATAGTCATGTTACCATGAGCACCATTTGCCTTGAACATGAGTTTCCACACTCTGCACTTTGTCTTGAAATGGGGATGGAAATCAACTAGAAACAATTTAATCTGGAGTTTCTGAATCTGGAGTTTCTGTTGATAGCCCCAACTGCAGGAGTGCAATTCCTGGATCATGCTATTAGGACACAAAACATCCCTGCCAAGCCCCTTCCCTCTATTTAGAAAAGCCCAGATTTTGGGACAGCGTTTGTCCTCAAATCATAAGAAAGCAGTGTTCCAACCCATCCTTCCCCCGCACCCCAGAACCATGAATTATTCTTGCTCTACTGAATGGCAAATGAGAGTGCCCCCCAGACCTCTATTTGCTCTCTTAAATACATGTAAACCATGGTCTGAGTAGTGAGAAGAGATACACATCCTCTCAGGTCACAAGGGCTCCTGGTCTTAGGCCACACTGTCACTTCATCCAATGTTCATGATTTCTTGCATTTCCTTCCAAGTAGTACTAAAGAAACTTTGCAAAACAAAACTAGTAATCTTTTCCTTTTGTCCATCCAGAAAAAAGAATACTGAGATAGCAGAATGGACTTGATATTTTTTAAAGCTCTAGATGTATATAATCCATGGCAGCCTCTTGGCATTTATATCAAGAAAGAGATGACTTTACAACAAAACATACCTTGAATTCATCACTGGAGTCTTCATAACACACAGTTGTTTTGCCCTTAATCCAGTTTTGCTCTGCACTAGTCAAAGTCAATGGGGGCTCTGGAGTTTGCAGGAGTATCCCTGGACTTTGAGACCATCTGGATAGAGGATCAGGTCTTTTTCAGTCCAATTCATTGTTGAAATGGACACTGCTGCTACTGAAGTCATCATTTTTATTCTAGGGTGATCTCCACAGAAGAAGGATCTTGATCATTCCTGTGTGGCCATTGCCACTCCACACTAAAGGCAAAATGGGCTACCTTTGTCTTCAACAAGAAGCAAGTGCTTGCTGTATACCTTCTTTGTTGGTTGTGCAGGTGCCCTGTTATATTCCCAGCAAATGTAACTGTGATGGCCACAGAAAGCTCAATGATTGGTAGGAAGCAGTGAATGACACAGAGGATGTGGGCCAATACAGGCTCAGCCTGACCAAATCATCTGTATACCAACGTGGTGCCACATAGAATGGCATAATGCTCTGGATTAGCCTGGTTTAAACATACTGGGATTTATTCCTAACTGTTAAAGGAGTTATCCAAAGTGCTGAACCTTAGTGCCAAAACAGATTTAGTCCCTTAGATAATTCTTTTAAATATTGGAAGAAAGATGAGAATGAATTCACCGCATGTTTTATGTGGATTAATCATAGTTTACAAAAAGGAAACAAGTGCAATGAGAAAGGGTTAGAGCTAAAACATTTCTTCCTTGTTTGCTATATTTTTCTATTTCCAAGTAGCCTTTTATGTGGGGAGACTATAGAAGTGCTAAAGTATACCTGAAGTGTAATGGAAACTTATTCTAACAGATTTGCACTTTAACATTTCTTAGCATTGTGTAACCTGTGCTTGCTCTATCTTGTTGAATAACAGTCAGAACAAAGGTAATAGAAACATCAATGCTGTTATCCAAAAAAATCTCTTATTCCATTTAAAATGTTAGTGCTGATTTTGGACTTGGAGAATTAGGAAAGATTTCCCATATAACCTCATTTGCAGATACCACATTACTCACCTTATATTATCGTACTGGAAACACATTGGCATAGCATGCTGTTTCAACTAACATCTCCTCTTCCCACAAATCACTAGCAATTACAACCTTAGTTGTCTCTTTCTGTTGATAGCTGTTCAAACTTTGTAAATGACCCACAATATTCAATTTACTTTTTGATTCAATAATTACTTTCTTGGTTAACACTTGTAATGGCACCACTGTTTCTTCTTTATCCTCTGCTTGTCTTTGCCCAGAAAGAGGCTTTTGACACAAACCTGGAAGGAGCTTCAAAGCCTTACTGTGGAAACACAAATCCACTTTTTTGTAGTTTAGAAATAGGTAATGTAGCAGTTGAAAGGTGAAGGGTACCGGAGCTCTTGTTTATTTCATCAAGAGTCAAAAGATGGGAAACATCTGCCACTTACACACCATGCAAGCCTTGAAAACAAAGAAGCCTCAACTTTAGTCCGGCTGAATAAGCAGTGGGATAAAAGCTAACGACAGGCTGCTTATTTAAAAGGATCATAATACAGAACAGTCATGTAGGGAAGCAAAGAGGATCCAAGAATAGGAATGTGAAGGAGGCGGCTGGGATTCTGTTTCATGCTTTCTTTTTAAGGGGCAAGTCTGGTCTTACTTGCGCAGTGGCATGCAGGAGGCAAGGAGACCCACTGTTACTAGTATAGCCCTCCAACCACCCCCTATAGATTTCGTACTAGACTGTCTTGTATTCACAATTTCCCTTGCAGTTTGAAACATCAGAATTTCTCATGTCTGAATGTTTCAACTACACTTGGTAATTCAAATACCAAATTTGGGGGCTCTATGTCTGTAACATTGCAAGGGCAAGCCCCCCCCCCCCACCTGCACCCAGAACAAATTTTGCCAAGAAAACCCTTTTTCTTTAAGGTTCCAAATATTGGAAACCACCTTAAAGCACGTGACAATAACGAGTGCAAATTGCATACCGGAAAGCATTTATGCTGATGCTTTTAAGTCTCGGCTGCTTGCTTCCATTAAAGTCTTCTTGTTTATTTCCAAGTAGGGAGATATTAGAAGGACAACTGTGTTATTTCAGATCCAAAGAAAACTATAAGTAATCAAAGTAACTATGTAACCTAGGAAAATAAATCATGCAGGGATGTACACTTTTGGATACTAGTGCAGGTAGTGAGCAGAAAATAATATTCTGTTTTGTTGTTCTATTGAGATGACAGATTTTTGAGAGCTTTTATCTGAAATGAAAGTCAAAACTAAAACACTAACATCCTTGGCTTTGAGACACTAATCTTGCAGACATGCTCATTTGTCTGGTGCTCCAAGCATTTTATATCCAACGCATTTGGCACTAAAACAGGAAATTAAAGGCTGTAACAAAGCACCTTTGGTCTTTAATTCATTTTTAAATAAAATCATTTGATACTTTGTTTTACAAAAAATCCACCGTATTTAGTAGGCAAGGCTAATAAGTGGTCCTGACTTCAGTTTGCACCATGATGCGCAATCCATATCAAGAAGGTGTACAGTGATATGCACATCTTTTTTCTTTTTTATTTCAGAGATGAATTATTCAGACAAAGCACTATTGAGAAGTGTGAAAAATCAAGACATCTTGAAACTTCCTGTAGGAGATTGTATACCTGGAAGACTAGAGAGGAACTAGAAAGCTTCTCATTCTGTGGGATTTTTGCCCTATATTATTGTTACAATGCACACATGCTCTGACACACAAATACTTATTGATCTCTCAAGTTGCTTAGAAGTCTATATAGGTTAGTTTTTCCAAGCAGCTGTGAACCATGGGAAAAATGAAAATTTAATTCTTTTTCCCCTGCTAAAGTTCCCACAAAAATGTTCCCTAAGAAACTGCTATTTGCATTTCAAGAATAGCTGTCATTGGATTGCAGGTGTTCTTTATATTCTGAACTAAGACTGGGCCAAGACATTTTACTTTCTGAGATAAAGGAACATCTGTTACATGCATAAACATCTCAATGAGCATTCATTACAATTGTAATGGGACATATATCTAGGCAGATGCTAAAATAGATACATGGTAGGCATTTCCTAGACATGTATCCTAGGTCCTCCTTTGTGACCCTGTGATATGCTTCCACCAGAAGTCATTCAGTAGGGTTCAATATTATCCACAAGTTTTGCTAACCACAATAAGTCCAAAAATGTATCCCTGGCAGATACTGTGTATGTGTCATACTGTAATAAGTAGCCTAAAAGATTATCAAATATCCTGGTTAGTATCCCATACCAATATTCTAAAATTCCAATACTTAATAATGCTTAAGTGGAGTTTTGATGTTAACTCCGCCTATTTGAATTTATCCACCATCACATATTGGGCACTCAGGTGGCCAGAAGATGATGGTAGAACCCCAGAGAGAATCCAGACTTGCTGACAAGTGGCAAGGACCCACAATCTAAAGATATAGGTTAGGCAACCATGCCTGTTTCAGGAGTACTGAAAACCAACCATGTAATTAAGAATAAAGTCCCACAAATATCCACAGTAGTACTAATTGAATAGTTTACAATTTGCTTTCCTTTTCAGAACACTCTAAATAAGCTGCCTAAAATGATGGCAGCAGCTTAGTAACAGAACTATTTATCTTCTGAAAATTCATTTTATGCCATGAAAAATATCCCAATTAATGAAGTTGATGTAATCAAAATTTCATTGATGTGAAGTGCAAGACAGAAAGGGTGAATAGAAATATTTCAGGCCGAATTGTTTTTTATATTTTATAAAACCTGCACATTTTAATCAGCTGAAACGTCTACTAAAACAAACCCTTCACTGTATTTTTAGGGGATATATATATTGGAGACAGCAGATGTAGTAGTTGGTATGTCTAAAGCTGTAAAAGTAAATTTACATGGTATGTCAAACATTATACATATGGAAGGAAAATCAACATTGCTTTGGGCCTGAAAAGATATATGTGCATTTCCTCAATGTCAGCAAAATGTGTCATTCACATAAGGTGTTTTGGGAAAGGGCATATCTGCCACAGACCATTCAGCCATGAACAAATGATTTACAAATGAAAGAAGGAGCCAGTGAGGTTTTAAGTGGTTTTAATTCGTGTTTCAAAAATTTACTAGCGAAGTACAACTTTGGGCTCATTAATTGGAATTACATCATGCATTTAAGCTTGATTATAGTACACCTGAGTGTTTGCTACCTATTTAGGATACGTTCAAATTTCACAAGTGAATTATATAAGCTTTGGTAAAATGAAGCAAGTCAGAATGGACTCAGCAGGATCTGTAGGTGTCTTGAGGTAAACTTTAGGTCTCAAACTTAGTTGCTTGTAATCTTTCTACTGCACAGTTTACACACCCACACATGAACACCAGTCCAAATATCTATAAGCAGGAAGTGGAAGAGGAAGTCCATGTCAGACAAGTCAAGCTCTGAGAAAGCTTTGGAAGTCTGGCTCTGCTTTGGTGCTAACTGCCAAGGCACACCCTCACTTCCTCTAACCATATAACCTCAGAGATTGTTCCAACACTGTATATAACCTCGTAGCTTGGTTCAACAAAGAAAAACGTGTGCAAAGCCCCGTAAAACAATCTGTAATGTGCAAAACCCACTTCAAGAATCCCATATGCACCAAACACACAGCAAATTGCATTTATTAGTTGCCAGAGTAGCGCAAATGCCCCCCTTCACCCACAGCTCTAAACTGCATGTTAGCTGTTTCCCTAAAGTGCTCTCCTCCATACCTACAAAATGTGCATGGTACAACCATGTTTTGGAAGACATCAGCAATGGGGCAAAAATTAGTTGGAGGAAACAAATGTGACTGGCTCTATTCATCCTTTAAGCCACTGCTTCTTAAACCATGGGTCCTGACCCCAAATGTGCTTCCCTCAATTCAGTTCTGAGGTCCCCAACAATTTGGCAACAGTAAAAGTTTTCTGAACCAGTGGATGCTTTAGACATTGTTTACAATGGACTCTGGAGAAGGTGCTTCAGCTGTACTTCATAAAAAAGAAAATCAGCCTGTTTAATAAGCCTTTCAAATGCTGTTTTGTTATCAGTAAATTTTTTATTATTATATCTATTTTATAGAATCATAGAATCATAGAATAGTAGAGTTGGAAGAGACCTCATGGGCCATCCAGTCCAACCCCCCGCGAAGAAGCAGGAAATTGCATTCAAAGCACCCCCGACATATGGCCATCCAGCCTCTGCTTAAAAGCCTCCAAAGAAGGAGCCTCCACCACAGTCCGGGGGAGAGAGTTCCACTGCCGAACAGCCCTCACTGTGAGGAAGTTCTTCCTGATGTTCAGGTGGAATCTCCTTTCCTGTAGTTTGAAGCCATTGTTCCGTGTCCTAGTCTGCAGGGCAGCAGAAAACAAGCTTGCTCCCTCCTCCCTGTGACTTCCCCTCACATATTTGTACATGGCTATCATGTCTCCTCTCAGCCTTCTCTTCTGCAGGCTAAACATGCCCAGCTCTTTAAGCCGCTCCTCATAGGGCTTGTTCTCCAGACCCTTAATCATTTTAGTCGCCCTCCTCTGGACGCTTTCCAGCTTGTCAACATCTCCCTTCAACTGTGGTGCCCAAAATTGGACACAGTATTCCAGGTGTGGTCTGACCAAGGCAGAATAGAGGGGGAGCATGACTTCCCTGGATCTAGACGCTATACCCTTATTTATGCAGGCCAGAATCCCGTTGGCTTTTTTAGCTGCCGCATCACATTGTTGGCTCATGTTTAACTTGTTGTCCACGAGGACTCTAAGGTCTTTTTCACACACACTGCTGTCAAGCCAGGCGTCCCCCATTCTGTATCTTTGATTTCCATTTTTTTCTGCCGAAGTGAAGTATCTTGCATTTGTCCCTGTTGAACTTCATTTTGTTAGTTTCAGCACATCTCTCTAGTCTGTCAAGATCGTTTTGAATTCTGCTCCTGTCTTCTGGAGTGTTGGCTATCCCTCCCAGTTTGGTGTCGTCTGCAAACTTGATGATCGTGCCTTCTAACCCTTCGTCTAAGTCGTTAATAAAGACGTTGAACAGAACATCTTATGTCCAGGGGCAGGTAAAGATTACTTGGGCTGAAAGGGGTTCCAAGTGGAAAAGTTTAAGAAGCTCTTTTTTAAAGCCATATCTGTACACATACCATAGCCATATGGAGAAAGCACCACAGGGAATTGGTACTAATTTACCATAGAAAGCCTATCATTTTAGGGTATTATAATCAACATCATTGTTTTGAGCACTTGCTGCTTACTGGCTCTCCTCACTGGATGGATTCTGCCAGACCGCTGAGAAGGAGCTTTTGGAGGAAAATGGGGAATCAATGGATGTGATCCTACATCCAGAAGGTGGAGCATGACACTCAGTTTGCATTGTTCAACAACCCTCCCGCTTCTCAAATGCAGCTTGCTAATGCCTGGAGCACTTTGCCATGACAGTGTCCTGTACAGGGGGGCAAGGAGCTGATCAATTAACATCTGGCTGCAGCTCAGTTGTTGAGCCATTCAGCCAGGGGGAGAAATTGAGGTTATCTTCCAATATCTCCACTGATTCTCTCCAGTGTGGATGCCATCAGCTTTTTTAACTTTCTATCCAGAGCTGCCTTTGGTGGAGGGGTAGATGGTGCATAAGGAGGTAGCAAATATCTGTTTTAATCCTGAGTCCCAGTCTAGGAAAAATGCATGACGACGATGGTGGTGGTGGTGGTGTGTTAACCAATATCCTAGCAGCTTCTTATTTAAAGAGATGTAACTGAGTACATTTCCCATCCTAGCCATGTCCACCTACAGAGACAGCAGCTGAATTCAGTCAGATAAGTTTGTTTTCACCACCATTACCCCTCCCCAGGCATGTAGCCGGGGGGGGGGGGGGCTTGAGGGGCTTCAGCCCCCCCCCCCCCAAATTCTCAGAGTGGTCTGCGAGAAGGCCTTACATTTATTATTTAAACTGTTACGTTTATTCATATCATGATCTGATCACCATGCTCAATATATCCCATATGCATGGGGTTATTGGGATAACGATACAAAAGGTTTGCTAGAATAGATCCTCTTCCACCCAGACTCAGCCTCTCCCCCAAGCAAAATCTCAGCAGCACCCCCCCCATCAAAATCCTGGCTATGGGCCTGCCCCTCCCGCTGACACACAAATCTGCAACAACAGGGGTTCTGCTTCTGGTTGTTTCAGCTGCTTAGCTTACTTGTGCCTGATTGCCAGTTAAATGGGCACTGTGTGGCTAGTTTGGCTGCTGGCTTCTAAGATGAATGGGTAACATTTACATAGGTTTCCAGTGAGACAATTGTCTTGCTGAATACAGATCAGTTATTGATCTATAACTGTAGACCAGGCATAGGCAAACTTTGACCCTCCAGATGTTTTGGACTTCAACTCCTACAATTCCTAAAAGCCTATGGCTGTTAGCAATTGTGGGAGTTGAAGTTCAAAACACCTGGAGGGCTGAAGTTTGCCCCTGCTTGCTGTAGACTGTGAATCTGTAACTGCAATATTGTATACACATTGTTATTGTAGTTGTTGCATGGAATGATATGATACTGCATAATGTGGTTAGTTTCAGCTTCTCCGCTATCTTGAAAATGGATGTCATTGTCTGTACAGTAGGCTTGATCGATCCACGAAAAATTTGATTCTAAACTCGTTTCAAAACTAGAGGGGGGCAGCTTTTCGTTTCTGATGGTATTTCCGAATTTGGCCCCCCAAAAATTTCGAAATTAACGAAAATTCGTTATTTTCTAAATTAATTCGTTAATGGCGGACGCGCATGCGCAATTCCCAAAAACAGCACAGAGGGAGAGGACTTTACAGGACTCTCCCACCCTCATTTTTTGAGTGATCTTCTTCAAACTTGGTACAGTGGTAGAACACATTTAACACTGATAGCTCACCAAAATTTGGAACGTTTCCCTTATCCTCTGATTTTTGGCGAATTTTCAAAGCTTTTATAATAAACCATTTTTTAATAATTGCAGAAATCTGTTCCTGCTTTGAAAGTCTTATTTCCTGTTAAATTGGGTTGTCTTTACTGTGAAAGTCATTGTTCTACTTCAGAAACTTTGTTTTTGTGGCTGAAACTTTGTTAAATTGGTGTGTGTGTGATATATACTGTGTATATAGTCCCTGCATAATGTGTGTGTGTGTGTGTGTGTATAGGTAAAGGTAAAGGTATCCCTTGACGTTAAGTTCAGTCATGTCTGACTCTGGGGGTTGGTGCTCATCTCCATTTCTAAGCCCAAGAGCCAGTGTTGTCCATAGACACCTCCAAGGTCATGTGGCTGGCATGACTACATGGAGTGCCATTACCTTCCCGCCAGAGCGGTACCTATTGATCTACTCACATTGGCATGTTTTCAAGCTGCTAGGTTGGCAGAAGCTGGAGCTAACAGCGGGCACTCACTCTGCTCCCGGGATTTGAACCTGGGACCTTTCGGTCTGCAAGTTCAGCAGCTCAGTGCTTTAACACACTTCGCCATCGGGGCTCATGTATATATAATATACATACACATACACACAATGTGGAGAATATGTGGAAAGGTAGATAGATAGATAAGTTGGGAGCCACAGCGAAGGCACCTTCCTGGGAGCAAGGTCTAATAATAATAATAATAATAATAATAATAATAATAATAATAAATCCCTTACAATATCCAAGATGGGTACCATTATTGGCAGAGAAAGCCAAGCTGTAGGAGTTGAAATCCAATCATTTATCCTCCCTATAGAATCAATTTTATATGCATTTTTAGCTACAGAAAAGCTAAAATCAGGACAGTAAAAGAACAACACCCAGAAAATGGGAATTCCAGACAGGAAACAATCAGGGCCAGCTAATACCTCCCAACAAAGGATTCCCCCAGGTAGGAAGCAGCCAGGCTTTGAAGCTGCAAGGCTATTCAATGCTAATCAAGGTGACCAATTGCAACATTCACACTTGCCTCCCACAGACAAGAGTTCTTTCTCCCACCCTGGACCTTCCACAGATATATAAACCCCACTTGCCTAGCTTCGCACAGACGTCAAAACCTCACCGCCGGGCCCCTCTCTGTCTCTCTCGGTCTCGGCTCCATCCGCCGCCTTCCCGCCTCAGAGAGACACCAGGCCTGAGCTGAGGCGAGGCGGCGGCGGCGGCCATTTCCCCCCTCCGTCTTCCTCCTCCTCCTCCTCGGCCTCCTTCCCCCTCGCCCCCTCCCATTGGCTGAGCCCGTGACGCCCCTTTTGCTGAGGGGCAAAAGGAAAGGGCCTGAATGGTTTGGGTGATTTGCAAAAGCTTTTTTTTCCTAACGAAGAAAACGACGACATAACGAAAAACGGCCTCTCGCGATTCGAAACCGCGATATCAGACGTGTGGACAACCAATGCTTCAAAATTGCTTCAAAACAAATGAAAATAACGAATTAATAACGGTTAACGGGGAAAACGAATTATTTGAGCAAGCCTACTGTACAGTATAGTGAAAGTGGATCATTGTTGTTTCCTTGGCTAGCTTGGAAGATACAATACATTCTTGAACTCAAGTACTAAAACTGAATACAGAATAGAAACTGTCCTTTCACATTTGATTATTTACTTTTTCCCATGGACTTATGAACATTACTTTCTGAATTCTTATTATACATACCACACAAACTGAACAAGGTGTCTGCATTGTGTAATGAGGATGCAATTTACCCAGTCATTTATTCTAACCCTTTTCAATATGGAATATGGGGGGGGGGGGGGGGGTTGTGTGCTTTGCGGTCATCATCCCGTAGCAGGGCTACGGCATGTTGAGCTGAGATTTTAACTTCTGAGGCAAATTGGCCTGGAAGAAAACAGAATTAATGTGGATTAATGTCCTACTTTGAATCAACACAATTCTATTTGATAAGATCATATTGTTAATTTTATGGAAGCAAGAGCAACTGTAAAAGGGGAAGAAAGTAAAGTGAAAAATCTACTAGCATTTTCTCAATGTGTCAGAGAGCAGTGTCATTTTTCTTTCCATTGGCTATTGCTTCCTTTTCCTTCACCACCCAAAATATCACAGGGTCCAGCACTAATGAATAAGGAACTGATACAAGTTCAGGGACCACCACTGCTGTAGTGGGCCCCAAATAGAAATTCTCCCTAAAATGTTCAGGGTGATTTTTCCCCCGTAAATGTAAACCACACATAAGCTGGCAGTTATATTTCATTAATTCATTTAATATGTTGTTAGGAACATATTTTTCCTACAAACCATGTGGTTGTGATATTTAGATATATGTGTGGCAGAATACTTTAGTAAGGGAAGATCCAGCAAATGGACTGCAGATAAAATGTTATGTGACTGCTTACCATCATATTCACCACACAATGGAAAGGCCAAACTTTCAACAGAGGTTCCATTTGTCAGGTTATCCAGAGCCTCCAGTCTAATTATGATTGCAATAAACTACCAGTTTAAAGTTTAAAAAGGAATTGCTCAGCTGTATGCTCTCATGTTTCATGCCTTAAACAGATGTGGCACAACTCAAAGAGGAGGTAGGATGAAGTAACTGATATGAAGCAAGAAGTTTGGTTTGGAAGATTTCATTCAAACATTTTGGCACATTGGTTTCCAGGATAAAGTAAGAAAAGCTCCTGTGGACACACCTTTCTTTCTCTACACCATTCAGTCTGTATATGAGTATCTAATGCTAAAGATCAGAATGCTGGGACTGTTAGTAGCCCAAAAATACTTGGCTGTTGTTCACTAGTAAAAACAAAATGTCAGGTCAATGTGAAACCTTTGGATGTGGATGGGAAAGTGTAGCCCTGGGACTATATGTGAGCCCCAAGGTTATTTTGGGTGTCCTGATTCCTACCAAACCTTTAAGCAAATATCATTTCTTCTGGCAAAAAAAGCAACAACAGATAATGACAAGTTGTTTCTTCTAGAATAGTATTTCTCCTTTTAGTTAGCTCTTCCTTTCCTAGCAGAGTTCAGCATATAAAAATACTGGCCAAAATCCTTCATCACATTCATAATAGCATTAACATAAGCATACCTAATTGATGGTTCCCCCAAACTTATCTTAAACTTATTGATGCCATTCTGGGCGATGGAGTATCAGGTGAGCTACTTCAGGATGATATGCCTAGCCCCCTCCTACATCTGGACCATTATTATTATTATTATTATTATTATTATTATTATTATTATTATTATTATTTGAAATACAACAAGATGAGTCCACAGCAGACACTCTGCTGGCTGTTGAATTGGATCACACATCAGACACTTCCCAAGTATCTAGGACTGTGTGATGTATCGGCGAATAATGCATGCAGATCCCAGTAAGGTGGCCTTCTTTCGCTGGCAGGTGGTAATTTGGTCAGTGCCGATTGTGTTTAAGTGCCAGCCAAGGTCTTTAGGCACTGCACCCAGTGTGCCGATCACCACTGTGACCACCTTGACTGGCTTGTGCTAGAGTCTTTTTAATTCGATCTTTAAATCCTCATATTGTACCAGCTTTTCCAGTTGTTTCTCCTCAATCCTGCTGTCACCTGGGATTATTATTATTATTATTATTATTATTATTATTATTATTATTATTCAGACAAAAAGACACAGAGAGGGTGTAAATTGAATTTTGCTTGGGAGGGAGTTCTAAAGCCTAGGAGCAGCCACTGGGAAGGTTCTATACTTTGATGGGATGGAGACAAAGCTTTCCATGGAAGATCATAAGACTCAGGCATGCACACGTGGGAAAGTATGGGTTTTTAAACATACAGAGCTTTATAGGTCAAAACTAGCACTTTGAGTTGTGCCTGTAAACAGATTGAAAATGGAGTTTTATGCCCCCTGTAACAAAGCCCCAGAATTCCTCAGCCCACTACTTCATTAACTTTCATGTAGGATAGATGATCTGGATAGTGTTCATGACTACCAACACTTAGAGAGTGTCACGGAAAGGAGACTTCTCATACCAGTGCAAAAACATAGACAACGGGTTTGAAATGGCCCCCATATGCCTATGACCTTTTCAATCTTCTACTGAAAAGTCATAAGCAATTGTATTTCTGTAAGGGGACAGGTTCAAGGTAGTATTATGAAGTATGACGATTTTTACTCTTTCCTGTGCGTCAACTACAGATACGAGCTGACCCTTTTCTTCCTTTTGCCTGAGAGACAAATTGTGAGAACACATCAGATTTTATCTCTGGTCTATGTTCATAACAGAAAAGAATAGAAAATATTGAACTGGAAATGAACTATTATTTCTTGTTCCATGCCACAGCCCTTTCCTTGAAAGGTCTTTTTGAAAAGGAAAATAAATTACACATAGTGCAACAAAAATATTTCCAGGATATTTGGAGTTATGCAATTACTTAAAATATAGTTGTATGTAGACTTCTATTAAACCAACTAAAATCAAATGGACTTTTAAAATCCTGTTGATTTCAGTGGTTTTTGTAAATATATACAACTAAATCTAAATTTAACCCACAAGGCATAATTAAATAGCCTTTCTGCTGCATTGGATCTAAAATGGAAAAATTATCATGATTTTGAAGTAAAGTCATCTTTAAAAGACTAGGGCCAAAACACACAACAACTTGTAAGATGGTGACCCATGTCCAGTGCCACCTCTGTCATTGGGTAGAGTAAGATTTTTATCCCAGGTGACATATGTCAGGTGGCAATGCTGGGTGTTTCCCAGACATTTCTGCTGAACTTTGTTTATTCTCGCTTGTTAACAGACAGTCATGTAACACGCTCTGTTTCTGAAGCTAGGCTGATGTCCTCAGGAAAGACCTGGGCAGAACTGTTGACAATAGGGTGACTTGGAGGTCTCTCATTAATAGGGTTTTGACACGTTGAAGTCAGTCCCCTTCTACACTGCTATATAAAATCAAAAGTATCTGCTTTGAACTGGATTATATAGCAGTGTGGGATATAGTGCAGTGTAGATCCAGCCATAGTCTGTTCAAATCAGGACTAGCAATTGAATCAAGGCCAATTTTTGATTAACTAGAGATTAGTGTGATCCAGTGAGAAAAATGTTACATCCCTATGTTCTTAAGAACAGCCAAGTCAAACATGACCATTTTCCATTACCAGTCAATATGATATCCTACTTCCTAAAACTAGTCCAGTATACCTGCAGCGATGCAACTCAACCATTAACTTTCCCTTTCAAGTCCCCTGCCACAACAGTAGAGAATACACTGCTTCTCTTTGACTAATACAAAAAGTTGTATTTTGAAAATTGCATAGCTTTCACCCCACCTCCTTTTACCCATGCAGAGAGAATATTTGGAATACTGTTGTTTGCAAAAGTACTGTGCATTTATTTCACTAGGTGAAAATACAGTGAGCTACCACTACCACTTACTTTACTAGGCAGTTGCAGAGTTGATCTGTAAAGTGACATTTCCATTTAATGTGGTTTCTGAAAAACTGTAAAATTTATTAGCCGTAACTAACACCCTCAAATCTCATTCTCTGCCCTTTTAAGTTTTTTTCAAAGCAAGGTGTTGTGGCCCTGAGTAGAAGCGTGTGGATGGAAAACATGTAACCTGAAACAAAATGTTCAGATTTATTTTCCTGCTATCATGACTGGGAACCTTCCCTACTATCTGATAAAGTGGTGCTTGGCAAATTTAGCAAATGTTACCATGTATGACTTTTCATTCTGGCATAAGTCATTGCGAGGATTTTGATTAAGTAGTAGCAGGGCGTTGTTCAAATAGGGATAATAAAGTTAAAGTCAAAATAAGGCATGGATTTTATGAATATTTTTGACCCTGAGATATGATATTCTATTTCCTTTTGGTGAGTTTCCACACTTTTTTCATCGGGAAAGAGGGAACTCCCCTATTGCCAAGCAACCAACCTGGCACTCCCTGGTTTCCATTTATATATACTTTAATAACTGGGGCAAAACAGTATAGGGACTGAGAATGGAAAAGCAATTTTTATTAGTCAGTTTTGTTTTCCAGTGTTATCTAGTTCACAGTCTACAAGAAGACTGATGAAAGTATATACACTCATTTTGGTTTACCACACTGGGGCTAAACCAGAAGTGGAAGATCACCCACCACACTTTTTACCTCTCCAAACTACAAGCAAATACTTGGACCCAACTGTAAAAATATTTAACTTTCAAAATTATGCACAAACACATTATAGTCAGTGGTAAAAATGGCAAAAATTTCAAGCAAATTGCATAAAAATTGGCATACATTAGGACAAGTGCATACCAAAATTAGTGGAAATGTCCATTTGAAAAGGAACAACGAAGTCACACAGCCAGATAACACCATCCCCTGAAAAAAGCATGTGAAGAATGGCAGGTGAGATTCAGAGAAATGCTATCATGTAAAAAATTGGCCAGGGTTCCTATTGAGGCAAAATGCCAATGTAACGTCCAGTTACAATAGAGGTTATACTTCTAATGCTCTTGACCAAGGAAGTACCGAGTGCTATCTTATTGAAGCAGTTCTGCATTTAGCCAAGAGTAGTGGACTAGGAAGAGGGGCTGACCAAGGATAAGATGGGTGGGTGGTATCCTTGAAGTGACTGGCTTGACCTTGAAGGAGCTGGGGATGGCGAGGGCTGACAGAGAGCTTTGGCGTGGGCTGGTCCATGAGGTCACGAAGAGTCGGAAGCAACTGAACAAATAAACAAGTGGGCTAGGGTCAAGGTCAAACAGAGTATAAGCATGACTTTAAGGAGCTACCAAAGCACCTACCAAATTCTCCATCATGGACTTATGATGACAGTCCCTTTGGAGATATCATGAGATAACCATTGCTGATTCACACACCTCCATAAGATGAAGCCTGTCAATAGCCCCTGATTGCTCCATGGTCCAGGACATACCAGATGCAGTGAAATCTGGGCTTTTCTGTAGGAGCATGCTGTCCACTCAATACATTCTACTTTCAAGAAGGAAATAATAAACAATGTAGATCCCTTTTATGGGGATCTACATTGATTTGCGTATCAAAACATGGGTGCTGTTTTCCATATGGCATTGTATTTTTGAATGATGAGCCCCTCAATTCTACAGGGGCCGGGCTGTGGCGCAGCTGGCTAGTAACCAGCTGCTATAAATCACTACTGACCGAGAGGTCATGAGTTCGAAGCTCGGGTCGGGTTAAGCCTCCGACCATAAAAAAAAAATAGCCCCGGCTTGCTGTTGACCTAGCAGCCCCGAAAGACAGTTGCATCTGTCAAGTAGGGAAAATTTAGGTACGCTTTATGCGGGAGGCTAATTTAACTAATCTACAACACCATAAAACTGCTCACGAGGAAAAGAAGAGGAAGAACAGCCACCAATGGACAGTGAAGCAACAGCTCCCCCTGTGGCCGGAATCGTGAAGCTGGAAAGATGTTAAAAATGCCTCTGTGTCTGTCTAAAACTGAATGTTGTCTGTCTGTTGGCATTGAATGTTTGCCATATATGTGTTCATTGTAATCCGCCCTGAGTCCCCTTCGGGGTGAGAAGGGCGGAATATAAATACTGTAAATAAATAAACTAATTATAGCCTTCTGCACAATGGCAGACACTAAGTGGCCCTTCTCTTACCACATTCAGAAAAGGACAGTGACAGGACTATGACCTCACAGTTCCATAGCACTGTGATATCACCATGTTCACTACATAATCTCTAGTTGCCTGGGGTAAAGCAGTGATTCATTCATTTAAACGAATGTCACACTGAAGCACCAGCAGACTGAGAAAACAACTGTTACTAACGGCGATGATAAGCAGAAAGCAGTTTAATTCCAGCAGGCAAAACTGAATCACCAAAATACAAATACTGGGTGCAACAGAATAAACCAACAAGGGTGCCTTAAAAGCTGGGAAAGTATCTTTTATAAAACTGCTCTCTTGGCCCAATGAATATGCTCCTTACTCCATGTCAAAGCATTTCTGTTATCTTGGTTTCCCACTGCTTCAGAGTACAGAATTAATCATTCAACAACCAGATTTACAAAAGTGTCAATATACTGACCACACTGCATTGTTCCACTTTAAGAATTTCCCATTTTGTGGCTTTGATGACAGGAAACAGAAGTGAATGTTATTCTACCATAGTGCTAAGAAAAGTGTGTAGTAACATTCAGTGTGATACATAGTTAGAGCCTAGAGACCAGTTCAGTACAGTCATCAATAAATTTTTAAAACCATAATTACTAAGTAAATGGTTGTCTCATGCTGCTTTATATTCAAAATGAAACTGAAAAGCATTTGTGTTTTTGAAAACAAAATGGTGAAATTGACTAGCACCAGAGAAATTACTATAGAAACCCATTAGATTTAGACTTATAAACTAAGATACTATATTGCAATTTTAAAAACAATCTATTGTATTGAAAAACAACATTCAAGCCTTTAAACAGTATATTAACTTTCTTAAGAGGTCAGTCACAAACACCCATTACAGTACAAAAAAATATATTCATTTTTAAAGGCATCACATGTTGTGGCTTTCTTGTAATTTTTCAATTCAGGATATCCCTGTGCAAAGTTCATTCACTTATTAATTATCATTACTATTACTATTACTATTATATTTATTTATATGCATGCCACTTTTTTTCTCTTAATTAGACTCAAAGTGGCAATTAATCTGCAAGGAGTGTTGTTGGACACAAATACATTCCACCTATCACATGTATTTAACTATGGATGTTCCAACGTTATAGAGCAAAAAGAAAGGAGTAGAATATATTCCAATGAATTGATAAAAAGTTTTTTTTCTGACTTTAAAGGCATCTGGACAAAATTCACAACATGATCTAAAATTTATTTAAGATGTGGCTCATTGGTAAGCATGTTTCATTAGAAATTAGCCCTTTTGACTTCAGTCGCCTTTTGTGAGATATTTAGCCTTCTTTGTCATAGAGCTCTGGTACCACAATAAACTGCAAATCCCAGGATTCTATAGCATTGGACTATGGTAGTTAAAGTAGTGTCAAACGGCTATAATTCTGCAGTGTAGCTACACCTCTCATCCCAGGTCAGCTTGTATTGAATTTAAGACTAAGGACCTCATCACACTGACTTCGGGTTACGTCCTTGGATGGTTCCAGGATATAGCCTGACAGTGCCCTTCACACAATGCAGAGCTACTTCCAGCAGGGCTTCGTCCTGGCTCCATCCTGAAAGCATATTAGGACATTGCCTACAATGAGGCCAGAAAAGGGGGAAGCCAGGCAGTGACATGTTTCCTCATGGATGGGGAAGCTGGAGATGTAGGGTGCAAGATGATGTTTTCCCCACTGATTTGCCACACTGCCCAGTGAATTACCCTGCTGTCACCCACATTAGGGACCTCAATGTGCTGAGTCCTAAATCAGAGGAAACTACAGAACATATATCCTTAAAGACTGCAATGCTATACACATTTGTCTAAGAGTAAGCTCCACCGTATTCAACAATCAGTTTGCATTATTATTAACTTCTCAGACTGATTTTTAAAATATAATAATTAAAATGAGTATAGATCTTTATCACATCCCCCCCCCCCAATGCCATTTCACCAGCAGTATGGCAAAACAGCAGGTGTGTGAGGTGACAGAGTCACACCGGGAAGCGTTGCCCAACTGGGGCAGAAGTGAGCTTACTCCATCGGAGCCAACACAACATGGGAGCCTCCCTGTGTTAACGGGGAAGCGTCCTAGGATGCTTCTACACCAGTTGGGGGTGGGGCGTATTCCAGAAGTTGTGGAATATTGTGTGATAGGCTGCATGCCCATTCATCCCTCAACTGGCTGGCTAGCATCCTAGGATGCTTAAATTGGTAAGTGTGATGAGGTCCTTTGTCATGTATGTTTTCTACCCACTTTCACATCTCAGAAGGTAATACAGATATTATATCTTAAAAATCAGCTGTTCCTCCAACAATCATAAAAGTCACCCACCTGAAATTTCTCTTTAGATCTCTTTATCTCACAAAATGGGGTCCCTTCTCATGGTGATGAACTTATCTAAATCCTCCAAGTAACTCATTTAAATGTTAATGAAGGAATGGTTGGTTAACCATTACAGGAGTTTTAGCATAGTAGTGTCTATTTGTCTGTGCATTTTTGTTTTTTGCCTTTGACTGTTGATATAGTCAGTGGACTATAAACAGATCTGAAGTCCAACCATATGAAGAAGCCAATTGACTCAAATGCTAGTTAATAAAATGAATCAAGGTGATGACTTTTATTTTCACTGAGTGCCTCTTCAGTTTCAACATGGATAGTATAATGTTACATAATTTTACAACCAACCATTCCTTCCTTAACATTTTCTGTCTGTTAATTGACAGTGGTTAACTTTTAGGAGGCTGAACATCATATGCATTTCATTTCTTTCAATATTAAATGTGGGTTAAAAAAATACATCATGGATCAGATTCCTTTCAAAACAATACTGGCTTTTTAGCAAATTTTAGATGGAGCAATTGCTGATCTTATCTTCACTGTTCACTGGATCTGAAAATCTCTAAAGAGAGAGACCAGAAGAAATTTGAGGCTACAAAAGCAACGAAGCAGAATTCCTTCCTATCCTCCCTTTCTCCAATTCTCAATAAAATATATTAAACTCTATACAACAATTTTAAGGTGGTTTCAAGTCTCTTAGCTTTCCAGGTGATATTTATAATAGTTCTTTTTAATATTAATCTTTGTAAAATCACTGAAATAGCCAGAAGTTTCACCTCACAAGTGATCAAAGCCGCCCTTGCCAAATCTTATGGAAAAACAAGATCAATTCTTGGCTGTGTATGGCTTGGGATGAAACTTAAATCACTGCTAAAACAAAGTGCTCTTCACACCTTATCTCACTCTTTGAGTTTTCATAGGAATCTAACACTCACAGGGGTGAATGAGAGAAAATATCCACATCACTCCCTATTCAGAACCTGTCAAATCTAGAAAAATCTATCAGGCACATAGGGAATAATATGTGGAGACCATGAAAGATATATAGAATAAGCCTTTAGGTAAACTAGCCATGATATTTAATATCCTTTCTCTTGACATTATAGGTGCAAAATGATTGATAACTGGAAATCACAAAATCAGTACAGACATACACGTCTCCCCACCCCTCGTGATTTAGTTCCTAAATACAGAGGTCAAATATTACTTTATATTACAGAGTTAATAATTACAATTCTCAGAAGCAGAAGTTGGAACATTACCTTTAACAAAAATCATTGCTCATTATTATTTAAACAATGATGTTCTAATGACACAAGTTTTAATGTTAATTTTTTAAAACCAGCTTCAAAAAGCTGTTCCATGGGTTTATCAAACTGATATCATTACTTCCATCCAAGCACTGATTAGAACTAATATGAGACATAATAAATCAGATGAGGGGGCAGCATAATTTGAATGAGCCATATGAAAAAGTAAGCAAGTGAGTACATAAAATAGCAGAATTCGTGGTTAGCTTTAGCTGATTGCAGCAAAGATATATACTTTTGAGAATGAAGCAAAGAAGAACTTCAAGTAGAGTTGAGCCAAGTTTCTTTGACTAGGGTTATAAAACTCAGTCAATTTCATTGTTACAGGGAAATCATTTTACCAATTTACTGCTCACTGCAAGAAACTCATTTTTTTCATGACAAGAGCCACTTGAGAAACTTCAAATCGCTTCTGGTGTGAGAGAATTGGCCATCTGCAAGGACGCTGCCCAGGGGACACCCAGATATTTTGATGCTTTTACCATCCTTGTGGGAGGCTTCTCTCATGTCCCTGCAAGGAGCTGGAGCTGGTAGAGGGAGCTGGTCCATGCTCTCCCCAGGTTGGATTCGAACCATCAACCTTCAGGTCAGCAACCCAACCTTCAAGTCATCAGTCCTGCCAGCACAAGGGTTTAACCCACTGCGCCACCGGGGGCTCCTAAGAAACTCTTTGAAAACTGCACAATGCCTATTCATAGCTTAGAACTTATTCTAAAGCCACATGGGTTTATCCCCCACCCCCATTTCAGAATACAGTGTTCCTCACTTATCGCGAGGGTTAGGTTTCAGGACCACGAGCAATAAATGAAAATCCGCAAAGCAGGGATGCTATATATTTATACATTATTTTAGTAGTTATACACTATTTTAAGTCTTTATCAACCAATCACATGTTGATAAATCGCCTCCTTCTCTTCCCATTGCCGCTTGGGCTTCTTTTCTCTCCCTTCAGCTTCTGCTTCCTCCCTTCCTTAGGCTGTAAACTGTAATTTTTATGATTTATAATATTCTTTTAGAGTTTATTTAAAAATCACGAAACAGCGAATCCGCAAAAAGCAAACCACGAAGTAGTGAGGGAACACTGTACAGCATTTTACTTCTGCTAAAAATTATATAGTTACATTGTGCTTTCAGTGGAAGCACAAGGATGAAAGTTGTATCTCTTGGTAAACTAATTGATTACTCCATCTCATACGCTCCTACAGAGGAAATCTAAACATATTCCATTGGAAGCATGGCTTAACTGCATTCAGGATATTAGGCTTTGCTTCTAGACAAATTTGAAACCAATAAGGCTTCCTCAAGCTTGGACAAACTCTGCTTCAAACCCAAACCAAACAAAAACCCCAAACTCTCTCAGGATGCTCTGAAGAGGATAACATCTTCAAAAGGTTTGTTTATTGGCATGAGCCAGGGCCCCACTCCCGGCAGCCAGTTAAGTCAAAAAGCTTCTGTCCAGACTGGTGAACTGCCAATAAATGCCAGGAACACATGTGAGGTTTGATGGTCTGTTTAGACATCTGACTTTCCCCAATGACAGATTGATGAAATAAAATGTCAAAAGTGTTGTCCTTTGAAGAACTCTTTTACCTTGCCATTTGAGAATGAAATTCCAAAGACAAGCCAGAGGCACTGAAAATAGGGCACTTTTTAAAGTAACAGTCATGTTGGCAATTGTGATGTCCCATTTCTTGGAAACCTGGAGGAAATAATAGAGTTACACAACTGCTTTCATTTGGTAGAAATAATTTCTAAATGAAAACATGATGAAGTCATAAGCCCGTACAGTGTAGGCATGGAAGTATTGGACCAGTTTCTTGCATGGCTGGGAGTTGGACTAGATGGCCCATGCGGTTTCTTTCAACTCTATGATTCTATGAATAAATTATAGTAGGAATTGTCTTACAATAGGGAGATTTCTCAATGTGATAAGGTGGTAGGATTCAGATCCTTGCTAAGTCATGGAAATCCATGGATTTGGATCTTGGCATGTTACACACTCTCAGCCTCAAGGGAAGGTAAAGGCAAAAGTCCCCTTTGAACAAATCTTGCCAAGAAAAACCCTTTATAGGGTAATCCATATTGTTATTTGAATCATTACTATGAGTTGGTTGTAACTGGAGTACACTATAAAAGTATAACGTCTTCCTATTATTACAGGTAGCATATCATTTTTTCCTGCAGTCACAGTAAACAGAGCATGCTGAAACAGACTGATTTTAATCCAGATGAACAGCTCTGCAGGGGAATGAAATAGATATCTTAAAATATTCTAGTTACTCTAGGGAACCAAAGAAAACACCAATATTGTGAAATAACTTATTCTCTGAACTTTTATATTTATGTCAACACATATGAAATGCAGCAAATGGAATGTTGCAGGTGATTTTTCAAAATGTAGTTTAAGTGAAACACACAAAGAAAAGAATTAATTTTTTGAAAAATTTATTGTTTGTACTTCTTAGGAGGGGAAATGTTATTGTCAATGTAGCCATGGAAGTGAAGGGTTATTTGAATGAATACTATGTGGGTTTAAATAATTGTTTGGCCATTGCATGGCATTTCCTGTGTTTCTTATGTGTTTCTTTATTTTTCTTTACTCACACATGCAAAATAACTCTTTTTCCTCTCTATTTTTCTCCTTGTCAGTTTTTTACTCTTTCAAAAAGCTTTTGCTAAAGTCGGTTTTAGTCCTTGGAAGCTTATCCCATGATAAACTTGGTAGTCTTTAATGTGCCACAGGATTTAACTGGTGTGATGGCAGTGCTAATTTCATATGTAATGTTTGCTGCGTGTTTCCTCCGTGTTCGAAGGCAACAGCATGTATGCAATAATCATAGCAACTCTATCAGATTGGCACAATATGGTTTCACAACCAGTAGTACATTGTAGCCATTCCATCAGGCAATAGCAGACAGAGTGTTGTGAAATAAACCCATTTGGTGTTTTGAGGAACCAGTTCCATTAGATTGGTTCCTTAGCACCCAGTCTGCCAGACTGCAGCAGATGGAGAGATGGAAAGCAGGAACATCCCATTGATTCTACTCAGAAAGCAGTGGCCATTTCAAACTACCTAATTATAGCACTATGATTCCACTTTTGTTGCAATTGCTCCATCCTATAAAATCCTGAGATTTGTAGTTTAGCAATGAGCCTTAAAAATTCTCAACCATCATGCCAGACACTATATGGGAGTTACAATTGAATTGTAGCACCATAGCTGCATTTGTGAAAGGATCCCAGTTACTCCAAGTTCCCCTCCACGAATTGATGAGAAAATCCATACAGATCTAGGGAAAAGTGGGTGGGAAACTATTCTATTGGTTCATGAAATAATTGCCCTTTAGGTTCTTATTATCGGTGAAGAATTTCTTTTCAAGTTGATGCTAATTAGAGTACCATGTTACTTTGCATATCATTTTAGTCTTTTAAAAAAAGATATTTAATGGAGGCATATTAGTAATAACCCACCCAATATCTGGAGGACGACCCATATTTACTATGATATGACAACCAATTTTAGCAATGCATGATTGAATGAGAAACAAATTATAACACTCTGTTGGCAGTTGTTTAACGTGAGCCCTACAGAAATGGAGTTTGGTGTATGTTCAGGATATGACACAACCTAAATTTTAAAATTAACTTATACATGTAAAAACTGTCCACAACATTTATTGTTTGTTTTCAACTTCTTTTACTAACATTTTACTTTTCTAGCCTTTACTAAATGTTTCCTTCTTACTAAACTTCATAGTACTCTGGAAATTAGAAATAGAAGAATCAACAGAAAACCACCCTGCATGCAAATGCAAACTCTTCATCTGTCTTTCCCCAGCATGTAATGCAGACTCACAGCATGAGGAAGACTGACACATAACAACCTTAGCAGCAGCTGTGCAAATAATATAATGTTGCACACTGTTAGTGTTTTGGGTTGCCCGTCTTGAACATCTTGATATCTGGGCTTGTTTAGCTAGAGCCTGAGGCAAGATAAGGAAAGGAAATAGATATATTGAAGCCATAGTCATATAACTGGGAACAGATTCTGCATCCTCAATAAAACAGTGAGCTGGAATTAAAAAATTGAATCCAAGTAGCATCTACAGTCATTATGTAAACTCACCATGGGAAAAGGACCATCTCAAATCATTTAGTGCTGTTATTGAAATTACATATGCTGTGTGTAGTAAAACAAAAGACAGGGCTCCTCAAACATTGGTGGAACTACACATAACCGTCTGCCTTTCTGTTATTTGGGGGGGGGGGGGTGTGGAGGGAGTACATATGTTCAAAAAGCTCAGGTATTGATTGCTTTACTACTTGAAAGGTTTTCAAGTCTGTGCTTTCAGTAATCCATAATGCTCTCAAGAAAGGATTTTGGGGTAGAGTTCTAGAGCCCCATGCAATCAAATGGAGAGGAAAGGCCTCAAAGGTAGCAGGGCTCTAACTGCACTGAAAATCAAGTGAAGTCTTGTGCCTAGGCTAAGTGCCAATATTCACTGCCCAGGCTTTAGATGATATTTTCTCTTTTTCTAGAGGCAATAGATAGACAATATAGATAGATAGATGATTGATTGATAGATAGGAACTATAATAAAATGGCAAAGAGACACTTCCATGAAAATTACATTACATAGATCTTCAAATGTTAAAATGTCCCTGCATGGCCCTGAAAAATTATACGGTTCAAAAAAACTACTGCAAAGAGCCATTTAAGCAATGTCTCATGGTTTTTCCCCCACCCTCCAAGTTTGTGCTGAAAATGAAGGAAGTCAAAATAAAGTAAGTGAAGCTGTGGTGATGGGTATATAGGTATTTCTTTGTATTTCAGAGGATGAAATAAAACAGAACAGAGAATATGCCTTGATCACATCCTATTTGGATTACTGTAACACACTCTACAAAGGGCTGCCTTTGGAAACTTCAGAAATTGTGGTCAAAACGTTGTGACCAGATGGCTGGCTGGTGCTGGTTATCAGAGGGGAAAACAAGCTTTGGTTCAGACCATCCAAAATGCAGTATTTTCTTCTTAAAGGCCTGCTTGAATTGAGATCTCTATTTTTCCCATCCCATTCTTAGGGAGTGTTCTCAAGCTGTGGAAATCTTCCCACAGGAATTGCATCTGCCCCAATCTGCTCTGTCTCCACCAAAAGGCAATTGTTTTGCTTGTTTAGGGCTTACTGTGGCAGAAGTACTTTTAACCGGCCATAGTATGCTTTTCCTTTATTTCTTTATTATGTTTTTAATGTGTTTTAAACTGTTTTAATTTAGTGTTCTCAATATAATTGTTTATTTAGAAAACCTTTTATTTCAAATTAATTTTTACTGTACTTTGTTTAAATTTATTTAAATAGAAATAAATAAAAAAGCTATCTTGTGTTGCATGTGCTTTGGATAGCATAGGAAAGGGTTAACACCCCTGTGGGGTTTGTTTTTCTGTCTGTGCCCCTGTTCAGAAGATTTTACTTCACTTTCTGTCCCTGTGAAAATTGGATTTTGAAAAAATTGGCTTTTTGTAGAAACAAGGATTGGCAAGAAAGCTTCAGTGGAGACATCTTTTCCACATAACTCTTTCAGGAGTGATTTTCCCTTCCTAGGGCTAGATTTGTCTCACTTCCTGTTGTCTCACCCTCGTTCTTAACTATGGATCTCATTACATGGACCTTGAGAAGCACTGAGAATGGTCTGTCTAGCAAAGGGAATCTACTATTAGATCCTAAATCATCCCATTTCAAGTTCTGTCTTCCCATCACATATGCTTCTCTTTTTGGGTTTTCTCCTGGTGTTGCCTATGTTAGGAAACAATCATATGGAGAATCCTTTTCTCTGCCCTCTCTGTTTTACATTTTTTTAATCAGGGAAAACTTTAATATCCAAAAGCCAAGTGTTACCTTGTCATCTCCAAAGCTCCTTACATTAAAGGAGACAGGTTTTAAAACTCTGCTTTCAATGGAATTCCTTGGCCTCCCCAAACCCCCGCATACCAGAAAAGGTGATATTTCCTCCCTTGTCACAGTTTTAAAACACTCTTTTCAATAGGATCTTCCCCTCTTCTGTTTGAATTCCTCCACTTGAGTAGACCAGCAGAATTTTAGCTCCACTTTTAACACTTTTTTCAATGGAAAATTCCTCCACTTTTAACACTTCTTTCAATTTGGTAGTATCCCTCTAGAGGAGATCAGAACATTTTAAAAACACTTCTTTCAATAGGACACACACTGTCTTTAAACCACTTTAAACAACAGAAGGATCATGGAGGGGCACTTCTGTGATGCCTCATGGGCCTCTGAGTCCTGACCCTAGCGCCATTATGGATCATGGTGATGAGGACATGGGATTTCTGCCATCTCAGCAAGAGTATGTGCCATTCCAGATGCCTTTTGTTGACAATTCTTGCCAAGAACTCATTAAAACAGACCTTGAACAAACTATTCCCAGCGCTTCTCCCCCTTTCGCGAGAAGGGAGTTTTTTGAGACTAGTCACTCAGAAAAAGCGCAAACAAGGAAAAGCGCCAGATTAGCAGCCAGACAGGGCACTAATTAACTTGTTTCTCCTGAGAGTTTTCAGGGAGGAATGCATCTGGATGAAGATGTGTTTCAGTTCTTTTCCCTTGGGAAAAGAAGCACTGGACACCTGTTTGTAAGAAAGATTTGAAGTTCTTTAAAAGCTTCCCGCACTGGCTAGCCCGCGCAGAGTCAACAAGTCAGCTCAAGGATTAACTTCGGTTCCAGCCAAGTGTGGACTGCGTTTGAGTCCGCTAACTCCAGTTTCATCGTGTCTTGCCTTGCCGTGTTCTTGACCCATCTCATCGTGTTCCCAGCCTTGTACCTTGTGCCAAGTATCCAGTCTTGTCTTCAATTTCCTACCTTGGACTTACTTTGAACCCTAGAAAAATCTTGGACGTTTCCCCCACTCAAACTGCTTGGAAGTTGAGTGTGTTTCGGTTTTGGATTATAAATTTGAACTCTAATATTATATACTGGACAATATATTACTGGACTATATTTGACCTTCTCTGAAAGGTCTATTGATGAACTTATTTTCCTATCTGGTTTTATCCTATTTACTCATTTCTTTAATAAAGATATTAGACTGTATTGGCCTCCGTGTGTTGGTTCTAGTGCTCTGCGGCCAGGGCGTGACAACTTCATAAAATGGAGTGTAATGGAGAAATCCACCACTTCCTATGGAACCTAGATTACTATTAATGAAAAAATACAATGATGGCAAGTGTTGAGGAATGCCCATCCCTCCACATCACTGAAATAATTCAACACTGGTGAATCTGTCAGATCCTATCACATGTTTTTTTTTGGGGGGGGGGGGGGGGTTGCATTAGTGAGAGTTCTGGTGCATGCCAGGAGTTCTGATTACTTGTTCTGAACTCTCTCCTTTCAGCATGCTTCTCCCCATTTCAAGGACAAAGGGCAATGGATGACAACCAGAAGTAGGCAAACATCATGTGATGGGCACCATACCTCTTTGTCCTTGAAATGGAGATGAAGTGTCCTTTGACAGGGAAAATGCTCCATATGATGAGGTCATATGAGTCATTTGCAAGTCTGATGTTTGTAATTCTGGGACATAAACATATACATATACTTCTAAGAGAATATGTGGAAATGCATGAGGAAGAGCAACAGGAAAGGTGAGTGTGTAAACAAAGAAAAATGTAAAGTTGTATGACCGTTTAGTTTGGTGTGAGGACAGATTAGCCTACTGGCAGCCACAGAATGCACACAGGCTGACCTGGATTAACCAAGGTAAGGTAGGCTATCTTGTCACTGCTTCTTGGCAAAAGAAAATAACTCTATTACTCACATCACAGTTTAATTTACTTCTTTTTCTATTGTGGAATTGCTCAAAGTTTCCCTTCATCTGCATGAGAATCTATGGATTTTTTTCTGTTTTAGCAATCCTAGCAAAGATCCATACAAAGAATTAATAAGTACTTAACAATATTTAAGTTGAGTCTATTTACCACAAGGGCTGTGCAAGACTTTTAAAAAGTGGTTATCAACAGGAGACAAAATTAATTAAGAACAGCCACTTGTATAACTATTTTATTTGCTGTTCCATTTCAAGTAACAACAGCAACAACAAAAGCAATTGGCACTTTTAACATTTATTTTTGTTTATTTTTCTTTGTTGTAAACAAACATGAAGGAGAAAAACAGATGTGAGAAATGTCCTAGCAACATGTCCCACTCTCCTAATGACATTTAAACCATGGAAGCTACTCATGTGCTGTATTTTTAGATCAGAAACCAGCAGCTCATGAGGGTGTGCCAGTGGCATGTTTGCAAAGCACATGTTTGAACATGGCAGATCATGCAACCTTAACTCTTGCTCTTGCGCCATATACTCTTGTACTATGACAGAAATATACATGTTGTTCAAATAGATGAAAATTTTATTCTTTTATGTGGTATAAATTGTCCCATGTCCAAAAATATTAATAAAAATATGTATGTTCCAGAAAAAACCAGAAAATACTTGTGCATGGATTCAGAGTGGTTGCTTCCCTTTGGCCAATCTGGTTTGTTCAACTTAGCCGGATGGCCGTAATGGTAAGGGCTCAGTCGTTACTTTTTTTGTCTGTAACAGGGCCACATGGCAGCCAATCACGGCTCCTCCTTGCCTATTTAGCACCACATGGTGCGTGGAGAGGCTGCTGTGTGCTGCTTGCCCGGGGCTTCCCTGTGAGCCCCAGGCGAGCAGACTCCCCTGAAAGGAAGATAGGAAAGGGTCCCAGGAAGGACGCTTCCTTAACCATCTCTCAAACTCAGGCTCCCTTGAAAGGAAGACAGGAAAAGATCCCAGGAATAGAAAGGAGAGCCTCGTAAGTTTCCCATTCCATCCAATGGGCCGGATCTTCCCAGATCTTTTGGTTACCTAGCCAAAAACAGATTTTTCCATTAGTTGTTTTTTGGGAGGCTCCCTAAAACAGATCTGGGTACCCATCATAATTTGGATACTGAAAATAGATCACCCTCCAGCCAAATTGCACAAGCCTACAAATTAGGCTTTATAGGGTGTGTTCTTTCTCATTCTGGTATAATTAGGAAACAACGGACCAATGGAAGAGTAAATTTGTCATTTTCTAATGACACCAGAATGGAAAATAATGGACCCTGCCAGAATGGCACACTTTCCTGACTTTTCCTGCAGGAATGGGGGTGCTGGAAGGGCAGGAAGGCACTGCCATCTCACCTTACTGGGCTATATGAGCTTGGGGAGAGCAGAATGGCTGTTTAATGCCATCTGGGTTTGTGCATGGTGATTCCAGGTGGCAATCTTACTGCAATAATACCAGCAAAGATCCGGCTCTTCCTGGAAAATCAGCATCTTTGCTGGGATTTTTTTTAACTCAGGGTCAAGCTGGAGTAAAAGGGTTACCCTGGGTTAACATGCAGTACCCTGGGTGCACCATATGGATTCCCCAGGCTAATGCACATACAACACTTGCATTTTATTGCAGTGTAGATGGGGCCCTTCTCTATTCATCCCCATATTTCAGCACTCATTTTTATTTACCAACCTACTCTGGACCTTTGTCCTTTAAATTATAACATATATATTCATGTATAAGTTGGCCTCAAGTGTAAATTGAAAGCAGATTTGGGGGCAATTAGTATGGATTGTAAAAAGAGCCATGAAGAAGTTGAGGTTCACTCTGCAGAAAGGGGAATGCTCCAGTGCCACCTCAGGGGGGCAGTCACCCCTGGCCACAATATTTTCCCACCAAGACATTCAAAGGAGAGAATGCTTCTGGAACATGGCCACACAGCCCGAAAGACATACAACAACCCCATTCAAAGGGCCTATCATCACTCTACTCAGAGGGGGTTGATGAGTTACAGAACAGTATTATCAAAAAAGGAACCATCCCATTCTCAACAGAGTGATGAAAGTTGAGAGCTAAGCCTTAATAAATCAACCTCTACTCTCTCACCACTCCTTTGAGGGGAAGATTGTGATAAAAAAAATTGGGAGAATGAAGCCTAGTGATTACTGCCAGGAGTTCTCAGATAATATACTGGGACAAGCCATACACAGAGGTCTGACACCTTTGACTACTCTGGAGGAGTTCTATACTTGTCTTTCTTGAGGATATGGGTCCTCAAGAACAACAAATCTTAGGACTCATCTATACTGGCCACTTAGATCAGTGTGACAACTGATCAATCCTGAAGCAGCTAATCACTGCATGGGGGCTGATCCAGATTGACCCAAGTGAATTCATGAACAAATCCTGCATATTGCTTCTGAGAGCTCAAATAGCTTCCCCACTGTAGATTATATGGCAATGTAGAACCATACAATCCAGTCCAAAGCAGATAATGTGGATTATCTGCTTTGATTATCTGGATTATATAGCAGTGTAAAGGGTCATAGATCCCCAAAATAAATCACAGGATTTGATCCCAGATTATCTTCATATCCCAGATTGTCTGGCAGCATACTCATGTAATCCAATTAAAAGCAGGTAATCTGGGATCAGAACCTGATATATAGAGCTTTGTAGATACAGCCTCAGGCCCCTCCTATATTGCCATATAATCCAGTTCAAAGCAGATAATCTGGATTTTATATGACAATGTAGAATGGATCAAAGGGCGCTTCCAGACATTTGGAAAAATCAAGCAGAAACAGGTGAAAATAACTTGCTTCTGGCTCGGTTTGGTGTCCAAAGCCCAAACTCGGAGGTGGCTACATGTCATTCCAGAGCAAATAAAGGTTGACCTGGGGAGCCATCCAGCCCCCCCTCCAGCCCCAATCTCACCCGTAAAACTTACAAGAGATGGCCAGACTGCCACAGAGCCTCTCCAGCAAGTCCCCCTGAGTGGAGGAAATGGCACATCAGAAGATGGGAGGAGTGAGGAAGGAAATCCATCCTCCATCTTCCCCCCTCCTGCCAGGACATCTCTGGTAAATTAGGGGGTCCAAATGGGGGGCTGGGAGAGAGGGGGTGGGCTCCCTCTCACATCTTTGGGCTCCAGGACCCAAAACTCCAAGATGGCTGTGTAGACTGACCCCCGAGATTGTGTGATGCGGTCCCGAGAGTCAATCCTTTATTTTTTTTAAAATCTTTATTAAAGTTTTATCATTTAAAAACAAAGGATGAAAAGATTATAAAATCATGAAAGATTTAGAAAAGAGAGACACGAAATAAGAAGGAGGGAGGATAGTCAGGGAAAGGGATTGAAAAGGGACGGGGAAGGGGATGATAAAAAGAGGGGAAGAAAGGTGCACAAAGAAAAACAAGATAAAAGTAATAGAGAGTGAGAAAGATCTAGTTTTATTTGATGTTGACTTCCCGGAACTCTTCGGGGGGGGGGGGGGTCGATCCTTTTCCTTGATCCATTATCATTTCTTGACTTTTTCTTCTCCTGTCTTCTTCCTATGTTCCTGATTCCTTGGATTGTATCCTCATATTCTTACTCCTTGTTGGTTTTTTAAAATATGTTTCTTACTGTTTCTAACTAATTTTCCTCATGTTTACACTTTGTTTGTTTTATATATTTATTTTTATATCAGTGTCTTGTAATTTTTTTGTTTAAAGTATTCTGTAACTCTACTCCAATCCATCTCTTTCATTGATATGCCTTTACTTTTAGATAGTAAGAAGGTAAGCCTGTCCATATTTCTTATGTCTTGAACTTTATTTAACCATTCCTTCTCATCCGCTATCTCATTTTTTTTCCAGAGTATGGTGTAACATATTCTTGCCATTGTTGTTAAGTAGAAAAGTAATTTATCTTTATTTCTGTCAATTTTTAAATCATATATACCTAATAAGAATAATTTCGATTTCATTGGTCTTGCTATTTCTAATATTTTTCTCTAACATGTATCTTAATTTTCTCCAATATTTCTTGGCCTTTTCACACGTCCACCACATATGGTAGTGGGATCCCTCATACTCTTCACATTTTCAACATTTATTTCCATCTGAAGGCCATCTTATACCAATTTTCTTTTAAATCTATTGCATAACTGTATTTTAATTTTCTTTCCCATATTTTTTTGCCATTCCTCCATTTTTATGCTCCTGCCTATGTTCTCTCTCCATCTTACCATATATGACTTTTCACCCTTTTCTGTTTCCCATTCCAATAATTGTTTATAAATTTTTGTTATTACTTTTCTGTTTGATTACATAATTTTATCCCAAAATTGGTTTGGATCTGCAAACCATATTTTTTATCTCTTTTAAAATGTTCATTAATCTGCCAGTATTGGAACCAAGAGATGTTTTTATCCAATTTATTCATTTCTTGTTGTGTTTTTAATATCTAATTTCCATTTTTTTGTTAGTAAATCTTTGTATTTTAGCCAATTTTGCCGTCCTAATGTTCTTCTTTGGGAGGCCTCTAATGGTGATATGCATAGAGGTCTTTTTTCGTATAGTTTTCTTTTGTATTTTCCCCATATTTTAAGAATTGTTGACCTTATAAAATGGTTTCCAAAAACATTTTTATACATTTAAACATTTTTTATACATTTTTTCTCATACCAGAGATGTGAGTGCCATCCTAGTTGCAGATCTATCCCTTCCAGATTCAGGATTTTACTGTTTTCTAATTTAGCCCATTCTTTTGACCATAATAATATAGCTGCCTCAAAATACAATCTCTTTCTTTCATCGATCATATATTTTCTTTTTATTCTGGCTTTCTTTCTTTGCCAAATAAATTTCATTATATGTTTGTTCCACTCTTTTAATATTTTTTGTTCCTAATTATCGGTAAATTCTGGAACAGAAATAACATTTTTGGTAGAATATTCATCTTAATACATGCAATTCTGTCCAGTAATGATAATTTCAAGGTTTTTTTTTCCAATTTTTCAAGTCGTTATTTATCTCTTTCCATTTTGATGTATAATTGTTTTGTAATAATTGCCAATTTTTGTGTGTTAATGTAATCCCTAGATATCCAATCCTAGATATCCAACTTGTTGTCCACAAGGACTCCAAGATCTTTTTCACACGTACTGCTATTGAGCCAGGTGTCCCCCATTCTGTATCTTTGCATTCCATTTTTTTCTGCCTAAGTGGAGTATCTTGCATTTGTCCCTGTTGAACTTCATTTTGTTAGTTTCAGCCCATCTCTCTAGTCTGTCAAGATCGTTTGAATTCTGCTCCTGTCTTCTGGAGTGTTGGCTATTCCTCCCAGTTTGGTGTCATCTGCAAACTTGATGATCGTGCCTTCTAACCCTTCATCTAAGTCGTTAATAAAGATGTTGAACAGAACCGGGCCCAGGACGCAGCCCTGCGTCACTCCACTTGTGACTTCTTTCCAAGATGAAGAAGACGCATTGGTGAGCACCCTTTGGGTTCATTCACTTAACCAATTACAGATCCACCTAACCATAGTTTTGCCTAGCCCAAATTTGACTAGCTTGTTTGCCAGAAGGTCATGGGGGACCTTGTCGAAGACCATATGGAAATCCAGATAGGCTACATCCACGGCATTCCCCACATCTACCCAGCTTGTAACTCTATCGAAAAAAGAGATCAGATTAGTCTGGCATGACTTGTTTTTGGTAATTCCATGTTGACTATTAGCAATAACCGCATTTGTTTCTGTTTGCAGACCACTTCCTTAATGATCTTTTCCAGAATCCTGCCTGGTATTGACGTGAGGCTGACTGGAGGGTAATTGTTTGGGTCGTCCTTTTTTCCCTTCTTGAAGATAGGGACCACCTTCGCCCTCCTCCAATTTGCTGGGACTTCTCCCGTTCTCCAAGAACTCTCAAAAATGATTGCTAGTGGTTCCGAAATAACTTCCACTTGTTCCTTCAATACTCTTGGGTGTAGCAAGGCAGATCTCACATTAATGGCCTGTCTGGAAGGGTCCTGAGAAGCATTCAATCCAGGATTTGATCTCAGTTTAGCTTTATGTGAAGTTTTAGGCAATACTCAGATGTGGGGCATTATGAAAAGCAATGGGACATTGAGATTGCATCCTGTCTATTTGCTGAGTGTTTCCTTTCAGAATTTACTTTCAAGCATTCTTAGGGGTTCTGGGATTTAGGGACAAAATTTCCAAACCATAAACAGTGGCATGCAGGGAGATCTGGGCCCTGACATCCTTCAATTTCAAATGTAACCTATCCACTGGTGCTAACTTAGCCCCAAAGAAGGAATCTACAGTGTAAGGTTCAGAATGGTGGATGTGGGAAAAGGAAACAAAAACACCATTAGATCATTGATGAGGTCCTATAAAGCCATGGAGTTAAAGAGTGTTTCCTACAGGAAGTGGCTTCATATAAAAGGAGACGTAACCTATATATAATTCTCCCCAGGTTTTTGGAGTGAGACAATATATTTGCAGCTGCAGTGTACTGAGGATTCCCTGTGCTGCACACAGTCTCTCCTTTGAGGCTACACACATAGGTTTCTCAATAGTCTCCATTGTAAGATTCTGGCTCCTTGGTTTCCGCTGTTATTACTGATACACTGAGTGCCTAAACCTCAACAATCGCTCAGATGGCTATTATAAAAAAATAAAAACTGCCCAGAGATCCAGAGCAAATGTACTAATCATTGATTTATTTCCTTTCCGGACTTCACATGGCAGGTTTCCAAATGAGAAACCACGGATCACTGTTTCTCATTCTGAACTCATCCGATTACTTATCCATGAGCTGTATTCCTCACCCACCCCTGCCCTGTTCAAAGAGTACTGGGTGCAGATTTCTGAACCAATTAGCTATGTATTTTCTGTGGAAGTGAATTAGGATATTATCGAGGCCCCTTCTACATTGCCATATAAAATCCAGATTATCTGCTTTGATAATATGGATTATATGGCAGTGTAGAAAGGGCCTGAATGTTCTCATCTTGGTTAGTCTGAAATATAATTTATCATAAAGTTTGGAGCAAGACTTGTGCATCTAGGACTAACCATGATGGGAAAGTTGAATAAGGCTGTTTATTTATGTTTTCTACTGAAAACATATGGCAGATCTAAACAAAAATGAGATGTGTTTCATTGTATTCTCTGCCATTTTTGTAATCTGCCTTGAGTCCTAGCCTGTGAGGAAGGTGGGCTATATATATATAATGATGGATGCATATGAGAATAATTATTATTTTCTCTTCTAAACTTAAAAATCATTATGCTTTAAGTTTTTATGGAACTATCTTTAAAAAGTCCCATTTTTTTTAAACGGTTCTCCTTTTTTTGCTCATTTTTTAAAAGCAGGACAATTTTTCTGCAAATGCAAGTGAACCTGTTCAAAAATGCCAAGAAAATATGAAGGGAGCTGCCATCACTTTGTTTTCTGAATTTTGGCTGCTTCCATAAAATGTATGACTCTATAACACACTGGAAATTATTGCTTGCTGCTATAAAGACCAAGATGAACATACACGTGTTTAAAGAGTTGATGGATTATTGAAGAACTCATTTTATTTTAAAGGCGCCATGTTAAAATATCTCTCCAAATTTCAGTCATTAGGGTTTTTTAAAGTCACAACTTAGTATTTTATGTAACACCATTTTAAAGCATAAAAATTGAAAAATTCTTGCTTTCTTCAGTGACCACTAATGATTTTTAAATCAATGGCAGAGTGAATCTGTCTTGTGTTTTAGACCAGTTTTATAGGACCCATCCAAAATGCTGAGCCTTCTCTTCAAAATAGCTCCAATCCCCAGCATACTGGGGAAAAGGTGATGTCCTCTATGCCAATTTTCTCAGAGACTTCAGCCCAGCCATCCATTAGAACTGCAGGTAGGACTTATCAAAGTAGAGATCCATTTCTAGTCCCTCAAGAATACTATGAGCTCTTCTCTACCAACACTCAATCAATGGATCAAGAATAGAGAATTCTTTAAATGAAATGAGTCTCGGCATTTATGCTTTAGGTTTACTCTGACTCATGGCAACCCTTACCGTATTGTTTTCTTGGCAAAGTTTATTTGGGGAAAAAATTGCCTTTTCTTCTAAGGCTGTGCCTTGCCCATGGCCAGATAGTGGGTTTCCATGGCTGAGCATAGAATGTAATCTGGATCTCACAGAGTCCCAAAGACTATTTTAAATCAATAATGTGGAGTAAAATAATTACCTTCTGGCAGTTCATGGGGACCTTCATTGATCAATGGGAGAGGAAATACAGAGAAAACAAAGTGCATTGATAAAATGTGTGAGTAGCAGCATTTCACCACATCTCTGGGCTGCTCTTGATAATAATCACACTAGTTATTAAATGCAAATGATAAGAAGATACAAGATTTAACTGTAATTAGCTCCCCAGATTAAATAATATAATGATTATCAAAATTTGGTATTATTTATCAGTGTAAAAAAACTTCCATGGCAAGGTTGGCTATTGTAGCCACACATTGCAGCTGTTTAGTTGTAGTCTTCAGACATTTGCTTTAACAAGGGGCTAATAGAATTCACACCTGCCAGCGAAATCCTGCTGGATGTTAAAGAAAGACTGTTTAAATATTTCTTAGGTAGATCAGCAAACTGAGCTCTCAGCTTTGTGGAAATGCAGATGTTTACATTGACTCAATATACTAACATGTAAGTAAACAATAAGTGTTAGTCACACAATTTAAGTAGGGGAAGTGTCTATTACATTTGTCACACAAACACAAAAGAGTTACTGGCCACACAAATCAGGGGCAATCCTCTGACTGACTAATGTGTCTCATCTCGAGGCTCGTAATTCCTATCTAATATATCTCATCTTGAGGCACATCCTGCATTCCTTGTGCATTCCAAGTAATGTAAAATCTTCTGTGTTTGGCTTTGCTGTATTTGAAAATGCTCCAAATGCGGTATCTGTTTCCCTCACTGCAAGGTTTTGGGAGACACTGGCCTAAAATAGAGGTTGAAATGCTGTTCAATTGTAACTCCAGTTCATTATAACCAAGGGTGAAGGTTTCTGGGAGTTGTAGTTCAACAACTTCTAGAGCGCCATTTGATTCCCATTTCTAACATAAATCATACTCTTCACTCTCAGCTAGAATAAGGGCTTCATCAGACGGAGATACATAAGTTGGGAGACAGCAGGGAATAAGCGAGACAGCAGGGCAAATCCATGGGGAAGCGTCCCACATCACCCACTTACCATCCCACAGTGTTTCCTGTCTGCCCCTGGCTTAGTCAATGAGAACATGAGTTGTCATCCATACTGCTGAGATGCTGCTGAAATGGAGCCAGGACAGAATCCCGCAGGAGGAAGCCCTACATCATGTGATGGGCTCTGGTGGGCTCCGTCCTGGCCATGCCTTGGCAGCATCCTAGGATGGGGGGAAAAGCCCAGTGCAATGAGGTCATGAGTCAACTCTACACCAATAAACCTAGCTTTACAAACAGAGTGAACACACTGACATCAAAAGCAACTTGGTAAGTCAACATTTCTGTAAATTTTATTGAGTACTCAAACTGACTATAATCCTTTCTAACAATAGGATTCAGGCATGGGTGAAAGAGACAGTACTGCAAAAAGTTTATATAAGGTCTGATAGGAATTAATGCAGATAAATATGGAGAAGGCATGAGACATCAGATTGTCAACAGCATGAAATGGCAGAAAATTGTTAGTTAATTATTTTGCTATTATTGAATTTTTAGTGTCAAGAACAAGACACACTTCCTTGCTAAAATTGTGGACTAGAATTATTTACTTTCCTTTTGGTCCTAGGTATCTTGACTGAAATGGGGGGGGGGGGGGTGTCCCTTCCTGTATGCTTCAGGGGCCCTCCCACACAGCCATATAACCCAGAATATCAAGGCAGATAACCCACAATATCTGCTTTGAATTGGGTTATCTAAGTCCACACTGCCATATACTCTATCAGTTCCTTTCATCACTGAGGTCTTCTGGAGGCTGCTTGTTCCAACCAGCCAAAACCCGATTGTCATCCAGAAGACCTTTTTATCAGCTCCAGATCTGACAGCTAAATGAGCTACCAGAATTTAAGACACAATTAAAGGCTCTTCTGGCAGGTCTACCCATTAAACTTTGAACAGTAAGTTTTGGATTTGTATTCTATTGCTGCTGTATTTTCATCTTTGTACCTTGGTGTATGTATTTTACAGTGGTATGTTTTGATATGCAATGGTTGAATGAAAAATAATGCATCCACCTTCATAACTCCTCAATAGATGGCAGTACTGGTATGCGGCAGGTACTGGCTTGTTCAGTAGACTCTCCTCTAGAGTTCCATTTGGCAGGAAGCCTTAGCATTGAACAGTTGTGTTGTTAAAGTGCAAAGTATGGAACCCTGCGCAGACAATCCGTCAATGTGACTTAAGCAACGTGCAGTCATTGAATTCTTGACAGCAGGAGGTGTCACCCCAAAGGAGATTCATCAGAGAATGTAAGCTGTTTATGGTGATTGTTTTGATGTGAGTACTGTGCATCATTGGGCAAGTAAGTTTAAAGATGTTGAGGTAGGAACATCTGACTCGTGTGACAAACAAAGAGTTGGATGTCCTGTGACAGCAACCGCCAAATTTCACAAGCAAATGGTTGACAGATTGATTGAGGACGATCGTCGTATCACTCAGAGAGAAATTTCAAGCATAACTGGCATTTCACAATAATGTGTGGGTCACATTATTGCTTTGCTTGGCTATCAGAAGATCTGTGCACGATGGATACTATGAGACGCTGATTGCAGAAACAGAGTGTCGACTTCTTCTGTGATGGCTTCAGAAAACTTGTTCATTGTTGGCAGAAATGTATCCAATTGTCTGGTGATTATGTAGAAAAGTGAATAGTGGTAGTTAAAGTGCACATTCTAAGGCTTATTTCTGTGTTTGATTTATTAAAATATTCCCATCCAAACCCAAGTAACGAAGGTGGAGGCATTACTTTTCATCCAACCCTTGTATGTATTGTCTTGAATTTATTTTATGTTTATGTATTTTCACTGTATTATATCTCACCCTGAGCTGTGAGGAGAGGCAGTTAACAAATTATTGTTGTTGTTGTCGTCGTCATCACCATCTTGCTCATCCTTCCCTTTCTTCTCTGTGCTTAACTGCCATCTTCACAAGAGCACAGTGTACAGCTCTTTCATGGGCATTAGGGGGATATATATTGTGGCCCATGTTTGTATTATGCTAAGGGAATTATGCATGCCCATGTATACATGTAAACACACTCATTAGATATGTACCAAGATAGCTGCCTGAGTGTTTGGATTTTGCACAGGATCATCTCTATGGGTATTATCAGAGTAAGTGACTGCTATTGGGATGAAGAGAATACATACAGGTTTGCTGCTGCAGGTCTTAGGTAAGTCCTATTCAAATCAATGGAATTCACATCTGAGAAGAAATGCATATAATGGACTGTCTGACATTCTTTCCATGTCTTAGTAGGGGAATGTGTACATAGAAGAGCCATAGAGTGGGCTAGAGTTTCTCATTTTACTCAGGCTGCATGGGAAGGAGCTACTGTGCCTTTCATGTTTTGGCAAGATAAACTTGAGTTCAAGCCTTAAAAATGTGTCTGAAGTGATCCAGACTTATTCTCCCTGCATACTGGACCTCTCGGTCTTAGATTTGGCATGCACATCTCATTCAAAATTCACCACAGCAAGCCTTTCCAACATGAGTGTTTTATGATAGAACCAGCTGCTGTGGTCCTTAATCCTCCAGTTGGTACCAGAATGTTACATCAGAATCCAGCACTTTACTTAAAGAAACAACATTTCAGTAACAAACGCATTGTTATGTTATATCCTTTAAACTTTATCTTTGGCAATGTAGCCAAGGAAGAGAAGCCATAACAGTTCTCATCTCTCAAACCTGCCGCCAATGCAGGATCAAGGTTAAACTAAAAATAGAGAACTCTGGGGATTTAAAGGCTAGCAAAAGAAATTATATAGCTATGTGCACATATCCAAACCTTAACCAAGCATATAAATACATCTGAGTTGTATGAAATGCCTTTATGGCAGCCTTCTTTTGACAACCAAATACAAACTGTAGCAAATAGAAGTGCTTGTCCAAGAATTTTATTTTATTTTTCTCTTGCTGTTTCTAGCTTTGCCAAGCATTTCATTTTCTGTTACACTCTCTCTATCCATTTCCCACACTGTCACACACCGAATCCAGGCACATTTTGAGTCAAAGATGCTGTGCCAGAGTAAACCAGGGAGAATTGGGTCTTCAATAGCTCCAAAAGTCTTCTTTCTGGGGAGGAGTGGAAATTGCCAATATGTGCATGTCAACACTTCATCTACAGTCAGTTACAGAACACTTTATTCACTATATTTATCTATATCTTATTTACCAAGATAATGGATTAAAAATAAGCCCAGACAGCTGTTCTTTTCTATGAAAAGAACAAAGAGAGTACAAATGTTTTGAGGCATCAACAAGGGAAACTACCTTGGGAAATTAGAGAGAAATTGAAGGCCCATGAACTGTCAGAAACATGTAAAGTAGTAATATTTTACATTTCATTGACGGACACCTCTACACATATTTATTCTGAAACCACATGGAAGATTGTTAGGATAGTGATTTGTATAAATAGATCCCCAAAAGCAACCTTAGGTACCATATCAAATTTTTAAATACATGGCAGGAAAAACATATTGCTGCATTAAAAAAAAACAAATCACGCATTTGTCCATATTTAGACACAACTGCAGAATGACTGCAGTAATGAAAAAGTCATTTTACAGGGCAGAAACCTCTGTTCAAATTCTCAATAAGGAAAGGTTGTACAAATTGTTTTTGTCAGCATTCTGACTCTTAAAAGAATGTTGCAAGTATTAAATGGAATGTGGAATGCTCAGATTTTTTTATAGAAAAGTCTTACAAATTGAATAAATAAATGCAGCTATTGTAATCTGTACTCATAAGCTATGGTCCTACATTCAGTGCAAATTGTCATAGTTTACTCATGGAGGTCCATGTCCCTGCTGCCCCCTAGAAAGTAGTTTTAAAGAGCCAATGTCTAATGCCATGACTGTTTACTGATAAGGGAGAAATACCCATGGCATATCCGACTGCAGTTGGCAATCAGGGAAGACAGCTAAAGTCATCCTTTCCTATCTTTTGTGTCTCTTTGAAGATCATAGAGAGCTTTGTCATATGGAGCTGAATTAGTGGTTGACCCTTTCCCTGCTCTGACCACAGACTCTGGCTCTTTAAAGCTAGTGAATGCTTCCTTTGTAGTAATTACAAAAATATTCTATGTACATGTAATCTGGGATTACAAACGCATATTTCACCAACAAAATTTCACTAGTAGTTTCTCAGACAGGATATGCATGATGTTTGGTCCTTCTAAACCTAATGGTTACTGCGGAGGGATCCGAGCTTCTAATAATGTATTTACTACAGGCTGTATCTCTCCTCTACAACACATAGCGTCAAGTGATTGTTCGTGACATATGGTGTTTTATATGGTTGAGCTGGTGGTATTGTCTATATTTGTTTATATCTATATATCTATCATTAATATCTAATATTGGAATCCTATGTCACTTTCTATTTAACATAACTTTACATATGCCTAGCTAAGTAGTAAGGATATTGAGTAGCCCCATTAGTGAATTGTGAAGATGTGTGTTAGGACACTAGAAAGATTGGACAATGCACATTAGTGTGTGTTGTGCATTGGTCCTATTCGTGGGGTCTTCTATGTAGTAATGTAACAGCAGCTCTCTACTGGATATGGACTTTATGAAACTACCCAATTCTAACTTCTACATATGTAAATCCACTTATAAAGATGTAGCTTCTATACAGGATTCTAGCCAATATCAAATTATTTTGACTTTGCTAAAGATATGAATGAAGCATATATCTGAAAGTTAATCCCAACAATCCTTAACATTTGTGTTAATGCAAGTTTACATGCAAAATCAACCAACGTTAGCAATTCTGCCCACCTCCAAAATGAAGTATCTCTAGCAAAAACTATACAAATCTTGTTTGTTCAGGAGTTACTCAATGTAATTGATTGATCAGCTCCAAAAACTTATTGTGGTCTTCGTTTTGGTCCTGTTGGTCAACACACAGAGTTTAGTGACTCTTTGATCAAGTATGAAGCATAACAGACAAATAAAAGAGACAGACAAATGACAGACGCCAACATATTTTAAAAGTTGTGGTAAAGATGGCACAAAATGATCTTAACAAAAGCAAAAGCAAGAATGCTTTCTCTCAGAGAACATTATATTGAGAGAATACAACGTTGACATATGTGAGTTTGATTCTGAAGAAAAGAAATAAGAGGGAAGGACAGGAACACAACATATGTTAGATAGCCATGAGATATATCAAGCTGTTCCAAAAACGTGTAAATTTTTCACATAGAAATGGGTCAGAACAGGGATGAATTAGCTCTTCTTGCTCCTGATATACACACCATTTTTGCCATCGGTATTACAGGATGACTTTGCAAAATGAAGTTTTCTATATTCTTTTTTTATCTGTGGGATACAGGAAAGTACATGTCAAGGTGAGTTGACCTCTACATATGATGATGAAAAATGGTGATGCAGGACTGGAGTAAAAATAGCATACTTGTCCCTGTTGACCTTCCTCACATGTAGCGATTATATGTTTTAAGAATGCCTGAATAATGCTATAGTGTTGTGCATTTCCTGCTTGGCTTGAAACAAGTCCTTTGTTTGTTGAGAGCTGTATTTTCCTAGACTTTCTAGTATATTTAATGTCTTCCATTCTTGAATAAAGAAGCAGTAGATACAGACTTTGCCCTACCATTCTGTCATCACAGTTTCAGGCTGTCTGTGTTAATGCACTATGCACTGACAGCAGAAAACACCAAGGGAAAACCAGAAAGTGCTGGGGGGGGGGGGGGGGGGTTGGGGGGGAGAGATTCCAAATAGGAAACCAAAAGCATTTGTGTACACTAATCAATATAATATTCTGAGAAACATAAAAGACAAATGAATGACAAAAGTTTATACGCAAGACATGATGCTGGATATTAGACCATGTAATACTATAAATATTTGTGTATGTGTGAGTATGTTGATTGTATGACATAGGCAGCAGATAAAAAGACACCGTCCTACTGGAGCCCATAGGTGATAATGTCACACAGTCTAATATAATATTACTAGCTTTGCCCGGCCACGCGTTGCTGTGGCTTATGGGAATCCTTTGTTGGCCAGATGGAATCGCAGTGAATAGCCTTGCAGTCTCAAAGCCTGGCCGTTTTCTGGAGTAGCTAGAGCTTTTTGTTGTATGAATGTAGAAGCATGGATGAGGGGATGTGCTGCCAAGTTTGGTGTTTCTGGGATGTGTAGTTTTGTTGTTTTGTCCTAGGCCGAAATTTCATTACTCTTTTATATATATAGATGTAGTACCATACAATGTTAATGTGTATATCAAACCAATTATATAAATAAATGTTGATATTGTTGTTCGTTAAGTAAAATGTGCATTAAAATTTATCCAGAGTGTGACTATACTATATATTTTTACAGCAGATAAAACAACTGAGGAAAGGAAGTAGGAAAACAAGGGTTAACAGGTGAGTGATTATGAGAAAATCCAAGTTCTTATATTCAGTTACAGGCATAACAAAAGTTAAAGAATTAAAATGAGGATCTTAAATCTGAGTGGAAACACATAGTTTTCTATTGAAAGGCCCTACCATTTGCTGGTTATCTTTGATTCACTATAAAGGTTTACTTCTAGAAAATCACCGGCTGGAAATTGCAGACTTTATTGACATAGGAGTGGACATACAGTCCATATTCCTTTCAAATGTTGTAGTATCTATCACACAGAAAAATGAACAATCTTCTGATTTATGTAGTTGACAGGAATTTTTTATGGACTTCCACAAGGATGCAATTAAGCTCAAAACCCAAAATACCAGCTGATAATGAGTTACACATTTGTATCTGAGTGCAAGGCTGATGTGAAGTGGACATATGTTCCTCTTGGCAAAGCAAGTGTGATATCTTAACACTGATTTGCTGGCAGTTACTGATTTTGATGCAAGTCATTCTTCTTCTTTGTACATAGTAAGCAATGAAGGTATGGAAGCGATAAATTGAATACTAAAAATGCCAAGGAAAATAACCACCATTTGTTTTCCACTCAGATTGGCTTGAAAATTACAAAATGTGTAAGTCGAAAGCGATTCTGTGAAAAGGACTATTTAGTGGGACAGAGTAGATCTCAGTTTTAACCCCAAGGATTTTTAATAGAGGATTTGGGTTTATAAGTCTGAGGGTGCATTCAGACAGCCCCTTAGAAGCAAGAGTTCCTGCTTCTACAAGTGGGGTGTCAAGATGATGTCTCACAAAAAAGTGATTACATTTGCCACAAAGCAGAAAAATCCTGCTTTGTAGTGAATTACTTTGATAGCGGATTCGATGTGCGCCTTTTTCAAAGGCATGGATCGAACCCACTAGTTCTGGACTTCTTCCCCACTTTATACTGGGATAGCAAACACAGACTAGTGAAGGTTTTTTTTCTCTTAAAATTATTTTTGTGATGTCAGAGCAACACTGCTTCTTCAAGCTGTTTGTGGAAATATTGTTTTATTACTATAGTCTTTAAAAGACAGCTGCTTCTGTTTTATAATTTACGGGGCACTTTTAGTTTGAAATGTGCTTTGTAGATTTTTTTTAATAAAGATCTTGGAGCATGAGATAAAACCTTACACTCATATGAGAAACATCATGAACAGTTGGAATATTCATTAAAAAGACTACTTTTCTTGTTGGAACCAAAAATATAAATGTGTGCCAGTAGCAGTTCTGTGTTTTCTAAATCTACTATAAGAAGGGCAGGTTTTCTTTGTCACTGGTGACACTATCAAAGCAACCTGAAGTAGTAAGCCACCATCATGAGCTTCAGTGTGCATTGTAGTAAAGTTCTGGACCACTTAAAAATTCCCTGTTGGCAATGAAATTCATTTAAGGGCATTATTACATCATGCTATTCTACTGCCGTAGGGGACCATCAATCCTGTTTTTGCCTCAGCCTTATCACACAATGTCTGTGCTCTCCAGGCACTGTTGCATTGCCGGGACATAGAAAATGTGAAGGGCTTTTTCTACACTGAAAATAATGCATTCATTATCCCCCTTTGGAGCCTCCGGTGGCTCAGTGTGTTAAAGCACTGAGCTGCTGAACTTGCCGATTGAAAGGCTGGCAGTTCAAATCTGGGGAGCGGAGTGAGCGCCTGCTGTTAGCTCCAGCTTCTGCCAACCTAGCAGTTCGAAAATGTGAGTAGATCAATAGGTACAGGAAAATAACAGCGTTCCATGCAGTCATGCCAGCCACATGACCCTGGAGGTGTCTACGGACAATGCCGGCTCTTTGGCTTAGAAATGGAGATGAGTACCAACCCCCAGAGTTGGACACTGGACTTAACGTCAGGGGAAACCTTTACCTTTACCTATCCCTCTTTATCACAACAATTCAGTAACCAGTAGTGGATGATGGGCAATGGAGTGTGGGGAAGGAGAGAGAAAGAAAGGGGGATCAAATCTGGATGCAGCTTCATTGGGAAGTTGGGAAGGGGAGCAAGAAGGAAGGAGTTTCAAACTTGGGTGTTGCTTTGATGAGGAGGAAGTGGCAGAAAGAGGAGTGTAAAGTCATGCTGAGGCTTAGACTGGAAGGTGGAGAAGGGGGTGAGGGACTGCTGCTGTGATAGACAGCTGGGGCAACAGAAAGACTGAGGGTGAGAAGATAGGGCTAATTAAATGGTAGTTACAAATTTGTGAATAATCAAATTTATGAAAGTGAATCCACAAATGTGGATGGCTGACTTTGACTGTAAAATTGCAGCTCTTCCTGTACACCTCCTCCACCCTTAGGATAGTGCATCTTTGTACAGCAATGAATGTTAGGTAAGGACCTACCTTATGCTGAGCAGAAACACGAAAAGTTAGTTTTTAGACAACAATTCTCAGAATCTTGGAATGAGGTCCAAAACAAGCATATTTCTAAGTTCATATCCAGAGCATACAACTATTCATTGTAACTCTATAGTAACTGCATCTCTTCAGCCTGCCCCTCTACCCCCAGCAAAATGGTGGATCTTGAAAGCCAAAGAAATGACAAAGAACATTGACTCTAAAATCAAACAGAGAGTCATTTATAAGAGATTTGCACAGGTTCGCGGGGCAATGTTATGTCTGCATTTCACCATCTAAAGAGAGATGAGAGATTGTTTTGAGAGAGAATGTTTTGTTTTCTAGCAACTATCCCACACTAAATTGTTCCTGTTTTCTCGCCATCTTCTCATGCCGGCACAACAGATGCTTTCCTCTACTCTCTCTCCCCCCTCCCTTCTGCCCATGGGATAAGACTCGTAAGACTCGCATGGTTAAAGCAGGAGAAGAGGTAAATCTCAACAGCTATGGCCTTCAAAAGGTCTTATATAGAATTACCAATGTCTTGACAATGAGAAAGCATTTGAGAGAGCTACTGTCTAATGGATACATTATCCAAACAAAGCAGCTGATGGACAAAGTCTGACCCCCTCTTAGAAGCAAAAGGACTGATATGCAGTTCTGCAACAGACTGTGTTTGAGACCCAAAAGAGTGGTTTTTGTGGACTGTGGGTTTATCCCCCATGATCCTGAGCTTATATTTCAGTTCCCAAAGTCAAAATGACAAGTGCAGCGTGAAAATGCTTCCATAACAGAGTCACAGAAATAGGCATGTGACTGCCAGGACAAATAAAATGAGAAATATATATGATGTAACTGGTAGGGTAAACCCTCCCCATCTTCACTTCCAAAGACGCTTTTAAACAATACACTCTCCTCTTCCAGATGATTTTAATAAATCCAGGCACATACGTTGTAACCCTTTGCTGCAGTACAATATGAATAACCAAATAAAATATCTCTCCAGATTCAAGATTTACTGTTTCAAATGGGAAAAGGCCAACCAGATGACATCATTCTACTTCGAATAAGAGTTTCTGCCAAGTTCAGTATTACAAAAATTGAGATCATTTTCTTTTTTAATGCAGTGCACACATGCTGCTTCCAATAGAGTTTTTGCTTTGTTTAAATTAAGTTATATAGATTTCACTATATAAATAAATAAAGTCAATAAATTTGTCTAATGCTGGAAACAAAAGGCTTTGTCTTCTCTTCATTTGAAACCATGTATTCAAGTGGGAATTAACTTGTGTGCCTTGTAAATAAATGGTTAAGACTTGCAGAACTATGTAACCATTGCTCACAAAGAGAATGAATGCTCAGTCTCCTTAGACTTTTTTTTTTTTTAAAAAAAAGATGTTCAAATATGCAGTAGATCTACCAGCCGCTTAAAATCCTATCCTTCCATATACATTTTTTAAGCATCGGTTTTAAACCACAAGTGAGCTGATGCATTCATCTTATACCCCCTGGAAACTAGTCCACTTTCATGTTAGGGTCAATGGGTGTTTCCCATGGCTAAGACCAGTGGACCAATGCTCCCAGTCTTAGCAGATGGTTTTGTAGCCAAGTAATTGCCTGCTCTTACTATGCAGCATAAAAAAGAAATGAAAGTTGAGAAAATTAAGGCAGTCAACCTTGTTTTTCTCCATTTACAGAGTACACCGTTTTTCATACTAATGAAACCATTGCAAGCATTATAATGGCAAGACTCAGCATTAAGGAAAATGGAAATGCATTATTGTAAAAGTTCCACTTTGAGATAGGCCATATGTTTTAATGTTGAATGCAGCCAAAATGATACAATCCTTGATAGACTGGGATCATGCAGTGACTGAGGCAGAAATCTTAACAAAAGTTGGAATGGATCCGATTGCAAACAAATGTAAAAAGAAGGCTGGGAAATGAGAATCAAGGAATGAAGGGGGCATTTCACATACTACAGCAGTGTACATTTTGCCATGCAAATGTTGAGGGGCTTAAACCTCTAAAGCGGCCACTTGAATTCACTCCATGTGGAAGTTATCTCTGCAATGCAAAGCCATCAATATGGAATGACTCACTATGCAAAGAAGCAACACAAATTCATCATGTTTTTGACAACATTGCAGAAAGTGGGCTTCTCAGTAGATCATTCCCATCCAAACAATTCATAATTTTGAAGTCAGCCTCCAGAATGTATACCTTTGTTTTATAGTACTTAGCCTTGTGCCAGTTCCAGATAACAGCCTGGCAGTTAAAAGGTGTGCTGGCCTTCCTTGTTATAGGGAAGCACTACTTCAGAGTGCTGTCTGTTTTGCTCCTTTCTGTTTAAATTATAATGTTTTTACTGGTTTCACCTCTGTCAAGACCTTTGTTCTGTTGTACTTGGTCTCTGAATCAGAGAGACCAAGTACAAGAACTCTATCCACTTGCACAATACTGCCAGAATATAACTATATTTGGTTAGGGACATTTTTTATTTCCCCTTATTTTAAAACTCAAGAGAAAGGATTCAAATCAAAAAGGTATATCTTTTTATTGAGCTGGATATGCCCCCATCCTTGGAATCAGTACAGTACTGCTGCCTACTGATAACTGCTCTAAACAGTGAGGATTTTCATGGTGATGAAAGAGTATGATGAAGTCAAGGATGGAAAGTCCATTCATTTGCCTGTTTTCTTCTATTTCTACATTAATATGTAATAACAAATCTTGAATATCCATATCCATATAGAATGTTGTAGCAAAATGTTTAATTGTATGAGAGATTTTAAAACTTATTGTTAAAATTAGAACATGGCTTACCTTGCAGGGTTGGTGTGTGAACTGCCATTTTGTAATCCTTGGAATGTAACAATAGGGGAGGAGCTAATTTACATAGCAGTGACCGGATTAGTCATATGTAAATGAGCGTGTGCCAGAGTTTAAAAGTGGAGTTGGCATTTGGCAGAGCAGTTGAACATTCAAAAGTTAGTTAGGCTGGAGAAAGTTAACTGTTAGGACAGGATAGTCAGATTACCAGTAAAGATAGGTTAAGGAATGTGTTAATCGAATATTTTTGCTGGAATAACTAATATAATAAGTTGAGAATAGTCAAAGTTCTGCCCCTGCAAAGTAAAAGGTTCTCTGTTGTGTTTGCAAGACTGTGTAAGAGAAAGTAATACTGTAACATTGTATTTCAACTAAGAAAGCAAAGTTCCAATGTAACCAACACGCTTCTGTGCCAGACAACAATAAAATATACTTTGTTACTGTTTCATTCAAGCAAAAGACTGTGACTCTAAAACACTGGGTGAGAGTTAAAGAGAAGTTTTTCCTCTTGTATGAAGAAACCCCTGTGAAGAGGGACTTCTATATATTCATTGGTGACAGAGGTGGGATGACAAGATTACCCCCTGTCTGATACTTTTAAAAAAAAGAAAAGAAAAAGGTTCATCATCCCAAATGTCTATTTAACTTTGCATTTTTGAATGTACTTCCCATAAAACATGCATGTATCTTAATCTTGGTAGTTTTCTTTTGACTTCACGCCCTCATCACAGGAAGGTTGATTCAAATACTAGGATAAAGGAAAATCTATAACAGCGATATGCTTTCAACTTTCAATGTGGACTCACCAGTTGCATCAAAATGCTTTGGGACCAACATAATCCACATTCAAAGTTTTTTTTTGTTATGTAAAAGCAGCCAGTGGGAAAGCTTGAAAACCTCTGATATGTAGGGTTTGTAAAAGAGCTGATATGGTGGAGTGGTTTGAGTATTGGACTCACAGGATTCTGGGAGATCAGAGTTGAAATCCCTTCTTAGCCATGAAAATCCACTAGCTGAGCTTGGGCAAGTCTCATTCTCTCTGCCTCGGAGGGAGGCAAAGGCAAACAAAAATCTGGCAAATCTTAGCAAGAAAGTCCTCATTATGGAGTCATCTTAGAGTTGCCATAAATTAGACACCCAACAACATTCTTTCCATAGAGAGCAAGAGTACTGTACTGATTTGAGCATTGGGCCATGATTCTAGGGAACAGGGTTCAGGTCTCCAATTAGTCATGGAAATCCACAGGGTGATCTTGGGCAAATCACACACTCTTAATCTCAGAAAGACAAAAGCAAGCCTCTTTTGAACAAACATTGCCAAGAAAACCCCATGTTAGGTTCACTTTAACTTGGAAACATTCTTGTTGGACTATAGTGCCAACAAGAATGGCCGGTTCTAAATAATCATTTGCACTTCTTCTGACAGTTTTCTAGCATGAAAAGGTGAAAAAAAATCAGCTCCACTACTGAATTGGATATTCCGTCACAAACTGTGATGTTGTGGAGCTGTACTGCCCACATGTCCTCGCTGAGGAAAGTATGGCATGGATGAGAACATTTTTGGTGGCTGGAAAACATCTTGAAAACTCATCATATATTTAAGAAATACTCTGACTTTTTTTCAAGGTGAAAGCTAAATGATTACATATATTTTACATACTTAATGAAACTTAGCAGATGAATAAACACTTAGGATATGTTCTGAACTGTGCACATATTTTGATCTTCACAGTGCACCTGCCACACATTTTTGGTGCAATGTTATTCACTATGTGCCATCACAAAAAAAGTTGCAGTTCTGAAGGGCAAAACCTTTTTTTATTTGTTGAGTATCTTTGCTTAACATAGAATCATAAAATAATAGAATTCAGATTAGTTTGGTTTCTGGCCACTTATGTGCCTAAACATGCTTCCAGGTGATGAGGCTCTCCACCTTCAAAACTGTCACTTTTCAGGTGATTGACGCCATGATGGAGCGGGTGAGGTTAGGACATCTCCTTTCTCTCTTCTTGATTTTCTGCATGCCTGGTTAATGCTGTAGCTACTTCTGCTTCACAAAATCTGTTCAGACTTAAAGGAGAGGTCTGCACAAGTAACCACTCCCTAAAATGGTTTCTGCAAACTACAGATAATACACTGCACAACAGAACTGAATGCAAGCAACACAGCACATTGTGAAAGGATTTTTACTCTGACCAATCAGCATCCAGATATTTGCTTGGAGGGGAAAAAATCTTCACCTACCTATAGAAAGAAGGCCACCAATCTAGCCTCTCTGACAAGGGAGTAGCAGAACCTGAGAGTAGCTACTGGGAAGGATCCTTTCCTCTCATCAGCTGTATCTTTGAGGGTGATAGGACAAAGAGGAGACCCCTACCAGTGAAGATCTTAGCACATGGGAAGGCTCATAAGAGAGAATAGAGTCATTAGATAATCTGGTCCTGAATCATATAGGGGTCAGGACTAGGGGTCCTCAAACTTTTTAAGCAGAGTGCTGGTTCATAATCTCTCAGACTATGGGTGGGATGGGGACTGTAGTTAGAAAAAAACCATGAATTCCTATGCACACTTCATATAACTTATTTGTAGTGCGAAAAAATAATAATGAAAGAACAATGCAATATTTAAAATGAAGAACAATTTTAACCAACATAAACTTACCAGTATTTCAGTGGGAAGTGTGGGTCTGCTTTTGGCTGATGAGATCGTCAAGTTATTTGTTGTTGGGTGCCTTCAAGTCATTTCAAAATTAGGGTGACCTTAAAACTAACATTAAAATCAGGGGATGGGTAAATGACCTTGGAGGGAGCTTGGGGACCTCTGCTATATGGCTTTCTGGGTCATAACCATGACTCTGAATTGTACCCGGGAATAGCCAGTGGAGCTATTGCAACAAGAGGCAGGATTCTGAGGAAGGTTCAGTAGGCGCCTCTGACACTGGATTCTGAGCCCTGATGATAACATCGGCTAGTGAGATGCACTTTGCTCTTTCCTGGGATTTTACCTAAAGATTTCTAGTCTATCAACCCTCTTATGTGCCTGCCCAATTAATAAAGTCATCCTTGTTGTCTTTAGAAGTCCAAGTTCCCAGAAGTAAGACTCTGCAGTTACTTAAAAGAGCCTTTTACTGCCTTGAAGTTCCTTCCCTGTCCAATGTTCTAGTCTTTCCAGACAACACAAAACTTGGAATGAAAAATCCATGCTAAGTCCAGGACATTTTAGAAAACATGAGTTGGTTCACAGAATGGATCTGTTATAAACCCTAGAATTCTCAGCAGGTATTATATGGGTGTCTAGACCCACAACCGTGCACAATAGTGAAACAGGTTGCTTCTCAGTATCAGCTCCCAGGAGAGATCTGCCTGGCATTATCCTCATCATAGCATTTTAATGGTATTTGTACATTTACATTGTCTGTTAAGCACAATACAACTATTTAAAATAAATGAAGTGGACAGAATCAAAATCCTCCTGCTAATTGGCACACCAATGTTGCCTCAAGGAATGCCAATCAGCCCCCCCCCCCTAATCTGTTGAGTGTGGTGTCTGTGAAGGCTGCAGGCAGACAAGGAGCGGAAAACATGAGAGGCTAGAAGAGGGGCAACCTTTAATATCCATCCTCATTTAGTGACTGCAAATAAATTTCATTCCCTAGAGCTCTGGAAACTTTGAGGGCTTAGCCATAAACTTTATTTACCCCTTGCATCCTGACAGGGGAAAGAAAGCTGAAGTAATCTCATCTGTTTTATTTCAAATGGCTTTCAATCAGGTCTTCAAATTAAAAGGGAAGCCAGAGAACTTTGAAGGAAAATATGTAACTTCATGCTCGTTTCTTCAGTATTGCTTTTTCAGCCAGATATTTCATAGGAGCCTTGGAACCAGCCAGTGATTTGCCCCCTGCTGATGTGTTAATGCTCAGGATGAGTGTTCCAACTTAAAAAAAAAAAAAAAGACATCCCATGAGGTACTTCTCTGAAGGTCAAAGCTGTAAAAATTGCTTACATTCTAAGTTTAGACAAATTATCATTATTACATTTCAGACATCATGTTCTGTTGCCCTAGCTTGAACTTTTATAGGCAACCTTGTTTAAATAGATGGTTTGGATCTGCAAGTGTCCAACTAAAACATGTAATGTGGTCATGAAATGTTTCGCCTAGTTATGAAGAATGTCAAAGGGGAACTTGGAGAATGTTCTCCACTGAGGTTGCCCCTCCCAAATTGGATGCCTGGAAATATGTAAAAAATATCGCTGTTACTCACTGTGTGTTAATGTATATATTTTGACCTATTTTGTGAACTCTTCTAAAAATTTGGAACCATGAACATTGCTTTCTCTAGTAGTGCTCTTTCAGAATGTATTAGTCATCCACACAATTTATTGACCCTTTCTTCTTCTCCCAATTTAAATTACTATGAGTTTTCCAGATAGCAAAATTTGCACATTTATAGTCACCAATTGATAGTTTGTATATTTGACAACTGCTTGTTTTTGAGGTTTTGTCACATCCAGTCTATTACCTACAGCCAGTTTGTCTACTCTTTTCAATCTCTTTCAATATTCTCAGTCTGTTACATAATGTATTCTATTATAGACAAATATTCTTAGTAAAGCCACATACTAAGAAGACTAAGGTCCCTTCTATACTGCTATATAATCTGGATTATCAAAGCACATACCCACATTATCTGCTTTGAGCTGGGTTATATGAGTCTACCCTGCCATATATTCTAATTTCAAGCAGATCATCTGGATTTATATGGCAGTGTAGAAGGTGCCTAAACTTGTTTCCTTTCTCTTCTAGCCTCTTTGGGCTGGTATGCAACTGGTTATTGCTCAGCTTCTGCCTTCCCAATTTGATTGCTTGAAAAATCCAGTATTACATTTCACATTTCTTAAAGCAGCAGGCAACCCATCAGGTAATTCTCTTATTGCAAGCCATATAGCAAATTTGGACATTCCTTGATTGCCCTTTAGTGCTCTCAATACCTTCAGTGGATCTCTGAAGAACTTCTAGGTGCTTAGTTACACTGGAAATGGAATGGATTTTGTTTATAACAACCATAAATCAGTCAGTAGCCTTTATTTCGGTCAACAAACCATTGGCTAGAATCAAGTTACAGTACAATGATGGAATACAGCATTTGAGCAATTTATGACATTGCATTTGGCTTATGGTTAATAACAAGTATGTCCAATCTCTATTGGTTATTTGACTATCTTTATAATCTAAAGCAAAAACTGATTACAGATTAGTAAACCATCCCCTAGATACTCTTTGTTATACTCATTCCTTGATTGCCTTTTAGTGCTCTCAATACCTTCAGTGGATCTCTGAAGAACTTCTAGGTGCTTAGTTACACTGGAAATGGAATGGATTTTGTTTATAACAATCATAAATCACCAAATTATTAAGCAGGTATTATGACCAGAGTATAAAAAGGATCATGGTTACTTATAAAACAGATGCCATGGAAGTCAAAACTGTCTGGTGCCTGCCTGCCTTTTAAGTTCTACTTCTGAGAGTTAGAATTATACAACTCACCAAAGTGCATAGGTTGTTAGCAACAATGGGACAAGGAGGAGAGGAATGGATGAGCAACTATTTTGCAGAATTGGACAATTGTGATATCATTGTAGTTATCTAGGTCTTCTCCATCAGAAGATTAAATGATCAATGGGGCACAAATGATAAAATGAAGCATGAATGGAGAGTGAAAGGGAGAAATGTGTCAAGAGGATGGCCCCTCAAGCCAAGCCTGACCAAGACTGCCTTCCAATTGGAAATCGATGTCTTCACTGCAAAAGAATATGGACATTAAGAATAGGTCTCTACAATCACACATACACACCGCCCAGTCCCTACACAATCATACTCAACCACGAGGGATTGCTGATGCTGATGATGTTAAATAATTAAGCCCTAAAGAATATTTAAGAAAGGTATTGTCCTTGAAAGAGTAATAAAGGCTTCCTGAAATCGCTCCTGTGCACATTTACTTGAGAATTGTTGCTATGTGACTTCTGATACATGTTTCTTGGAAAGATTTGTTAGAGACAGTTTGCCATTGCCTTTCTCTGTGGCCAAAAGTGTGTACCTTGCTCCAAGATCACCCACTGGATTTGGATGGCCAAGCAGCAACTTGAACATTGCTCTACCAAAGTCATAGTGAAGGACTAAACTACTATAGCCCTTACATTATATATGGGACAGTTTTATGCTACGTCATAGCTCAATACTATGGAATTGTGAGAACTGTAGTCTTTCAAGGTCTTTAGCCTTCTCTGTGAAAGAATGTTGGTGCCTCACTAAAGTACAAGCCATGGGATTCTATAGCATTGAGCCATGGCAGATATAGGACCTTTTCATGGTGAAAGGGAAGGCATGTGGGGTGGCTCATGGTGCCATGCCTACCTTCCCTTCTCCCATCTTCACATGGAGGGGACAAGAGAGGCTGCTTTGGTACCATTTCCCTCCCCTCATCAGATGGCAGAAAGGGCAGCAACTCGCATTTCCCCTCTGCCCTTTCTGCCATCACACAGGGAAATTGAAGGGAAAGGGTTGGTAGCTCCATCGGAGCTACCCAAACTACACTTTCTTCCCCATAGTGAGGAGGAAAGTCTCCTCCACTTTGGGAGAAATACGGGTGGAGCCTGCTGTGCTTTATGTGATGGTACACAGCAGACCCCATCCTTGCTGCTATTAAAAGCAGCAAAACAGGGCAAAAATGTCCCGTGTTCATAGTGGTACCAAACTGCATTAATTCTGCAGTGTGGATGTGCCCTAAGCTCCATGTGGAGAGCACTTCTATGTAGACAGATTTAAATTTATGAATGTTTCATTTATAACAAGTGAGAAAAGTACTGAACTGTCTCACTGCAATTAGCCAAACTGATAACAATCTGCCTTCTAATGTTGACACACCCCACTCACACAATTTTGAAAACCGTTCTGACATTTTTGATCAACAGTGTTTTATGTTTTAAGCCTGGCTAGTAGGAATGAGAGGTGGGCCTTCTCCATGGTTGCTCCTTCCCTCTGGAACTGCCTTTCTATGGAAATTAGAAAAGCCTCTTCTTTCCTCTCCTTTAAGAAACAATTAAAAACCTATTTTTGCACATTAGTCTATGGAGAGGAAGATGACTATTATGGATTCTACCTTGTCTGATGATGCTGACAGTAATTGCCTTAACTTATTGGAGAGCCACATTTTTACACTTTTATATTTTTATGCAGATTTTAACTGCTTAATCTATTATTTATGAGGCCTGACTGATTAGATGTTTTAGCCAATGTTGTTTTATTTGTGTATTTCTAATCTGTATATTTTAATTGGTTTGTTTGTTTGTCTTATCTTGTCACTGTACATGGCATTGAATATTTGCCACATGGTTTTTTGGAAGCCACCCTGAGTCCCCTTGGGGAGAGAGGGCAGATTAAAAATAAAGTATTATTATTATTATTATTATTATTATTATTATTATTATTATTATTATTATTATATACATATAGTAGAATCTCAGTTAACCAGCAGCCATGGGGATTTGTAGATACTGGTTGCTTGAGAGTTGCTGTTAAAAATAGGCCATACTATACCACATCAGAAACTCTGCATTGACTTGACTGTATTGAAATACAGTAATTAAAAGCAAATTAAGACAAATAAGGACAGACTTAATGTAACTCAGTTTATTGCATTTTAAAAACTGATTTTACTGTATTGTAAAAAATTATTTTATTTTATATTTATTACTTTGATTTTTGCTGGTTGCTTGAAAGTTCTGGGTATTTGAGTTCTTGTTAACTGAGGACCCATCCACACAAGACCCAAAATGCAGGCCCTCTCAGACTTTTAACTGAGGCACCCAAACAACGCCTCAGGTAAAAACGAATTAATTTGAAACAAAGCAGAAAATCCCTGCCTTGTCCCAAATTCATTAGGTACTGGATTAGATCCAGTATGGACCCTGTCTGGACTGCCCCCTCAGTAGTCTTGGGACTACTGAAACAGCCCAGAAAAATACATGGCTGTCATTACACTGCTGCCGGAGGTCTCCTGGCATGTAGAAATGATGCACCAGAAGAAGGGGGTGATAACAAAATCACTCCTCCCCCCCCCCCCCTGCACCAGGAGACCTCCAGCAGCAGTGTAATGGTAGCTGGGTAAGTTATTTTATTTTTAAAAGGTTTTTGGGATGGTAGTTTGGGTGTTTTGGTGCCCTTCCAGAAGGTTCTGGGAGGGCATCTAGACACCCACTGCAGATAGTGTGGGCTTTGGGAGCCGGTGTGCGGACTAAAGCCCACCCCGACCTGAGTTTTTTTAACCTGGGTCAGTGCGGACTTTGCTGCTGTCTGGAACTGGCCTGAGATTCTACTGTAAAACCCTCAGAATTATGTTTGATCTTCTACAATCTAATCTTAAACCAGTGAGAAAAGATTACTATTATCCACTCTCACATATAAACACACAACAAGATATAGATTGTCTCCCTTCACTTATAGGTAGTTTTGAGTCCAGTAGCTGTTCAGTTTAATCTGCATTTTTGTACCTATAATGTAAGGTTTTTCCCATCTATTTATTTTTAACACTTATCTGGGGATTTCCATCTCTTTGTAAAGGCAACTAATTTAGGCTGCAGCTTTAGGCAGTTACTGAACAAGATAATCAAGCAAGTTTGGAATTTCCACTCACTGAAGACACAGAAGCCTTTGAAAGAAAGAGCGAGATGGCAGATGTCAGGATACTTTCAGTATCAGATTCTTGTTTCTGGGCAGAATATAAGAATAGGTGACTCCTGCAGTTTTTTTGATTCTAAGGAGAAGAGACAGATTCAGATGGATGAGACCATCTTTGATTCATTTTAAGACACCTTAAATAAAGCAGGAAAAGACTTGGATACAGACATATGGTTAGTCTAATGAAACATGAAACCATTCCAAATGTATTCCGATGTTCATCCAAAACTTGATGAAAATATGTAATGGAGTCATGTGGGGGTAAATGGAAGCACTTTTCTTTCATTCTTTTAGTTCCCCCTTGTTTGTCAAAATCATTGTGACTCACCATCAAATTAATCAACTTCTTAGATCTGTATGACTACTTTATATTGGCATCATGATTCATATCCTTTTTAAATGATATTTTTAAAAGAAATTTCAGGGACACTTTTAGATGACACACTCCAATTAGGACCACTTGTGGTTAGCTGCTCAATGTGTTCGTTCTCTCTCTCTCTCTCTCTCTCTCTCTCTCTCTCTCTCTCTCTCCCCTCCCCCCTCCCTCTCTCTATATAATATATAACACAATTTTGACTTTCTATGAAGACCAAAAACAAGACCAAAAAAAGCTTTAGTTATATTTCTGAGAAGGGTGCAGTATTACAAGAATTTTTAATGACAACCTAGCGACTCATAATTAAGACATTTGGCCTTGGAACATTGCTACTTCTTTTCCACTGTACTTCTGAAACTATTTTCTTAAGAAGCATTTTCACTAGTTCCACTCCTCATGTCACAAGGAGTCTACTGGAGCAAGGTGTATAAATCATTTCTCAATAAGAAGCTGTCTGCTTATAGAGATAATTTCTTACCTTTGCAAACTGATGTCTCTTGTCTCTTCCCTTATAAAGCTTTTCTGGAGTTCCTTTATCTTACCCTTGGGTCTCCAGATCAGGTTCTAAAGTCATGATCCTGTATAATGATCACATTGGTTTTGGCCAGTTTATTTAACTGCCTCTCCCATGGCATCACAATGACAGTTTTTTTTATTTACTCATGACATTGGAAAGTGGCTTTATGGATCAGACAAAGAGTATGTGTTGTATGCAGAAGATCTTGGGTCAGCTCCCTTGCATCTTTACTTTTTAAAAGACCAGAAAACTCTTTTGGAGAAACATTGGAGAGTCAATACCTGTCAGAGAACTTGACCAGGGTCCACTTTAACCAGGAACCACTCTCCAGCATTAAGATCAAAAGGATTTCACATCAGTTTTTGGTCAATTTTAGATTCGGTTTGGTTATTTGGATAGACCAGCAATTTTTCATCCTTTTCCCTCAACAGACCTTTGAGATTTGGAAGAGGAGAGATGACTAGATGAGGGAGATTATGGAGAATGGCAGAAAGTCCCTTTGATTCTTCCCTGCAAATGCTTCCAACTCTTGAAGTCATGTTACTTTGGCAAACATGGGTAACTTGTATTTATGTGTAGCATGTAGTTCTGTCCTATAAAGGGTGTGCAAATTTTTCATGTCATTGTAAGTCGTATCAAATTAGTTAAATTCATATTTACAACATAATATTCAACATGGCCTGCACCAAAAAACTTAAGAATTGAAACGTACCCAAAACATTTCCGTTTGAATTTTGTAAACTTCGGAAGCCTCCCAAAATCAGTATCATTTTCAGCACAAGCAAGCAAAGCAAAGCCAAAAAGGCTGCCTTTCCTCTTTAAATTAATGGTTTTTCACTATTAGGAAAGGGAAATAGCAGAGAGAAAGCAGAGCTGTGAAAGAGACTAAGAAAGCACAGCATTCTGGGAAATATAGTTTGGGAAGGCAAGGAACCCTATGCCAGTGAATTCAAAAGGCCCTAAACTACATTTCCCAGAATTCTGCTCAGCATCAGAAAGCCTCAATCAGGATAGGGGAGAGATTTGCCCTTTTGTAGCAATTGAATCTGCAAAGAGGAGGACTGACTGATACTTCTGTAAGTAAATCTTTGTGCTGAGCTGGGAAGAAATCCCTAAATGGAAGTTCTATTGGTTAATATGAGAGACATTCAAAGAAATAGCTGCTGCGGCTTTTAATTTTCTTTGTCAAAACGTTAAAAAAATCCCTAAAATCAGTAGATGTATGAATATTTCTGAAAAGAATAGAAAATTCAAGGAGATAGCTCTTTTAGTTTTTTAAAAAAAATGTTTATAAAAACTTTGAAAATTCCCCCAAATTCCCCAAAAAATCTGTGGATAATTGAAATAATCTGAAACTTGATGGGCTAACAGTGGTAAATGTGTTCTATCATTGTAGCATGTTTCACCTCAATAGCTGTAAAAATGAGGGAGAAAGGAGTCCTTGAATTTTCCCTACTTGCTCAATTACTATGAAAAAGTAACGAAATTTTGTTACTCTTGTTATACTAAGGAAATGTTCACTAACAACATTTTAGAAACACCTTTAAAAATGAAACGCCAACCCCCTAATTTCGTAATGAATGTTGAAACTTTTTTTCATCAATCTCACAGCCCTGTGTCCTGTATATGAATCCCAAAGGTGTTCCTCACATGGAACTAAATTCTAAGCTGCAACCCAAAGCACTGGTCCATTTGCAACCCTTTGGTGGAATTTCTGGGAAAGAAAGCAACAATTGTAGCTAATGGACACAAATGTAGTACTGATCCCTGGCACACTGGAGGACTAAATTCCTGGCCTCTCACATTAGATAGCTTGAGATGCATTGATATACACGATTCTTCTCAATCTCACATACTACACAGTTAAGAATCTTTTCATGTTTGTTATTCTGTTCTATGAATGCAAACTGAAAATGGTTTCTGCAGAGGGAAAACAAAACTCTAGCAGCATTCAGTATAGATAGAATTTTTTATGCCATCCCCAGCTCCTCTGTGTATACTTCCATCAACAGGATGACTGAATGCACATACACCCACAGAGATGGGATTTGAGGTCTAAAATGATGGGTTTAGATACCCATGTGAGTATTCTGGAGCCAGAGAGCCAAAGACACAACATCATCTCAGTGACTCTGACTACAATTCCTTATTTCATGATTCTGATTTGGTTGCAAAACTTCAGTTCCAATCTGTAAACACAACAAATCATTACGTGAAAACCTAGTTGTAATGATACCACAAGTGTTTGGGAGGCTCAACTCCCATGTTGATTTTCTAGGAATAAAAATATTGTTTTCAACAATTGTCTGAACTCAAATTGTTTTATTAATTAAACATTTTGCATAGTTGGGTAATCTTGCCATTCATGGTTTTGCTGACTCAGCAGACAGTAAAGCCCTGCTTCACCCGATAAAACACAAATCCCTTTTGTTGGCATGAAAAGGTCACAACTTCATTGGTTAGGACTGAAAAAATTTGGACACAAAATGGGTCTGGATCCAAGCATCGGTCACCCAGTGGGACTCAGTTTACATTGCCTGCATTCTGAATATATCCAGAATAACAGCCACAGGAATTCAAATAGGCCCCCAATGTGATTCCCCTGTCACCTAGAAATAGGAAAAAACCACCTCCCTTCCTTAACATGGCCCCAGCTATTAAGGGACTACAAAAGCCTGATGTTCACATAGGCACCTTCTCCCCCTCAACTGGATCCAGATAAAGCAATATTGCTCAAAAACACAAAACACCATACAGTAATTGAAAGAAGGAGTGAATGGGGACAAAGTTCCAGTAAAAGGTAAGGAGAAGTGTCTAAACCTAGCTTATATGCTCTCTTGCTTCATTTTCTTTGAACCTTCCTGAATATGATTGAAACCAGGAAGAGGAAAAACTGAAGAAAGTGATATCTACCCTATTCCGCCAACTTCTGAGAGCTGTCACAGGTTTCTCTGGTAAACCAGAAGCTCTGCTCTTGCAATAGTTTGTTTCTTGTGTCAAACAGCACTCTAATTCAAGCCGGGCCGGGCTGTGGCGCAGCTAGTTAATAGCCATCTGCAATAAATCAATACTGACCGAAAAGTCATGAGTTCAAAACCAGCCTGTGTCGGAGTGAGCACCCAACCATAAAAAAATAACCCAACTTGTTGGTAACCTAAGCAACCCAAATACATAGACATCTATCAAGTAGGAAAATTTAGGTACCACTTATGCGGGGAGGCTAATTAATTAATTTACAACACCATAAAAATCATCCAGCAACATGCAGAAAGTAATGAGGAAGCAATCCATCAAAGGACTGGATATCACAGTGGATGATGAAGCAGCAGCTCCCCCTGTGGCCGGAATCAAGCATATCCTCAAGAAGCCTGGAAGCTAGAGAAAGTGAAATAGCCTCTCTCTGTCTGTATGTCTAATGGCATTGAATGTTTGCCATGTATGTGTACATTGTGATCTGCCTTGAATCCCCTTTGGGGTGAGAAGGGCGGAATATAAATACTGTAAATAAATAAATAATTCATACATTCTTAAAAGTATGGGAATTCAAGAGTTGTATTTTTTTGAAAGCTCGTGTCAATTTTCAATAATCTATATATAACTTTTAAATGAAGTCTTGAGTGTTTAATCATCTGGTCTGAAATTTTGCCCAGTGTCAACATCAAAGTCAAATTTTATATGCCCAAATTGAATTCTAAAACAACTGCGTAGTTCATATACCAGGTCAGCTACGAAAATGCAAAGGCAATACCTTCTCTGAACAAATCTTGCTGTGACGAATTTCCCTTAGGGTTGCCATAAGTCACAAAGAAATTGTAGAATCACAACAAATCTGTTAATTTTATCCCCACTGTCTTGCTTGCTTCTTTGTCCCTTATGTTTTAATTCTCAGTGGTTAGCTTATACACTCTGCAGAATTTTAGCAATCTGATACCACATTAACTGCCATAGTTCAATGCTATGGAATTCTGGGGGTTTTGTGGTAGTTTTGTGACATGTTTACCCTTTTCTTTCAGAGAGTACCGGTGCCACAATAAACTCCCAGGATTCCATAGAATTGAACTTTGGCAGATAAAGTGGTATCAACTTGCTATAATTCTGCAGTGAGGATGAACATCTTGCTTTCTCTATAGGACCGCTTTTATGCATGTGATTATTGCACATTTTTATAGAGTTGCTATATCTGCAGGTATTCTGAGACATGTGAATTAACACTAAGCAAATAAAATTGGGCAACCCACATAAACAAGCTGGGATTATGGACATCAACTGTACCCTGTACTTCTCCCATGTCAAAACGATTTGAATTTCATGGGAAAAAGGAAAGACACAACAGCGGATATTGACTGAAACCATGAAATATAAGAGTGGAACAAAACTTTAGCTAAAATACCACCAAAAATGTAGTATTTACAGAAGCCAGTAACTAATCTGCTATTTTTGCTTGAGAAAGCCTATTTGGTAAATATGAGATGACATTAAAGACATACAAGAAATTAAATGAACACCCAGTAAGAGGCTCTTTTTAGCCTCATTTGGATTAATAATCCCTTTTCTTTGTGCTTACCCCACGGGGCTGGAACAAGCTCAATCATTGTTTTAAAAGGGCATTTTCTGAAAACAAATGAAAAACCCTCACTTCCTTTTGGCTTAAGTGTTCATTTCTTCTGTATCCAACATTCATGCCAAGCTGGAGAAATTGTGTGTGTGTGTGTGTGTTTTAATATATAAATTCTTGTGGCCTACTTACATGGCAATGCTCTTTCCCCATTTGGAGAGAAACAATATCTGGGTAATTTTTCACAAGTATTGCATACAGAAGATGTTAACTTCCTTCATTGGAGTCACCAGTTAAACACTGCTCAAGGGTTATGTGTTGTTATATTTGTGGGAAAGGCAGGGCACTTATAATAGAGATGGAAACACATAGGTTTGAACTGGATCCCATGTGGTAATCTCACATGTTTCAGTTATATTATTATTATTATTATTATTATTATTATTATTATTTTATTATGACACAGCAAACAAGATAGATATGCTGGATTATTATTATTATTATTATTATTATTATTATTATTATTATTATGTGAACCTCGTAGGATAAAAAGGCTACAGTTTTGAAATTGCAGAACACATGCTTTCTATTCATTTAGAAACTTTTGCTAACAGGGCTTTTAAAAGAGCTATCATGAGCTATGAGAATTGTGAGCTATGAGAGTATCTTCCATGAGAGTGAGTTGGAGCCTCCGGTGGCCTAAGGGATAAAGGCCTTGTGACTTGAAGGTTGGGTTGCTGACCTGAAGGCTGCCAGGTTTGAATCCCATCCGGGGAGAGCACGGATGAGCTCTCTCTATCAGCTCCAGCTCCATGCGGGGACATGAGAAGCCTCCCACAAGGATGGTAAAAACATCAAAACATCCGGGCAATCCCCTGGGCAACGTCCTTGCAGACGGCCAATTCTCTCACTCCAGAAGCAACTCCGGTTGCTCCTGACAATGAGGAAAAAAAATGAGAGTGAGTATCTTCCATGAGCAGGAGGAGGTCCAAGGTAATTTTCAAGTATAGGCGAACAGAAATTTTGCCCCCCCCCCCCCCACACACACACACACACATACACCAATCACTGAAAAATAAAAGCGTTGATTCTGGTCATGACAACACACAAATTATTATTATTATTATATTATTATTATTATTATTATTATTAAGATCCAAAGGAGCAGGGTGTGAAAATAGGATCCCAGGCCAGGCTTTTGATGTTAAACTGGATTATATGAGTCCACGCTGCCACATAATCTGGGATAACAGAAAATTTGTGATTGGATCCTGGGATATAGGTCCCGTCTGGAAGGGCCCGAAGTGGCATATAAACTTTGGCAAGCTGGCATTCCTTCTGCATGATACAGCAGGCAAAAATGCAAATCATGGGTCAGTTGAGCAACATGACAAGGAGGCAAAGAGAGAAGACCCTTGCACACAGCCATATAACCCAGAATATCTGCTTTGAACTGGATTATCTGAGTCCACACCTGCCAGATAATCCAGCTCAAAGCAGAAAATGTGGGATTTTATTCAGCTATGTGTGGAAGGGGCCAGAGGGAGGACCCTTACAGAGCCCTGCATCCCATAATAACTGCTTTGAACTGGATTATCCAGTTCCAGATAATCCAGCTCAAAGCAGAAAATGTGGGATTTTATTCAGCTATGTGTAGAAGGGGCCAGAGGGAGGACCCTTACAGAGCCCTGCATCCCATAATAACTGCTTTGAACTGGATTATCTGAGTCTACACTGCCAGATATTCCAGCTCAAAGCAGAAAATGTGAGATTTTATTCAGCTATGTGTAGAAGGGGCCAGAGAAAGAACCCTTACAGAGCCCTGTATCCCAGAATATCTGCTTTGAACTGGATTATCTGAGTCTACACTGCCAGATATTCCAGCTCAAAGCAGAAAATGTGAGATTTTATTTAGCTATGTGTAGAAGGGGCCAGAGGGAGGACCCTTACAGAGCCCTGCATCCCAGAATAACTGCTTTGAACTGGATTATCAGAGTCCACACTGCCAGGTATTCCAGCTCAAAGCGGAAAATGTGGGATTTTATTCAGCTATGTGTGGAAGGGGCCAGAGGGAGGACCCTTACAGAGCCCTGCATCCCAGAATAACTGCTTTGAACTGGATTATCTGAGTCTACACTGCCAGATATTCCAGCTCAAAGCAGAAAATGTGAGATTTTATTCAGTTATGTGTGGAAGGGGCCAGAGAGAGAACCCTAGATAACTCAGTTCAAAGCAGATATTGTGAGATTTTCTGCCTTGATATTCTGGGTTATATGGCTGTGTGGAACAGCCCTGATGGTCCTTTCAAACAGCCATATAACCCAGAATATCAAGGCAGATAATGCTCATTATCTGCTTTGAACTGGATTATATGGCAGTGTGGACACAGATAACTCAGTTGAAAGCAGATATATCAAGGCAGATAATCCACATTATCTGCTTTGAACTGGATTATATTGCAGTGTGGAGTCAGATAACCCAGTGCAGAGAGAGTGGGAGAAGAGAGCCATGGAGATAAATAGCAAAGATAATAGGCTTCTTGTTGAAGAAGAATCACTCAATGTGTTGTATCCAGAACAAAATAATAGAGTTGGTATATCTAGATATGTGTATTAATGAAATAAAAATAAATCTCTTGTTTGCACTTGTGTGTCTTGTACCATTAATCTGTGTTGGGTAATGTTTCACGTATTTTAAATTTGTTTTAATGATTCCTTTGTAGGTTTAATTCTATTTTAATGCTTATTGGTATACAGTATACATTAATAGTAATATCAAAAATAAAATATAGTAACCTAACAATAATGCTAATTAGCACAACTTCTAGTTTTTAACACATTTTCTAAATTGTTGCTATTTTAATGGATATTCTCTGCTTTGGAGCATTTTTAGAGGGGAAAAGGTGACATACAGAATAAATAAATATAAGTAAAAGGTAAAGGTTTTCTCCTGATATTAAATCTAGTTGTGTCCAACTCTGTGGGTTGGTGCTTATCTCCATTTCTAAGCTGAAGAGCCAGCATTGTCCATAGACACCTCCAAGGTCATGTGGCCGACATGACTGCATGGATCACCATAACCTTCCTGCCAGAGCAGTATCTATTGATCTACTCACATTTGCATGTATTCAAACTGCTAGGAAACCCGATAGGTTTCCTAAGGAGTCGTAAGATCCTAGTATGGGAGAAAGCTGAACCCTAGGAACCACACAGTCAACAGGTGGCCATCAGGCTTTTGCTTTAAAGCAAGCATGGGCAAACTTGGACCTTCCCTCCTTCCCTACCGGCTGTTACAAATTGTGAGAGTTGGAAGTCCAAAACACCTGGAGGGCTGAAGTTGGCCCATGCCTGCTTTCAAGCCTCCAGAGAAGGAGGCCCCACTGTCAACTCGAGAGAGAGAGAGAGAGAGAGAGAGAGAGAGAGAGAGAGAGAGAGAGAGAGATGGGGGGGGAGGGGAAGAGGAGCTGGCAGTCCTGCAGAAGGCTTTTTCCAGCTCCTTTGCCGGCTTTCCTTCATGCATATAACAAATATTCACCTAAAAATCCCATGACATGAAATAGAAACGGAGGGCTGGAGCATTCTCTCCTGATGTTTCACCCATATCTATAGCAGGCATCCTCAGAGGTTGTGAGGTCTGTTGGAAACTAGGCAAGTGGAGTTTATATATCTGTGGAATGATGTCCAGGGAAGGAGAAAGAACTCTTTTCTGCTTGAGGCAAGTGTGAACGTTGCAATTGGCCAGCTTGATTAGCATTAAATAGTCTTGCAGCTCCAAAGCCTGGCTGCTTCCTGCCTGGGGGAATCCTTTGTTGGGGGGTGTTAGCTGTCCCTGATTGTTTTGTGTCTAGAATTCCTATCTTCTGAGTGTTGTTCTTTATTTACTTTATTTATTTAGAGTTTTTTTAAATACTGGTTGATTATTATTTCCAATAACCCCCACAATTCCTAATGTTGCCATTGGCCACCTTGATGAGCATTGAATAGCCTTGCAGAGGGCTCAGCTGGGAAGGGAAGGGAGGGGGCGGCGCAGGATGCATATAGATGCACCCCTCAGGTAGGGGGCAGGGAAAGTGGTGCCAAACTGCCTCGGAGCCTGCATGTAGATGCACCTGAGGGGCACCAGGCAGTGGGAGGGGGGCTGGATGGCAGGGGGAGGAGGGAAAGTGAGGCAGAGGTGGAGCGGGAACCCCAGGAAGCTCCAGTTTTCCTGGAGGCCCTTGGTTACTGTTTAACCCCTCCCCCCTACTCACGTTTCAGCAGTAAATGGATCCGATGAGTCCAGGGCCCCGGTTCTCTTGGCCCGGCTGCCATTGAGCCCAGGGCTGCCCTCTTCCCTCCAGGCAGAAGGCAAGGGGAAAGGGCCGGCGGTGCTTGTGGCCTTCCCTTCAAACAGGCCTCATTTGCAGCCCTGGCCTCGAGTAGGGGCGGGGCCACGGGGGCGGGGCCGCATGGCACAGGGGCAGGCCAGGCTGCGTGGCCCCGCCCCTGCACGGCCCCGCCCCCCGCAGGAAGGCCTGGAAAGGAGGAAGAGGAAGTGGGGGCTGGTGCCATCCTCCCAGGACCTCAATGGCGCCTCCAGACGATGGCGCCACAGGCAAATGCCTCCCCTGCCTGGTGGGTGGACCGGCTCTGTCCATGAGAGTGGGCTGGTGAACCCATTCTGATTTTTAGTTCAAACTCTAAGAAGCCATTCAAGGTGCTGAAGCTGATCACCAAACTAGTTTTAGGACCTTGGATAACTTTTTCAGCAGATTATATCTAAGAATGAATTCACCATTCCATTCACATAGAAGACACTATGTGTACTACAGCCTTGGAATAAACCACCATATTCTAATACAGGGATGGGCATAGACAGCCCAATTATGTCATCCCTGAAAAAGCCTCAGCAGTTTCCTAAGGCATCCCAGTTTAATTTTTCAATAAATATATATTCAGTGTATTATGGAGACAGTTTCCATCCCCAGAAACCCCCAACACAGGAAAACATGTGCATATTTCCCCACCTCCACAAACACCCAAGATCCCTGTATTACTCCCTTTTCCTGTACACTCCTTCCCAAATTACAACAGGGTGCTAGTTAAAATAAATTTTGTGAGGTTTTTTTTTTTTTTGGAAGGAGATGCATAACTTTTGTGCCCCCCCCCCCCCCGATATTGATTCAGTAGAGAATTATTTTACCAAAAATAATGATTAAATGCCTTAATGTTTAATGTTTTAATGTTTTATAGTTACGTTTGATGGTTTGTATAGTTTTAAATGATTTAATTTATGTAATATTTCCTTTATATGGATGTGAGGCATTGAATCTTTGCCATTTATTGTCATGTGAACTGCTTTCAGTCCCCCCAGGGGTGGGGAAAGTGGTATATAAATGAAATAAATAAATAAAACAGTGAAACATTCATCTGAAGTATCATTCAAGGAACTGAAATTGATATTTTTGTTTGTTTGCAAGGGCAAACATTTTCAAAACATTGATTAGACTCATTCAACATCAAATTGTTCTCAAGAACTCCAATCCATGTAGATGAAAAACTCATTAGTTTCGCTTCTCATATGATAGTAAATATGTGGCTTATCATATTCTGGACATATTAATGATCATATATGGCTTATCATATAATGAAAGAACTAACTGGTTCCTCTATTACATATGTTTTTTGTCCTGCCTCCTTTCCTACATAGCTAGATTTGCAAACTCTGCCTTAAAATATCTGGCTCCGTGTTGATAGGGCCATGCTGTCCTTGTTTTGGGCTAACTCACAATCCAACATCATGTTCTTATAACTGATAAGAGTCTTTAATGTATCACTTCCTGACATGTCATGAATGTCTAGAAACATGTCTAAATATTGGCTGAACTTAAAATCCTATCATTGAATCACTAAGGATAATGAGGGCAGGGTGTTGATTCTTCCATCTCTTTCTAGTAGTCATTGGAATGCATATTTGACCCACCATTCAATAAAAATGCAAATAAAAACATCAATGTGTGACTCATTCTGTGCACAGGAAATATTGTGTAAATGATATGGGATTAATTCCAAAATTCTCTTCTGAAGATCTCATTTTTTGGGAGGATTGACCCAAATACCAATGTAATGACATTTCAGGTCATTCTTTAAAGCAATTGCACATTCATTTTGAAATATATTAATGACTGCTAAAATTAAATTAAAGGCAGCTGGGAACTTGGGATGAGAAAAGATAAAAACTAGGGATTTTATTTTCATGTACCTGTGAACATCACTGGGTAAAATTTAAGAGAATACCATTCATTAGTGTATAGATGAATTAATCTGAAGGTTTGTTCTAAGCTGGAAAGATAGGTTAAAGAGTATGGATCTCTGGTGAGTCTGTGGTTGTGGTTTTGGGGAAGGAATGTTGCCCAAAGTTCATAAATGGTCGATGCTGCACATAATGTTTTTCAAAAATATATTTCCAATATTTGAATTTATGAACACCGAATCTATGGCTATAGAGAACCAACTGCATATGCATCACAATATCTGATCATTGTATGACTTATAACGTAAGTAATAATAATAAAATAATAATAATAAACTTTATTTATATCCCACCGCCATCTCCCCAAAGGGACTCAGGGAGGCTTACAATGGCACTCCAGGGTGCAAATATAACATACAACAGGTAGAAAATGGTACATAAGTGTAAAACAAGTCACCTAAATTATAACAACCCCTGTCAACACATATAACATAAAATCAAAATAATATAATTTTTAAAACATCAATAGATAAAACTAGTTCATTGGCTCCAGGGAGCACTGAGCAGCTTTTCATATGAAAAGGACATAAATGCTCTGATCAGGAGGCTCAGCAGAGCTAGAGTTCTTCTACCATTGACATGAATTTTGTCCATAGAAAACCATATCTAACTAGCATGTGCAAAAGGCTAGATTTTCTATCAATATTTAGATAAACTTTGTTTCAACTTGGTCTTCAGGATTTTTACCACAGTAATTGTTTGGAAAACAGAACCACGTACAGTACCAGGAACATCTGAAAATAGACATGGAATATTATAAAACTTGATTTCAAAAGAATGTGTGCAGTAATTATTCAGAGCTGCATTAAATTACAAAAAATTGAGAAAAGCTGTGACCTAAATTCTCTCTCCTTCCTCCCTTTTTCCCTCCCTCCCATTTTTCCCTTTCTCTCTCTCTCTCTCTCTCTCTCTCTCTCCCCCCCCCCCCCCCCCCTCTCAATATAGTTTGTTTTTCATTTCAGGGATTTTTTTTTTCAAAAGTGCTTGTGCTGTTCTTTCTAACATGCATTTCTTGTTGGTACAGTTTTTATCTTTGCAAAACTGTTCTTCTTTATCAGCAAGTTGCTGGAAATAGTTAAACATTTCATAAATATATGTGAAAAGGCAAGGGTGCGATTTCCTCCCACTTTTCCAGGAAAAAAAAGGGAAGTATATGTAATCTAGCAAAAAGTTATTAATAGGGTAGAACTTCCAAACTGGAGCGTGCTTTTATCTGAGGGTGCATATACACAGTAGAATTGGTGCAGCCTGAAATCATTGTAATTGCCTTGGCTCAATGTTATGAAATAATATTATAAAATATCAGGGAAGCAATTCCCACTGAAAAACAGGCTGTTGAACACATCTTCTGCTTCTTAGGGCAGTGGAAGCCCTGTTGGGAAAAATATTAGGTTTGCAACATTGATATTAGGTTCTGTATAAATATTTCAAGGTAACTGGTAGAGCTGAACACTCTTCTAATCTAACCAAAATATTGTGATGTTTACAACAACAAAAAGAAACATAGCATGTATTTTGTGGAAGGTCAGTTATCCCAGCATGGTTTTATTACACAAGTCAGGCAAACTGCATTGCAGCTGGACCACCTCCTTTTGGTGATTGTCTCTCTATCACACAACGCTATGTGCATCCCGCTGATGGTCTGCCTCCCCAGCCGACCAACCCACCCACTTTGATTGTCATGTCCCTAGTTATAGACAAGTAAAATCCATCAATAGCTCCCAATCGTCTTGTCATCTGCCGTAGTGTAATGGTCTTTTCCATTTCCGTGCTGGTGGGTCAGCAATATAGTGATGCCAGGGGGCAACATTTTGCTTCTCTTCCTCTCACTGTTCCCAAGCTGGCTGTTTTCTTTTTCACTTATATTTTATAGTAATATTTGCCTTTTTGTTTTTAAATGCTGGAACTGCCCTGATCTTAAAAATTAAGGTACAGCAGTAGTGTGGAAAGGTGCGGTTATGAGAATGTGCGAGAGTGCACTCATGGGACTACAGATTGTCAAACTGGTGCTTGTGTGATTGTAGTCCTTAGTTAATTTTTAAAAAGCATAACAATTAAGTTCTGCTTAAGAAGCCATTTTGTAGGTGCCACAGATGGGAAGCAGGCCTAGGCTTCAAAGCTTAGATAGATGGCTACTTCTGTAGTAGTATCTTAATTTGGAACTCTCCCTGGTCATAATTGTGTAATATCTTCTTTGTGATCTTTCAATTGCTTGGTGAAATCTGTCTTGTTTCCCTGGGTTTTACTTGGCATCTTTATTTATTTAATGTATCTCCTGCCTTTCCTCCAAGATGACATTCAAATAATGTAGCTTAGTGAACTGTAGTGTAACATTTTGTACCTTTCCCCGTTTGTCTAGTTGGGTGATATGGGATTCATATGCTTTTTGTATCTTGAATGATGTCTTATCTGTATCACCACTGGGAAGCTACCTCATCAGTAGATGGTAATGTAATTATTTGTGACACCACTAATCTCTGGAATCTTTCCCACTCAGTCATAGCACTATGATTGCACTCCAACTGCCATGGCAACATCCAATGCACTCCTAGGATGAGCAGTTCAGAGAATGGTATTTCAGAATTATCTTCCAAGGACCTCTAGTTCCTCACCAAACTGCAAAACACAGGGGTTCATAAGATGCAACCATAGGAGTGACAATGGAATCAGAGTGCTATAATTATGCTGGGTGAAATGGTGTTCCCCTATAGTTGTATTTGCTGCTTCTGCAGTTAGATTTTGGCTATTTGATTAGCATTTGCATTATTATGACAGAACCAGAAGATTCCCGTGTTAGTGAATCTTAATGTTTTTACATTATGGCTACAGTTGTTGCTTCCCACGGTGATGACAGTATGAGACAGCTATAGTTTAGGCATTAGAAAGGCTGTCATTTTAGAACCACAGACTATTTGTCCCACAATATGGAGAGAAACAAACCATTGTATTTTAGATTCATCAGGATTTTAAAAAGAATGTATTTTAAAAGTATTTTAAAAGAATGAGAAAACAAGGAGGAAAGGTTACCCTCCACTATCTGAGGACTGTAAGTGCTCTTAGCAAATAGCTGGAAATTCTCAAGGGGAACTCCCTGAAACCCAGGTTATAGTTGTGGTTATCCTGAAATGAAAGAGGGAATGGGGACGAACAGCTAGTGAATTCCCCACTATGGGATATCAAAACTACTCTTAATTTTACCACCCTCCTCGCACATCTCCTCTGCATTGAATGAAAATCTTGCTAGGGCTGAATTAAATTAAGATCTCAGAGGTTTCTGTTCAACTTGAAGCAGCTGGTTATCTCTGGTAAATGGGGGTCTTAACTGCCATTTGTGTATATTATTTAGGGGCCACTTACTTTTACAAGCATGGAAGGCTTCAGAAGAAGGAAAAAAGTTCAATTACATTAGTTGTTATGTACTAATTGTATTAATGGTTATAACAATAAAACTGATATGTCTGAATTCAATGGGCTGTGGATAGGATGATTCCGTGATCCCTTTACCACCTTAAATATTAGTAAATTAAACTTGAAAACCAGCTCTTCATGGGTAGCTTTACCATTCATAATGGTGATGGTGATGATGAATTAGGATCACTTTTTTAAAAATCCCAGTTAGTGCTGCGATATCCTAATCAAGTGCAGACAGGCAAATTCTGGGTCTCTGGGAGTCATCTTGCCCCCTTCTGCACTAACTCTGCTGCCGCTTAATTTAATGAGTCCCCAGTTTTTGTATTAGAACCTCTAGATTGTCACTCCCAGTTTCTAAATAAGTCTTTTAAGGCTCAAATAGTCCTGGGATTCCCAAGAGAAACTTGTTTAAATGACAAATCATAACTCTCAAGGCTACTGGTAGTATGATTAACCCTTGTGAGAGGGGATTTGGGGTGGGAGATGCTAGGGATCAGAGGGGGCCTAGGAGGTTGCAACTATAGGCCCTGAACGGCTTAAAAATAGGCAGTACTTTAAGCCCTACTTCATCCTTTTCTCCTTTTTCTCTGCTACTTTCCCCATCCACTTTCCATGCATCATCCTTCCGTGTTCCAAGTTCAGTTCACCTCCAATGGATTGCCCATTCTTCATATCAAGTTCAGAATTCATTCCTAGACTTTATATTCAAGACATGCCCATATTTCTGACTGGGAAGTGCAGCAATCATTGAATATTCAGGGAGTAAATTAGTGGGCACAATGTTGCCTCAGATCAACATGTGTCTCCAAGGTGATCTTTGTGACCCTCAAACCCTTCAGGTTCCCTGAATTAACTTTTTTTCTAGCAAAACAAACAAATAAGTAAAAATGCACTTCTGCCAGCTTTTATGAGTGTCTCTCCCATTCACAGTTAAGCAGTCCAATATAATTTTAGCTCACATGGTTTAACTCGAATTTTTAGCTTGATTAGTTCTCTACTGTAGCCATCTTAGACCCCATATTGAAGGAAAGATGAAATTTGAATCAAATTAATCAATAGTTAAGTATCTATAATATAGCTCTCAAGAAGAGAATTCTAAGGATCCCGCCAAACCAAACCCAGGATTTATGAGGATAGAACCATGATGGTTAAAATGGTATCAAACCATTATGAATGTGCAGTTATTCACTTTCAGTTAGATTGTGGGGCCCTCTATGCTGTTTAACATCAAGATATATCTGCTTTTTATTTTTTATTTTTTTGTAAACCATCAATCCACTGCTGGCCACTATTGCTATAATATTTTTGCTTTCTCCCCTCCTCTATCTTTAACCATCTACTCTTATATGGTAGGTCTTTAAAATATTAAGATGATAAGGATGTAGCATGGATAATATCAATGTCCATTAGCATGGACAAATGACCAAAGTTTTGGCAAGAGAAGTGTAGTTCTGCAGCTTGTACTGTTCATTTATTGGCAGGAAATTAGAAACAATTAGATCTGTGTAAGGGGACCAGAGGGAAAGCTATTAATCCACATGGTCAAGCAACAGGAAAGCTCCAGTGAGAGAGTTAGGTGTAGCTCCGTTTGTGTGTTTTACAGGTATGGCACAGTTTTTAAAAAAAATATAGAGAGCATATGGTTTTGGTAACAATCAACTGCAATGGCTAAAAACAGATTTCCCTATATAATTGTAATACTCTTGATAACAATTTTCCATGGTTATTAGAAGGCTGAAATGTGTCTCTCTGTACACGATTTCTGATCTTTTTATGGGCACTATTGTTTTCCAGAAGGAAAAATAAATCCTACAAGATTGTAAGCTGGATAAAAAAGAGGAGAAAAATCATTAGTTCTCCAAACCTTGATCACTGAGGCTGCAACCCTATACTCTGTTACCTGGAACTAAGCCCCTTTGAACTAACTGGGACTTAATTCTGAATAAACAGGTACGGTTGATGTTTTACGTGATATAAATTATTCACAATGAAACACCTTTAAGTAATAGCTGCAAGTGTGGCTACAAAATGAAAAAAAAAGAGTTGGATACTCATAAAATAAAATCTAATTGAAAAGCTGATGCTAAAATAAATGTGTTAGTCTTAAAGATACCAGAAGGCATGACCTCCAACACACACTGCATTAATTTTGTATTCTAAGGACCTTGTTACACAGCCCAGCTGGTCCATTCTGTCTCGCTTGCTTTTGCAGGCAAAAGGGAAGGCACGCAGGGCGACTCGTGGCACCCCACACACCCTCCCTCTTCCCCTCATTACACATGGAGGATGGGAAAGGGTGCATTGGTACCCTTTTCCACCCCATCACATGACAGAAATGGCAGCAACATGCAGCAACACACAGCAACATGCATTGCCCTGCACCCTTTCTGTCATCACATGGGCTTTTGGGGCCAAAAGTGTGGGTAGCTTCCTCAGAGCTGCTCGCATGACACTTTCCTCCCTGTAGTGGTGGGCAAAACACTTTCTGATGCTTTGCCTCCACTTTGGGAGGAAAGTGGGTGGAGCCTGCTGTGCGCTGTGTAATGGTGCATGGCAGGATCTCTCAAAGCCGCTCATGAAGGTAGCAAAATGGGGCATTTTTGTCCCATGTGAAGGGGTCCCTAAATCATCGTAGAAGAGAGTATCTAGTGTACAACTTCTTAAACTATGGGCCCCAACCCAAAAGGGGGTCCCTTAACTCAATACTGGGGTCACAAAAATTGGCAACAGTAAAAGTTTTCTGAATGTCTGTTTTATACATTTACATGAATCTGTTAGCAACAATGTGCAGTGTTTACAGTGGACTCTGCAGAAGATGCTTCATATGTACTTCCGATGCTGCTTAGCAAGCCTTGTAAGTGCTGATTTATAACCAGGATTGATTGTTACACCTATTTTATATACACCTAAACCCTGGGGTCATGTTAAAATTTCATGGGAGGAAAGCGGTCACAAATAAATCATTGAGTGGAAAGGGGTCATAAGTGTAAAAATTTTAAGAAACCCCAATCTAGAAAACACTATTCAATATTCAACAAAGCACTTCTTCCACAGCAAAATAAGTATTGTAGCCAAATATGTGTGGTGAACTAGTGATAACTATGTATGTATATAATATTTTGTAACTAGCCAAGAGCAATGCTTGCTTCATATGGAAGTAACTCTGGGTGAATAAAAAGCCTGTTCTCTTCCCAAAACCAAATCAAACTGTGGATACATCTACAATGTAGAATTAACACAATTTGACACCACTTAACTGCCATGACTCAGTGCTATGAGAGTTGTAATTTTTTCAGGTCTTTAGCCTTCTCTGCCAAAGAGCATTAAAGTCTCACCAAATTACAAGTCCCAGGATTTCGTAGCCTTGAACCATGACAGTTTAACTGGTATCAAACAGCATTCATTCTGCATTATATACAGTATGTAGACTAGATTTAATTCTAATACAGTGATAGGAAACTGTTGGGGGTTGGGAGAAAAACCCACATCCCACCCCAAAGTTTAGCAGATTACTTATGACAGTAGATTATGCATTTGTTGTTGCTGCCTACTTTCAAGTCTTTTCTGATTTATGGTGACACCAGATTATGTATTTGTTTTATTGGATTGTGCCTTCAAATCCTTCCAAATTTATAACAACCTTAATGCAAAGCTATCACAAGGTTTTCATGGCAAGATTTATTAATTTTTTTCTGAGACTTGGAGAATATGACTTGTCTAATATCATCAGTGGGATTACACTCCCTTTTCCATTATAGCTCCATCATTCCATTTTAACTATGATGTCTGCATTCTATGGAATCTTGGGATTTAAAAGTGAGGAGCTAGAGCTGTCTGGCGGAGAGTTCTAAATGCCCATTGATGAAATGCAGATCCTAGGATTCCACAGGATGAAACCATGGCAGTTAAAGGGGAATCATAGTAATCAAGAGCAGGGTCTTCCTTGAAAATCATATGGTCTCTAGGCAGGCTCATATGAGAAGATACCATTTGTCACATAGCTAGGACTTAAGTCAAGTTCATCCAACTTGTACCCCAGAATGCCTATAAATGTAGCCCAATGCAAAACTATAAACTTACTTAAACCATAAATATATTTTTTTTCTTTTAATTCGATTGCCCAGTTCTCAAGCACAAACTTTGTACATTACAATGGAATGGAATAATCAGAGTTTGCTATATTGCAGTATTATCTGTAATTCACATTATAATTATAAACAGTTTAGCTAGAAGATCTGCTCCACAATTTTAAAAGGCCCTCCAAATGAGACTGCATATAATTAGGATTATTATGTGAGGACTTTTTTTGTTTCTCTGTGGTGGTGGATATAACAAAATTGATCTCTTTTTGCTCATCAGTTACTGTTAGTGTTAGCGTACTTTATGTGTGTCCAAAGACAATTCTTCTTTCAGTGTTAATCAAGGAAACCAACAGATTGGACATACTGGACCTAAGCCATAGAGAACTTTATAAGTCATTACCAGCCTGCTGAATTTTGTCCAGAAATGGCTAGTGGAGCTGTTGGAGCAGAGAAGTTGTATAATCGCGGTGACTAGCCACAGTTAACTGTTGACCTCTAATCTAAAACCTCTCAAAGTATGCATGATGAAAAAGACAGCTTTGAAACTGGTGGACAATCCATTATTGTATAACTACCTCATGCCACTGAGGATTGCACCACTTCCTAGTTGCATACAAGTCCACCCCACTGAAATCAATGTGCCAAGTTAGGACATGTTTTAAAAATTATATAAACTCAGAGAGCAGTAAAACATTCATTTGATCACATATGAGTTAAGAAGAGAGACTAGGTAAAGAAGGAAGAACATCAAAGACACATCCCAAGAGGAAGAGATTAGAAGTCAACAAATACCCTTGTTTGTCTCATCCCTTATGTCCCCCCCCCCTGTTTTTTCTTTCTTCTTTTCTTTATGTTCTTATTCCTACTTTCCTAAAATTGAAATGTTCCACCACTTTTGATGTAAAGGGGGAAAAATCACTTATTATTTTTATTTCATTCTCTTTTTCTTCTTTTTGTTTTTTTATTTCCCTTTTTATTTCCATGATCTTATTCTAAATAAAAATGATTTTTAAAAAGACTAAATAAAGTTACATTAAATCTAAGATCTAGCATCATGAATGTGCCAGAAGGTCCTTTTAAAAAATGACCTTTTGCTATAATTCTAGTCACTTTTATCTTAGGAGGAGAAATCAATCTGACTCCTGTGTGTAAGCTACAGTCTAGACCCAATGTTTACAGTACGCTAACCCACATTGGCACCACAAGTTTGGCAGAGGATGTCTTTAAATGCTAATTCCGCAGCTTTGTTTTCCAGCTTCTCCATAGACTCTGCCACTAAAAATAAGTTCTAAATTAAAGAAATACTACTAGGAGGGAGGTTCAGTTATTTTAAGGGTGGTCTCCTGATATGATTGCCCAAAATCTACAAAGCTCTAATATAATCAGTCCCAGATTATCACAGAAAAGTATCATTATTTTGTTTCATATCTCTTCCTTCTGCTCTCTTCCAACAATGCAAAAGCCTCATTCATGTTCAATATGTGAAATAGCTAGTGAATTAACAGGCTTAGTGTCTTATTGCTTGGGTGTTCTTTGTTTTCTGCCTATATACTGTGAGATCATTTACTTTGCCAGGCTTTTCATTGAATATAGCTAAGTCAATGAAAACTGATTTTGAGGACCAGGGTGCAAAGAGTTTTTCTTGTGTTCTACTACAAGAAAAAATAAGTTGGCAATTAGCTTTGTTGGCTCCAAGTGTCCACTTCCTATTTTTATATGATTATTTTGGCAATTAGCTAAGAGAAGCCTGAAATCATTTTGGGAGAGTTTCTTTTAAGATAATCTCTAACTGAAAAACAATTAAGAGAGAAAAGAATAAATGTAGACATCTCTCACACAAGCATAGCTCAAATATACAACTTTTTTGTTTTCTAAAGAGCATAACTATAGATAATGTAGAGATTGGGTTGTGATATGCATTCATGCTCCTTTTATCTGATGCTGAGAAATACCCATGGAAAGAATATATACACCCCAAAAATGTTTCAGAAGATTGCTTTCAGCTGCCACCAAAAATATGGAGACAGATTGCCACCCACTGACACCAATATATGGAGGATTCGAACTCGTTACCACCACTAATGCAGCCACCAATGTTATATTCAGGAGCCTTCTCTATGTTAGGATATTTAGAGAGTCACATGAGATACTTTGTGTGAGGAAAAACAAGAAGTTGTTGTTTATTTTTTCTTAAACAGTAAGGATGTGTAGCAGTTTCAATAACAAGTTAGGCTTTTCTCTTACAAAGGATGGTTTTATAACTTGAATTCTGTGGAAATATGTTCCTTCATACAGGAAATACAAACAGGGCATTTTAAACCTTTAAATCCACTTCTCCTGGCATTTAACACCAGCACTCTAAATTATAGAGTATCAATATAGTTATCAGTCTTTCTTCCCTGAAGGCTTTTAACTATATACCTCAAAGAGGTATCTCTCTAACAACACAGTTCCCAAGACTATCTCTATCTTCACACTCCAAACACCAACCAACCCCCTAACGGAATGAATAATTCTCTGGCTGCATAGTTCCAACTGTCACTTTGGCTCCACCCATCTCCAGTTGCTAAGCAACTCTCCCCATTTACATCAGCCAATCAGACTGCACTTCCAGTAATGGCTGCCTGATTGTGCTCTTCCCCCTTGCTCTGCTTAGATTTTGCAAGCAAGGCCTGAAGCTACCCGTACACCTGCCTTGTAAGGCACACATGCCAAAATACAAAAGGTCTTTGAAAACTCAAAAGTTTACAAAGACTATCTTGCAGAAGAAAGAAAATAGCGAAAATTACTCATTACTTCCTTTGAGAATGAAATGAGCAAAGAACTATATCCTTAATGAGAAATGACAGATCAACAATCACGTTTTTAAGAGAAGATTAACTGTGTCTTTCTAAATCTTATTCCACATCTGTTATTATGCTTCAGAACAAAAAGCTGAAGACTCTCCATAATACCTAATATGTAAAGCCCCAGACCCACTGTCAGTTTGCCCAGACTCATTGTGTCTTCCTTAGTTATGAATGGCAGAACTCCAAAAACAGTTCTTCACTGCACACGTAAGGTAACATTTACACTCTGCATCCTGGAAGAAAAACTGTATCCTATGACAGCATTAATGAGCTCAAGAAACAACTGAGTAGGTTGGATGAAGGTGTAAGCCAGAAAGGTTTGGCAAGTCTTTCACCCCTTTGTTTAAAAAATATCGAATGAATTATGGGTACCAAATGAATCTCACAGGCAGGGATCCCTCCCCTCATTTTCTAATGAATCTCAAAATACTATGAAGTCATTGAAGTTGTTCATACATAATGGCTTGCTTTTATAAAAAATGTATTGGTAGTCCAAAGATGTTTTTGCTCTCCTTTTCCTTTTCATTGTTTCACTTGCATTTAAAGTACCAAGTGAAATAAATATTATGCAAACTAGATGCTACTGGGAGACTTCCACAAATCAAAGAGAATTTCTTCTCCAAAGAGAGGGTAAGTCAATCATTGCTATGACTAAATTTCTCAGCTATAATAACTGCAGCAGAAATTTTCAAAATGAATTTGTGACCAAATGAATAGGCAGAATAGTGACTGCTATTTTGACCTCTCCATTAGAGCTAGAGGTCTGTTGTTGCTGCTCAGAATCTGAAGCTTATAGTTTATTGGGTGAGGGGAACTATTCCCATTCCCTTTTCTCCCCCTGCCCAAAGATACCATAGCCATTGTGATAGTTTGTTTAATAAATATACTGGTTAGCATACCATAAGCTGTTTCCTGCTGTTTCCAGATTGTAAAAGTGGGAAACAAGCTACAGTAAGAAAAGCCTGGAGGCTTTTGCAAGCAAACTGATTATTATAAAACCTATACCAAAACTAGGCTCTTATTTTTGTGAACTTACATCCCATCAGGTTTGTATTATTATTGTATTGCTAGGGTGTTCATATGTTGTGAAATTTGTGAAAGTAGCCTCATTAGTTAGAACAAGCAGCATTCATTTGAGCTGTTGGCCTAGAAAGCGCAGGCTCTCCAGAACTGTGCAGAGACCAGGATTGGCAACTGGAGACTGTCAGTAGGAGTGGTGACTAAACTGATAGCATATATAGGCATACGTCAGTGTAATTCAATACATGAGTACAAACATAAATATATACATTTAAAAATCCCACTCAATGCTCGTAGTTAGCAAAAAGTCTTTTGCATGCATAAGATTTGTGATACTGCTAAGCTAGGTTATTCACCTAGCTCTGACTCTTGAAGAAGGTGTACAGTGTTCCCTCACTTATAGCTGGGGTTAGGTTCCAGGACCACCCGCAATAAGTGAAAATCCGCAAAGTAGGGACGCTATACTATTTATTTTAATATTTATACATTATTTTAGTAGTTATATATTATTTTAAGTCTTTATCAACCAATGCCCATGGACAGAGTTCTAGTGTATTGCCATATTAGCTTGAGGTTAGGGCTGCTCCTACTATTAGGTAGAATGAGGCATCTGCCTCAGGAGGCAGGTGCCAAGAGGCAGTCCTTCTGTGTCAGCTTACCATTTATTCAAGTTCTAGTGCTGGATTCCTGCTTTTAAGAAGCTCAGCCTGTAAGAAGCCTTAGCTACTTAAAGTAGTTTGCTGCCTCAAATAGTGAGGAGAATACAAGCCTCATCATCTAATTCATTTACGTAAAAGACATTGGGAAGGAATATCATCTTATCCTTTATCTCAAGACAAATCCAAATAGATGGAACAGAACAGAAAATCCAAGATTTTGTTCCTATTCTTTCCCACTTTATTTTGGAAATTAATACATGTTATGTTTATTCCACAATATTTTCTCTAAATTCATGGTACAATCAGAGCTTTTACAAATATATCAATTACCCAGGTTAGTTTGTTTTAACCTAGTCCAAAATCAAAAAGAACAGGCATAAAATCTGGGACATTTCAATCAGCCTTCTACACTACCCTTCTACACAGCCCTCAATCCCAAGAGGAACTGGGATATTTTATCCCAGTTCCAACCAAGATTGAGGCCCCACCCCAAACCCTAGGGTTTCCCTGGGGAGGCTGGCTACATGCCCTCTTGGTCGACCAGAAGTTAACCCAGGAGAGCATGGAACCAGTCCCCAGCACCAAATTTACCTCAAAAACTTACCGGAAGGGCCTGGTTGCATGCTCAGGCCCCCCAGGCATGTGAAAATGATGTCTCAGGAGTTGGAGGAAGGAGGAAAATGATGTGTCTGGAGGTGGAGGGAGAGAGATCACAGTGGGGATTGACCCTCATGGTTGCAGAAACAATCTCAAGAGTCAACCCCCACAGAGCCCACACCTAGAGAGATCCGGACCTAACATTAAGGTCTGTATTTTTCCAGGTGTCAAATTAATCAGGAGTAAACTGGAACATCCTAGTTTATTCTGGATTAATTTGGGTTTATCTGTGGCATCATTTGAACACCAGGTAAACCCATGACAGGTCCTGCATTTTGGGCCTGTCTGGAAGGACCCCTAGTGTACTCTCAGGTAGCAAAACGTTTTGTGGCTGTCCTGAGACATTTACATTTAATCAGATGTACTAAAGATTTCTGATGAAACTAGGCCTTTAGGCTCATTGACTCAAAGGGGAGGGGATAATCACTATTCCTAGTAGTTTGTTTCTGCTTTCTATAATTATTGATTAAACAGTAGTATCAGAATAGGGGACCGAAAGTGAACCTGAATTTTCAGAGCTTCACCTAATTCAGGAATATGTTTTAAATTCAACATAAAAAATTGAAATGTCGATGTAAACTGGAGGAGTGAAAGGAATTTGAATTTTTGAATAGGGGCTTCATGTCTCAAGTCAAGCTACTACAGGTGACAAGTAAGAAAAGATCTGTCATCAAAATTCCCAATACATTTAACATATTAAAAACTGGATTTGTGAGATTCTGTTGCTCTGGCCCAGGATGGAAGTGAAGTTGTTTAAATCTCAGCAGATATGTCCCTTAGACCAACTTCCCAGAAAATCCTAGTATGATGACTAATCCTTACTGTCATTAGCAGAACCTAATGTAACTTGTGTGGGCAGAATCTGAACCAGCCGTCTGAAACATGTATTGCATCTTTCTGGGATAAGATTACATTCTTCACAAGTAAGGTTACGTAATGTCATGGCCACCTGCAACAAATGTAAATGATAGTATTTACTGATAACATGAGTCACAAAGACTTGTGAGAACCTGCCATGGTAATGTTGCATCAAAGCCAGAATCTATTGCTGGAGCTGGAACAGTCCCAGTCAAGTAAATCAAAATTAATCAAGCAAGAAAAATATACAAGTCAAGCAAAGGTTCATTTATCAGCAGCACTGGTTTATTTGATTTTCTTTCAAAATGACATAATAATGATGTGATTTAGTGTTCATAAAGCAGTACCTGGAATTGTATGATTTGAGAATACAAAGAGCACAAATTGAATTAGGGAAAGAAGGATCTAGTCCAGAAAATACACAAGGTGAAAAAGGAGATGCAATTCCTGATATAAAGCCAGCACAATGTAGTTTGAGTTATATATTTAGGAGAAAGAAGACATCATGCCAGAGAAGAAGGATAGAAGGTGGTGGGCTGATTATACATTCCAAGGCAATGGTGGTAGCTTTCACCATCTTTGCAAACTCTCCAGTTGTTAAGTGTTGTTGCAATAAGTAGTCATATATGCCATGCAATCTTCTTGGACCTCCTGAACCAACCTGCTAAGGAAGGGAGTGCCATTTTGTTATTTTCTTTAAACAGCAAAATATCCTGGACCAGCTATAAGAAGCTGGCAATTTTGCTGAAATGTTTGCTTATCTGTTTTATTAAAGGTAAAGGTAAAGGTTTTCCCCCTGACATTAAGTTCATTTGTGTCCAACTCTGGGGGTTGGTGCTCATCTCCATTTCTAAGCTGAAGAGTTAGTGTTGTCCATAGACACCTCCTAGGTCATGTGGCCAGCATGACTACATTCCCGCAGAAGCAGTACCTATTGATCTACTCACATTTGCATGTTTTCGAATTGCTAGATTGTCAGAAGCTGGGGCTAATAGCAGGAGCTCACTTCGCTCCCCGGAATTGAACTGCCAGCCTTTCGGTCAGCAAGTTCAGCAGTTCAGTGGTTTAATCCTCTGCGCCACCAAGGGCTCCATCTATTTTAGATTAACCTACCTGATTACAACACATACCTTGCTGAGTATCTTTGGACATAATGATTAGCAAAGGCAGTGTGTTACCCTACCAATAACTCCAGACTCATAGCTTGAAAAATATAATATATCCAGTAGTCATGTGCATTCGTATGGAATTGCTGTTTTGTTTTGTTTCATTCGTTTTGTCTCATTTTCAAATTTGTCACCACTTCTGAAAACGGGGCACCAATACAAATAGGATTTTCGTTTCCCAGACAAAAAAAAATGAAAATTTTCAGACCATTGGCGGCAATAGGTGGGCTTCAGAGGCTCCCCCCCAACTGAGTTTTAGGGTTAGAGGGGTGAAAATGGCCACACATGGAGGGCATATTGACCCTTTTAAGCCCACCAACTTTTAAAACATTTGGTTCTTCTCCCGATTTCTAGCATTTTTTTTCCTTTTTATAAATAAAGGTGCTAAAGGGAGAAAATAATTATAGTTCTCCTAAGGCCAGTTTTAGAGAGAGACTGAAAGTTTGAATAGCGATAGGAACCCAAAACTGTCTTTGCTTTCAAAAATATATGTAATCTATAAAAAATAATAAGACTATCATATTGTATTTGTTTTCTATACAGCCCAAAGGAGAGGGAGGACCAAGCCAGAGGCAATACAGAGAGATAGGGAGAAATAAAAGAGTAGATTTTCCAAGGGCCAGTAATAGAGATAGAGACAGGTTTGATTTCCAAACAGAGAAGGGAAGCCCAACAATTTTTTTTCCTTTAAAATATATTTGTTTTTAAAAGAGCTAATAGGGGGGAGGAAGAAGGGGGTTTTACACAAAGAATAAAGAAGAAAAGCCCCACACATGCTTCCCAGCCAAACCCACTCCTACCACTTCAAAAATCCCAGCCCCTTCCTTTCAAAGGAAAAATTATTAAAATAAGTCAAGCAGCCAGGCAAAAAAGAAAACCCAAATCTGTGTGCACTCCCCAGTGCAGTCCACCCCTTAAATAGCCCCCTGTCAGGCCACAAAAGCAAAAGTATAGTGACCGTCCAGCTTTCTCTTTTGTGTCACCTTTTGTTTTATCCTAAAATGGCATCTTTCATATCATGCAATCCAAATGGGTGATACAAAACAAAAGACGAATGAAATATGTGAAACAATACAGCGCACATCTCTAATATCCAGTCAATTTATAGATTTTAGTCCAAAAGTAACTTTTCCAAGTTCTTTTCCAATGTGTAGTAGAAGCTGAAGAGGATCTCCTGGACTACCTGCTGTGTTTGGATGTTCAGAGGGCAGTGATGACTAGAAACACTTTTCCTCTTCTTTGGGCTTGTAAGGTACTTTGTTGTCTGCCTACAAATCACTTCCAGCTGACTGTGATCTTATCACAGGGCTTTTCTTGACAAGATTTTCAGAGCATCGCTCGTGCCTTCCTCTAATACTGAGTTTGTAAGATTTGTCAGGAATAATAACATGTAGTGAATATGTGAAAATGTGTCTATGTGTGATATTGACTAGGTTAATCCACAAAATCAACACAACTGTTGGTTTTATCCCAATTTTTGCTGGTTTCATCACCACTTGCATTGATGTGGTTAGTAACACAGTTCTTCCCTTTCTCCTAAGTATCTATCAATGGTTTGTGCAAACCAAATACATAAACAGCTTTTGCTGGTCTGGGAGCTAGTGTTGTCTCCTACTAGGACTTACAGTGGGCTACAATCTGTCAAAAAAAAATGCACATGAATTTTGGGAAGGGCAACACAGTCAAGGTCCAGACTGATTCACTCAAACTACCTGACTTTTGTTTTGAATCCCATTTTGAAAGAAATTTGGGATATAAATATAATCAGTCAATCAATAAAAATGAAAAAGGATTTTCTGATGAGAGGGAGTTCAACTGGACCAAGGGGGTATAAAAATAGATGAATATATATGAGTATACGATGAATAAATCTTAATATTCCAAATTACTAAAGCAGAGACTGAACCTACCTTTGCATTGTGAGATTTATTTATCTGGACAAAGAATATTTGTCCAGATCTTATCCTATATAATCGCATATGCATACAACCTCAGATGTTCTTGTTAGTGTCACATTGCTTTTTTAAAAAATCATACTTGATTAAAAAATTGATATAAAATAAAAAAATTAATAGCAGTTATTAACAAAAACAAGCTACAAGATTGCAGATTACAAACTACAAAATTTAACTTATATTACTGAAGTGTATCACAGATGGGGTGTTTGTATGTTTTCTGAGCTGTATGGCCATGTTCCAGAAGTATTCTCTCCTGACGTTTCACCCACATCTATGGCAGGCATCCTCAGAGGTTTTGAGGTATGGAGAAACTAAGCAAGGAAGGTTTATATATCTGTGGAAAGTCCAGGGTGAGAAAAGAACTCTTGTCAGTTGGAGGCCAGTGTGAATGTTGTAATGAATCACCTTAATTAGCATTCAATAGCTTCATCTCCTGGCTTCTTCCTGCCTGGGGGCATCTTTTGTTCAGAGTCGGCCATGAAAGCCTTCGACAACACATTGGATCACAGATATTACAACTAATGAAACAGAAAAACAAAAAAGATTACTTCCAACTATCATTTCTAAAGTTATATTTTATCCTTTAAGATCTATTTCTCTATATACAGTAGAGTCTCACTTATCCAACATAAACGGGCCAGCAGAACGTTGGATAAGTGAATATGTTGGATAATAAGGAGGGATTAAGGAAAAGCCTATTAAACATCAAATTAGGTTATGATTTTACAAATTAAGCACCAAAACATCATGTTATACAACAAATTTGACAGAAAAAGTAGTTCAATACATAGCAATGCTATGTAGCAATTACTGTATTTACGAATTTAGCACCAAAATATCACGATGTATTGAAAACATTGACTACAAAAATGCTTTGGATAATCCAGAATGTTGGATAAACGAGTGTTGGATAAGTGAGACTCTACTGTATTATCTACAAATCACACTTTATATTTCAAACTCATGTTATTTGATAAAACCAACAAACATTTATCTCTCCCCATTTAGTTGTCTTTTTAGCAATCCATGGTATCCATAGAACTTTTGCACTCTCCCTGAAAATGTCCCACTCTTTAGTCTAGAAAGTGACAGTTCTTGGTCATGTAGGCATATTAATTCAAATCTATTTTACACAGTCTTTCAATTCTATAGGAATGATCTTCAGATTGCATTTTGGCACAATGTCTGTACCTTCCATTTCTTGTTTTGCTATGTCTAGCTTCCCCTGATTTGTGCTTCTCACATATTCCTATAACATATGTTGTGCATCTTTGGTCTTTCTTTTCACCGCTGAGCATGTCACCACTTAAACATCCATTTGGCTTGAGTCCACTTGCAGCATTAATCACATTGCTACTCATTGTTGTCGTCTGTAGCTCACTCAATACTTTCCGATCTGTGTCATCTGGCACTAGGTTTTGTTTTATCCTGGATTGTCACATCATAGGGTTTTCATGGTAGAAGATATTCAAAAAGGGTTTATAATGCCTCTGCCTGCACAGAACAAATAAGTGTTATCTACTGTGTCATTGTCATTTTCCTTGAGAGATCCTCTACGAGCATCATCCCTCACTACTACTGCTGCTTAGTGGCTGTTAGGCATATTTAGTCTGGCTTCTCAACGAAAGCCTGTCCAACATGGGAGACCTTACTTACAGTGCTGTTATTATCAGCATAGCCTCCTTCCTCACATGAGCATGGAATCCCACCACTGGAAAATGTTAGTGCTGTGGTGGGGATGAATTCATATCCTCCAATATTTCACAGATAAAACCTCAGACATATGTGCTCAAGCAACATCAGAATGTGGTCAAGAACACATAAGCAAAAAGAGAATGCAACAGTTTACTTATGAGTAAGACTACAAAATTTCCCTCTACTCTGCCACACTGAGTTAATTGGGTACAAACTGCTTTTGGGGTCTGAACACAATTTGTAGCACTTGAGCTAAGCTAAAAGCTAGCTCAAAGGAGAAGAAAGAAACTTTTGAAAAAATTTGAAAAATGGAATGGCAATTAATGGGGACAATTGGAGAGTATAGTGTTTTTGTTTCCTCGCTGCTATAAATCTTAAAAATGTGCTGTGAATACAACATACTTACCTTATTGGGGGTTTTTTTCTGATGCCTTGGCAAATAGATTAAGATACTTCACTGAAGGAGAGAATCATGTCATCCAAGTACATTTCTAATCTTCAAGTCAAGAGTAGCATACTGATGTTTGGTGTCTCTCGTGAAACTAAAAGACTGATATTTCATTGTGTCCTGTGCATAAAATGAAGCTTATACAATGACCAGCAATCTCAGCAAAATTCTAAAGCTGATAGACCACCCACTTATTACACAAGTGACTTTTCATAAGTTAAACCTTATTCTTGTTGACTCTTGCCAGCACATTCATAAACTCCCATGTGGCCCGAGGCAAAGCACATTGAAACTATAAATGCCACGATGGAGAAACACAAATAGTTACACATTGAAACAATACAAATATGAAACTGGAGCTCTCAAGGCTATAGAAAAGTATTACAACTAATGTATGTTATCTTTCTAATTTAAAACCTCTGAAAATAAGCATCGGGGGTTTAATGTTTTTCTCTAGGCATCACTGGATTTTTTCTCTCTCTCCCCATATACACACATGCACAGGTATTATATGGGAATAGAGAGAGAGCATATTGCCAGTGCCAAGGTTCAGTCCTGGAGTCAAATTAGAATGTTTAAGCATACATAGAGTTGCTTCTTTTTGATCTGGATGGCTTTTTCTGCACGTCAGAATAACACGAAAGATTTAAGGGAGGTGAGTTTAATGATACTTTAGCACTAAAACCTCAGACGCCAAAACTGAGTGTCATTGTTGTTGTTTACTCCTTCAGTTGCTTCATAGACCAGCCCATGCCTATTGGCTGTCACCACCCCCAGCTCCTTCAAGGTCAAGCCAGTCACTTCAAGGATACCATCCATCCATCTTGTCCTTGGTCACCCCCCATGTTTTCTCCCTCTATTTGCCAGTTATCAATCAGTCGGGTTGCCAAAATCTTGGTTTTCTTGATGTTTAACTGCAACCCAGCTTTTGCACTTTCTTTTTTCACTTTGCTTAGAACTGAATGTCAGAACACATTATTTGGACACAAAGCACTTAGGTTGAAAATCCATTCTCTCTAGTTAAAAGGTTCTCAGTTTAACAGCATTGGGGGGGGGGGGGGAGAGTCTCCACTTGAGACCATTGGAAATATTGCCGAATTCCACCTCTGTTTTTATGGACTTCTTTGTTTTCCACAAAAGAGCACATTTTATGTTGGGGTGGTGGGACATTTTTCCCAGTTTTCCCCAGCTGAAGGAGTCAAGCTTACTTTGATGTGGTAATATGAGAGGAAGTTCTCTCCCTGAAAAGTTTGCCGATTCTTATGTTGCTTGCAGCTTGGAACATTATTGGCCATCCTAGATGGGGGTCAAAGTCCTAAATAAGAATCTGGAAATCATATATCCACCCACAAGAAAAGCCAGTGGTAGTAGTATTGCGTGGTGGGGAAAGATGGCAAGGTGGATTTAATAAACAGCAAATCAAGTTGGGAAAGCAGTTGAATAAGAGACTTATTTTTGTACTACATTTACTATGTAACTCAGTTTTGTGTTTTTGTTTTACAGGTGTTGTTGTTATAGTCAACTTGGGAAGGCTGCAAAAGAAACATTGGATCAAGATGATGCACAGTTGCAAATCATTCGTTCATGTCCCAATTCAATGACTGAAACGGCCTGATCTTGGCCAGATGACATCTCTTAGTAAATGCACATACAATAGCTGAGGCAGGTCTGGGGATTGAGTGTTGATTGGATAAATCTCTTTGAATGGGGAGAGGGTTTGAAACATTTTGAGCAGAAGCAGGAAAAGATTAATAGAGAGAAGGAGTGTGAGGGGTTGGAAGGCTAGACAAACATTTAGAAAGCATGCAGCATTTAGAGGTTAGCTCAGCACTAGCTTTTAATTAAGAACTGAATAAACACTCACAAACATTGCAACATCTGACTTCTCGTGACACCAAGGGCACAAAATCTACTGGATGGTTGCCTGGAGCTGTATCCTCTATCATATAAACACTATTGTGCTTGTCACTTCAGTTGCCACATGCTTCTTTGCAAGATTACACAATATTTCAGTGCTGCAGAAACATGTTGTTCAACCTTCAAAGAAAAAAAAACAAAGCAGTATGGTCTCATAAATCCATGCTGCAGGTAGAGCTATCTAATGTGAATCTTACCAGTCTTAAAATCATTTAAACCACTTTAACTGGTTTTAATCTGCTTTTATTTATTCAATAATTTAATATGTTTTCAAATGTGTATTGTTTAAATTGATTGAGCTGATTTTATCATATGTCACCTTGATATATATATATATCACCAGAAATGCACAAAAAGTAATGCAGATAATTTATTATAAACAATGTCGGTAATATACTATTAATTTCTGGATTTTTTAAAAAATAGTTATTGATGGTAGTGGCTTCACTACATTATTTTTATATCCAATGCTATATCTATAGCAGAAGAATGGTGAATGACTATTTCAGAGATAAAGGAAGGTACTTAATACATGATTAGAGGTTCTTTGCTGCTTTCACATATTTGATGTCATCAGTTTCTGATTTAAGTCTATTGCACTATTTTTTCATAGTAAATGCAGTATACATATGCCCCCTCGATGGATTGTCACCTTGCCGTGGTGAGGGGGCTTGCGTGTTCCGATGAACCTGTGGGCACTGGAGTGATGCACTCCCAGGAGTGGCCGCAGGGGAGGTTCCAGACCAAGCACAATCCGAAGACCCAAAGACCTCAACGGCGGAGCAGGCGGAGGATAACATGGTACATGTTACAACGGCTGTGAAGGCGGAAGAAGGCTGCAACAGACTGAGAAGCCACTGTCGTTGTGTTAACCACACCACTGCTGGAACCTCACTCTGTGAAGACTGTGTGTTGACCGGCCGTGCACCGACCTCCACACATTAAAAAAAATCACGCACAGGCGTCTTCCAACAAAAATAAAAACAAACCTACAAAAGTCCCATGGCGATCAGCGAGTGGCGACGGGGGCAGGACTGTGAAATCTGGAAGCCCCTAGTCACAGACTGGCACATGGGCGGTGGATATGGACTCAGTCGTTCTACCTCAAGGACCGAGGCAGTTGAGTAGTCCGGCAGCTGTATCCATGACTGAGCAGCCCTTTTTAGGATCCGCTCTGCTCACCCCACACGGGGAAGGGGCTAGAAAAGGTGCCCTAAACATAGTCTGCCTCTCCTACCCTGACTGGACTGCCGCGTCCAGAGGGGTCACCACTCTGCGGCCAAAAAAGAAAAATGAACTTTGGAACATGGAACGTACGGACATTGTTAGATAACACTGACAGCGAGCGCCCCGAACGCAGGACTGCTCTCATTGCAAGAGAGCTGGGACGCTTCAAGATCGACATAGCAGCCCTTCAGGAGACCCGGAGAGCAGGAGAGGGGCAGCTGAAGGAAGAAAAGGGAGGCTACACCTTCTTCTGGAAGGGACTACCTGAAGAAGAGCGAAGAAGAATACACGGAGTTGGCTTTGCTATCAGAAACGACCTGGTGAAGCACCTGACTGAAGCACCCACTGGCATCAACGAACGACTTTCAACCCTCCGAATTAACCTTGCCAAAAACCAACAGGCAACCATCATATGCGCCTATGCACCAACTCTAGATGCTGACGAAGACATCAAGGAAAAATTTTACTGTCAGCTGGATACCATCCTATCGGAGATACCTAAGGAGGACAAAATCATCCTCCTGGGGGACTTTAACGCAAGAGTCGGAAGGGACTCTGACCTGTGGCCAGGGATCATAGGAAAAGACGGGGTCGGAAACAGCAACTCGAATGGCATCTTGCTTCTCACCAAATGCGGAGAGCACAACCTTGTCATCACCAACACGCTCTTCCGCCAGAAAAACAAGCTCAAGACATCATGGAAGCACCCTCGGTCAAAGCATTGGCACCTCCTGGACTATGTTATCACACGTGCCAGAGACCGCCGCGATGTGCTTCTCACAAGAGCCATGACAGGTACTGATGACTGCTGGACAGACCACAGGCTAATCCGATCCACGATGGCTATCAAGATCGTCCCCAAACGCAGACTCCAAGGAAGGAAAACAAGGCGAAAAATGAACACCCAAGCCCTTCAGGTGCCCTCCAAACGAGCCCTTCTCCAAACAACACTCAAAGATCATCTACCCACAGAACACCCCGAAAATGTTGAGGAACATTGGAACAAACTGAAGACCTCCATCATCACAGCCTGCGAAGAAAGCATTGGATACCTAACTAAGAAACATCAAGACTGGTTTGATGATAACGACAAAGAGATCCAACAGCTGATTGATAACAAAAGGAAAGCCTTCCAAACATGGCAGAGAGACACCAACTGTGCTGCCAAGAAAAAGATCTATGCCAGTGCAAAAGCCGAGGTCCAAAGAAGGACCAGAGAACTCAAGAACATCTGGTGGACAAAGAAGGCTGAAGAAATCCAACACCTTGCAGATACCCATGACGCTCAGGGATTTTTCAAAGCCACAAAGATCATTTATGGACCAAGAAACCATGGCATACAGCCCCTACGCTCATCAGATGGAACCAAAATTCTGAAGGACAAAACATCAATTGCACTACGTTGGAAAGAGCACTACCAGAACCTGCTGAATCGCAGCTCCAATGTGGCCGAAGAGACCCTCTCACAAATCCCGCAACAACAAACCAGGGATGAGCTTGCAGCACTGCCTAGTTTGGAAGAAGTCAGCAATGCCATCAGCCAACAAAAAAACAACAAAGCTAGCGGACCTGATGGGATTCCCGCTGAAATCTTCAAAGAGGGTGGACCTGAGCTGATGCAACAACTCCACCAGCTTATTGAAAAGGTGTGGATGACCGAGAAAATCCCAGCAGACTTCAAGGATGCCACCATCATCACCCTTTTCAAGAAAGGGGACAGAACAGACTGCGGGAACTATCGTGGTATCTCCCTTCTAACCTCCGCCGGGAAAATCCTCGCAAGAATCCTTGCAAACCGCCTTCTCCCTGTCTCAGAAGACACCCTCCCAGAATCCCAGAATGGCTTCCGCCCCTCCAGAGGAACAGTGGACATGATCTTCACTGCTCGACAGCTCCAAGAAAAATGCAGGGAACAAAACCAACCTCTGTACATGGCATTCATTGACCTTGCAAAGGCATTCGACACAGTGAATCGCAGCGCTCTCTGGACCATCCTCCAAAAAATCGGGTGCCCTGACAAATTTGTGAACATCCTGCGGCTCCTCCATGATGACATGATGGCAACAGTCTTGGACAGCAACGGCTCCCAAAGTGACCCATTTAAGGTTGAATCAGGTGTCAAGCAGGGATGTGTTATTGCCCCCACCTTATTTTCCATCTTCATCGCTATGATACTTCACCTTGTTGATGGGAAGCTTCCCACCGGAGTGGAAATCATCTATCGGACAGATGGCAAGCTATTTAACCTCAGCAGACTGAGAGCCAAAACCAAGGTCACCACAACATCTGTTATAGAACTCCAATATGCTGATGACAACGTAGTCTGTGCGCGTTCAGAAGAAGACCTACAAGCCACTCTAAACACCTTCGCAGAAGCATACGAGAAGCTCGGCCTCTCACTGAACATCGAGAAAACCAAAGTGCTCTTCCAACAGGCACCAGCTAATCCCTCTGCAAAGCCAGGAATACAGCTTAACGGTGCAACATTAGAAAATGTTGACCATTTCCGCTACCTTGGTAGCCACCTCTCCACAAAAGTCAACATCGACACTGAAATACAACACCGCCTGAGCTCTGCGAGTGCAGCATTTTTCCGTATGAAGCAGAGAGTGTTCGATGACCGGGACATCCGTAGAGAGACCAAGGTGCTTGTTTATAAAGCCATTGTCCTCCCAACCCTGCTCTATGCCTGCGAAACGTGGACTGTGTACAGACGTCACACCAAACTCCTGGAGCGTTTCCATCAGCGTTGTCTCAGGAAAATCCTGCAAATCTCTTGGGAAGACAGGCGGACAAATGTCAGCGTGCTTGAGGAAGCAAAGACCACCAGCATTGAAGCGATGCTCTTACGCCATCAACTCCGTTGGACTGGCCACGTTGTCCGAATGCCCGATCACCGTCTCCCAAAGCAGCTCCTCTACTCTGAACTCAAGAATGGGAAACGGAATGTTGGAGGGCAGGAAAAGAGATTTAAAGATGGGCTCAAAGCCAACCTTAAAAACTGTGGCATAGACACTGAGAACTGGGAAGCCCTGGCCCTTGAGCGCTCTAATTGGAGGTCAGCTGTGACCAGCAGTGCTGCGGAGTTTGAAGAGGCACGAACGGAGGGCTTAAGGGAGAAACGTGCCAAGAGGAAGGAGCGTCAAGCTAACCCCGACCGGGACCGCCTTCCACCTGGAAACCGATGTCCTCACTGCGGGAGAATATGCGGGTCAAGAATCGGTCTCTTCAGTCACCTAAGAACACACGCCCAAGATACCAAGGTTGGAAGACCATCGTCCTCGAACGTCGAGGGATCGCCTAAGTAAGTAAGTAAGTAAGTATACATATGAACAGAGTTTAAAAATAAACATTAGCATTCTATTTGTTCAGATTTTTCCGTCAAGGCTGCTGCCAATCATGGTATTAACTTAATATGATGGTATGACTGCATGTTCCTGCTCATGATAGTTGCCACTGACAGAGGTACTCCTGCATTGAAGGGGCCTTTGCTGTGGAATCTCTCCACATGTACCTCATATCGGTGGTGGCAGCTGGGTTTTTATTTGTCAGCCAGTGAGCCCAATGGCTCCTATCACACTTGAGCCACTCTGTAGCTGAAGTGCTTCTGCCACCGAAGAAATGGCAACGGCAGACAATGGTAGGCTCCCTGTCTTTCCATAAGGAAAGATGGGTTGAGCTGCCAAAAAAAGGTGATGAGGCCGGGCTGTGGCGCAGCTGGCTAGTAACCAGCTGCTATAAATCACTACTGACCGAGAGGTCATGAGTTCGAAGCCCGGGTCGGGTTAAGCCTCCGACCATTAATAGCCCCGGCTTGCTGTTGACCTATGCAGCCCCGAAAGACAGTTGCACCTGTCAATTAGGGAAATTTAGGGACGCTTTATGCGGAAGGCTAATTTACAACACCATAAAACTGCCAGCAAAACATGAGGAAAGGAATGAGGAAATACAGTCACTACTGGATGGTGGAGCAACAGCTCCCCCTGTGACCGGAATTGTGAAGCTGGAAAAATGTTAAAAATGCCTCTGAGTCTGTCTAATGTATGTTGTTTGTCTGTTGGCATTGAATGTTTGCCATATATGTGTTCATTGTAATCCGCCCTGAATCCCCTTCGGGGTGAGAAGGGCGGAATATAAATACTGTAAATAAATAAATAAATAAATGAGGAAGGGGGATGCTGTGATGGAACGGAATTTGGAGCAACGGGTCTCTGTGACCCTATGTGACCGCTGGCAGGACAAAGCGATCCAGGATGCCTTTGGCAGCACATATGACAAGATCATCAGACTGCCAAGCAGGTACTGGAGCTCAGCAGAAGTGTGCAGCAGAAAAGGAGGAAACGGGCAGAGGATCTCTGAGTGAATAAGCGTGGTAATTTAACCCATTATTGTTGGTTCTGTGCAGAAGGAGGCACTTGCAAATCACTGCTGAATGCCTTTTACTTGAAAATCCCTATGATGAGACAATTCAAAAACAAAGGGAAATGAAACTTCATGGTCAGAAGATATTCAACTATGGTAAATCAAAATGGAGTCTGTAATCAAGAAATCAGAAGATCAGAATTTAGAAGCAAAACTGATGGAGCTTCAATGCAATCTGTTTTATTCTGTTATGTTTAGTCTGTTTTATCTTGGTTGTTGTCTTTTATGATGTTCCTTTTAATGTGTTTTGTTTTATGGATTGTTTTCTGCTTTTTGTCTTGCAGACATTTTGTCCCATTTGTTAGATTTTAGCCTGTTCTTGTAAGAGCCCTAGGGGAGTGGCGGCATATAAGTTTGAATAATAAATAAATAAATAAATAAAATAAGCCACCCTGAGTCCCCTCTGAGAGATGGTGATGGAGTATAAGAGTAAAGTTATTGCTATTATAGTTATTATGAGAAGGAAATATGTAAGATCTTCAAGTGTAAAGATATATTTTGGAATACTAGTGCCAGAATCATCCATAGTATTGTTCTTCCATTTTCTACATATGACTGTGAATAATGAAGAGTGAAGAAAGCTGACAGGAAGACCTTACAAGAACTTAGCCAGATGTCTTGGAGGTCTTTCATTGAAAGGATCACCATAAGTCGAGAATGTCTTAATGGCAACTAACAACAATGCTTCCTGTCTTCCAAAATTCATTCCCCACCCTGCTTTCCTTATGGCTGTCCCAAATTTATCTAAAATATTTAATCATTATTCACAGAAATCAGCCCTGTACTTCATCCCCAAATATGTTAAAATGAATCAAGAATGGAAATCCTAGCCTAAATTCCCAGTCCAAATAGCCAGAAGCTTTTGAGATACATGTTGGTGTGTTTCTTTTGCCCACAGTTGGAGAAAGGGCCAACCTTGTAGTTTGGGACCCTTTACAACAGGGGTGTGAAACTCATTTCCATTGAGGGCCACATCAGGCTTATGTTTCCCTTCAAAGAGCCATTGAATCTATGAGTGGCCAACTATAATTTTTTAACATAGTAGTTAGTGCTTTTTGGTTTTTACCCTATTTGGGTCCCTAGATGTTATTGAATGTCAACTTTCATAACTTTTGATTATCTGTCTATGGACTGGAGATAATGGGTATTGCAATTCAACAGCATTTGTGGCTCTGAGGTTGGGGAAAACTTAAAGGACATTTTAAAGTCAGACATCCTCTCCACAAGCCTGGTATCTAAATCCAACCCCACTCTCCTGACTAAACAGGACAAACTGCAGCCTTACCATTATTACTGCATCATTACTCCCACCCACTCCAGTCATAATGTCTCATGATGAATTGTAGTCCAGCATATGGAGGACCACATAAAATGACATGGAGAGCTAGATTTGGCTCATGGGCCTTTCATTTGATTCATATGCTTTAAAGCTCCCATTGTACCCAGACAAGGGGAAATCCACCATTGTTAGTTCTCCTAGTAAAAACAAGCAGAATACAAAGCCACATAATTGCTAGGTCTCAGAAGGGTCAAATACAAGCTCATTGCCCCTGGAGCTGGGATAGTTAGCTGGGATAATCTTTATTGTCACTAGATGTGGAAATTGGATTTATTCAGAGCTATGAGGCCTAGAAATTGCACAATTGCAAACTCTACCTGGGAATATTCAATGACCCTACTGGCTGGTGGGTTTTGCGGATTTTTATATTAAAAAGGCCTATTTCTAATAAGTTCTAGTTTAACGAAACAACAAATGGAGGCCTGGAATGATGAAGCTCTGGATAGGCAGAAGAAACAAGCAATGCACAGAATTATTTCAGCTATGTTGAGCATTCCAAGTGTAGGAGCACAAAAGGAACAAAACAGTACAGACTAAAGAGAAAGGAAAACGTAATAGTAGGGGGCAGTGTTTTTCCCCCAGATGTGTACTTTTCGTTCATTTTCTTCATAACTGCATAGTGTATGTCTAATCAAATGCAGATACATTCTCATTCCATCAGCAACTGATGGTCTGTGTCCATGGAGAAACAAAGGAGATATTTTGTTTTGTTTTTCATTTTACTTTATAGTCAGCTATCTGAAGTAGCTTTGGCTTCTTCTGCACTACCATGCAATGCAAACAACAAACAGACAGACAACAAACTCCCACAAAAGTATGAAAGAAAGCCCTTAAAGTGCATAGGTTCTCTGTAATTTGCGTACTACTCACCATCCATGCATCATACTGATTCCAGGATGAAATATGAAATCTTCTATCCATGAAACCCATAAATATGATGAAATCCTTCACATGTTATTGCAACTACCAATGCAGTTGCTGTGTAAATAGGTGCTCTTGGGGACATCTAAGAGGACTTGGACCCTACAGAAGTACAGGGAATGCATGAAGAAATTTCACCCTTCCTCTTGCTTCCATGCTCTTAAGAAAAAAGCATTTAATTACTTACATTATAAATTTTATATATTGCTTTTTACTGTTAAAAATCAAATTAGTTCACATAATAAATTAATGCATACAATAAAAGGAATAAAATAATCAAATGGCTAAATAAAATATTCCATTCGCACAAATGGTCTTTATTGACATACAACAACAAAATCACAATACTGGCATATACAACAAGATGAAATCACAGATAAAATGAAAAGCATGATTAAGAGTTACTAATCTCAAGAATAAAATTTGCAGTAGTCTCACAAAAGAATGCATCAGAGTTGTTCAGAAGATATGGAATTTTGTAACATTCTTGTCATTGAGAACACTGTGAAAAAATTAAATTTCTGTATTTCATCTGTATATTATCGTATTTTGGGCAAACTAATAAAGAATGGGCAAGTGTTTCAACAGAGACCAAGTCACGAGAACAAACCCTTTTTGAATGTTTATATCTCCCATTCAAAAGAGCTAATGGCAACACATTACATCTTGCTGTTGCCAAAGATCTTGTCTGGGTGGGATTAATCAAAATGCTAAGATATGTTGCCATAACTCCACACTAACATGGAATTAATGATATGGTAGGGGAACAAGTTGTCTTTGCTGTAAGAGTCAAATTATGAAAGTCAAGATCCAAAAGTCTGTTGTTGACTGACTTATAGGCTTCCACATTTGTAAACATTAAGAGTGCTACCAAAGACAGGCCAATTGCTTCGATCTTTCTGAGAATCAAATAATACAATTCTGAAATAAAATGGTCTTATAACAAAGAGGTAATATACCTATTGCGGTCTACTTGAAATGTATGTGCAGCCAGAGTTTTATATGCATGCCAAGGTTTCAATAGTGGTTTGACCCATCTCAATGCATAACATGGCATAATAATAAACAGGAGTAGCTGGAAATTCTATAGCTGTTGGGAGAACACATGAGTAAACTAATATATCTTGAGTTGTCAGCAGACACTCCACACTGCAGTCCTATTCAAACATTATAAAATGGTTTATCAAAATATGTGAAGTGGGAAAATGTTGTAGCATCATTCTGTTCTATTACAGAATTATACTACGAAACAAAAATTGAAAAAATTTCTGTTCCTGATTTTAAAGTGTTTTTCCTGTTTAATTGTGTGGTACTTACTTTGAAAGTAGTTGTTATACTTCAGAAACTTCATTTTTATGGCTGTCCCAAACTATGTTTAATTGTTTGAGACTTCATAAGACATTCATGGAAAACTCAATTTTCCATGGTTTTATGATAGAACCAATTAGGAAATGACAGTTATAACCCAGGAACAAAAATTGTACTACATAGTGTTAGTCCCCTAAAGCATCAGTATCAGGAGGAGAGATCCTCTATCCAAGGAGGCTCTCCACGACTTGCAACTTAGAAAAAACACAGAGCCTTACAAGAGCAACGACATAATATTGACAACATGGAAAGGCCTTGAATTGAAGCAGGACCAAGTAAGCAATTAAGACTAAGAGAGACAGCAACATATCCACAGCATACCGTAGATAACTACAAGAAGATTCTGACAATCACAATAAGAAAAGAATTACCATACATCAAAAGACTGTTTAGGATCTAGCATAAATATCACAACCTGAAGAAGGACTTCCCGAAACGAGGCATTGTACCCAGGATTACTTGTTGTTGTATTGTTTTGTTTGTATACACACAATAGTTGTGGACTGTTTTCTGTTGAGATTGATATATGCTTTACTTTATATGTTACATAATAAGATAGTACCCAGTTGGGACTGTAAAGAAAATACTCAACAATACTAGCATACTATAATACACATGTTTAAACCTGGATGAGAATATATACATTTAAGTTTTTTCTATATATACCATTCTTGTAGCATGTATATTTCTAGGCTGTGTTAGTCAAAATGTTAGATTTGAGTATACCCACCACAACAGACAATACAGATACAAAAGGACCCATGTGGCCATTGTAATTGCTGCAAACAATCTTTAAGAATTAATTAATGCTCATACTGTGAATTACATTTGAACATCACACTGAGACACTTTAACACTTGCTCCATGGAAAATGTGATATATGTCATCATAGGTAAAGAAGGTAAAGGTTTCCCCTGACGTTAAGTCCAGTCATGTCCAACTCTGGGGGTTGGTGCTCATCTCCATTTCTAAGCCGAAGTGCCTGGAGCTAACAGGGGGCGCTCACTCCGCTCCCTGGATTTGAACCTGGGACCTTTCAGTCTGCAAGTTCAGCAGCTCAGTGCTTTAACACACCCACTCTGTATACACACTATCAAGAGAAAGCCCATTCCTATGATAGCTTTTAGTTTTTTGCTGTAGAGAAAGTAAAACCCTCTGGTGACATTAAGAGGCTGCTTTTACAATGAAAGACCTTCTGGACCATTAAGTTGAACTCTGTATTACCCAAAGGACTAAATGATAGACTTGACTTCACCTGTTATCTATAGATGAGCAGAGTATTTTAAGACAGGGTATAAATTATATGGTGGTGGCAAATTGAATGGACAGAGTTGTGTATATTTGATGACATGTAAGTCAATTAATTAATTTTCTTTGTAATAGACTGAGGGTTTGTAAAACATATGGGGTGTTCATACATATCTATATAAATAAATGAGTTTGAAAAGTTCTGCCCCAGTAAATTTGCCGCCTCTCTCCTCCATTTCCAACAATGGCTGGCAGCGCAGCGTTTTGGCTATGCTGCAGGAAGGGAGAAGGGGGAAGGGCTGAGGACACAAGCAGGGAATTTACTGGAGCAGTACTTTTCAAACTCATTTATCTATATGAGACGTGCCTAGATTTCAATGGGGATTACATGAGATTGTAGTATTGGGGTGTATCTTTCAGCTGCATATGGTAAATGATTTCTCCTATACTTTGTCCTTTTTAAAATCCAAAACGTAACCTACTTTGTAGATAGCCCTCGTATATGTTTGAATGGTAAAATTGACAGTATCATTTCTTCAGAGACAGTATTACACAGACAGCTAGATCTATCTTAAGCATGATAGTGGGAATTTACAAATAGTTTTGATATTTTATTTCTACTTTAAATCATTTTTTCTTGGACGTTGACATAGATATCTGTGCCTAATTGTTGTCTTGGATTAAGTGCCAGTTAGTATTTTAGTCAACCTTTCACAGCCTGGTATGCTTGGAGGATAGCCAGATTTCTAGATGATAGCTGTAAACTTGTCAAAACTGGAGTATTTTTCCTATTCAGCAGCAAAGGACAACTATAGCTACTGGGTATATTTTACTGAGTTATTAGCTACTGAAAACCTACCTCTGTCTCCTTTGGTTTTGGTTTGTCATGTTATCCAGTTGGACAAGTTTTACTCAAAATCTAGGCCCAGTCATGCCAGTTTCCACAATTACAAACCAGGGAAAGGTTTTAGCCCATCTAAACATTCCCAACTATGTTGTTTCAGTGACATCACAAGGATATGTTCACACAAACATTTCAGATTTGACTCTGAAATCGCAACAAATAAAATGCTCTCAAAACAACACTATATCCTCCAGATGTTTTGACTATAGCTTAGTCATTGCTAACCCTTGGCTACATTGGCCTGAGTTGATGGGCGTTGTCATGGAGAACATCTGGAGGACTTCACATTGGGAGAAATCTGCCTTTAGTGAAAGCCTGGATTTTGATGAAAGTATGAGCTTTTTATTTATCTTTGGGGTCCAATTCAAACAGATGTCCAAAACAGCTCTGAAAATCCTAGAATCCCTTCATCACCTATGAGCATTTTCCTAAGAATAGTGTGTAAATTTGTAGATGAACTATTATTATTAATAATAATAATAATAATAATAATAATAATATCTTTATTTATATCTCACTTTTTCTCTCCATACAGAGACTCAAAGCAGCTCACAACTAAAAGTACTGCAATACAACTTAAAATATACCAATAAACAAGTATTAAAACAGCATTAAATATCAAACTATCCCCAAGGAGAAATGGTAAGATAATCTTTTTTGTGTGCACATATAGAAAAGCATGCTAATCCTTGTATAAAGTTCAGGTCCTAAGTAAATGACATGCTGGTTCTTGTGCCTGCAGTACCAGATCCACACACTCTGTTCCAGAAATTAGTTTGTGGGTTGTTGTGTGTGCTTGCATTTTTAAGCCATATGTTTTCACTTGATTATAGCTATCTTCAGTTACTGCTAAAGTTATTGAACTTTTAAAAAGACTCCTCTAACTCACATACTAGAATAACCTTCCATTTGAAAGCCAAGCTTTTCAGCCTTAAGGCAGACAGATTATTTAGCCAGCACTACCGAGACAAACATCTTTCCTGGTTTTCCATAAGATGGCTTTTCAACACCCACTGGACCAATTGCAGTTTAAAAATAAAGCAAATGCCTTTGAACCAAAGCAGAAGGTAAAGCTCTCATCTAGTAAAAGGGCAAGAAATAAAGAGTATTTTAAAATGAAGGAACAGAGAATCGTCTCTCTCTCACACACACATGCAAAATCAGAGCCTTTTAGGCTTTCTGGGAACAGCTGGTTTCATTTCACAACTGCAAACACCAAATGCCCTTGTTTTTAAAGATACAACATCTTACCGATTTGCAGGTTTTATTATCTAGACTTTATTTTCCCCTTTTGCCCTAAGCTATTTTAAAGTGGAGCCAAAGACTTAACCAGTGAAGAGGATGTGTTATTTGCTTTGTATCATGTAGGAATGACCTGCATTCAAGCTCTAGTATCCCCAGTGTTCTGTTGCAAGGATTTCTTTGTCAGAACTGTAGTTGATCAGCTTTATTAGAAAATATATAGGCATTATATAGGAGTGTAGACTATCTAGCCCCCAAGCTGGCAGTATAACCTTTCAATGATGCTGATCCAGAGTACCCAATTCCAGATCAGCATTGTCGTTTCTGCCCTATCACTATGCATCTTTAGTGTAATGCTCAAATCATTGCACCACACTACTTCTGCATCAAGATCCACATGCATCTTTAATGTTTTCAAAATACGTAATACAGTAATAGTTATTAAAAAGACAGTTTGAAAGTGAAACAGAATACATCTGACACAAAGTGCCAGCATAGAGGGTCTGTCTTTGGTAAAAACAATTAGCTGGAATGTACAGTTGGGAAGTAAAATTCAATTTAGCCCATTGGAACCATTTGCCAAATTCTTCTAGGCACCATGCAGCTTTTGGCAAGCACTAAAAAGGACTTTAAGGAGCAACAGAGCTATATCCTGTTGGCAAACATCTCTCCAAATTATAGCTCCTTGCCACTCTGTGTAAGCTATGTGGCTAACGTTGGTTAAACAAATGTTACTTCCTAGAAACTACTGGGCTTGCATGTACTTCCGAAAGTGAGGTCTGTCCGTCTTGATGGTATCAAGAATGAAAATGAAAGGGAATGTGAAGACAAGTGGTAAACAGACAACCAAAAGAGCAATTTGCATATCCCAAACCTTAGTGGCTGACCCATCTGACTGCAATTCTTTTGCAGTATCTGCTTATTTATGACAAATATGCTTGTCACTGTCCTGCCCTGCATATGGTGCCAGCTGGCTCCATACACAAGCACCATGGTTGGAATAATTCTTGTATACAACTCACAGAATCCCTGCTCAGAACTTCACTTCAGAAGGAATAATCCCAGTTCTACATTTCACATACCCATTACTTATCTACAGAAGGATTTCATGTTAATGTTATATTATATTTAGTGTTGTGGATGTAGTTTCACCACCCTAAGCAACTTTATATTTTTCCTTTCCTTTTTAATATCCCCTTGCTTTGCAAAAAAAAAAAAAAGGAGGGAAATAATTTTGGACAGAGCCTACAGCTGGTTTAAATCATTTCTTGTGTTAGGTATATGATGGAACACAGGGTAAAGAAAAAAGGAGACAGTGGGAATATCTACACTGAGCCTTAAAACATACTGGCATACTAGATACTGGATTAGGCCAGAGAAAAGTCCACATAGTGACTCCCCCAGCCACCACGGAGGCAGGAAAACATTCCCACCACTCAGAGATTCCCTTCCACTAGCCTAAACAGCCCCATCCCATGTCATGGTGGTTTCCCCCTTAGAATCATAAAATTGGAAGAGACCCCATGGACCATCTAGTCCAACCCCCTGCCAAGAAGCAGGAAATTGCATTCAAAGCACCCCTGACAGATGGCCATCCAGCCTCTGCTTAAAAACCTCCAAAGAAGGAGCTTCCACCACACTCTGGGGTAGAGAGTTCCACTGCCAAACAGCTCTCAGTTAGGAAGTCCTTCCTATTGTTCAGGTAGAATCTCCTATCCTGTAGTTTAAAGCCATTGTTCCACATCCTAGTCTCCAGGGCAGCAGAAAAGAAGCTCCCTCCTCCCTATGCCTTCCCCTCATACATTTATACATAGCTATCATGTCTCCTTTCAGCCTTCTCTTCTGTAGGCTAAACATGCCCAGTTCTTTAAGCCTCTCCTCATAGGGCTTGTTCTCCAGACCTTTGATCATTTTAGTTGCCCTCCTCTGGACACTTTCCAGCTTGTCAACATCTCATTTCAATTGTGATGCACAAAATTGGACACAGTATTCCAGCTGTGGTCTGACCAGGGCAGAATAGAGGAGTAGCATGACTTCCCTGGATCTAGACCCTATACTACTATTTATGCAGGCCAAAATCCCGTTGGCTTTTTTAGCTGCCACATAACAGTGTTGGCTCATGTTTAACTTGTTGTCCAGGAAGACTCTAAGATCCTTTTTACACATACTGCTGTCGAGCCAGGCATCCCCCATTCTGTATCTTTGCATTTCAATTTTTCTGCCTAAGTGCAATATCTTGCATTTGTCCCTGTTGAACTTCATTTTGTTAGTTTCGGCCCATCTCTCTAGTCTGTTAAGATCATTTTGAATTCTGCTCCTGTCTTCTGGATTATTGGCTACCTCTCCCAATTTGGTGTTGTCTTCAAATTTGATGATCATGGCTTCCAACCCTTCATCTAAGTCATTAATAAAGATGTTGAACAGAACCAGGCATAGGACGGAACCCTGCGGCACTCCAATCGTGACTTCTTTCCAGGATGAAGAAAATGCATTAGTGAGCACCCTTTGGGTTTGTTCACTTAGCCAATTACACCTGACTGTAGTTTTGCCTAGCCCACATTTGACTAGTTTGTTTGCCAAAAGGTCACTGGGGACCTTGTTAAAGGCCTTACTGAAATCAAGGTACACTACATCCACGGTATTTCCTAGAATCATAGAATCATAGAATAGTAGAGTTGGAAGAGACCACATGGGCCATCTAGTCCAACCCCCTGCTAAGAAGCAGGAAATCGCATTCAAAGCACCCCCGACAGATGGCCATCCAGCCTCTGCTTAAAAGCCTCCAAGGAAGGAGCCTCCACCACGGCCCCGGGGAGAGAGTTCCACTGTCGAACAGCTCTCACAGTGAGGAAGTTCTTCCTGATGTTCAGGTGGAATCTCCTTTCCTGTAGTTTGAAGCCATTGTTCCGTGTCCTAGTCTGCAGGGCAGCAGAAAACAAGCTTGCTCCCTCTTCCCTATGACTTCTCTTCACGTATTTGTACATGGCTATCATGTCTCCTCTCAGCCTTCTCTTCTGCAGGCTAAACATGCCCAGCTCTTTAAGCCGCTCCTCATAGGGCTTGTTCTCCAGACCCTTAATCATTTTAGTCGCCCTCCTCTGGACGCTTTCCAGCTTGTCAACATCTCCCTTCAACTGTGGTGCCCAAAATTGGACACAGTATTCCAGGTGTGGTCTGACCAAGGCAGAATAGAGGGGGAGCATAACTTCCCTGGATCTAGACGCTATTCCCCTATTGATGCAGGCCAGAATCCCATTGGCTTTTTTAGCAGCCGCATCACATTGTTGGCTCATGTTTAACTTGTTGTCCACAAGGACTCCAAGGTCTTTTTCGCACACACTGCTGTCAAGCCAGGCGTCCCCCATTCTGTATCTTTGATTTCCATTTTTTCTGCCGAAGTGGAGTATTTTGCATTTGTCCCTGTTGAACTTCATTTTGTTAGTTTTGGCCCATCTCTCTAGTCTGTCAAGATCGTTTTGAATTCTGCTCCTGTCTTCTGGAGTGTTAGCTATCCCTCCCAGTTTTGTGTCGTCTGCAAACTTGATGATCGTGCCTTCTAACCCTTCGTCTAAGTCGTTAATAAAGATGTTGAACAGAACCGGGCCCAGGACGGAGCCCTGCGGCACTCCACTTCTCACTTCTTTCCATGATGAAGACGACGCATTGGTGAGCACCCTTTGGGTTCGTTCGCTTAGCCAATTACAGATCCACCTAACCGTAGTTTTGTCTAGCCCACATTTTACTAGTTTGTTTGCCAGAAGGTCGTGGGGGACTTTGTCGAAGGCCTTACTGAAATCCAGGTACGCTACATCCACAGCATTCCCTGTATCGACCCAACTCGTAACTCTATCAAAAAAAGAGATCAGATTAGTCTGGCATGACTTGTTTTTGGTAAATCCGTGTTGACTATTAGCAATGACCGCATTTGTTTCTAAGTGTTCGCAGACCACTTCCTTAATGATCTTTTCCAGAATTTTGCCTGGTATTGATGTGAGGCTGACCGGACGGTAATTGTTTGGGTCGTTCTTTTTTCCCTTCTTGAAGATAGGGACCACATTCGCCCTCCTCCAATCTGCTGGGACTTCTCCCGTTCTCCAAGAACTCTCGAAGATAATTGCCAGTGGTTCTGAAATAACTTCCGCTAGTTCCTTCAGTACTCTTGGGTGTAGCTGATCTGGCCCTGGGGACTTGAATTCCTTTAGAGAGCCCAAGTGTTCCTGGACAACTTGTTTCCCTATTTGGGGTTGGATTTCCCCCAATCCTTCGTCCATTCCGTGTTGCTGAGGTTGAAGATGGCTTTCTTTTTCTGAGAAGACCGAGGCAAAGAAGGCATTAAGTAGTTCTGCCTTTTCCCTGTCCCCTGTCGCCATCACCCCATCTTCTCCTTGCAATGGCCCTATCGCCTCCTTTTTCTTCCTTTTTCTACCAACGTAAGCAAAAAAGCCTTTTTTGTTGTTTTTTATGTCCCTGGCAAGCCTGAGCTCATTTTGCGCTTTAGCCTTGCGAACCTTTTCCCTACAGGTGTTGGCTATACGTTTGAATTCCTCTTTGGTGATTTCTCCCCTTTTCCACTTCTTGTGCATGTCACTTTTGAGCTTTAGCTCAGTTAGAAGTTCTTTGGACATCCATTCTGGCTTCTTTGCACTTGTCTTATTTTTCTTCTTTGTTGGCACTGTTTGCATTTGCGCCTTGAGTATTTCACTTTTGAAAAACTCCCATCCATCCTTAACTCCCTTGTTTTTTAATATCGGCGTCCATGGAATGCCGCTCAGTAATTCCTTCATTTTTTGGAAGTCAGCTCTCTTAAAGTCCAGAATGCGTGTTTGACTTGTCTTAGTTTCAGCATTCCTTTGTATTGCAAACTGCAGGAGCACATGGTCACTTGCCCCTAAGGATCCAACCACTTCAACTGTATTGATCAGGTCTTCCACATTTGTTAAGATTAGATCAAGAGTTGCTGATCCCCTTGTTGCCTCTTCTACCTTCTGGACCATAAAATTATCTGCAAGGCAAGTGAGGAATTTGTTGGACTTTGTACTCTTGGCTGAGTTTGTTTTCCAGCAGATATCGGGATAATTGAAATCGCCCATGACTACTATATCTCTTCTTTGTGCCTGTTTGGTCAGCTGTTGACAGAAGGCTTCATCAAGTCCTTCATCCTGACTCGGAGGTCTGTAGTAGACACCCACGACAAGGTCTTTTTGAGTCCCGGTTCCCTTGATTCTTATCCAGATGCTTTCAAGCTGGTTTCCCGGATTACAGTCTTGCATTTCTTCTGCAACGTAACTGTTTTTGACATATAAAGCTACTCCCCCTCCTCTCCCCTTTGTTCTATTTCTGTGAAAGAGGTTATAGCCCTCAATGGTTAAATTCCAGTGATGGGAGTCATCCCACCAGGTTTCAGTGATGCCTATGACATCGTATGTGTGGTGCTGTGCTAGGAGTTGGAGTTCGTCTTGCTTATTTCCCATGCTCTGAGCATTAGTGTAAAGACATGTAAGCCCCTGTGACCTCCCCTTGAGCTGTTTATTTGGGATTATTGTGCTCTCTGTACTTGGTCCTTGCTGTGTTTGTGCAGCCCTCCGTTTAGCCTTTTGGCGGTTCCCTGTGGTCGTGGGTAATATAGTGTTCGCCAGGCTGTTGTTCCCCTCCCCCAGTGGATCTAGTTTAAAGTGCGCCTGATGAGGTTTGTGAGTCTGTGTGCAAAAAGATGTTTTCCTACTTGTGTGAGATGCACCCCATCGCTTGCCAGTAGTCCATCCTCTTGGAAGAGTAGACCATGGTCAAGGAAGCCAAAATGCTCCTCTTGACACCATTTTCTGAGCCAGTTATTGACCTGTACTATTTTTCCGGCCCTTGTAGAGCCGTGTCCTACAACAGGGAGGAGGGATGAAAAGATCACATGTACATTATACAGTTTTAGCTTTGTTCCTGCATCTACCCAGCTTGTAACTTTATCAAAAAAAAAAAAAAGAGATCAGATTAGTCTGGCATGACTTGTTTTTGGTAAATCTGTGTTGACTATTAGCAATGACTGCATTTGTTTCTAAGTGTTTGTAAACCACTTCCTTAATAGTCTTTTCCAGAATCTTGCCTAGTATCGATGTGAGGCTGGCCGGACGGTAATTGTTTGGGTCATCCTTTTTTCATTCTTGAAGATAGGGACCACATTTGCCCTCCTCCAATCTGCTGGGACTTCTCCCATTCTCCAAGAACTCTCAAAGATGATTGCCAGTGGTTCTGAAATAACTCCAATACTCTTGGATGTAGTTGATCTGGCCCTGGGGACTTGAATTCATTTAGAGCAGCCTGGTGTTCCTGGACAAGTTGTTTCCCTATTTGGGGTTGGATTTCTCCTAATCATTCATTCATTCCATGTTGCTGAGGTTGAGGACAGCTTTCTTTTTGTGAGAAGGCAAAGAAGGATGTCACACTCATATCATGGACTACTTTTCCCCTATTGCTTGCCCTGACAGTAATCAGAGTAACAGGGCACTAAGGGAAGAGGAGGGGCAGAGGAGGAACCCTTCTCCTCTTTCCTACCCCTATCAGATAGGTGTTGTGTTGTGCCTAGTGATTGCTGTGACGGGAGGGGAACTATATCATCCCATGTCCCTGGGCCACAGTCTATCCTCACTAGCCCAAAGTCAGAAGGTACTCCAGATTCTGGGCCAACATTCAAAGTATCCCACAATTTCCAGACCACGTTAAGGTGGCCTTGCCTCACATCACTACGGATCAGTCCCTTGCAGCATGTAACTGTCATGGAGTTGATCCAAATCTATGCCTATGTAAGTGGTCGGTGTAGATGGAGCAGTGATAGCAAGGGAATATGAACAAAACAGAGGTAAGATTTCTAGGCATGAATGATCTTCACCATAAGAAAATCCACACTGCCAGAATGTTCAACCAACATATGGTGGCAGTATATCTGGTGTTGAGCTGCCAGACCAATACTTCTTGTTAATCCTACAACCATGAGTGAGCAACTGCAAGAATTTAAGAGATATTATGGCCACCAGGAGGCCTTGAAGGTATAAATTATCCTACAACATGTTTTTTTCCCAGGCTCATTTGGGTTATTTTTGTCTTTTACATCTTGCAACCTGAATTAATTTGTGTGGTTAAAGGTTTCCAAAAAATCAACAGTGTTGGCCTTGTTGTAGTATTAAGGTTGTAACAGACTTACAGTTTCATTTCTGATTTAGAAAGACAACATGTCCTGCTACATATGGGCTTTTTAAAAAGTACAGAAAATGAAAAGAAAATCGTTCCAGATTCCAATTAGTTACAAGTGGGAAATGAATGCCATGTGTAATGAAGTAAATATTGGCATGTGCTAGCTTTATAAAAAAGGGGGAAAACCCCACACTATTCATATATTTGGCCACATTATTTTCTTAGAGGTCTCCCTAGGTCCAAATCAAATAGCCATTCTCTTACTCTCTTCATAGAAAGAAAACTCTTTTCAAAGAAAGACAATTATTTTGAATGCACAGTTCAAAATGTTGGCACTAGGTTTCTATCAGCCTAAGCAGAACACAAACAATCACACCTCCTCTTGAGACTACTTTATAAGTTGTCTCTTTTTTAAAAAAATCTGTTAAAATATTTGAAACAGTTTAGACATGTAAATCAACTTTGAGAATTTTTAACATGAATGCAAAAGAGAGAGCTTTTTGTCTCCATCTGCCCCACATTAGTGGCTTAGAGAAGAATGAAAGTGTGATATTTTCAGTAACACAGGCCCTTCATTCCAGTATAAAGAATGTGGAGAATGGAGAACTGTATAGGAGGGCTGATAGATTAGATGAGTGATTAACCCTTCCTGTGTTCACCTGCAATTTCCCCCTGCAAACGCCCTCCCATGATCAATTTCCTCCCAATGGGTCATTTCAAATTTAATTTCCCGGTTAGGAGGGAAGCAGTATATGCCTAAGCAAGTCATTTGCAGAGAAGAAAAATGGCAGGTGAAAAAGCATTGAACTGGATGGCTGTTGTGGTCTTCTGCTCACTTCCTGTTCTTAAGACAGTCCTCCTCTGGACCTAAAATGGCCCATTGAGGTCCAATGGCAGTGGGGGTACAGACCACTAAGGTCTTTGGGGGGGGGGCTGTAGAGGGCTGTACCCTGCTAATGCATCTTGTGAGTGCTGTTCATCCTTCACATATACAAATTAAAAGAATGAACACAAAAGGAAAGTTGAATGATCAGAACCAGAATTGAAAATGGAAATGTTTTGCTCTTTACCTAAAGCATTCTCTGCCTTTTATTACCAAAATTTCAAACATTTCAGCTTTTTCAGAGACAATGAATTCCAAGTGCCATGGAAACAAATTCATCTGGAAAATAAAATAATTCACATTCCAAGTCCCTTTTAAGAGCATTGTATATATTTCCTATATTTTTCAAGGCTTTAAATTATATATACTAAATGCTTTGTGTGTTTGTTTTTTAAAAAATATCCATAACAAAATAGATTAAATTATGGGAGTAAATCATCATAGTTCAACAAAGAGAGCAAGACAGAGAGGGAGCAACGAGAGAGAGAGAGAGAGAGAGAGAGAGAGAGAGAGAGAGAGAGAGAGAGAGAGAGAGAGCTAGCTGTATCTTACCAGGGTGGCTCTCTGATCATTAATCAAACAAAACAGTATTGAATTTCCTACTTTGGAAGTCTCTGGAGACATAGGCACATTTCAGTGAAATGTATCATGCTACAGAGTGGATAAATGACATGCCTCTTGGGACAATAATGGTTGGCTTGTTCACATATGAAATAAACTATTCTCCTGTGAAAGAATAAATATGAATGGATTCAGATCCATACTTCTCATAATAACACAGTACCTTTCATAACCATAATTAAATGTGTCATAGCATTTGTTGGGTTCATCCACTCAAAAGAAAATATGGTTAAGCCTTTATGGATAAGCCCTTTCTGTTCCTTAATTCTTCTAGAAGGGAAGCTTTGTTAGCTCTTTGTGGCAATAAAAAAATTACAAATGTCTTGTGAGGTCTGAAAGTTTTAAAAGCAAGCTCTGGCTTTGGAATGATTATAACATATTTGGATGGTTTGTAGTCATTTCTAGAAGAGCATCTCACTTTTCAGAATCAGAAGTTCTAAATAGCCAGCTTTTTCTACAGGGCTATCTTCTTCCATTGTTACAAAAAGGCCAGCAACTCCATTAATACTAAACCTTATTGACTGGAACAGAACCAGAACAGAACAGGATGCATCATCCATGGCCCCTCATCGACTTTTGTTACCATAGTATCTTTCTCTCAAATGAGACAGTCCATCCTGTTTACACACTACCATAAGCATAGCTGCTGCTAGGAGTCTGTCTCTAACTATTTACTATAAATATTTACAGAGGTAGCATTAATGAAGCATAGCTGATACTGATGGGATATAAGTGGAAGAAAATAATGGGACCACAGACATTATGCTTTTAGTAAACTAATCTGATACAATGACGTGCCAGATGACGAGCTGTCTGTAAGCAACAGTCAGCTTCCAAAGTCTGCCATTGTGAGTAGGATTTCTAAATGGGATCAGACTATGCAATCTAGCTTCATTAATAATACACCCCAGTTTATTTTCAAACAAATATGCTTTTAAGTTTAGAGTCATCCAATTCAATGGGTGCTGTTGTTGTGTGCCTTCCGGTTTATAGTGACCCTCAGGCAAACCTATCAGAGGGTTTTCTTAGTAAGATTAGTTCAGAAGAGGTTTCCCACTGGCTTCCTCTAAAACTGAGAAAGGTGAGTTTCATAGCGAAATGTAGATTTGAATGCTGGCCCCCACAGTCCAACACTTAAACTGCTATAACACATTGACTCCCAGTTTAATAATATTCATTCTTTATTATAAAAACTTGTCGTTGTTATGTTTAATTTGCCAATTTATGGAAACCCCATGAATGAGAGGCCCCCAAGTTCACAAGTTTGCTTTCTTCATTGATTCAACCCATCTGTAATGTTGCCTTCCTCTTTTCCAAGCATGATTGTGTTTTCCAGTAAGTTATGTCATCTGAGCTTTGGCTTCTTAAGAGAGTTTAGGACCATTCATTCGTCTTTTTAGTGTCCATTGTAGTTGCAGGACTTTCCCCCAGCACCACATCTGAAATGAGCTTTTTCCTGTCAGCTGTTCACTGTCCAGTTTTCACAACTCTACAGAGAACTCAGATATAGTATGGAATGAATTATTCTTACTTTGGTATTCCAAGATTTCTCCTTTGGATCCTGTGCAGACCCCAATCTCATTACTGCAGTTCAAGTAAGAGGAAAGTTAATGCAAATAGTTTTTCTACATAAAATTGTGCTGTTTCTTCTCTGATACAAGCCACTGAAATTAGCAAAGCCAATGAGTTAGACATTAATTTCTATTTAGTTTGGAACCTGTTACTAAACTCAAATAATTGGAATTCTACAAATGTAAAAATCTGTAAGTTTTGCTTTTGCCCACATCTGATTTTTGAAAATATATACTTTAAGTTCTTTCCAAGTCACATATGTGATTTATAGGATTTAGTAACTTCTTCCAAACTAAATAGAAATTATTTTCTACCTCATTAGGTTTCCTAATTCCTGTGCAGTACAAATAATTCGACCAAGGATGAAGATTTGTAATTGATAGGTAATCGGAATGGTGGATCTGGCTGAACAAATTTGTCAGTTTTGACTTCCTTCACCTATATATTTTTTAAATGTAATCTATTAAAAGCATTGTTGCTGCGTGCCTTCAAGTCATTTCTAACCTATTATGGCTCTAAAGCAGTGGTTCTCAAACTGTGCTCCATGGAGACCTACAGGTTCGCCTGGCCAGAATCCCTTACTATCAAAGCCCTCACTGCCGAAAGCACCCCTTTGCCATTTGAGAAACACAAAGTTCCAAATTATGTTACTGTTGATACCAAAACCAGTGGTCTTTTTAAAAAAATGTATTAAGAGAGTTTACATGGTATAATATCAAAGCCCACACCCAACCTTATACGCAGACTGAAGCCAGGAAATTAGAAGATGTTTACTTCTTAGGAGGAGAGCAATGACCAACCTTGATAAAACTATTTTGACACTACTATGTAATCATGGTAGTAGTAACTTAATGAGGTCTTTAGCCTTCTCAGTCAAAAAGTACTGGACTGGTACCTCACCAAACTATAAATTCCAGGATTCTATGGCATTGAGCCATGGCAGTTCAAGTGGTGTGAAATTGCATTAATTCTACAATGTAAATGTACCTAATACTGTATTCTATATTCATAGAAACATTGAATTATAGAGAGTAGAATTGATGTTGCACTGTTTGGGCCTAGGGTCTCATTTTAGCCATTTTCATATTTCCTTTTGATATATGTATTTGGTCATAGTTCAGCTAATATTGTAATGCAGGATTGGCATAAAAATGTTTGGTCTGTCACCAGAATATTCAGTGAGTTTCAATGACTTGATACTTCTCAAAGAATGACCAGAGGATATATGAGACAATTGATTTGTCAGAATCTTGAGGTTGCAGAGAAGGTCACTCACAAAGATAATGGATTATTTAAAAAAAAGAAAAACGAAAAACAACCCTCACTAGGAACCAAGTGAAAGGGATACGTTAATTTCACAGTCAGTGGCAATCCCATTACAGCTCCATAAAGCTACATATTAGTTGGGTGTCATTGCTCAAAAAAAGCTAGAGAATAGCTTGCAATGTGCCTGCAAAAGTATGATGAATGTCTCAAATGTTTCTTCCTTTAGTGCAAGGATCCAGTATGTCACTAGCTCTTGGATTTCACCAGGTAACTAATTAATAAGTAAAAATGAACTGAAGGAAAATCTTGTTTGCTAGTTATAGTCCTTTTAGCAGGCTTTATAGCCATTTAAAGCAGTTTTATAAAACCAAAGTAGACTTCCTGTACATTAACCTTCCAATAGACAGATGGTTTTGGATTTATTTTTTCACACATATACCACATGACACTGACAAATTTGTTTTGTTGAAGTATTTATTTTACACCTTGATTAAAGGTGCCTCTGTACAGCCCAGTACTACTAATTGAAAATGATAGATTATCTTCTTTTTTTGTCCTTATTGTAAATAAAAAGATAGAAGCAGCTTTAAGAATACACAGGACTGTTAGAAATAAATTAGGTTGTCATCTGGAGTCCTTGTAAATTCCATGAATGAACATAAAGCAAGTTGATTGCATAATAACATTTTTGTATAGAATCACCTCTAGTCACCATTTCTCAAAAACTGTATTTTACCATTCAAACAAATACATCTTTTATCTAAAATGCTTGGAACTGTAAGTAATTTGGAATTCTTTTTTATTTTGGAATACCTGTATTTGCATGTATGTGCATAATTATATATTTTGGAGATGGGACCTAAGTCTAAATTCATTTATGTTTTGTATATGTTTTAAAGACATAGCTTGAAAGGAATTGTAGTCAATATTTTATAATAATTCTGTGAATGAAACAGCATTTGTGTACAATGAACTGTCAGAAAGCAACGACCTCACTATTTCAGCCACTCAAGTGAGCGATTTTGGATTTTTTCAGATTTTGGAATTCCACATAAGGATGCTGTCTTTGTATTGAAGATAGTGAACCATTCTAATAATTCTCTTTTGCATTTTTATTAACTGTGTTTTTTTAATATTTATGACTTCAAGTCTAGTTTATCTGAGTATACAATTAGTCATCCAGGTAAATTGTGAACTTTACACACAATTATTTGTCACTCTTTCCTTCTGCCTAATTTGGAATTTGATGTGTGAATGCCTTGTCTAAATGGGATATAACAGCCTCCCACAACTTGTTATGTCCCTTGGCTGTTGGATTACAGTTCCATTAACCACTCATACAACTTTGTATGATCACTCAGGGAGAACAGGTTGGGAATGATGGTATATATGCTGAGTCAGTGGTATATGCCATTCATGAAAGCTCAGCATCGTTGCTTTTCTGAGACAGGCAAAGCTTGTTCTCCTTGGGCATTGGCCAGTTCCAAGGAAACCTATAAGAGGCTTTCCATCAATGTCGGTGAAAAATGGATTGTGAGGTATGCTGCAGAGTGATTTCTTTGAGATGGTCTGTTTTTCCTGGCAATCTTCTAGTTCAAAGTTTGATAGTGTTTATGATATAGTTTGATGTTAACATATATATTATTTCATGCTCTAGTAGTGTTGCATTCTTTACTTCTAATTCCTGCCATGTGCTGGTAGAGCCTGACGTTCCCTCCCAATCGGATGACTTCTTTCTCCATCCAAACTATTAATCATGGTTTCACAAGAGAAAAGACTGGGCCAAAATTCTCTGATCTTTTTGATTGCTCAGCATTTTGAAAACTTTTCTTTGTGTAAAGCTTTTATATACAAAGGATTGTACTTAGTCTTTCCATAGTACTTGGGTCTGTAGTCTTAATTATCTTTCTTATCAAAAATTTTGGATTTTTAAAAAAAATTCAAGCCATGGATGTTTGAATCCATGGATACAAAGTCTATGGATATGGAGGGTCGACAGTATTTTACAATGAAAGCACTGAGTGTCTTTTAAAAAGAAATTGGTTATTCTTGTTATTCAAAACTAAGCTCGCTTACTTTAGTTACTTTTAAATGTACAGAATACCAGCTTTTGCTTCAAAAGTGTTATGGTTGAGCCTTCTGGCTCCGATACTAGGAGACGAGGTCGTAAGACTCCTTGAGAGTCAGACTCTTTTGAGGAGCGTGAAAGGAAACGGCTCCGGGACTTATTTGCAGAACCAACTGACGAAGACTCCTTTGAGGGTTTTACCGAGGGAATGGAGGAAGAGATGGTTAGCTCAGAGGAGGATGACATGGAATGGACTCGTGTGAGGGAGGATTTGGGTGTCACTGGCAATGATAGCATGGGAGGCGACTGGCGGGTTGCAGGATCGGACCCATGGACGGGCTGGAGGGATGGAACGGGATCCACAGCTGGGGCGTAGTCAAAGGTGTGTTAGTTCTGTGGGGCGTAGTCAAAGGTGTGTTAGTTCTGATGAGGATGATGAGGAGGCACCTGGAATTAGGATAGCAGCTGACAGCGATGAGGAGTTATGAACTGGCATAAAATGGGGTTTAGAATCAATGGCTAATTGCGTTGGGCAAGGTAATCTGGACGAACGCTTGGGCTCTTGTTGGGGAACTTCCTGAAGACGGGTGTGATTCGTTTGCTGGATACCTTGGACCTCCGTCGTCTTTTTGACAGACATTATTTCCAACTCTGGATTGACGCTGGACTGACTGACTGACTACGACTCTGGACTAACCCTTCTGTGGCTATCGGTGGAACTTGTGGAACCTTAGACGTCTGCGTTTGGCTTTCGACCTCGGACCGGATTGGGACCCCGCTGACCGTCGTTACCCTGATTGATGTGCCTGGACCTGGTTTTCGCCCGTTGCACGGAGGAGCAACAGCCCGAGTTACTTCTGTAGCTCTTGAGTAGCAGAGGGGAATCTGCTGCTGGGTTTTGTGTTTATTTTGACCTTTTGTTAACCAGTTTTTGTTTGTTTAATTGCCAGGCTGAAGTAAGCACCTTTGATTTAATCCAGATTAAACTTCTGTTTAATCCGCTTTATTCTTTTGAACTGTTTAAACCCAAACCAAGTTATTTTTGTTACTTTTCACACTGAAGACAAGTGTTTGCCTAGTCCTTTGTTTCCTACGGGCAATTTTTAGTTCTGTAACCTCAATAAACTGTGTTGTATTTTACTTGGAGCGTTCTGTCTTTGACAAAAACTCTCTAACCCTGTAACTACAAATGTGACTGAAACCCATTAAAGTCACAGAACAAAAGGAATTTATTATTATTTATTTGCAGTATTATACTGCCCTTCTCAACCCCAGGGGGGACTCAGGGCCATTTACAATGTTTGCAACAATTCAATGCCTTTGATAAAAACAGTATAAAATATCAAAATTGACCCTCCCCTAATAAAACATTAAGCATTATTAAACACATCACATAAAATAACATCTTATATCACACAAAGACATAGTAGTTGTCTGTAAACAGCCCCGGGTCATTGCACTTTCAGCTTTCACTTTCACTTTAAATATTCCTATGATGGGCTGAATACATGGTTCCACAGCCAGGTCTTTAGCTGTCTCCTGAAGGTCAGGAGGGAGGGGGCTGAACTGATCTCACTTGGGAGGTAGTTCGACAGTCGTGGGGCCACCACCAAAAAGGCCCTGTCCCTCGTCCCCAGCAGACACACTGATGAGGCCAGTGGGGTCGGGAGCAGAACCTCCCTGGAAGATCTTAATCTATGAACTGGTTAATAGAGGGAGATACATTCAGACAGGTAATAATAATAATAATAATAATAATAATAATAATAATAATAATTTTATTTTTATATGCCGCCTCCATCTCCCCAATGGGGACTCGGAGCGGCTCACACAGAGGAAGTTGGAATGACAGGAATGAAGTTGTTCCTCATTGCATTACATTCACAATGTACCTTAGATATTTCTTCATTCTTGAAAAAATGAATTAATTACAAATTATAATTTACAAAAAGTTATTTCCATGTTCTCTCCATAGGTTTGCTATCTCCCATCTCCAGTCTGTATGATTTCTAAGCATTTTGATTTTTGCTCAGGTAAGCCACACCTTCCTGTTTGAAACCATCCTGGCAAGGCTATGCTCCATGTTTGACTTGCAAAATTTCAACCACATTTCAAAGCCCATGATAAAGGCGGGAGGGGGGGGAGGGGGGAGCCTATGTTTTACTGCAGGGGAAATTGGTATCTTTTATTGCAGGCTCAGAGTTCCTGGGCAGACGGAAGATAATATTGTTTTAATCAATAAGAAAAATATTCACACACAAAGTTTGCCTTATTCATGAGTACATTTGAGAAGGTAGTCTAAATGTGGAAACAGGCTGTGGAGGATTATCCCTTTAAAACTTCTATGTCTGCTCAGTGCGGTGGCAGGAACTCTTCTTAGATCACTCAAGTTCAAGACCTACCCTTGCTTCTCTAGTCATTTTTCTCTCTCTTTTAAAAGGGACATTGTTACCTAAAGTATAAGATAGAACATTAAGCACAGTAACTGGAAGCAACAGCTGTTTTTCATAAATCAGGCTGTTTAAAAACAATGCACTGCTAAATGCTCCATGCAAGTGGTATTTTGCATTGCAAATCCTACCTACAGTATAGTACGCCACTATGAAAATGCTGCATGTAATACAAAAATGCTGAATGTGATAGGCTTACTATGGTTGCTTAGCTGCCCTCATCATGTTATTTTTTTTTCTGGCAAAACAAGAGAAACCAGGATCAGAAAACACTTGTCTCTTCAAGGGTAATGGATTTCAGCAGAACAAATCTGTAAACATAACCTGATTTTGGAAGTACACAGCTGGAACATTTTTTTCCAGTGACTTCTCCTATTCTTCTCATTTACCCTATATACTCATGTATAAGTCTAGATTTGAGTTAAAGCATAACACCAAAAAACTTAACTCATAAAAAAGGAACCATCCCCTTCTCTGAGTAGAACTGCAAAAGTCAAGAACTTAGTCCAATCTGAGAAAGCCTAAAGAAGCACCAGTTCCCTCTTTCTTCGCCACAGCTTTGCTACAGCTCCTTTTGAATGTTTAGGTGAGGAAATGATGGCAGCAGTCAGTGATGGCTGTGCTCCGGAGATGTCATTGGTGATTTCTCCTATACACAGTATGATCCTCAATTTCTCCACAGGTCATATCAAAATACACAATTTTGGTCCAAAAGCCTATCCTTAACTTATACATGAGGTCATCTTACATATGAGTGAGCATATACGGTATACAAGTAATCTATATAAAACTTGTGCAACCTTATTCTGGTATCAGTGGGACAGATGGGGAGTGGTGCTGATCTTCTGAACACTGGTACCACTAGGGTTATCTAAGGGCCCTTCCACACAGCCATATAATCCAGAATATTAAGGCAGATAATACACATTATCTGCTTTGGATTATCTGAGTCCACACAGCCATACAATCCAGTTCAATACAGATAATATGGATTTATTTACTTCTTGGGAGGAGAGCAATGGTCAACCTCAATAAAATAGGGAAAAGCAGAGGCATCACACTGGCAACGAAGGTCCGCATAGTTAAAGCAATGGTATTCCCCATAGTAACCTATGGATGCAAGAGCTGGACCATAAGGAAGGCTGAGTAAAGGAAGATGGTGCTGGTGCTAAAGGAAAATCCTGAGAGTGTCTTGGACTACAAGAAGATCCAACCAGTCCATAGTCCAGAAAATAATGCCTGGCTGTTCACTGGAGGGAAGGATATTAGAGGCAAAGATGAAGTATTTTGGTCACATTATGAGAAGACAGGAAAGCTTAGAAAAGATGGTGATGCTGGGGAAAATGGAAGGAAAAAGGAAGAGAGGCCGACCAAGAGCAAGATGGATGGATGGTATCCTTGAAGTGATTGGCCTGACCTTGAAGGAACTGGGGGTGGTGACAGCCGACAGAGAGCTCTGGCGTGGACTGGTCCGTTAGGTCACGAATAGTCAGAAACTACTGAGTGATTGAACAACAACACAACACAAATGGAAGGGGCCTAAGTCCTACTGCTGAGTTTAAATGGATGATATATTCTATGTGAGTATTCTGTTTGAGAGTCTAAAAGCTTTGTACAGAGGCCCAGCTGCAAAAGGAGATTAAGGACCTCTCTGCCCAGTTTATATCTGGTTTGTTTTCCTTCAGGTATCCTGGCAATAGAGGAAGATCCTAGATGATTCTGCCTAATTTTATGGTCATCAGGTGAGTTTTTGTAGACTGTTAGAAACCATTGCCCCCAAAAGGGTTCAAAGTGTGCCAAGTGGCTCTCCCTTGAATTGGTCTGAACAATGGATATATACTCAAAGCCTCTTGAGCCTGCCAGCATCTTCCTTATTAGACCTGTGACAGAAATGAGCGGTACAGCAGAGTTTTGATGGCATGCCGATGTCACAAAATGTTTGAGCCATGGCAGCTACAGGGATATCAGGTTTTTATAGGTGAGGTGTTGAACATAATAGGAAAATAGTTGACTCATTCTTCAGCCCATCTCCAATAGTTGCAAATAAAGGCTTTGTCGAGTTTCCACTGTCTGCGGCTTTTCAGATTTTTTTCCACTTAGGTGATTTATTTCAGCAAAACAGCTCTCAGGTCGCCAGCTGCTAAAGTACTTAAGTAGTGGGCCAAGTTGTTTCTCATGCTGTTTAAACTGGAGGTACCTTGCCTCCAACTGCAGAAGTAGACTAGGAGGGATTTGCATAAGGTGATAAATCACAAGCACCTCGGCACTACAGTTAAGCTTAATTGGGACAGGCCAAACACCTGGCTAATGTGACATTTGGATAAATGAGAGTGGCATGTAGCCATATGGCAAACTTTAGTGGCAAGCCCATACATCAGTCCAGGACCCGGAGAACCAAGGAGCGGGTTCTGAATTTCTGAAGGTCTCCTTCCTCAAACAAGAAACCCTCACAGAATCCATTCCCTGAATTACTTTACAAATAGTAACAAACATGTAGCTTTTGGGGTATTTCCTTGGCTTTTTCCCAGGATGTGTCTATTTTTCCTATGAAACCGACAGATAATTTCAGCCCGTGAAATTGAGTGCATTCACTTAAATATTTGAATTCTGCTTGTTAATCATAGCTAACTTTGTAACTAAGAAGACCTTCCTCTTATGGAGCCTCATTTGAACCTTAAATCTTTAATTCTTAGAGATGCCCCCCCCCCACTCCAAGGCCCAAATGCAGCTCTGTTTTGCCTTTCAAGCTTTATTTCTGAAACCCTAGTGACATTATGGGAAAGCTCCAAAGCTGAACACAGAAATAATCATTTATAAACTTTCTCACATTCAGAATTGTGGCCAGAAGTCACATGTGCAGAATAACTTGGATGGTTCCATAAGTGGTAGATTTGCAGTGGTTTGGGGGGGGGGGGAATTGTCCTGGAATTAGCTCTTTTTTTATAAAAAGTGGGGGCTGAAGGCTTTGAGAGACCTTTGGAAGTCCTGTAGGCCACATTTAGGGCTCCCAAGGAGCCCAGGGGCTATGAGCTTAATTTTGTCCACCATACTACTGCTTTCTGACCACAAAATGCACACTATTAGCAATAGTTAAAATGCTTATGATTTTGGACAGAATTATTGAGAAAAAATTAAGGAGGAAACGAGGAGTGGCTTTTGGCACTCCAGTCTTCTAAAATATTTCTTATCAGGAATGAAACATTTTTGTCTGCGTTTTCAATTTGAAATTAAACCAGATAAGTGAAATATAAAATCATTTGGTATTTGATGTTTTGGATAGTTAGATGGGAAAACTTGGGATGGAAACAGGGCTAGTATACTATGTGTAATATACACATATCAGCAGTAAAAGAATGTTAACAACAGTTCAAAAATCTAGTATATTCATCATCTAGTTTTATTTTCTCATTCAGTTTCTTGTTTTCACAGATGGAGTCTTTGGAAAGTGATACCAATGTGATATTATGTTTTGTAAAACCACATAAGGTTCAGCTACTGGTGATGACTTTAAGGTCAACTCCCTCTCCTTCCCCTCCCCTTTTTGCACCATAGCATTAAGATTATTTATTTAGATCCCTATCAGTGTATGACAATAAGCTGATATCTTCTAATCAGCAGTGCTGGTTGTACAGAGTGCCACTTATCAGTTCATGTTGGATGAGAAAATATTGTGGATGTGATCTGGTCAGAGCTAAGCATTTTTAAGATCCCATTGATTTCAAAAGGGAAAGAAAATGGTATACTTAACTGCCTCCTGCTAAATGAAAAAAAAACTTTAAAATGTTTAACATTGGCTGGCTCATATTTTATGAAACTATTTCTGTCATAACATTTGTATTAGCTTTAATTTCCACACCCACATGTGGGTGTAGAAATTCACAGTGGGAGGATTCTCTTAAAATTTCCTTAAAATCCTGTGGCTGGAAAAGGCTGTGGTATGACATTTATGGTTCTGTACTGTTTTTAATCTGTTTTAAAGTAAGGTCTTAATTGGCTTTAATTCTGTTGTTATTTAATATCTTTTAAATCTTTATTTTAATCTTGATGCATGATTTTGTATGTTTTCCACCAGATGTGCTTTATTGCATTCTATCTTTTTGTAAGCCACCATGGGTCCCAGCCTGGGAAAAAGGTCAGATATAAATTAAGTGATGGATGAATGGAGGGATGAGAAAAGTAGGCTTAACCCTCCTGTACTTCTCCTCCTCTCCAAAACAATACAACAACAACAACAACAACAACAACAACAACAACAACAACACTGTTGTAAATGGTACATTTGGAAGGCACAATATATGGGTCCTAGAGCAAATCAAGTCTAAACTCTCCCTAGAAACCAAGATGATGGAACTGAGACTGATGTATTTTGGTTATATCACAATAATACTATTCACTAGAATGATTCACTAGAAAAGATGATCAGGCTTAGTAAAGAAGAAGGCAGTAGTAAAGAGGAAAGCTGTGTTCGAGAAGAATAACGTCAATCAAGAAAGCAACAGGCCCCTCAAAGTTATGATGAAACCAGAGTTCTACTTGTTGTGGATGCTAGATGATCAAATAGAAAGAAAATGTAGATGAGTGTTGGTATTTATTATTATGGCTGTGAAAATCATATATTCCCAGAGATTGAAAACTTCAGGTATTCTGATGCAAGAAGCTATGGACCTGAGTCTGCAAGACCTCAGCAGGGCTATTGAGGATAGGGTGACTTGGAGGTCTCTCATTGGGTCACCATAAGTTGAAGTCTACCTGGAGGCAGTTAACAACAACCAACATGTGGAATGCACTAGATAGATAGATAGATAGATAGATAGATAGATAGATAGATAGATAGATAGATAGAAAGATAGATAGAATATAAAAACACTTTGGTATTGAAAGCATAGGCCATCTTGAGTACCATGTTAGTAGAAGTGAAATTCAGGAGTGGTTTATAACCCAATAGAGCAGTGGTTCTCAACTTGTGGGTCCCCAGATATTTTGGCCTTCAACTCCCAGAAATCCTAATAGCTGGTAAACTGGGATTTCTGGGAGTTGTAGGCTAAAACACCTGGGGACCCACAGGTTGAGAAACACTGCAATAGAGCATGAATGAGAGGGTGTTGTGCTTGTCCCCATATCCTGTTAGAAGACTAGAAATAAGCAATGGCTTGGTCACAATGTGCACAGATTGCTGGACAAGACAAGCCTTTTTGCTCATGTTCTTAGGAATTTTATCCATGCCACTTTCATGTTAAAAGCAAGTATTTACAAGCCAAAATAATATAAAGAATGGAGGCCTTTTTTAAAAGCCTTAAGAACCATGGCACAATAAATCTCATCCATTCATCCTTCCATAGCCTCCAGTATTATAAAAATGAGATTATGTAACATTTACAATGATATTAATACAATCAATCAAAGTTAGCCAGGAGAGATGTGAAAGCTGACCAAACCCACAAGGGAAAAGTGGGGAAAGGGAAGCACAAAGCGGTCCCTGTGATGGTCAGGGAGGGATGCCAAATACTTTCACTGTTTTCCAAACTAATAAGCTCTAAGGAGAAAAGCAACCACAATCAGCATTACCCTACTTTATTAAAAATAATTAACTGGTCTTTCCCACCACTCAAGTGTGTATAGGTTCTTTGCCTTCCTGGAAGGTGAATTACAAGGTTGCCTTGCTGCAAGTTAGACCATCTAGCTTAATATTATTTGTACAACTGATACCTTTCCTAGGTTTCAGACAGACATATTTCCTGAATTTACCAAGAGTGATCAGAGTCCCTTTCACACCGCACTGCAAAATTATATCTCAATGGTCCCATTTTAACTGTCATGGCTGCATCCTGTGAAATTCAGAGATTTGTAGTTTAGTGAAGCATTAGAACTCTCTGACTGAGAGTTCTAAGTGCCCATCCCTAAACTGCAAGTCCCAGGATTCCATGTGATTCCAAAGAGGACCCTAAGGTAAACCTATCACAGGGTTTTCTGTGACTAAGGGTGTATGACTTGTTCAAGGTCACCTAGAGGGTTTCCATATCTGAGCAGTGAATCAAACCCTGACCTTCAGAGCCATAGTCCAGTACTCAAACCACTACACCATCCTGGCTTTCTCTTGTGCCGTACGATTTAATAAATGGGCATATTTACTCAGAAGTAAACAACTGAGTTGAATGGAAGTTACTGCCAAACAAGTATGACTTTAAATGTCAAACATATCCATAGGAGAAACAAGAATAGCAATTATTTTAACTCAGGCTGAAAGAATAATTTATGCAAGAAATGTACAGAAACAGTGTATAAAACCCAGGTAGGGATAAAAAAAAGAAAAATTGCATTTACTTATATGAATGTATCTCATAGATAATTTGAGTGAATATTAACGAAAGCATATACATCTTTGGGTTTCCTATTTTCCAGAGAAAAACATGAAAGGAACTTTGAAAATATATATAGTATATGCAAATAAATACATTCATTTTTTAAAAAAAATATTATGTGACTGGTAAAACAAACATGCTTTAGTTAATGAGAGAAATATGTTAAATGTGAAATGTATACATTTTAGAGAAAGTGCATGATTTATTTGCAGTCAACAAAACAAACAAAAAACAAACCAAGGATGTGTTTTGAAGTGGAATTTAGATCGAAAAAATCCAGCATGGTTCTGAAAAATGCAATGGACATGAATTTGAACCATTTTTCACATCCCTAAAGCTATGTATAAATATTTCAAATGCAGCCAATCGTGTCTGATCTTGGAAGCCAAGCAGGCTTAGCTTTGGTCAGTACTTTGATGAGAGACCACAATGAATCCCAGGTGCTGTGGGCTAGATTTCAGAGGAATCTCATCCATGGAGTGTTGGAAAAAATGGCAAGGTAAATTATCAATAAATAAATTAGATATACTCCCAATAGAGTTTTTAGACAATAAAAAGGAACAGATATTTGGCAAAGTGATAACAAATATAAAACAAAACAGAATGAAATTAATAAGAGACCGTCTAAACCCAGATGGGACAATTAAGGAAAAGAAGAAGATAAAGGACAATTGTGGTCAATGTAATTGGCTTCTTTGGAATGGAATGAAACAAAGGATTATACATTGGAGAAAAAAGGAAGGTCCAGAAACAGATTTTGATCAAATTTTAAAGTGGAAATTAGAAAAGGAGAAAGGCCTGATGGGTTTTATATACAATAAATTAGTTGAAAAACAATATAAATTGAAACAAGCATTGGCCAAGACATGGAAAGAGGACCTGAATAGTAATGTGTTCGACATTGAATACTGGATCAATTCATTTTAAAAAATCAAGCATGTAAGGATTAGAGAAACACAAAGAAAAATACTGACTAAATGGTATAGAACCCCAATTCAATTAGCTCATATAATTAAATCAATCACGAAATTGTGTGGGCACACATGTGGAGAAATTGACTCATCTATGCATATGTGGAGGGAATGTGACAAAGTACAAACATTTTATAACAAGGTAAAGAAAAAAATGGAAAAATTAACAGGACATAAATTGATATTGAATAATAAAGAATTCTTCACCCAGAAACTAGACAAGAATAAAGATATTAAGAATTGGGGGAAATTATAAAATACATAATGGTTGCTGCCCAAGCAACTGTGTCCTTGGGTTGGAAAAAGCAAAGAAAGTGAGAAGTTTAAAAATGATATGGATACCTAGCTGACTTTATGCTCTAGGATTACATCCTTGAAAGGAGAATCAAATATACATCAGACCAAATTAAGAAGAACTGGGATCTGAAATGGGGAAGATTGATAGATAAAGTCAAAGGAAAAGGAAAATATAAAGAACTGAACCATTATCTCTTTATGATTGATCAATTAAAATAATATTTGAAAGAAGGAAAGTAGTGTTCCCAGAAGGTGGGGTGAGGGGTGAAAAACCGATCAACACAAGTGGGAGATAAAGGTGGAATTAGCAAGGTGAAGAATTCTAAGAAAAGAACATTCAATACGTGTATTGAAATGGTGATGGATCTTGATATTATTCTACCTGTGTTTACAATAAAAACATATTTTAAAAAGATTTCAGAGGAAGCAACTTGCACAACTACCTTTGAGTAGTCCTTTCCTAAAAAAAAAAAAAAAACTTTGGAATTCTTGAGGTCACCATAGACAACTTGAAGGCACATACACACACCCAAAGCTATGTATGCATTACCAAGTGTATACAGTGACTATGCAGCATAACCCTTCCTAAGCATACGGAAATCTTCTATTTCTTAATTCTGAAATCAGCTTATTGTGCAAGTGGTGGGAAGAACCTTGGCTGTGTTGGTGTATAAGACTAAAAACACCATCCAGAATACCTACTGTTAAATGAAGGGGCATATTGTTTTATAGAATTACCATAGGTAAAGGTAAACATAAAGGTTTCCCGTGACATTAAGTCCAGTCGTGACCGACTCTGGGGGTTGGTGCTCATCTCCATTTCTAAGCCAAAGAGCCGGCATTGTCCATAGACACCTCCAAGGTCATGTGGCCGGCATGACTGCATGGAGCGCAGTTACCTTCCCGCCGGAGCGGTACCTTTTTATCTACTCACATTTGCATGTTTTCGAACTGCTAGGTTGGCAGGAGCTGGGGCTAACAGCGGGCGCTCATTCCGCTCCCGGGATTTGAACCTGGGACCTTTTAGTCTGCAAGTTCAGCAGCTCAGCGCTTTAACACACTGCGCCACCACTAGGGGCCCACAGTTATTTGTTATCACAAAGTTGTACCATACCTGTATCTATATGGGACAAAATGAACCTTTCACTGCTCTCTGTGTGGTCCAGCTGATAATGGTCTCAGGAAATCATTCTTGACTTGAACATTCTGCTGTGAGTCAGAATGATTAGCATTAGAGACGAACATGATGTTTGCATACTTTAAGGGTGATATGTGCACATTTTCAAATACTTTAAAAGAAGCTTCTGTCATATTCATTTGACAGGGATTTCTCTGATTCATATCACACCACTTTTCATTACTTTTCTCTGAGTGAAGTGCAGCATGATACAATCTAACATAATGAATGGCAGTATAAACAAACAGGATAACTAATTTATATTCAAAATTGTAAGAAGTTGTTGTAGACTTAGTCTACCACCTCCATGCACAAACACCTCAGGCACCCCAGTAGTGTAGTTGTGGGTAAAACCTTAATCTATTTGAATTCAATTAAATCAGGATTGAGTTCTAAGAGGCCCACAACAAATCTGATTTATGCCTTCTTCAAAGTGATACACACATGTAGTGCCTCCACTATCGCCACATGCACATACATGCTTGGAATGTAAGCAACCAGCAACTTTTACATTTGCTCTTGAAAGACAGTACAGTTTGTCATCTGAAACATCTATCTCAATCTCCAATTGAAAAACCAACTCTGGTGGGTGTCAAGAAATCAACTTTGTATCTCTTTAACTAGTGACAAATATGCTTTGTAACAAATGGGAGGAGGAAGAGGAGGAAGAAAATCAAGAAGTCCTACAAGCTAAGGAGGCAAGTAGTGCTATTTATTTATCACGCCAGAAGCAAACTGAGGGTACAAATTGTAATGTATTTGAAAACACAAAGTTAAAAAAACAACAACTTGGCATTATACTAAATGTCCTTTGAGTAGTAGCTAGCCACTTGGAGTGCCTCTGGTGTTGCTGTAAAAAGGTCCTCCATTGTGCATGTGGCAGGGATCAAACTGCATTGTAGTAGGTGGTCTGTGGTTTGCTCTTCTCCATACTCACATATCGTGGACTTCACTTTGAAGCCACATTTCTTAAGGTTGGCTCTACATCTCATGGTGCCAGAACGCACTCTGTTCAGCGCCTTCCAAATCTCCCAGTTTTCCGTGTGCCCAGGAAAGAGTCTCTCATCTGGCATCAGCCACTGATTGAGGTTCCGGGCTTTAGCCTGCCACTTTTGGACTCTCACTTGCTGAAGTATTCCTGTGAGTATCTCTGTAGATGTTAGAAAACTATTTCTTGATTTAAGGCGTCGGTGTGATGGCTGATACCCGAACAGGGGATGAGCCGGAGATGTCAATGCCCTGGTCCTTTCATTGCTGGCTGCTACTTCCCTGTGGATGTCAGGTGATGCAATGCTGGCTAAACAGTAGAATTTCTCCAGTGGTGTGGGGTGTAGACATCCTGTGATGATGTGGCATGTCTCATTAAGAGCCACATCCATTGTTTTAACGTGGTGAGAAATATTCCACACTGGGCATGCGTATTCAACAGCAAAGTAACAAAGTGAAAAGGCAGATATCTTCACTGTGCCTGGTTGTGATCCCCAGGTTGTGACAGTCAGCTTTCATATGATGTTATTTCTAGCACCCACTTATCTAGCATGATAATCAAACAGTGCTTCTTGAAAATCAGGGCACGGGCCAGGGTAACTCCCAAGTATTTGGTTGTGCTGCAATGCTCCTTTCTAGGTAATCCTCAGAGCTCAAGATGCTTGTCTGTTCTTGGCAACAAGTGCTGAAGAACAGTGTCTTGTGTGAGCCACCCACCCTGTGTTGCTTTCAGTGCTAAACATGAGGCTCCCGATGAAACATAGAAATCTGAAGAGTAATAACCTGTGGGAGATGATGTCTGTTGCTCAAGGGGAGGCTTCCTCCATCACACAAACAGCTGGCCAAGAACAACCAGTCATTAACAAAGTTCTTTTTGACCAGACTTAGGCCAAACCATGTAAATCAGAGCAACAGCAAGAGGTGAAAAAGTCTCAGTCTCCTGTGTTTCTTTAATTCCCAGCTTCATTTAGTTCCACACCTTATTTTGTATCAGGCTGCTAGAGTTCGGGGTTTGTGTGGTTTTAAAAAATCTGCCATGGAACCTAGTGTGTTATTTTCAGAACAATTTTCCTTGTTCCATATTTCACTTAACTGAACACAGTTTTACATCCATTTTCCCCACTAGCTAAACCATGCTGGCAGATACTTTTTGAAAGATGAATTTGTGCAATTTGCACATAATTTGAAAAAGGAAAAAAGAAAAGATAAAGGGATGGGCTACTCAGTCCATGGTTTCTTCTTGAGCATGGTATACATGCATACTTTGGTTAATAGTGTTGCAAATTACAAATGGGATAAATTCATTAAAATTTCAGTGACAACACATTTCTTTTCCATTCCTAATCAGCATTTAATTATAATGCAAGACATTCTGTATAATCATTAGGGCTGTGTGATTAATGATAAAAAATGTTTCAAATCTCATTAAAAAAATTAGGAGACTCCAGTGTTTCATTTCTAAAGTATCATTAGTGAAAATTTCATTACTACAATAAGAGTAACAAAATTTAATTACTTTTTGCTTTAGTAATTGCACAAGTGGGGAAATTTCAGGGGCTCCTTTCGCCCTCCTTTTTACAACTATTGGGGTGAAACTTGCTACAATGGTAGAACTTTTATTTTTGTTAGCCCAACAAGTTTCAGAACATTTCACAGATTTTAGGGGAATTGTTGAGGTTTTTATAAACAACTTTTAAAAAACCTACAAGAGCTATCACCTTGAATTTTCTATACAATGGCACAAGATAACAGGAGATCATTCCCCCCAACTTTCAGAAATATTCATACATCTACTGATTTTGGGGATTTATAAAAAAAGTTTTAACAAACTTTCTTATGTGGAAAAGCTTTTAATTAATGATGACAGAAGCCTAGGAACTGCACTTTAATAATAATAATAATAATAATAATAATAATAATAATAATAATAATAATAATAATAATACTTTATTTTTATATCCCACTCCCACCTCCCCAGGGGGACTCGGGGCGGCTCACATGGGGAACAAGCCCAATGTCACATATAATAAACAGTCATGCAATAAAACCAATATAAACAATATAATCAATAAAGCCATATAACTTTATAATCATATTTTATTTTCCTAGGAATTTTATATGGTTTTACTTCTTTTAATGACAATTTTATGTATGATAAGAATCTATGGGATTATTTTAATGGCTTAAATTTTATATTGCATATTTAGCTGTTGTTGTAAACAGCTTTGGGTCCTTGGAGAAAGACAATATAGATATTTCCTAATAAATAAATAAATGAATGAATAAATGAATAAATAAATCACAACAGCAATCTCATTGAATGTCTCTCATATTAACCAATAGAAGTTCCATTTAGGGATTTTTTCCCAGCCCAGCACAGAGATTTAATTACTAGAAATATCAGTCAGTCCTCCTCTTTGCAGATTCAACAATTTATTGGAACTCTGGCTGGATGCTGCTACGGAGAGACAAATCTCTCCCCTCTCCTGACTGGGGCTTTTTGATGCTGAGCAGAATTCTGGGAAATCTAGTTTAGGGCAGGGCCTTTTAAATTCTGACATAGGGCTCCTCGCCTTCCCAAACTACATTCCCAGAATTCTGTTCTTTCTCAGTCTCTTTCCCAGCAAACTTTGTTTTCTCCCTGCTCCTTCCTCATAATGTCAAGAGGCCATTAATTTAAAGAGGAAAGGCAGCCTTTTTGGCTTTTTCCCCCCTTGCTTGCACTGAAAATGAAACTGACTTTGGGAGGCTTTTGAGGTTTACAAAATGCAAATGAAAAAATATTGGGTAAGTTTCAATTCTTAAGGTTTTTTTAAGCAGGCCATGCCCACATGTTGAATATTGCGTTGTAAGTATGAATTTAACTAATTTGATCTTACTTTGGAGGACTAACGAGAATTTTGCACAGCCTTAATAATCATGAATGAATCAGTTTGCCTTGGGGGGAGGGACTGTATCCCTTTGCAAGTTTCACTTTAAAATAGTCAAAATTAGACTTTTGAAGTCTTTTTGGAAGTGGTATACAAACAAAAGCATCTCGTTCACAGTAGTTAATTTCTTCCTTCCAAAGCAATTATGAAGAAAGGTAAAGGGGTTTAATAGAAAGAAGAATTAATGTTATGGACATATCTTAAAGGGAAATTACACACATTATTAACCCATGGACAGTGAAATGTGGAAAATCATTCATCTATGATTAACTCTCTTGGCAGTCTTTGCATGGTTGTGCTCACTGACTGCTACTTTTCATATTTCCAGAAGTCCAATTTATTTGCTGTTTTACACCCACTCTCTTCCTGCATTGTTCTAACCTGAACTCGTTTATTTTTTCCACAAATCCATGATCTGATTATGCACAAGTATTTTCTAAGTAAAGATACTTGCTGTGTTTTACATACAAGACTAAACTCATTTTCGTTTCCCTGCTAGAGGCTATGGTTGGGTGGTGTGGGACTAGCTGTTGTTCATCTTCTGTCTTGCCAATTCCACCAGCCATACATATCTCAGCATTAACCATGCATATTTATAGGAACCCTCATCAACAAAGACAAACACAAGTCAACAAATATAGCCAACTGCTAGCTGCAACTGTGACCACAAAATTCCAGTTTGAATGTTTGAATGTTTGTTTTGTGGTTTTGATGTTTATTTGCTTTGTTTTATGGAGTTGTTTATACATTGTTTCAATTTGTCCTGTGAGTTTCCTTTAAGGCATTGTGGAGTATCCTGGTTTTAGGTAAATATATAAAATCAGACACAGTTAAAATTAGAAAATTTAATCAGTCAGTGGAAAAACCATGAAGCAAGGCCTAAGTCAATTGCGTACAGAATTGCTTCATTCTCAGATCTACAGCTTTGCCACCACTAAAATCAACCAACCCAACCAAGGAGGAGCTCAGATACACATAAGCAGTGTGCTGACATTGTGTCAAGCTCACAGAACCATTCTGATTTTACTTTGTAATACACTAATTGAATAAGTATTTTCTCTGTGCACATGATCACATTACAAGTTAAAGCAAAGCAAAGGTGTGAAGTCAGTCAGTCTAGGTAGAGAGAAAAGCTGTTCTCCCTCTGTCGTAATTATAGAACTTCATGGTCATCCAGCAACACTAAACAGCAAGAGATGAAGGACAGATAAAAGTAAGTACAGTACTTTTAAAAAACACCTATGACAAGATGTAGTTTAAATACGAACCAGAAAACTCAGAATGCCTGTTGATCACCTCCAGTATCAGAGACAATGTTTCTTGGAAATCAGTTGCTGTGGAATATGGGACAAAGGTTTCAACTGCACTTTTTATTGCTTGTGGGATTCCCATAGGTATTAGGGATCTTTCCACACAACAGCAGCACCATGATGCCATTTTAACTGTTCTCGTTTCCTCCCATGGAATCCTAGGAATTGTAGTTTGGTGAGCTCTGTGTTTAAAATAATGTATCCAAAATTTAAAATTTCAGTATTCAGTCAGATGGAACTATGGTAGTTAAAATGGATTCACAGTGTGGTAATGGTGAAGTATTCCTTCACCAGACACTTTGTGAGCAGGATGGTGGACTAGCATTGATCTGACCCAGGAGAGCTTGGGCCCTTCCACAAAGCCCTACATCCCAGAATATCAAGACAGAAAATCCCACATTATCTGAGTGTGGACTCAGATAACCCAGTTCAAAGCAGATATTGTGGGATTTTCTGTCTTGATATTCTAGGATATAGGGCTGTGTGGAAGGGCCCCTTGTCTTATCTTCTTAAAGACAATGTTTCTGGTCCTTATTTTGAACAGGAGAATAAGCTTTTGATCAATTTTTGAAGTAGGAGAAAGAGAGAGTTTCATGGGAGACAAAAGATTGTTCAAAATTCTGTTTGGCATAGCCATATTATATAAACTAGGGTGTCCTTACTGCATAAATTCATCATCTATCTGTGGGAAGTCATATCATTAATACTTTTTAGAACCCTTCTACACTGCCATATAATCTAGATTATCAAAGCAGAAAATGCACATTATCTGCCTTGAACTCAGTTATATGAAGCCCCTTCTACACTGCTATATAAAATCCATGTTATTTGCTTTGAACAGGATTATATGGCAGTGTAGACTCATGGAGTATAAAAGCAATTTTATTTATTTATTCACAGTATTTATATTCAGCTCTCCTTACCCCGAAGGGGACTCAGGGCGGATTACAATGCACATATATATGGCAAACATTCAATGCCATCAGACAAACAACATACAGTATAGACACACAGAGTTAATGTGGATTATCTGCTTTGATAGTCTGGATTATATGACAGTGTAGAAGGGGCCTCATATAATCCAGTTCAAAGCAGATAATGTGGCTCTTATTTGATTGCATAGGGCCCCTTCTACACTTCCACATGAAATCCACATTATCTATATTGAAATGGATTATATGGCAGTGTAGACTCAGATTATCCAGTTCAAAGCAGATAATCTGGATTATATGATTTGGTAATTATATGGCAGTGTAGAAGGGGCCTAGAAGGGGCCTTAGCTAATACTTCATTCCCTTAACTGTTCTGACATGATAACAACAGCTACAATTAATCTCGTCATCTCATTTTTTTCAAATGCTCTTAAAATGTTGAAGTTACTCTCTGCCACTTCTTCCCTTTGTAATCACCTTGCTTTAGTTGCTGCAATGGGTGATGCAATGGGTTAAAACCCTTGTGCCGGCAGGACTGCTGAGCTGAAGGTTGGGTTGCTGACCTGCAGATGAGCTCCCTCTGTCAGCATCAGCTCCCCATGTGGGGACATAGGAGAAGCCTCCCACAAGGATGGTAAAACATCAAAATATCTGGGTGTTCCCTTGGCAACTTCCTTGCAGACGGCCAATTTTCACGCACCAGAAGCAACTTGCAGTTTCTCAAGTCACTTCTCAAGTCACTTGCTGCAAGTTAAGTTCAGAGTGCAAATCTAGGCCCCATCTACACTGCCATGTAAAATTCAAATTATCTGCATTGAACTGGATTATATGGCAGTGTAGACTCGTATAATCCAGTTCAAAGCAGATAATCTGGGATCAGATACTGGATTATATGACAGTATAGATCCAGCCTTACTTTCTCCAGTAGACTCTGGGCCTTTCTACACAGCCATATAACCCAGAAAATCAAGGCAGATAATCAACAATATCTGCTTTGAACAAGATCATCTGAGTCCACATTGTCATATAATCCAGTCCAATGTGGATTTTATACAGGTGTGTGGAAGGAGCCTCAAGTGAAAGCAAACTGCAGCAGCATCTCCTTGCTTGTATATTCTTCACCATATCTAGAAATTTCTTGATCATGCATGTTCATTTTTTCATCTACAAAATGTTGGAGGGTAAACAATTTATTTCAGACCCACACCTATAGTATACAATAGCAGAAATCTGCATTTTCCCTACCTCGTATCATGCTAATTTTGGTTCAAAAGCCAAGTGTTAATATTTAAACCAAATAGGGTAGAGAAAGCTAAAGTGCGTTGCCAGAGAACCACCTGACCACATCTCTGTTTGTTTTCTTTTGTAGGCCTCTCTTCATCTATTTGAAACCCCAACATTTTGGTTTCATGCAACACAAGAAGCAGAGGATGCCAGCTGAGGGTTTCATAATATCTATGTTGTTTTATACACTCTAATGAGAACAAAGAGCTAAAGTTCCCAAGCAAACCACTTCCTTCTAGCAAACCAAATATGAAAAATGGCAGAGCATGCAGCTCCGTGTTATATAAAGATGTGGGATAATAACTGAGGCATGGTGCCAGTCTTTTTCTTTACCATTAAAGGGTTTTTAAAAAACCTGGAGAATATCTTCAATGTAAAATAAATTGTGTCAAGGGGAGTTATAAGAGAAAGTGTGTGTGTCACTATGTATCCTTCCACACACTGTATCTTTAAATGTAAGCAATAGGGCTGCCAAACAATTATAGTGTTTAGAGAAGTTGATGGCCTACATCTGTTTAAAATACTACTCAAGTGTTTAGATGGATATGATTGAAAACATTCTGCAAAGAGTTAGTCGAAATTTGCAAAACTGGGTTTTCAAAAACTCTTAAAGGAGTAGGATACTCTCAGTGTAGGATAGAGATAACGTTACAAAGTACCAGAGCTTTTAGCACTGTTGAATTTCTGCAGATTGCAGTTTTTTTTTTCTCCAAGGAAGCCAAACTTTCTGGGAAGGAAAGAGCAATCTCTTAAAATGCTACTTTAATGCAAAATTTTCTGTCTTACTGAAAAATATACAATTCCTTCTATGACTTTATTTAACTTAACAGAACTCCCCAACGCATGTGATTAAGGACCTCTTTACATGGCCTTTTCGGCCCGTGCCATTGCGCCAGCGAAAGGGAAGGTGCACGGGGCAGCTCATGGCCCCCTGATCACCCTTCCTCTTTACCCCATCACATGGTGGGGATGGGACAGGGTGTGTTGGCACCCTGTCCTCATCAGATGGGAGAAAGAGCAGCAATGCACATTGCCCTCCTGCCCTTTCCCCCATCGTGCCTTTTGGCACTTCCACCTCACTTTGGGAGGAATGTGGGTGGGGCCTGCCATGCATCATATAATGCCACGTGGCAGGCGCCATCCTTGTCACACAAAAAAAGTGGGAAAATGTGGCAAAAAAATTCCCCATGTGAAGAGGTGGTAAGAGCAACAAGGTACATATTATTGGCACCTTTCCTGTGTTCTATTAGATTTGTTAGGAGTCACGATGACACAATGGGTTAAATCCTTGCGCCAGCTGGACTGCTGACCTGAAGGTTGGGTTGCTCTAGCTTGCGGGGACATGAGAGAAGCCTCCCAGCAGCATGATAACACATCCGGGAATCCCCTGGGCAATGTCTTTGTAGATGGCCAGTTCTCTCACACCAGAAAACATTTGCAGTATGTTCTCAAACACCCAAACTGTGTTAACGAAGAGTGGCTATTTTGGTAACTCTCTGTGTGTTTTAACATTTCAAGATGGAAGGAGTGCATGGGGATCAAAAACGCATTCAGATATATGTATGTATTTGTGTTGAATTTTCTGAACTTCAAGTTATGATAATAATAAAATAATAAAACTTTATACCCCACCACCATCTCCCCGCGGGGACTCAGGGCAGCTTACATGGGGCATCATTATTTACAAAGATCTATTGTTAGTCTTGACTAAAGGTGACTCATCAGATCAGCTGGATTTATCTACATGTTGACTCACCATTCATCAATTCATTCAATGGATCTGCTCTATCTGGGACTAACCATCAGAAATTTTCCCAATAAAAGTCAGCCTATCTTTTAAATTATGGCACAACATAACAAAAGCCAACATCACTTTTGAGACTGTGAAGAAGAAACTATTAATTTAAGGGGGGTTTTTTAACAGTCTACTTCATTAGATTCAAATTACCAGGTGTCCATGAAAGCTTTTGTGTGAAACTTCTTTCTAGTTTGTTTTAAAAATACTACCAGATTTTGTGATGTTGGTTTATAATTTAAAAGATCGAGAAAAATGTTTTAGGAACCCAGTGTAAAAAACAAGTGTTCTGTTTTTTTAAAATATATTTTTTATTTCTTTTTGATACATCATAACAATTAACTATTTTTGCCATACATAACTTATTTCAGTATACATTGTTCCAAAGGTAACTATTTCTTAAATGATATTTTAAACAGTCCTTAGAAATGTATCACCCTCCACCCCCACCCTCCCCCATACCCCCCACCCCCCTGGAACAGCCATTCAAAATTGTCAATACATCAGTTGAAGTGTTCTGTTATTCCTCACTGCTATGAAATGATTAGGTAAATAATAATAGTGTCCAAAGATATAGATAGATATATAGTGAATTCTTTATTATTGTATCTAGATGTTCTCCACTTGTAGCAGTAGAAGGACTTCAGAAATTCAATGTCCACTACTTTAGTGTCACACAGAACAGGGACAGTCTCAATTTCAAAGAAAGTTTGAAGTGTTCTGTTATTCCTCACTGCTATGAAATGATTAGGTAAATAATAATAGTGTCCAAAGATATAGATAGATATATAGTGAATTCTTTATTATTGTATCTAGATGTTCTCCACTTGTAGCAGTAGAAGGACTTCAGAAATTCAATGTCCACTACTTTAGTGTCACACAGAACAGGGACAGTCTCAATTTCAAAGGAAGTTTGTTAATGAAATTTAAGTTTGTTGTTGTATGCCTTCTAGTTGTTTTGAACATATGGGTTTGTTTTGACAATATTTGTTCCAAAAGGGTTTGTGTTTGTCTTCCTCTAAGACTGTGACTTGCTGTATGTCATAGCCAAGCAGGAATTGGAACCCTGATCTCTAAAGTCCTAGTCCAATGCTCAAACTACTAGCCACACTGGCTCCAGAGAGTTAATTCCCTGTTTCTTTAATTACATTTTGTTCCTTATCTCCACACAACTAAGAAGGACAATGACCTCTACTTGTATTGAGATCCCCCCAGACCATCTTAACAGACAACAGATTTAACATCTGAGACAAAATGTAAACCTGTGACTCTAACGTTGCAACTTTTCTTATCCTGTATCATTTTAGCATGTTCCTCTGATGAAGAAGTCAGTGTAGTTTCAAGAGCTTGCATGATGCATTTTGTGCATTTTCATTGACCAACAAAGATATCACTCTTTGTCAGTACTGGATTCACTTGTATTTTGCTGCATGGTAAACATGTCTACCACTTAGGTCCCATCCACACAGCTGAATAAAATCCTGCACTTTCTGCTTTGAACTATGTGGACTCAGATAACCCAGTTCAAAGCAGATATTGTGGGATTTTCTGCCTTGATATTCTGGATTATATGGCTGTATGGAAGGGCCCTGAATATGTTTGTTGTGTGCCTCCAAGTAATTTCTAATTTATGATGTCTCAAGGGCAAAACCTATCACAAGGTTTTCATGAGAAGATAAATTTTCCTATAAGAGTGACTTACCCAAATCTCTGGTCTGTCAGAATCCTAGACTAAGGGCACTTCCACAAAGCCCTATATCCCAGAATATCAAGGCAGAAAATCCCACAATATCTGCTTTGAACTAGATTATCTGAGACTATACTCAGATAATGTGGGATTTTCTGCCTTGATATTCTGAGATATAAGGCTGTGTGGAAAAGCCCTAAGATTCAGACCACCACATCATATTGGCTCTCTAGTCCATTCCTTATGGTCATAGTTTTCATCATTTCTGTCAATCAAATCACAACCACGTTGATGCCATAAAATAACTTAAACTACTGTTGTTAGAAATGTCACTAGAGCCAGAGTTTGGAGAGGGTAACTGTGGTTTCGGCATCCCCAACTGATTAATCAAAACCATCCTTTCTCATTAGTAAATAGAAATTTCACAACAAATCTCCCTGCAGGCAGCCTTCTTCGGGTGACATTGAAGCCTCTTTAAAACAATGACTTACATTCATTTGGGAAGCCTTTATGGGGTCATTTGACTGATTTGCTGCATCTTTTATTTGCACCAGGACAGTTTTTATGGGTAAAGAATATAGAATATATAGAATATAGTCACCCCTGAACAGGGCTCCAAGCTAATTTAAAACAAATGCTGCTGGGATGTGGCTGGGATTTGTTATGTTTATTAGATGTCATATGGAAAACTGTAAGATTCCACTTGTAAACCAGATGAATATTTATTAAGAAATAGCATCGGCACAGCTCTTTACAAGATTACCAACAATTGTTTTGAGTTATCTCTGTGGCTTTTGCTAAAGGTCAGTTCACATGTCTGTATGTATGGTGCCTGCAAAAGTGTAATGGTCTGCACATCTATGGCTTGTGAAGGCCTTTTATTGTTCTCTTCTCCTCACTCTGTACCTCATTTATGAGGTTGTTTTGATAGAACCTTTGGGTCAGGAGGATTTTAGTCATTGATAAGCCATCCCTGAAACCTACTTTTGGGGTATATCTCAGTGGAATTTGTATGTAATGTTTAGAAAGTTTAGTTATTCCTATGTTTTGAACAAAATTAAGACATGGTTGTTTGGCACAGAAAGTAGCATTCTCTATGCCGAAAATATTTATACAGAAAAATATAATTTCTCTCCCCTTTGTATTCAAGGAAGAGGAAGAAATGTTTGCATCAGTAGGAATTTCAGTAACTTGAAGATCTGATTTCATAGCTCTTGGCATAGCCAAGTTGTAGAGTGCATCTACACTGCAGAATTAATGCAGTTTGACATTACATTAACTACTATATCTCAATGTTATAGAATCATGGGAGCTGTAGTTTGGTGAGGCACCAGCATTATTTAGCAGACAAAGCTCATAAAAAAACTATATCCCCTATGCTTCCATAGCATTAAGCCATGGCAGATGAAGTTATGTTAAACTACATTAATTTTTCAGTGTATAAATGCACCCATAGAGGCTGCAAGATCTTGCATATGTACCTATCAGCAATATATATAGTTAGATTTCATACAAATAAACATCAGCAAATGATGGACTGCAGTTTTGAAAAAAAAAACTGAAATGTGTTTGGTTCTCAACTCATCCATATATTTCTTTTAGTGAACATTCTCAATCTAAGGATCTAATCAGAAATGAAATCCAAGTTTGAGCCTCCCATAATATATTAAAATGAACTGCAATTCAAAACTAATTTACATATTTATGACATTTCTACCCCGTCTTTCTCAACCCGAGAGGGGACTCAAGGTGGCTTTACACATAGGCAACTATTTGATACCTTAAAAACAAGGTACAATCAAAATGAACACACAAATAAAATAATGAAATACATTAACACAATTAGAAACTATTAAAACAATACACTCACAATTAATCACGTAATCGACAAGAGTAATCTGGGCCGTTCCTATAGTCATTCCACGTTATTCCATATCTATCTATTGCACAGGTTCTCCAAAGGCTTGGTCACAAAGCAACTTTTTTTACTCTCTTACAAGAGGTCAAGAGGGAGCGGGCTGATCTAATATCTCCGAGAGGGAATTCCATATTCAAGAGACCACCACTGAGAAGGCCCTGTCTCTCTTCCCAGCCAATCGTGTCTGTAAAGAAGGTGGGACTGAGAGCAGGGCCTCTCCAGATGATCTTAAATGCTGAGATGGTTCATAGAGGGAGATATGTTTGTTGAGGTAAGCTGGGCCAGAACTGGGCTTTATAAGCTAAAGCCAGCACTTTGAATTGTCCTTGGTAGCAGACTGGCAGCCAGTGGAGCTGACGAAACGGGGGTGGGTGGGTGGGTTGTGTGCTCCCTGTATGCCACTTTGGTGAGCAGTCTGGTGCCGCCCGTTGGGCTATTTGAAGCTTCTGAACAGTCTTCAAAGGCAACACCACGTAGAGCGTATTGCAGTAGCTGCAAGCATTCTGAAAACTTATACAAAAGTCCAGGCAGAGATGTCCTTAGGTAATTTTCTGTAGTAGGCAAAGGTAATTTTGGTGCCCCCATGGCATGGGGGGCAGGGCCAGGCCACGCTGTGCAGGAGGCAGGGCCAGGCCACGCGGGCCGCAGCAGGAAGGCTGGCTGGGCCTTCCCACTGCACGGCCTGGCCCTGCCCCACATGGCCCCGCCCGCATGCAGCCCTGCCCCCCATGCCACACGGCCCTGCTCCCCGCGTGGCCCTGCTCCCCAAGGGGAGGCCCAGAAAGGAGGAGAAGGAGGCGGGGGGGTGCCATCCTCCCAGGGCCTCCATGGCACCCCCGGGACAATGGCGCCACATGCAAAAGCCTACCCCACCTGGCAGTTGGACCGCCTCTGAGTCCAGGGAACAAGTTGTGCTAAGTGCCACTAGCCCTGCTTTTAACCTTACAGGCATTCTTCAGCCACAATGTAGCTATGAATGTGAGATAGAAAGATGTCACTGAAGAATGATAAGATTTTTAAAAAGGTATATTGGTCAAAAGTGTAATGAGGCAGCTAAAAAGTCTATGTAATTCTAAGCTGCATCAATGGAAATACAGTGTTTAGATCAAGGGAACTATAATACCACTATTTTGCTTTGGTCTGACCTTACTTGGAATATAATGTCCTTTCCTGAGCACCACAATTCATAAAGAAGATTAAAGATTTCCAGAGAAGGGTGTCCAAAATGATCAATGGTCTGGAAGCCAAGCCCTATAGGGAGTAGCTTGGGGAGAAGAGAAGGTTAAGAGGATACATGATGATCATGTTTAAATATTTGAAAGGATACCATATTGAAAATGGATATCATATTGTTTTATGCTGCTCCAGACACTACAACATGGGGCAATGAATTCAAACTACTGGAAAAGATATTTCACCTAAACACAAGGAATAACTTTCTTATGGTAAGACCAATTCAACAACAGAATATTCTGTCTTAATGTGCACTAGAGTCTCTCTGGAGATTTTTAAGCACAGGCTGGATGGCCATTTGTCAAGAGTGATTGTGTTTTCCTGATGGACTGGATGGCCCTTGTGGGCTCATCTAACTCTATGATTCTAAGGATTGCTGTTCTAACAGGGGACACTTGAGAAGAATCTATGAAAGCCTGAAAAGTGCTGGAGTTTCTACTGTGAACAGATTTGTTCCAGTTGTTGCAAGTGTAGTGCCCAGCAAGGAGTCACACTGTGGATCTTTAGTCCAAGTTTTGTTCCAGTAATTCTGCATTTCCCTTTTGAACAGAAACATGCAAGAAGCTGTGTTAAAACATGCAGGCATTTTCATCACTCAGGCCCCAAGAGAGTCTGTATAAAATTTCTAAACATTCTTTAAATAACCACCAGAAAAGCTTTCCCTGTTCTACTGCCTGGAAAATGAAAGCCCCACCTCCCTCTGGTGTGCCCATCCTGTGTGGAAAAATAAGTATGCACATAGGTGTTGGAGTCCAGCAGAACTGCTTTTGAATTCATCATGACTCTCCTTTCCTTTAGGCCAGGTCTTATTTCACGACAGCAGTGCAAACTTTTTCCAAAAAAATGGGAGCTCATGTTAAAGCCTTTATGAGCAAATCTGATTCTATATTTTCCCTTAGGTATGGGTGAGACTTTTGTTTCAATTTACTGTTGATAATCAGTTGCCAAAATTCACAATTTCTTCATTCTGGGATAGAAGAAATTTGAGATTATGAAAACCAAAGTTGGAGAAACCCAAACTGACATAGTTATCAAAACAGAATCAAGGTTTTGAGTGTATAACATTTTAAAGTCTGTCTAAGGAGCTTGCAAAAGGAAGGTTTTCAATAGTGTTGTGCCTTGATTATGCGATATTAGTGCTGAATGAGGGTCACAATCTCTCTTATTTTTAACCTCTATATGGCAGGTAAGCAGGCGCAATATTGTTCTTTCCATGCTGGAAACAGCTTATTTATTTGGTTGGTACATGTAGAGAGAATTTTGTTACATAATATTGTGATGGGTGTAACCCAGGCAAGGGCAAACTTTGGCTTTCCAGGTGTTTGGACTTCAATTCCCACAATTCCTAATAGCCTACCAGCTGTTAGGAATTGTGGGAGTTGAAGTTAAAAACACCTGGAAGGCCAAAGTTTGCCTTTCCCTGGTGTAACCAGACTGATAGAACAAAATCTCTGTGGCTACTATGTCTATTGCAGATACACCTTCAGTTGACTTAATTCACAAATCACATGAACCAAAGAGATATGTTTTCTACCACCTTAGCCCTTGTAACATCATTTTTTCCCACTTATTCCATACAGTGAAAATTTCAGAAAGTTTAGGTGGGTAAAAGCATATAAAATTTGGTTTAAAACATATAGGGAACACCTCTGTAAAGAAAAACAAACAGGTGCCCTACCAATGAGCCCCAAATTGGAACATCATTCAGGTAAGTGCATTAAATATTGGGCAATAAAGTGGATAAACACTATTAATTGTGGTGAAAATGAGAGGATTTTAAAATTAAAATATTTGATCTGTAGAGGACTAAATTGGGAAATTGACATCCTTTCACTCTTATAAAACCTTTCAGAGTTTCCTACCCTCTTAACCCAAATACTTCCATGTACTTTTGAATGTTATCTATATTTTAATACCATCTGCTTATAGATTTTTTTTAAAAAAAAAACATACACCTTTAGTCTTTTTTCACATTTTATGCTGTTAGTACAGTCGGCCCTCCATATCCACAAGTTCTGCATCTTCAAGCAACTTCTGGGAACAATAGCTGCTAAGTTCCAACTAGAGTACACCCACTGAAACATAAGTGTTGACATGCTATTCAACAGTTGAGTCAATAGGTTTCTCCCACTGGGACTAATTGTAGGATTCAAGCCATAGTGACATAGGATGGAAGACAAAGTCCCACATCTCACTGAGAAACAGCATGCAGTTTGGCAAGGGGTTCAAAACTTTGCCTGACAAAGCAGGTGATTTCTTACCCAATAGAAACCAAACTGAGTCTACAAGTACATTCCCAAATCCACTGAACTTAATAAATAGACTTATAGAGGTTTCCACTGTCAAAACAACAGGACTGGAAAACACTGTTAAACCTACATTACAATAGGGAATTGAATATTTAATATTTGTACAGTTTTACGTGCTTGGTTTTCTGGATATGAAGCCGGATATCACTCTAATTCAAAAGCAAAATTCAATGCAGAATCATCCATGCCATAGAGCTCTACAGATGACACAGAGTCCAAAAAATGACCAATAAATGGCTCAAAGAGCACATCAGGCATGATCTTTCCCTAGAAACCAAAATGACTAAGCTGAGGCTCATGAGATTCATTTTCAAGATGTTGACACCACATCAAAAGGCCTAATGAACTATTCTCCATTTGCAGGGTAATTTTTATTTATTTATTTAGATAACTAGGACACTTGAAGTTTTATAGAGTCACTATAGATCACAATGAAGTTGAGTGTAGATAGCAACAAATCACACTATGCCCTTACAATGGTATTTTTCCTCAATTAGACAATTCTCTTTCTTTCTTTCTTTCTTTCTTTCTTTCTTTCTTTCTTTCTTTCTTTCTTTCTTTCTTTCTTTCTTTTGTCTTGTCTTTCTCTTTTGAGAGAATGACAGTAAATGTAAGAGAGAGACAGAGATATGGCCTTTATATGTGGAATTCATTGATCACTAATCAACAGGAGCATTGATAATTATCTATCAGGGACAAGCAAGTGGTTGGGAGGAATTTCTTCTGTAATATCAAGAAACACATGAATATGCATTTGTATGCATGTTTAAGCATATGTTACAGATACATGTCATTATAAGTTTCTATTATAAAGAAAGGCTTCCTGATTATGGTCACAAACCACTAATTCATTCAGTCTGCAATTCTACTCACATCATTTTGGAATAAGTTCCACAGAACTCATCCATAGGATTGTGCTGATAGTTTGGCTTATCCATAGGAGACTGGCTGTGAGTTGTACCTATATCTATTGAGATTAGGGATGAAATGATGGTTGGGGGTGAAGAAAAGGGAATTAAATCAAAGAACCGGAAAAGGGTATAGGTTAATTATGTTCATTTGGATTTTTTGTTTCACACATATGTTTTATTTATGAAAAACTGCTTCATACACTTTCGAAGCTTTTGGCAGCTTGCAACAATAATCTTTCATTGTGTCATTTCTCCTATTAATTTAAAGCAAATGAAAAGACTTAATCTTAGTACCATTGTATTAGTTAGGAAAAGCCTAATTGAAAACCATGTTGTGGCCACCCAGAAGATGCTCATCATAATGATATTATGGTGATTCTTTTTGTTCCATAATTATTTTGTCCTTTGGAACTACCATATATACATGTATAAGGTGACCTCATGTATCAGGTAAGGGCAGCTTTTTGAAGCTAAAACTATGAGTTTTGATACAACTTGTAGATATGTTGAGTACCATTCTATGAAGAAAGAAATTCATCAATGCCACTTCAGGGGGCCAGCCTCCCCTGGCCATTGCCATTTTCTGACCCGGGAATTCAAAAAGGCCAAAAGTGGCACTTTGGCTGAAAGAAGGGATCTGTACTTCTTTTGGGAGCTTACAAGATAACTTTTTGCCACTCCAGAGAAGAGGATGGCTTTTCTTTTATTATCAAAGTTAAGATACTGAGTTCTCATTGATTCATGGATATGTAGACCCAAGTTTTAGAGATTGATTTTTATTTACATTTCTAGACTTATACATGAGTATATAAGGTATGTATTTTACTTTTGAAGCTTCTTGTAGTTGTTATAACTTCAATGGCATGTTCGTCACTGACCACTCTCTTAGTAAAAATAGGTTACCTGAAGTTTATCAAAGATGAGAATCATGTGGCCAGAGAACCATTCGCTGGATGGTCACCATGAGGCAAGATTCTGGCTCAAATTCTATTTATGGAGCAGAAGGCCCAGAAGGGTGTACAGTATTATATTGGACTGGAAAATGGACCTGGTACGGCCCCCAGATTCTTCATAGCTGCTTATTCCTGGTTGACATTGTTCAATAAAGCTGCACTTGCAGTGTTGTGAATTTTCCACACATCATGTAACCCAACAGGTAATTTTCATAGTTTGGATTTTTCAGAAGCCTTGTTTGAACCATCTGCTGTCCTCTACTAATTTTGGTTTGTGATGGCCATTTTTAAATATTTGAAATGATGTCATACTGAAGATGGAGCCAGTTATCTCCTACTGCTCGAGACTCGAACATGGAGCAATGGATTCAAGCTACAAGAAAAGATATTCCACTTAAACATTAGAAAGAATTTCCTAATGGTAAAAACAGTTTGAAAGTGGAATATGCTGCTACGTTGGAGTGTGGTAGACTCTCCTTCTCTGGAGGTTTTTGAAGCAAATACTTGATTACCATCTGTTGAGAGTGATTTGATAGTGTATTCCTGCATGGTAGATGGTTGGACTGGATAGCTCTTGTAATTTCTTCCTACTCTATGATTCTATCCTGTGTTTCCCTTCATATACACAGAGGTTTCAGGTTCTTGCATGTCAGTCTCTAAGGTGAAGAATCTATGTTAGTCAGTCAAAGACCATGGGCCTTTCTCTAGTATCATTCAGTGGGAAATATTGACCAGTCTTATTTGATGCTAGGGGAAGTTACTTAAGCATTATGGGAGAGGATATATGGAGTTCACTTTAGCTTCACTTGCTTCTCCAAAGTTAAGGCCTGGATTCTTTTCCAATTGTTAATAGATTGCAATAAGATTTCAGTTTACATTATGGCTTCCACAAGATTATGTTGGACTGTAATGACATTCTAAACGTAGATGCAATCTTGAAAGCATGTGGAAGCAATTTCATATTTACACAGCCTAATATACATACCTCTGTGTTGCAGAGAGGTAGAAACTATATTTTGATAACACAAGCTGCAACAAGTCAAAAAGGATTCAGCGATTCCTGGAAAATAAAATTAGGCAATTGCATACTATTCAGCCGTGACTCAATCCTGATGTGAAGGGATATTGAAATACGTTTTTCATTTTTCCTTTACTGTAGAGGGTGGAGAGAGGTTAAACAGTAAGGTCAGGCCATCGTGATGCTGAACACTTTATCCCATCTTAACTTCACAGTCACTTTCTTCTTGTATGCCCCAAAAGTCTTGTTTATTTCCTCTGACATTTAATTCATTCTTGTGTGTCTCGGTTAGCCACCCTCAGGGCAGATGAAATTAGATATTAAAGCTGAGAGCCTAAGAGCTCTGCTGGATCAGAATATGAACATATAACATCTAGATAAGTATCCTGCATCCAATGGTGGACAGCCATTTGCCCCAGGGAAGCCTACCAGAGCAAATGGATTGCACTTCTCATCAAATCTACCTTTTAATGTTTGTTTACCTAGACTAGGGCTTGGTTCCTTCCTCATTTTCAAGACTTTTTCTTTTTAGAAAGACTTCCCTGAGGCATTTCCTAGCTGCCTGAGCTTGGTACCTATTTTGTAATGTAAATCCAATTTAATTTGCACAGTTCTGCCTGACTGGGGATGTTTTGTTACAAATTCAAGCTCCGTGAAGAATTCCAACCAGGTGGTACACTTAGAGGCAGTGGTTCTTAATGTACCACAAATTGAAGATCTTGAACATTCTGTCAAAGAGAAGCCAGGTGGGTACCCAAGTGGTTTTGCCATTTCCTCCCTCCCTCAGAATATTGACTTATAATTAGCAATGGTTAAGTTCTGTTTTTCTACATGAGCCATTTCTCTCTACAACCCTATTTTGCTTCTTGGTTATTGACACAATTGGGAAATGGTCTGTCTTTTGAGTAAATTGCCAATTTTGAAACAGTGCTCACATATATGGATTGGGTTGTTTCCCCCCCCCCCCCTCTTTTTTGAAGCCATTGATATTTTGTGGATAAATTCACTTCCTTCTCATAACATAATTTTAGTTATAATTAGTTATAAGGTTTTCTGAAGTTTATTTTCCAAAACATTTGTGTTAAATGGGGAGAACTGGGTATGTATGCCTGCTGACTTATGATGACTCAATGAATTTTTCATCACGTTTTCTTACCAGTTGCTTCTTCTAGGACCTTCTCCCACACAATTCATAAGGGCCTTAGGCAATTGCCTCAATATCATGTTTCATCCTAGTGCCTGAAAGCACATTCTTCCCCACAAGTGATGATTACATATGTGGTCACTAGGGTTGAGCAAATTTTTCGTTAGTCCATTAAATTCATTTAAAATTCGGTTCGAAAGCACTTTTGAAGTGATTTTTGAAACATCTGCTCACTACCTTCCAAATATTATGAATTTGAATCAAAAAGTACCTTTTTTTCGTCTGTTTCTGATGTCTTCGGATGTAGCTGTAGCCCCTCTGAGAGGAGAAGCCATGTTGGCATGCCTCTCAGCCAATTCTGGCAAATTTCATCACAATAGCTTTCAAAAAGCAGGAGAACAAAGCCTCTGAATTTTCACCATTTATTTAAGTGGAAATGAAGCAAGTCGCCATTGCCTACAAAAAACTCCATTTCCCAGAAGCCTTGCGGTAAGCCAATCAAAGTGGAAGGGAGATGGGGGAGAGGCGTGGCCATTGTTCTGCTAGCATTTTTAAAAAATGTTGTTTCAAAATTCCCCAAAAATCAGGGTCAAACATTATGAAACTTGATAGGCAAAGAGTGGTTAATTTTTGCTTCCATTCTGGCAAATTTCATCACAATAGCTTTCAAAAAGCAGGAGAACGAAGCCTCTGAATTTTTACCATTTATAAAAGCATTGGGCTGAAGCAAACGTTTCTCCAATAGTACTATGCCCACTTTAAAACTACAATTCCCAGGTGTCCCAGGCCCTCTCTCCTCTTAACATTCCCCACCCCCTTTTGTCCTCACTTAGAATCATAGAGTTATTGAACAATAGAGTTGGAAGAGACCTCGTGGGCCATCCAGTCCAACCCCATTCTGCCAAGAAGCAGGAAATCGCATTCAAAGCACCCCCAACAGATGGCCATCCAGCCTCTGTTTAAAAACCTCCAAAGAAGGAACCTCCACCACAGTCCAGGGCAGAGAGTTCCACAGCTGAACAGCTTACAGTGAGGAAGTTCTTTCTAATGTTCACGTGAAGTCTCCTTTCCTGTAGTTTGAAGCCATTGTTCCATTGCGTCCTAGTCTGCAGGGCAGCAGAAAACAAGCTTGCCCTCCTCCCTATGACTTCCCCTCACATATTTATACATCATGTCTCCTCTCAGCCTTCTCTTCTTCAGGCTAAACATGCCCAGTTCTTTAAGCCACTCCTCATAGGGCTTGTTCTCCAGACCCTAGATCATCTTAGTTGCCCTCCTCTGACCATCTTGACCAAACTTTCATATGGTATGTGAATTCTTGGAAGGTATGAGAAGTTTAGAGAGAGGGAGGGAGGGAGAGAGGGAGGGAGGGAGGGAGGGAGGGAGGGAGGGAGAGGTTTGAGTGTTGGACTCCGATTGTGGCTTGATTCCCCACTCAGCCACCCACTTGGGCAAGTCACACACTCTCAGCCCCAGAAAAGCCAATGAAACAGGAAATAGCACTTTCAAACCAGGAACTGATTTCTGCAATTATTAAAAAATGGTTTATTATAAAAGCTATGAAAATTCGCCAAAAGTCAGAGGATATGGGAAACGTTCTGAATTTTGGTGGGCTAGCAGTGTTAAATGTGTTCTACCACTGTACCAAGTTTGAAGAAGATAGCTCAAAAAATGAGGGCGGGAGAATCCTGTAAATTCCCCCCCCCGGTGCTGTTTTTTTTGCCACTGTGCATGCGCATCCGCCATTAACAAATTACTTTTGAAATTAACAAATTTTTGTTAAATTTTGAAAATTTTGAAGGCAAAATTCGGAAATGACATCAGAAACGAAACGCTAGCGCCCCCTACTTTTGAAGCGAGTTTAGAATCAATTTTTTCATGGATCGCTCAAGCCTAGTGGTCACCTTTACCAAGCATGTGTGCTTTTTTGAGATAAGAGGCTAGGTTGATGATAGCTTTACTGAGGAGCCAGATTAAACTTGCCAAACAATTACTATGTAGGAGCAATAGTGGTGTGTGTGTGATTCTGGCAGAGGATCCCTCAGAGGCAACAGTATTGGCACCATAGCTAACACTTGTGATACTGTACAGAAGGAGACACCAGTAGACCACTTATGAAGGTCTTTTACCATGACAACCTATGATGGGACACTCCAAAATGAAATCTACAAACCCTGAGTATTTATTAGCTACATTTGTAACCCACTTCTCTTTCAAAGAGCTCAAGACAATGTACATGCTTGTCTTCATTTACACCCCCTGTGTTTTCACAACAATCCTGCAAGTTAGATCAATTGGCCAAAGATCACCCAGTGTCAAGTCCCAGTCCAGTAGTCTGACCTCCATGTTCTTCAAATAAATGTTAAGTTAGTTATTTCCACTTCCTTGGAATGTTGTTTTATGGCCAACACAACTACCAACGCATTTTGTATGGGCCCTTAAAGACAGTGCCAGTCAAAAAGTGTAGGAGGTGAATGGAAAGAAAAGAGAAAAGCCATTCAGAGAAGTTTGTTTTCATTTTTCATCCCTCACCACAGTATAACATGAAAAACATTTGTGCAGTTTGAAGGAATTTCACTTGAATCTGGAAAATTGACCAATGACTGATGATTCATGCTTCTCCACAAGTATCAAATTTCACTCCAACAAATCCCAATGTAAAAACCTGCCATAATCATCAAAGTTTGTCTGACTAGAAAAAACCAGTTTCATACATGATCATAAACACTACATTTAGCACATAACATCTCCACATAGCACAAAATATTCTTGTCAAAGAAATGTGACATGAAGCAAAATAATTGCAGAAGGTTTCACCTGCTGTTTTTATAAATGTCCAGAGGTAGTAATAAGGATTATTATTTAATCTTCTTTAAAAAAGAAAAAAGAAATAAAAGCCAAGCTAAGGAAAGGAACCTCATCAAGCCTTTTCAAATAGCTACAGGAAACACTAATTAACCCAGTGATTTATTGGCAATCGAAGGAACAGGCCAAAAGCAAAGCTATTGTAAGTGGCCATGATTTCTGCCATTATAAACTTTGTTAGTTTTATAAAAAGGATTTATTGGAGAACCATAAAATGGCACTTGAGGCTAAAAACAGCATCGGAAGCTTTTTCTGCTTTGGATTATTAGTTGACATTTTGAAACTCAGAAGAGAACAAATTCTCCTTGGAAATGAACAATTCTTTATTGTACCGACCGCAAGGGAGCGCAAAGATAAGAGATTTCTTTTAAAAAATTAACAGAAAACCTCTATATGAAATTATATATTGCTTGTATCTGCCTATAAATGAAATTTGTAAAAAAAAGTGTGATAATATCAACTTGAATTCTGTATGATGTTTATTAATTCCTCATAATAGCCAACAGTCTCTACAGTGCCTTATTTAATTCCCTAAAGTTTATCACAAGTTTACACTTTTTAACATTTATTACTGATTTTTACATTGTTTCTGACTCATGGTAACCCTATGGTAAACCTATCACGAAGGGGTTGGCTTTTTTTTTGGGTAAGATTTGTTCAGTGGGTTTGCTTTTGTCTTCATCTGAGGCTGAGAGTGCGTGACTTGCCCAAAGGTACTCAATGTGTGTCCATGACCAAGTGAGGGTTCCAACCTTGGTTTCCAGAGTCACAATCCAATATTCTATAGGCATTTAGTTCCCATCAAAAGAACAAAATAATGAACAAAATCAATATAATTCACATTCTTAGGGACTCCAGAACTTGGCAAACTACTTTTGAAAAACGTCTCATTCCCACTTTGTTTTTTACTCAAGTAAATGCTGAAAAAGTAACTTGTTATATCACTTGTGCACTTCTGATGTTTATTACTTTCTGTTATGTTTTTATAAATGGCCTAAAATCTTTTTTAAAATCTTGTCAATGGGCCTCAACAATGTCGTCTAATAGTAACATTTGGAAGTAACCAGAAACCACTACTTGTTGCACCAAGAAAGTATTTGCACCTTAGCAATGCTGCTTTTAACTTGTAATTTCATTTTACCCTTTTTGCTCCTCATAACTAGTTCCTGATAATTGGATCACTTAGATCTCATTATTTGCACTATCTGAACAAATGTGATACAAACATTAGAAAGTCACAGGTGACAAATCCATGTCACTTGATTACCAAATCTAGATGTTACTACTCTATTGTGAAATTCAGATAAAGCAGACATACAGTAAAGACTATTCGTCAGTGAAACACCAGCAAATAATTAAAATCAAGAAGGTATGTAGATAATTATGGGGTTTTTTTTCCCCAAACCCAACAACACCTAATTCATTCACAGATTTTGTGGTCCCCATTTCATCTGAGTTACAAGATAATCATATCCAGTTTTGCCCTTTTGCCTGCTGAAGAAGTCATGTGCCATGCTTCCGTTCACTGATTGCTAAAGTAATCCAGATGCTCACTGCCTGGTGCATTTGCGATTTGACCATTTCATACTTAACCACATTGTAGATATCGCGTTTCTCTGCAATCTCTTTAAGGAGCAGCTAGGGTTGTCATTATTGACTGTATGAGTCGATGGTTTGTTCTTTTTCCTGAGTATTGAATAAACTACCATAGAGTAATCAAATCCATCATACACTTTAGTCTGCATGGACACTAATGCTGTATTAATTCAAGTCCTCAAGGCATCCAAGCTGACAATCAATGCTTATTGCTTTTGGTTAAAAAAATATTGCGGACAGAGAAATAAGTGCATTGGGAACAATATTTTCATAATTTAGTTGCACCTTGTATGTCTTTTGTCTCAGGTTTCCACTCAAGATGTACAGCCAAGAGAAAACAATCTGCTCTGTATTGCCTTACACTCAACAATAAGAAAAGAAACCAATGTTGATTAATAAATCTTTTATTATCCATTCTGACTGAAAACAGTTTCTGCAAGAAAATGCTTTTTAAAAAAAGGACTGGATGCAAATGTATTCATTCAAAGGACAGATCGACTTCATTCCCTGAAGATAGCTCAAGATAACTTTAATGAGCATGTAATGTGTAGATACAGTAATATTTTGTACAAGCTGCAATTTTTTTTTACCAAAGAAAGAACACTTTGCCGAATTGTCAGGTCAATGTATTTCAAAAGAACACATGAAAATTATTTGCAGCTGCTAAGTTGGATCCAAGATCTGTCTTCCAGAAATGGAATGGGGTTGATCACAAAAGGTTTTATCGTTGTTGTTGTTGTTGTTTATTCATTCAGTCGCTTCTGATTCTTTGTGAACTCATGGACGAGCCCACGCCAGAATTCCCTGTCGGCCGTCGCCACCTCCAGCTCCTTCAAGGTCAAGCCCCTTCAAGGTCAAGCCAGTCACTTCAGGTATTATCCTGATTTCCCCAAATCCCTTGCTCCACAATTCATCTGTCCAGCTTCTGCATAGCACTTGTTCATCACATTGCATTGGAGGGACTGTGGTAGGAAAGTTGGGATTGCAAAGTCTGCAAGTTCAGTTGTATGTTCCTAAAATCTGTATCCAAAACCATTGTGAAGTACACAACAAGGATTAAGAGCCATCCCAGCCTTAGAAAATAATCCTTTTCTCATCATTTTCTGGCCTTTCAATTTACTGTAGGCTTACAATAATGCTGAAATGCAGCAATGGGGAAACTGAATTGTTTGCAGCATGGGATGCAAGATGTGCAGGTCTGTCATTTTACATGCAGTGAGCCTGTACACACAAGTGTCATCACTGTTTCAATCAGGAATTATATATCAATAGGAATGTATTACATTTGCAAATAACACTCTTTGTGATTGGTCTTAAAATTAAAACAGGAGGGTGGCTTTAAAATGTTACATGTCATTAAATACTCACAAGGCTTTTGTTGTTCTGTGCCTTCAAGTCAATTCTAATTTACTGTGACCTTATCATAGTGTTTAAAAAACCCTTTTAATTTTTATTCCTGCATGACTGGGAGGGAGTTGAACTGTGTGGCCCTTTTGGTTTCTTCCAGTTTTATGAATTTATGATGGCAAATAGAGGCCAATCTCATGTCCCCTGGGAGGGATCTTCCAGACTGGGGTGTAGCTACCAAGAAAGATGTACTCCAAGTACCAAATGAGCCTCCCTGGGTATCAGGATATATCATGCAGCCTGCAATGAGGATCAAAGATTGCAAAATGTAGAAAAAGGCACAGATTTTGATGTTCTGCCAAAAACTACTTGGGGTTTTGTGAGTCAAAAATAAGATTGTGAAGACAAACAAGCTGGTAACTAGTGATATTAACTGAACTACTGTGTGTACTTCTGATGAAAAAAAAATAGCAATTATATTTTGTCTGATTTGTATATTGTAAACACTTTTCAAGAACAACTCTATCTAGACCAGGAATTATAATATGACATAGATATTTTTGTAATCTAGATTTCTTCACAAGCCCTGCCCATTGACAACATTTGCTTCCCATTGTGGTGCCCTCAGAAGAATGTGATCCTCAAGACAGAAAGGAGTTTCTTTCCCATCCCTAAACAATATATAGATATTTCATCCTATTTATTTATAATATATATTCATATCCTACTTTACAGCAGGAGAGGTTTTCAGAAGAGTTTACAAACATTCTTTGCTTTCAGAAGAGCTGTTTTCATATGCAGAGACCCAAAAGGAGGATCAATATTCACCAGTACAGTTTTTTTCTTTCTCTGCTGCTTTTATTTGATTATTTCTTGGACTTATACTCCTGAAGAACTGCCTTCAGCAGTTATTGAAAATTCTAGGGAGGTTGTGAAACAAAGCCTTCGCTGATTCGATGGTTCTTTCACATTTGACTGGAAGGAAACTTAAAATATGCCATTAACCTGCCTACCATCCAAGTTGGAAAAGTATTCCGCCAGCCCAGGCTAAATGCATTGGAGAACAGAGCTCTAGCATAGCTTTTGCTCTGTAAAATAAACATTTTACACAGATGTGAAAACATATTTTCCTCTAAGAAACAAACATTCAGCCAGGTGCCATGGGATGTGAACCTCACAGATTCATAGCTAGCACATTGGCAAAATAAGATACATTGGCAGCTGTAGTTGTTATTTGCTCACCAAATAGGTAGTGTTTGCTTAAGTAAAACCTAAAGCTAAGAAAGTTACAATGTAGCCATTGCCAATCAAAAGCTCCACATGCACTACACACTCATAGCAGTTTCACATCATTTTAATTCTTATGGTTCTAGCCTTGGGAACCTTAAAGTACACAGATTTTTCTGCTGAAAGCATTCCAATTCATTCTCTTGAACTATAAGTCCCAAGGCACTCTTAGAGATATGCCTGATCACTTAGAGTACTTTTAAAATTGTAGTAAAGGATAGTGAATTAGAATACCATAGCAAAGAAGAACTCATCAAACTACAAACTCAATACTGCTTAGGATGGATTCATGTCAATTAATATGGTATGAAATTCATGGATACCTGAAACCATGGATTATACCAAATTCTTGATTTTGACTATACTTGAGCCAGAAGCATACCATAGAATTATATTAGAGGACCTAGACCTCTACACTTTAGGATTTATTTTTTTTGAGAATAGGGAAGTCAAACCATGAATTATGACTACATCACATTTCCCACAGGTTAATTCACAGATGCTAAAGTTATCTGTGGATGTTAATCATGACAACTATACTGCCTCCACTACTGGACAGCATGCCTCTGAATACCAGCAGCTTGTAGGTTTAGCAAAATAAGGATATTGTCCCCCAAATCAGAATTCTGTTTCCCCAATGAAATCCTTCAGTCCCCAGATTTCTTGCATGGTAACCCCAGCAGAATATTTAGAGAGAAAAAAAACCTTAACCATCCAAATAAAAAGCCTCAGCCAAAGTTTCCAAAGAAATGTAAACACTCCAAGAAAGTTTCTCATTCTCTGCAATGCTAGAGGTTTGCCCTCATTTAGCCCTCCTCTCCATGGTGCTAACCCTATAGCAGAAAGCAGGAAAGAATACAGTGCTCCCTCACTTATCGCTGGGGTTAGGTTCCAGGACCACCCGCAATAAGTGAAAATCTGCAAAGTAGGGACACTATATTTATTTTAATACTTATACATTATTTTAGTAGTTATACACTATTTTAAGTCTTTATCAACCAATCGTGTGTTGATAAATCGCCTCCTTCTCCTCCTGTTGCTGCTTGGGCTCCTTTTCTTTCCCTTTGGCTTCTCCTTCCTCCCTTCCTTAGGCTGTAAATTGTAATTTTTTATTATTTATAATAGTCTTTTAGAGTTTATTGAAAAACTGCGAAACAGCAAATCTGCAAAAAGTGAATCGCGAAATAGTGAGGGAACATTGTACTATTCTTTCCACTGACATTGGGTTGACCACAGTAGGAAATAGGACTCTGCAGTAGATAGGCCTTTGGTCTAAACCAGCATGGTTTATGTTATTGACACAAATATCAAATCTTGTTGAAACACATTAAGACACCATCCTGGCTTTCATATGTCAGCATACAGTCAATGCAGTAGAGTGCTGGGTTATTTTCTGGTGGTTCACAAGGCAGCATCTTATGATATGGAACCTTGTTGTAAATATTTTTATTCCTGGTTCCTCTTTTCCAATGCAGTAGTGTAGCAATCAATTTTGAAATGTTGACCCTCAACATGACACTGCCTGTGATGCCAGTTCCAAGAAAAACCCAAAAATGTTGCAAAAAATCAATTTGAATCTGTTATCCTGTACCCAAAACAGTCAAGGTTTAACTAAGAAATGCCAGAACCACCCATATCACATGATTCAATTAAATGATGCTGTGTGGATGCCAAAGTTAAACACCTAATTGAGTGGTTCATTCTCATAAGACCAAGGAACATCCTCATCACAGCCCTAATTTTGGCACATTAAATATAAAATAAATTAACAGTAATAACTGACATGATTTTTTTCCATTTGGGATTTTGCAAACATTTGGCTCATTGAAAAGGTCACATAAAGTAATTCTGTTCAGCAAGGGAATAGCTCATTTGACCATCCCTACGATGAGTAACAACTATGTAGATCATTAACTGGCAAATTCTTTAAAAGTGTCATGTAATCTATTGCTCTGGTATTTATGGTGATGCCATGAACATCCTCTTAATTTAACACGTGGCTTGTTTAAACTATTTGAATTTGTTGGCAGAACTTTGTAAGAATGTGTGATGCTTCAGACTTAACAGCTAACAGGTTGGTTTTCACTTTAACAGCCCTGTATAACAAACAGGAAGCATTTAATGCTGTGTGGAAGACCTTTAATCTATACAGTATGGATCACTTATTTGCTTCCCATATTTTTCTTGCATGGCATGCCCACCTCTTGGTCTCCTTTTTGTTTCCATTGATATTTTGCTAAGTGTTCATATTCCAACAGTAAGAACAAAAGTCAAGAACAAAAAAGTGTTTGTGCTGCTGTTTTTAAACACCAGATAGGTCAGAGTCATTTTAGATGACACATGGGAAAAGCATGGTCTTCATTATTATAACATATTGAGGTCAAATGCTGCCAGCCAGCAAAGCACACTGCTTAGTTATGTGCCAAGATCTGGCCTCTGATTTCCTGAAAGTTTCTTTCCACTGAAAAAAAGAGGCATCTGTTCTATGCTTCATCTTTAGAATACTTCAAAATTTCTAAAAAGTTACTTGGGTGATTTTTGAGTTAGCTATGAGCTGGTTGTTGCTGTTGTTGTATTGGATATTTTCCCAGCCCTCTGACTTCTGCCTTACTATCTTAAATAAATCCATGGCAAGAATTATCCTATATACTCATCTATAAAACTCAGGCGTTCCCTGGGCAATGTTTCGTGTAAACGGCTAATCTTTCCAAATCAAAAGAATTGCTTTATATGAAATGCTTTTGACACAAAATAATAATAATCTATACGACTAATAAGTGTAGCAAAAAAAATAATCCCAAAAATCTGGAGTTGGCATATCATGAGTCAATGTAAGTACTGGACCTGAATTATTATTCATAAAGGAACTATCCCCTTCTTTGTGTGCATCTACACTGTAGAAATAATGCAGTTTGACACTACTTTAACTACATGGCTCAATGACTTGAAATCATAGGATTTGTAATTTGATGAAGCACCAGCAATCTGTGGTAGAGAAGGCTAAAGACCTTGCAAAACTACAGCAATGATTCCATAGCATTGAGCCATGCCAGTTAAAAGTGATGAATTCTACAGTATAGATAAATCCTCTGAGTAAAGTGGGAAAAGCCAAGAGTTTAGTCTATCCTGGAAATATCTAATGATACTTTCTGCTCCTTCCACCACGGTGCCATTTTTGGCTTTTTAATGCCTGGGTGGGGAATTGACACTGGCTCCCAGGGGTGGCTAGCCCCTTGACTTTGCATTCATGCTTTCCTCTTTCTTTGGAATGACCCTTGACTAATCCTTGAGTCATATCAAAATCATATTTGTTGCCCCCAACCTTGTTCTTAATTCATATATGACTTATGCATGAGAATAAGAGATATGTCATATTATCATCTAAACCAGGGGTCCTCAAACTTTTTAAGCCGAGGGCCGGTCCACAATCCTTCAGACTGTTGAGGGGCCAGATTATCATTTGAAAAAAATACAAACAAATCCCAATGCAAACTGCATATGTCTTATTTGTAGTGCAAAAACAACAACAACAACAACAACAATGAAAGAACAATACAATATTTAAAAATAAAAACAATTTTGACCAACATACATTTATCAGGATTTCAATGGGAAGTGTGGTCCTGCTTCTGGCCAATGAGATAGTCAAGTTAATTAGGGTTGTTGTTGTTGTTGTTGTGTACCTTCAAGTCATTTCAGACTTTGGGTGAGCCTAAGCCTAAAATTTATTTATTTATTTATTTATTTATTTATTTATTTATTATTTACTGCATTTATTTACTACATTTGTATCACACCCTTCTCACCCCAAAGGGGACTCAGAGTGGCTTACAAATTATATGTACATACAATATATTATATTACTAGCATAGAACTATATTAGCATTATATATTACTATATTGAACTATACCACTATACTGTAATATTATTAGTAATATTATATGTAATATAGAATATATAATTAATATTATTATATGGTATTATTATTAGTGTTATATTGTATTACATTATAATATTATTATCAATATTATATGTATATACAATATATTATATTATAAAACTGAGGGCAGGGGCCAGGTAAATGACTTCGGAGGGCCGCATCCGGCCCCCGGGCCTTAGTTTGGGGACCCCTGATCTAAACTGTAGGTTTTGAAACTAAACCTGTTGCATGAGAAGGAATTTCACAGTGAAAGACAAAATGCTCACATTCAAAATGTGATGTCTTCATATTCAGGGTAAATGCACAATTTCCACAATAATGTAACTCATTTTTCTTTAAAGTGTACTTTTGAAAGCAAATTCTCCTCCATCAACTGAATGGGAATTATTTTTAAAATGTAAAAGACATCTTAAGGAGAGTATTATTCTGGGCTTAGTAAGTATCTCACTTGCAAAAAAGGAACTACTAACAGGAGGCTGAGATATACTTATTTTTTGTCAAAAGATATGTTCACAAGTGCACAATGTTTTACAGTTGCAGAGTTGACTGTTTCTTCTAATACGCTAAACCAACAGAAAGGCAATTAAACTAGAGTAGAACCAGAGATACACACAGGTTGCTGAAAGTCTTAAAAAAAAAAAAAAGCTTTGGTTTAAACTAATGGATAATCCCAGCTGGTACTGACTCACTCAACCAAAGCAAAAAGGCTAACTGCATTATCTAATTCATATTGTAATATTTGTTGTTTCATGGTTTGTGTTTATTTTTTAAATGTTAAAATTAAGGGGGATGGTTAACAAAAGAAGAAAATGAAATGTAGCCCTTTCCAACCCTTGGGATCTTAAAGCCTCTAGATTTACATAGGATGACTTGACAGCCAAAGTATCCATTAAGTAGGTCCAATTCACATTTTAATCCCTCAGCCCCATAATATATCAGGGCAAACCATTATAGAAGATTCAAATCCCACTGCAGCATGCATGACTGCTGAAAAATAAATGGCTCCTCTCACTCCAACTAGACGCAAGGTCCCACTGTACTGGATGGAGCAAGGATTGTGTATCTTTATAATGAGAATTCAGTGATTTGTAGACTTTTCTTTTGCTCATATCACTGCTGAATCTCTCTGCAAGCCTACAGGCCTTCCTTACGTTTCTGGCTGTGATTACACGAGACAGTGATGGATGCATGGAGGTCTTTAGGTTCTTTGAATTAAAGGCTGTGTTTTGTTTCTCCCTCCTTCCCTTTCTCCCGCTCTCTTTCCTTTCCTTCCTTCCACCCTTTTCGTGGCACTGCCCATTTTGAGTAAGAGAATGGTTTCCTTATTTTTAATAGGGTGATAAAGCCTAGAGATGAAAGTGAATAGAAAACAAGTTTCCCTTTGTCTCCTTCCATGTGGCTGCACAAAGAGATGGGATGGCATGCCTTCAAAGGCACTTCCAGCAGGGATCCAGGATGATGGATGAACCTAACTTTGACATTCTAACAGGCACTTTGTCATACTAAGAAAATGCAAAAGCAACAGTGGCATCCACAATGCCAAAGCTACTGTTTTTTTCTTGATTTTTCTATTACTGGAGGAAAACAAAAAGCCCTGTGACTTATCAAAATCTCAGAAGAAGAGGCAAACATATGGAATTTACTGAACTTTTCTTCCCCAAAATTTTTACTCACTGTAAAAGTCGTATTTTTAAATTGCTTCCTGGTGGTAATTAACCACAAATGCCTATGTGATGAGTTCAGCGTCATGCCTAATTTGGCTCTTCTCCTGAGATTACCCATTTCTTCTCCTGGTTGTGGTAGTTGTGTGTCTTCAAGTTGTTTCCAGCTTTGGTGACCCTAAGGCACAGGGGTTCTTTTTAGGCTAAAGGGCTACTCAGAGACTTGCCCAAGGACACCCAGTGATGACACCAAGGATGAGTAAGAATTTGAACTCTGGTCTCCAGAGTTATAGTTCAAAACCATTACTCCACATAGGCTGCTCTACTTCTGGATGAAACTGATTTCTAGCCACGTAGCCATGGAAACATTTGGAAACCTCAGTGGGTCCAAAATGCTATGGCCAGGTCATTCCCTGTGGCAGTTTATATATACAGTAACAGTAACTAGCTGGTTGCTAGTCCATTTCTAAGCAGGATTCGAAATGTTGGTTGTGACCTTTAAAGCCCTTTGTGACCTGGATCCAGATAATCTTAAAGAACTTATCAACTCATATCAGTTTGCCTAAGCCTTGTGATCTATATGGAATGGCTTTCATTCTGTCCCACCAACTTAGGAGGCATGTTTAGTAACAATACAGTAGATAGCCTTCTTTGTGCCTGCTCTCAAGCTGTGGTACCTCCTCCCACCGGAGACTCATGTGACCTTCTGTCCATACCCTTTCTGCCAGCAGTTAATGATTTTTAATATGTTGTAGTAGGTGGATCTTTTAATGATGGGTGTTGTGTCCATATTGCATTGCGTTTTTAATGTTTTAACTTGTGTGTTTTAAATATAACTCTTTTAGCTTTAGTATTAACTAGCTTGGGGACCTGGCAGTGCCTGGGTTATTAGAAGAAGGCTGTTTTGGGATGTTAGGTAATATCACTGAAGTTTGGTCCACATCCGTCATTGACTGGGTTCAGTGCTCTCTAAATAAGGGTGAACTACAACTCCCAGATCCAAGGTCAATTACCCCCAAACTAAGCCTGTATGCAGTTGGCCATTTTGGGTCTGTGTGCCAGGTTCGGTCCAGACGTCAGCAGGGTTCAGTGCTTTCTGGATGCAAGTGAACTATAACTCCCAAAATCAAGGTCCATTCCCACTAACCCCTGCAGTATGTTCAGTTGGACATGGGGCTTCTCTGTACCAAGTTTGATCCCAGTCCATTGTTGGTGGGGGTCACAGTATCAATGAAGGTACTGCAAGTCCCATTATCAATGGCAGGTTTGGTCCAGATTCAACGTTGGTTGGGTTAACAGTGCTCTCTGGATATAGGTCAAGTCCTGTAAATCATGGTGAATTCTCCCCAAGCCTCTTGTTCAGTTGCTGATCAATTCCTCTGTTAGATGTGTGCCATAGGAAAGAGTAGGAAAGGGTTAAGTAGAGAAAGTGGGTGGGGTCATGCAAATTAAGGAAACCTGGAAAGTCAACTCTGGAGGAAAAACAGAACATCTAAGATGAAATTGTCCTGGCATGAAAGCCTTCGCTTTGGGTGGGGGCCAGAATGGTGTAGTATGTTACAGAAGTATTCTCTCCTGACGTTTCGCCCACATCTATGGCAGGCATCCTCAGAGGTTGTGAGGTATGGATAAACCAAGTAAGGAAAGGAAAGAATATATATCTGTGTAGAGTCCAGGGTGTGGCAAGAGTCCTTTGTCACTGGGAGCCAGCATTAATGTTTCAATTAATCACCCTAATTAGCATTGGAAATGTTTTGTCTCTTGCCTGGGGGCATCCTTTGTTCAGTCAAGCCCTCAGAGTGTTGCTTCCATCTACTGTTTTGATTTTGGAGTTTTGTAATACTGGTAGCCAGATTTTGTTCATTTTCATGGTTTCTTCCTTTCTGTTGAAGTTGTCCACATGCTTGTGGATTTCAATGGCTTCTCTGTGTAGTCTGACATGATAGTTGTTGGAATGGTCCAGCATTTTTGTGTTCTCAAATAATATCCTGTGTCCAGGCTAGTTCATCAAATGCTCTGCTATGGCTGATTTCTCTGGTTGAATTAGACTGCAATGCCTTTCATGTTCTTTGACTCTTGTTTGGGCGCTGCGTTTGGTGGTCCCTATGTAGACTTGTCAACAGCTGCATGGTATCCGGTAGACTCCTGCAGAAGAGAGAGGATCCCTCTTGTCCTTCGCTGACCATAGCATTTGTTGGATTTTCTTTGTGGGTCTGTAGATAGTTTGTAGGTTGTGCTTCTTCATCAGTTTGCCTATGCGGTCAGTGGTTCCCTTGATGTATGGTAAGAACACCTTTCCTCTGGGTGGATCTTTGTCTTGACTCTCATGGCTTGTTCTTGGCCTTGCAGCTCTTCTGATGTCTGTGGTGAAGTATCCATTGGCCTGTAGAGCCCAGTTTAGGTGGTTGAGTTCACCTTGGAGGAGGTGAGGTTTGCAGATTCTTTGTGCACGGTCTGTCAGGGCTTTGATTGTGCTCCTTTTTTGACTTGGGTGATGGTTGGAGTTTTTATGAAGATATCTATCTGTGTGTGTAGGTTTTCTGTAAACTGTGTGGCCCAATTGTTGATTGGGTTTGCGGATGACCAGAACATCTAGAAATGGCAGTTTTCCTTCCTTTTCTTTTTCCATGGTGAATTGGATGTTTGGGTGGATGCTGTTAAGATGGTCCAGGAACTTGCTGAGTTCTTCCTCTCCATGGCTCCAAATTGTGAAGGTATCATCTACGTATCTGAACCAAACAGTTGGCTTTTTTGGTGCTGTTTCTAGGGCCTGTTTTTCAAAGTATTCCATATAGAAATTTGCTACTACTGGGCTGAGAGGGCTCCCCATGGCCACTCCATCCTTCTGTTCATAGAATCCAGTGTCCCACTGAAAGTAGCTAGTGGTGAGGCAATGGTGAAACAGGGCTGTGATGTCTTCTGGGAAGTTTTGTTTGATTAGTGCGAGGGTGTCAGCTACTGGGACTTTGGTAAAAAGGGACACCACATCAAAGCTGATCAGGATGTCATTGGTGCTTAGATTGAGGTTGCTGATCTTTTCTATAAAGTGTGTTTAGTCCTTGATATAGTGTGCAGTGAGCCCAATGTGGGTTTGTAGCTGTGTAGCCAGAAATTTTGCCAGGTTGTAAGTCGGCAATCCAATGGCACTTACAATGGGTCTGAGTGGGATGGAGTCCTTGTGGATTTTGGGGAGTCCGTAAAGCCTGGGTGGGAGGGCTTCTGATTTGCACAGCTGTTGGCGTATGTCAAAGTTAATGGAGGAGTTCTTGATTAGAGTGTTCGTTTTTCTGGTGATTTTGAAAATGAACAAAATCTGGCTACCAGTATTACAAAACTCCAAAATCAAAACAGTAGATGGGAACCAAAACTCTGAGGGCTTGACTGAACAAAGGATGCCCCCAGGCAAGAGACAAAACATTTCCAATGCTAATTAGGGTGATTAACTGAAACATTAATGCTGGCTCCCAGTGACAAAGGACTCTTGCCACACCCTGGACTCTACACAGATATATATTCTTTCCTTTCCTTACTTGGTTTATCCATACCTCACAACCTCTGAGGATGCCTGCCATAGATGTGGGCGAAACGTCAGGAGAGAATACTTCTGGAACATGGCCACACAGTCCGAAAGACATACAACAACCATGTGATCCCGGCCATGAAAGCCTTCGACAACACATTGAAACTTGGTGTTTGTGGAGGACACTGGCAGCGTTTGCGCTACATGTTGATAGTGCTCACCATAACTACATGTCAGTGGAGGGAGGGCCATTGGTGTTTCCTGCTCAGTGGAAACTATAGCTGTTTGTGGAGGCGGGGGGCTGTCTGTGTAAGTGGACACCTCCGCCACATACACACATGCATATTTTTCACTTTTATTATGTGTATAGAAGATAGGGAGGTTTTTCATTTGTATTTCATTTTTAAATGGTTGAAAACCACCTTGAATACCCTACCTACTCTTTCCTTTTTTCCTTAGCTCTTTTTAAAAAATTTAAATGTAGGGTGCTAGAAGTCCAGTGACACCATAACCCTCCAGCTGCTCTTTATTGGTATCTGAGCAAGTCTTGCCAGCCATGAATTATATGAACTTCCAGGCAATATACAAGTCTCAGTGTTCAGTGTGATAGAAAGCTGGCTCCAGCATTTTAGTCCCTCGTCTCCTTACCTTTTTTACATGTGCTTGCTGTAATGACTTACACATGTTAACCATTTCCCCCCTGCTTCTATGTCTTTAAATGATGTCTGCCATAGGGTTTTTTTTCTTCATAGATGTCACTAAGGACATGCATATCACTTTTATTGGTCTGTTTTATTGTCCTTAGTCCCTAACAGGCCAGACCACTGACCTCCCTGGGTCTCTATAACTTCTCACTGGTGGCTGTTTTGTACGGCTTCCTTGCAAAAAGTGTTCATGGTTACTCCCCAGTCCCCTTCTTTTAACCCCCCCCCCCAAACACTTTGGGGCCTCTAAGTTTAAGCAAGGCATAACAACTCACCTTATACACAAATAAAAGACTAGCAGAAAGTATTGCCAGGTTTTCAAAAGAGCAATAAGGGGCAGTCAAAATTCATAACATGCAGGGATGACAATCAGGAAGCAGCTGCTAACAAGTCTGTGTTCTATCAAAATACCAAGTGCCTGTATTGATTTCAGTTAACTTAGCCATGTGTTTCTCTGTAAAATTCACATATTATCTTCATTCATAAATTATATGATACAACATTTCTGTCTTTATGAAGAACCCACATCTCCAAGTATACGGTTTTTAGTCATCTTGTTCAGTCTATATAAAAGGAAAAGCTTTCCACCTCTCAAATAGGGAGCATTTCTTATAATAAGGACCACCTTCCAGTCCTATAAGGCACAGGTCTTCTGGCCTTCAGATAAGGGGCCCCTAACAACTTTAGCACTGGATCCTATGACCTCCCCTTCTCCCCAAGAGTTAAAAAGGCACTCTCTTAAACTTTCATCTCTCTCCCTGGTCCAGCTAGTAAACCTTTGTCTCTATGGCCAAGGTGGCTTTCTTTTTGGAATCGACTTCCACACAGCGATATTTATCAGTTAGCCATTGCTTTGAAATGTTAGGCTTTTTGAGTGTAGAATTTCATTTCAAGTGGAAGAATATGAAAGTTGTACTCCAAAAAGTAACTTTTCCAAACTCTTAATGATCAGGGCAACCTTTGTTCTAGCTCCAACATCTGGACAGGACTTGTATGATGTTAATGTCCATGCTTCCTTTAACTAAGGAATCTGTTTTGTCATTTTGTTTGCAATACACTGAGATACTATTAAAATTTTCTCGGTGCTAGATGTGTATGATAATAGTTTCAGGCTGCACTTGTGTAACCTAGATATGCACATGATTTGCTGGCTAGATCACTTTTAAGCTTAATTCTGAAAATGTAATTTTGGCTTGTGTCAGGACTACTTAGAGTTGCAAATGGAGACCCTGTGCAGAAGTACTTTGAGCCAGATCTTGTTGAGAGGAGAAGATTGACATCATGGTAAAATTCTGCCCCTTCCTAATCAACAATTAGTCTTGAAGACCATTCCACACTCAGCTCCAAAACTTTCTGTTTTCCTTTCTGTATCCCCATTCTATTCACACACAATAATTCCCTCACAGTAGAGCAAACATGGCTGGAATTGTTGTTAGTGCCAGAATCTTCTCATAGAAAATCCCTTTTTGGGCCACCATCCAGCACTTTTGGAAGGGAAAGCCTGTAACATCTGCAAATCAAGGCAGAACCATATCTGCAAAACTTTCAGAAACATAGGAGCGAGGAAGAACTACCTATGTAATAATCGATGTGGATAATTAAATTTCAGATAGCATAACATTTGATGCATATGTCTCTTCTTATCTCGTATGAATTATACTTTGCTACATTGCCCATTGCATGCAGCTCATTGCTGATTAGAGTCAGAGAAATTTGATGTGAAGATTTAGTATCAAAGCATTTTAATGGATTTGCACAGTACATAGCCAAGTAGGATCCTCTTCAGGTTTTACAACACAAAAGACACTGCATGGCAATTTAATGTGACTTATTTTTTAAGGAAGAAGTCTAAAAGCAATAAAAAATTTTTTAAAAGGCATCATCATATAAATGGTCCCCCTATTCAAAGGAAATGTATCCAAGGAAACATATTATACTAAAAAAACTCTAAATTCTATTTTTTTAACAAATACAGTTTTAGTCCCTGAAGGCAACTGACTTAGGGTCCTTCCACATAGCCATATAACGCAGAATAACAAGAGAGATAATCCGCAATATCTGCTTTGAACTGGAATATTTGAGTCCACACTGCCAGATAATCCAGTTCAATGTGGATTTTATACAGCTGCATGGAAGAGGCCCAAGAAACATGTCCCACTAAACACAGTAGACTCCTGCCACCTTGGGGAAGATGACACTGTTAATTATATTACATATATTTTGTGCTAACATTTCCAAATAAGTCTATGGCTTTGAATAATATGTATTTAAAACAATTCATAAAACTATAGAACACAGAGAAACATGGACAGCAATGTGAATCTTTGAACTTTAAATGCCATCAATGTGAAAACTTGTCAGTTCATAGACTGGGGATGAATTCTCATTATCACCATGTCAACTCAACACAGGCCAAGCAAAACATTTAGCTACAAGCCTATGCAGGTGAAGGAGAAGGCAAAAACTAAGATCAGAGACAAAATGTATCCACTGGAAAAGAAGAAAACTTGGGAGAATTCTTCTGCTGCTGTGGCTATTTCAGCCATATTCCCATTTTGCAGCAAATGACTTCTGTGTTGTCGGAGTAAGCAAGGTAAGGAGCCATGGGAACAAGGGACACCTTCACTTTTGCCACTAATTCTGCTGAGACTATTTCACTCTACGTTTTCATAGCTCTATGACTCCACCTAGTTAAAGCAGTGGTATTCCCCATAATAACCTATGAATGTGAGAGCTTGACCATAAAGAAGGCTGAGCAAAGGAAGACAGACACTTTTGAACTGTGGTGTTGAAGGAAAATTCTGAGAGTGCCTTGGACCTCAGATCCAACCAGTCCATACTCCAGGAAATAATGCCCAACTACTCACTGGAGGGAAGGATATTAGAGGCAAAGATGAAGTACTTTGGCCACATAATGAGAAGACAGAAAAGCTTGGAGGAGAGAATGATGCTGGGGAAAATGGAAGGAAAAAGGAAGAGGGGCCGACCAAGGGCAAGATAGATGGATGGCATCTTTGAAGTGGCTAGTTTGACCTTGAAAAAGCTGAGTATAGTGACAGCCAACAGGGAGCTCTGACGTGGGCTGGTCCATGAGGTCACGAAGAGTTGGAAGCGATTGAATGAATAAACAACAACAGCAACATGACTCCACCTTAACCGTTATCATTCCGTGTTATGGAACGCCAGGGTTTGCAATTAAGGGAGTTTATCTCACCCACAGTGCTGAAGTGTCTCCCAAATTACAAGCCTTGAGATGTTGTAGAATACAAACTCAGAAGTTATGGTGGAATCATCCCACTCTCAACTGTCAGCATGAAGCAGCTGTCATCTCATCCTGCTAGGAACCAGTATAGAAGAACTGATGGGGCTTTATTGTCCACCAGCATTATAGAACACCTTATTACGAGTCAGCTTATTCATGAACTCAAATTAAACATAACAGGGATTCTAACTCTAGTTTATATCCTTGGAAAGACCATGCTGTACTTGAGGTGGAAAGTACAAGTACTACAAACTCAATCTTAGAAGACAAAAGGAAACAGCGTGATTCATGCAGAAAATATGGGAATCCAGTGGTTGGAGAGGAATATCATATGACACCATATGAATTCACAAGAACAAATGTGAGAAATGTGAGAAAACACATTCCAGGTTATTAATTTATTATTAATTTTTGAATCAATTATTGAATAGAAACAGCATGTAATTAACAACACCATATGTAGAGTGCTGAAACATTATTCCAGATAAGAGCATCAAGGAATAGCCTTTAGTAGGATGAGTTCTCGTAATGCCAGTTTATCAAGATTACAGCACCTCTGAAACATGGGGCACTGCAAAAAACATGTTTAGGGTGTATTTATTGAGTATGTATTTTGAAAACTGAAATTACTTGAAAACATGTATTGCAAACTATTCTATATGATCACAGGAGACTTGTAGTGGAAAGTTCTAGGCTTGAAACAGGTTTAGGGTGACTCTAAATTTCAGAATTACTGAACTTTGACTCCGTTTTAACGGTCATGGTTCAATGCTATGTATTCATAAGAGTTGTAGTTTGGTGTGGCACCAACATTCTTTGATAGAGAAGGCTAAAGACTACAACTCTTGTAATTCCATAACATTGAGTCATGGCTGTTAAAATTATGTCAAACTCTATTCATTCTACAGATGCACCCGGTGCCCTCAGTGCCCCCCGTGGTCCAGTGGATTAAACCGTTGAGCAGTTGAACTTGCTGACTGAAAGGTCGGCGGTTCGAATCCAGGGAGTGGGTGAATTCCCGCTGTTAGCCTCAGCTTCTGTCAACCTAGCAGTTTGAAAACATGCAAATGTGAGTAGATCAATAGGTACCACCTTGGCAGGAAGATAACTGCTCTCCATGCAGTCATGCTGGTCACATGACCTTGAAGGTGTCTATGGACAACACTGGCTCTTTGGTTTAGAAATGGAAATGAGCAACAACCCCCAGAGTTGGACACAACTAGACTTAATGTCAGGGGAAAGCCTTTACTTTTTACCTAGGTGCACCGCTACTTTCATTTTCAGTCTTGTCTTCACAACTACAAATACTGAAGGGTAGGAGAGTCTCCTTCTCTGGAGGTTTTAAGCAGAGGCTGGATGGTCATCTTTTGGGGATGCCTTGATTCTGTTTTCCTGCCTGGCAGGGGGTTGGACTGGATGGCCTTTGTGGTTTCTTCCAACTCTATGATTCTATGGTTTCAGTCAAAACTGAAATAACGATTCCTGAATACTGATCTCAGTGGAGCCCCTCAGTGCAGACTCACTTTTGTAAAATTATATTGGAAATTTCACAAACTTAAAAAACTAACTGAGCAAAAGTTGAGGGAGTCTAGTTTTCTACATTTTCCTTTATACTGGTTTCCTGCTATTGAATCATAGAATTCTGCCATAGATAATCCCATAAAATACATAATGAGCAGAGAAACTGCTGAATAATGCAGTGCAAGCTTGCATTCGATTCATCAAGGCAGCAGTTATATCTCTGTGTCTGCAGGCTGTTCTTACCTGTGCCAGTCCCTCACACTATTCTTTATTTTATTTTGTTACTAGCTTGGGGACCCGGCGATGCCCGGGTTATTTGAAAAAGACATGATTTGTCTTTGAATGTTATGTATTCTGTTTGGAGTGGGTGAACTACAATTCCCAGAATCGTGGGTCAATCCTCCCCAAACCCTGCCAGTATTCAAAGTTGGCCATTTTGGGTCTGTGTACTAAGTGTGGTCCAGGTTCGTCATTGGCTGGGTTCAGTGCTCTTTGGATGTGGGTGGACTACAATTCCCAGAATCATGACCCATTCCCAAAAACCCCTGCAGTATGTTCAGTTGGTCATGAGGCTTTTCTGTGTGAAGTTTGGTCCCGGTCCATTGTCGATGTGGGCCAGTTTCTCTGGATGTAGGTGAACTATAACTTCCTTTTCCCCAAACTTGTCCAATATGTTCTATTGGTTATGGGGGCTCTGTGTGCCAAGTTTAGTCATGGTCCATCATCGGTGGGGTTCGAAGTGATCATTCATTGCAGGTGAACTATAAATCCCAGTACCTACTACTCCCAAATGTCCAGACCAATTCCCCTCCAAACCCACCAGTATTCAAATCTGGGCATATCGGGTATGCATGGCAAGTTTGGTCCAGACCCATCATTGTTTGGGTTCATAGTGTTCTGTGTTTAGGTGAACTACGACTCCTATACATTCCCCAGTAGGAGTCACAGCATTCCTTGGGTGGTGGGCCATAGTGTTTGGGAAGGACATTGTCAGGGTTTGGGCTACATGTTCATGGAGCTCACTGTAACCGCTATGTCAATGGAAAAGAGTGACTCACTGGCTCCTCAGCACTGGGAACTATAGCCTGTTTGTGGAGTCCGGAGGCTGTCTGTGTGAGCAGACACCTATGCCACATACATACATATGGGTTTTCACTTTTATTATGGATATAGATATAGATACAGATATAGATATAGATGGGGGATGAGCAGAATTTGGGCAACCATGATAAATGAAGGAAACACTGCCAGCATTCCCTAATGCAGTGTTTAACCTTATATGATTATTAGGGTAGAGACATCAAACTTGTGGCGCTCTGGATGTTTCAGACTTCAACTCCCAACAACTCTAGCCAGCTTGTCCAATGGCCAGGAGTTCTGGGAGCTGAAGCCCAAAATACCTAGAGGGCCACAAGTTTTACACCACTGGGTTAGAGTGTCAGAAGCAGGGGAAATCTGGACCTTCTGAAGTTCAAATCAAGTCTATAGAACAAACAGTCATATCATTTGGGGGCGGGGGAGGCTACAGGGGGTGCAGATCATACTGTGTGACACCACTAGAGTGGGTGACACCAAAATGAATGTGTCATCTTTCCATGAGAACTGTAACTCTTTGCCTTGTTTAGATGATGGCCAATTCACTGGCAGCCATCCTTTTGCTTCTCCACATCCATTGAGGGAGAAAATTGATCTTTATCCTTTAGCTATTACTTGAATCAATAATAATAATAATAATAATAATAATAATAATAATAATAATAATAATAATCCCATCCCAGGTGACAGTCGCATTGACGAAAAACAAAAGGAAAAACTCAGCCGCTATCAGGACCTCAAGATTGAACTTCAAAGACTCTGGCAGAAACCAGTGCAGGTGGTCCTGGTGGTGATCGGCACATTGGGTGTCGTGCCAAAAGATCTCAGCTGGCACGAAACAATAGACATTGACAAAATTACGATCTGCCAACTGCAACAGACCACCCTACTGGGATCTGCGCGTATGATCTGAAAATACATCACACAGTCCTAGACACTTGGGAAGTGTTCAACTTGTGATTTTGTGAAACGAAATCCAGCATATCTATCTTGTTTGCTGTGTCATACAATAAAATAATAATAATAATAATAATAATATCAGAAACTCCTCAAAACACAGCAGACAAAAAACCAGTACAAGAAAACCGCACTACAAACTAGAGCTGACAGCTGGCACAACAAAACACTGCATGGAAAGTTCCTTGACAAAATTGAAGGAAAAGCTGATAAGGAGAAGACCTGGCTCTGGCTCACTAATGGGACCCTGAAGAAGGAGACCTTAGAAGGCCTGATCCTTGCAGCCCAGGAGCAAGCCACCAGAACAAATGCTATTAAGGCCAAGATTGAAAAATCAGCTGATGACCCAAAATGCAGACTGTGCAAGGAAACCAACGAAACCATTGATCATATCCTCAGCTGCTGTAAGAAAATTGCACAGACAGACTACAAACAGAGGCACAACTATGTGGCCCAAATGATTCATTGGAACTTATGCCTCAAGTACCACCTTCCTGCAGCAAAGAACTGGTGGGATCACAAACCTGCAAAAGTATTGGAAAATGAGCACGCAAAGATACTGTGGGACTTCCGAATCCAGACTGACAAAGTTCTGGAACACAACACACCAGACATCACAGTTGTGGAAAAGAACAAGGTTTGGATCATTGATGTTGCCATCCCAGGTGACAGTCGCATTGACGAAAAACAACAGGAAAAACTCAGCCGCTATCAGGACCTCAAGATTGAACTTCAAAGACTCTGGCAGAAACCAGTACAGGTGGTCCCGGTGGTGCTGGGCACACTGGGTGCCGTGCCAAAAGATCTCAGCCGGCATTTGGAAACAACAGACATTAACAAAATCACCATCTGCCAACTGCAAAAGGCCACCCTACTGGGATCTGCACACATCATCAGAAAATACATCACACAGTCCTAGACACTTGGGAAGTGTTCGACTTGTGGTTTTGCGAAACGAAATCCAGCATATCTATCTTGTTTGCTGTGCCATACAATAATAATAATAATAATAAAACTTTATTTATACCCCGCCACCATCTCCCCAATGGGGACTCGGCGTGGCATCACGTCGTTGTGATGATAATAATAATAATAATAATAATAATAATAATAATAATAATAATAAATCCGAAAATACATCACACAGTCTTGGACACTTGGGAAGTGTTCGATTTGTGATTTTGTGAAATGAAATCCAGCATATCTATCTTGTTTACTGTGTCATACAATAAAATAATAATAATAATAATAATAATAATAATAATAATAATAATAATAATAAATCCGAAAATACATCACACAGTCTTAGACACTTGGGAAGTGTTCGATTTGTGATTTTGTGAAACAAAATCCAGCATATCTATCTTGTTTGCTGTGTCATACTACTACTACTACTACTACTAATAATAATAATCATCATCATCATCATCAAATAATAATAATCAAAATCAACTGTTTCAATCAGACCAAAGACAGTTCTATCAGAGCCTGAACCCAAAAACAGACACAGTAACCATAAAGCCAGAGAAAACTGCAACAACGAAGTTCTGGAAAGAGCTTTGGGAAAACAATAAGAACTACAACAAAAACGCTGGGTGGATAAAGGAGTTTGAAGGAAAATTCTCACAGGACAAAATGGAACTGATGGAAATAACAACTGAAATGATCAGCAAACGAGTGCAAAAAGTCAAGAACTGGACATCGCCTGGTAGTGATCAACTCCATGGATTTTGGCTCAAACATCTGATTAGTTTACATGGAAAAATGGCCCAACAATTCAATGAGATGCTGCAGAAAGGAAGTATCAGTGAATGGCTAACAACTGGAAGAACATACCTGATACAAAAGGATCCAGCAAAAGGAGCAGCACCAGGAAACTACAGGCCAATAACGTGTCTGCCCACTATGTTTAAACTACTGACTGGCATCATAGCTGACAGAATTCAAGACTATCTTGAAGAAAAAAACATCTTGCCAGATGAACAGAAAGGCAACAAACGGAAAAGCAGGGGCACAAAAGACCAGTTATTGATTGACAAAATGATTCTGGAGAACTGTAAGAGCCGAAAAGCTAATCTTCACATGACGTGGATTGACTACAAAAAGGCCTTTGACTCACTCCCACACAGCTGGATCATCAAGTGCCTGGATGCCATCGGGATTAGTAAAAACGTTGGCACCTTCATTGAAAACATGATGGAGCACTGAAAAACTGAACTGTTTGTTGGAAATGAAAGTTATGGACTTGTCAACATCAGGAGAGGAATTTTCCAGGGAGACTCATTGTCCCCTCTGCTTTTCATTATTGCCATGATCCCTCTGTCAACAATCTTACAAAAAACAAATCTCGGCTACCAAACATCTAAGAATTCTCACAAAATTTCACATTTGATGTACATGGATGACCTGAAGCTATATGGGAAAACGAAAACTGAAATCCAATCTCTGACTAACACTGTCCGAATTTTTAGCACTGATATCAACATGGAGTTTGGTTTGGACAAATGTTCGACAGTGGCATTGAAGAAGGGAAAAATAATTGAAAGTGAGGGCATCAATATGCCCAATGGCCAAACAATAAGGTGTCACCAGCCAGAGGCCTATAAATATCTGGGCATATTACAGCTGGACAACATCAAACATGAACATGTGAAAACTGTGGTCAGTAAAGAATACACACAAAGGGTCAGAAAAATTCTCAAAAGCAAGCTCAATGGAGGCAACACCATCAAGGCCATAAACACCTGGGCCATACCTGTCATAAGATATACTGCTGGCATTATAAACTGGACACAGATGGAACTGGACAATTTGGACAGAAAAACAAGAAAACTCATGACTATTCATCATTCACTGCACCCTCGCAGTGATGTTGACCGGCTGTATCTGCCTAGAAGATCAGGGGGCAGAGGACTCTTGCAAGTAAAACAAGCAGTCAAAGAAGAAGAACATGCCCTGGCAGAATATGTAAAACAAAGTGAAGAACCTGCTTTGATTGAAGTCAAAAATCAGAAACTCCTCAAAGCACAGCAGACAAAAAACCAGTACAAGAAAACCGCACTACAAACTAGAGCTGACAGCTGGCACAACAAAACACTGCATGGAAAGTTCCTTGACAAAATTGAAGGAAAAGCTGATAAAGAGAAGACCTGGCTCTGGCTCACGAATGGGACCCTGAAGAAGGAGACAGAAGGCCTGATCCTTGCAGCCCAGGAGCAAGCCATCAGAACAAATGCAATCAAGGCCAAGATCGAAAAATCAGCTGATGACCCAAAGTGCAGACTGTGCAAGGAAACCGACGAAACCATTGATCATATCCTCAGCTGCTGTAAGAAAATTGCACAGACAGACTACAAACAGAGGCACAACTATGTGGCCCAAATGATTCATTGGAACCTATGCCTCAAGTATCATCTCCCTGCAGTTAAGAACTGGTGGGATCACAAACCTGCAAAGGTTGTGGAAAATGAACACGCAAAGATACTGTGGGACTTCCGAATCCAGACTGACAAAGTTCTGGAACACAACACACCAGACATCACAGTTGTGGAAAAGAACAAGGTTTGGATCATTGATGTTGCCATCCCAGGTGACAGTCGCATTGAAGAAAAACAACAGGAAAAACTCAGCCGCTATCAGGACCTCAAGATTGAACTTCAAAGACTCTGGCAGAAACCAGTGCAGGTGGTCCCAGTGGTGATGGGCACACTGGGTGCTGTGCCAAAAGATCTCAGCCGGCATTTGGAAACAATAGACATTGACAAAATTACGATCTGCCAACTGCAAAAGGCCACCTTACTGGGATCTGCACGCATCATCCGAAAATACATCACACAGTCCTAGACACTTGGGAAGTGTTCGACTTGTGATTTTGTGAAACGAAATCCAGCATATCTATCTTGTTTGCTGTGTCATACAACGTCGTTGTGTCAATAATAATAATAATAATAATTGGATCCAGGGAATTTGAAGGACCCCGTCTCTTTCTATGAGCCTGTCAGAACTCTGTAATCCTCTGGGGAGGGTCTTCTCTCTGTTCCACCATCTACTCTAGCGCATTTGGTAGAAACACCAGATAGGGCCTTTACTGTGGCTACTCCCAGACTGTGGAGCCCCAATCCCAAGAGAGACCAAGATTGCTCCATCCCTACTTGCATTTCACAGGCAGGGGAAGGCATATCTCTGCCATCAAGCATATAGGGAATGGTGTGGATCAGGCTGCTGGGAATGTTGAGGGTGGGACTGTGAAGGGTTGTTTAGCTTTTAAATGCAAGTTCAATTGCATTGTATTCTATTTTGACTGTATTTTAACTTTTGTATCAATGACACAAATATTTAATTGTTTTTATTTGCCTGGTTTTAACTTTTATTGGGTTGTGTCATGTTATTGTTAGCTGCGTTGAGTCTGTATGGAGAGAAATGCAGGATATAAATAAAGGAGATAAATAAAGAACAAGAATAATGCTTCTTTTTATAGACTGGGCTAGGGAACAACAAATTAGACACACAACACCATCTAATATAACCTAAAACATACTTCAAAGACAATAAATACATGTTTTAAAATTCACAATTTAAAAATAATCTTAATATGCCTGTTGGAAGAGACTGGTCTTTACTGCTGCTTTAACCTAAAACAGCATATAAAGCCGATAAATTTCCTCCAGCAGGCCATTTCCACAATCTGGAGGATTCTTGAAGAAACCATTGTCTGGATAACAGTTGTCAGCCTAGTTTTGGTTGGCTAAAGTAAATGTTTCCCAGAGGACATAAGTATATGGGTTGGGTTTATTAGGAGAATGAGATTCTATAGGTAGCAGGGACCCAAACCATGTAAGGCGTTTAAAGTAACAACCTACATTTTTCACCCTGTCCAGAGACTAATTGGCAGCCAGTGGAGTGACATTAATCTTAGTGTATGTAATACAATCATTTCTAGATGTGTCAGTAACCCAAGTTCTGTTGTGCTGGACTTCCCAGACTGGCTTCTTAAGATCTTTCCCTGCAGTCTCCCAGACCTCTTAGCCTCTCCCTTCAAAGGGGGATGTCTCAGTTTTCTTCCTGTTCATCCCAGGACATTTTGCTTCCTGAGACAGAGGAGCAAACACACACAGACCTTCCTCTCCCCAATCAACTTGCACAGTATCCAAAGCCAGCCAAGTCATTTTGTTACCACTTTATTTCATCCCTCTGGCTGTAAAAACATAACTCAAATAATCTAAACAATTCTCAGTTCTGCTATTTTATTTTCTACTTAAAGCATTTTGACTTTAATAAGAATGTGGACTAAAATGCAGAGGTGCAGTTCTTTGCTAATTTTGCTTTCTAAGGAAACGGTGAGTAATCTTTGTAACAGTCTTTGCACTTCAAGAAATCTTGAAAACGAATATTCACAGTCTAGCAGGTATTTGCCACAAAATCTTTGGGTGCTTTTTGGGGGGTGAAGTGTGATGAAAGTGTTTTCTGCAGAGGAAATACATTTATCTCTGTACAAAAATGCTAGTTTTTGCATACTCACAAAAGTGTGAGTTTGTGCATTAATCTTGAACTACAAAGGTTCTTATCAATCCAAGATTCTCCTTATCAGGGTTTTCCAACACATTAGAGATATGTTTTCTACAAGGGGTTTGTGTATGTGTGAGAGAGACGGTGTAGTATTCTTTCCATCCCTACTAAAATGGTATTCATGTATTTGGCAACCTTAAGGCATTGTAGGTCTCAATGTGTAAATCCTAGATGTACAGTATACAGCTGTATCCACACACACACACCCTTTTAGGATGTGATTTGAGTGTCCCTGTACATATTTGAAGATTAACACAAAACCATTCTTAAGTTATAAAGTGTAGCTCATTTTGGTGGCATATATATTTTCTCATTAATTTCACTGAAACAAATGACAAACTCAAAGTTCAAAGTTATGAAATATCCTATTTATGACTTAGAGTTCACTGATATTCCTTTAACTTTTATTTCATTGATAATTCTGGGACTGTAGCTGAAAGTCTGCAACTTAATGAGCTGATGTTATTACTCATACCGTGTGAGCATCTGGAATCAGTTTGGCCTGTGAGCCCAGAGCGCCAAAAACCACCTGTAATGCATTAAGTTGCAGCCCAGTACCAGCTACAAGGATTTGAAAAACTCAGTCTGCATAAATACTAACCTGTGAGAACGTAATTGGAGAAGTGATATTTAAGAACTGATAGTTTGCCAGAAACTCCTATACCCAGGGGAATGGACACACAGGCTTAAAGTTTAAAGCCAAAAGGTTTTCAGTTTCGACATTGTGCTTCAAGAAAATCATTGCATATGGATATTGTTTAACCTCCATACCACCAGACCTGTCCAAATACTTCAAGCTTCTCAACAGGATGTTTCAGGTCCATTGTTCTTCTTTGGCAGATGATTCTTATCTTTGGGGTGGTTAAATGTGGCAGATCACCATGTTCAGAATCATCTTTGAAGTTGATCAGACCAATAAGTGATAATGGACACAAAAAGGTTTTCCACATTCTATACAACACTCACATGAACATTATATTGAACATTTTCCTCACTAATATAGTGTCTGTAATAAATACTCTACAAAACCGAACTAATGGCTCGTATATCAAAGCGAAACCTGGGCCAAGCAATGGTTCTTAACTCAAAATGGTCTTAAGTTGGAATGCTCTTACACAATACATACAGTCCTCAGGTAGGCATGAATCATCTTTTCCATAGGTAATTTTCTCAAGGTTTTTCTATAGCCAAATCCTTTCCAGCTTATTTTGATTTTGGATCATTCCACATGCAAATGAATTTCTTGCCCAGAGCAGCCTGAGGAAGTATCTTCACTGGCACTTTATGCCAAAAGGAGGGCCAAATCAGCTCCATAGTGGTTAATTGTATGATGCACAAAACTGGTTTGGCATAATGAAAGCTGAAGTCACAGACTCTAATCCCATTAACAGAAATTGTGGGATACTCTGGAACTTTCCCAAAATTCTGGAGTAACCTGTGACTTCAGACACATGTAATCAACCTTTAAGGTTTATATTTGGGAAGCAACCATGGTTGGTTACATTGCCATCCTGCTTTACCCAGGCTCAGGCAAACCAGGACAGAGGATGGCACCTATCTTGCCTCCTTGATCTGCTGTTTGCAGTGCCTACCAGTAACAAAAATAAAACTGTTCATCACTTGGTGCCTGGAGTGACAATATCCAGGGCCATTTTCATGCCCGGTGATCACTGCTAACAGCAGATCAAGAATGAGTTAAGGTAGTGGTCAAGTGGTGCCAAACCGGTTGCAGTATTGCTTATCTATGCAGCCACTAGCTAGAGCTAGGGTGGTTCAGTGGAATACAGTATACCTATCATCCATCCCTTTCAGCTGGCTCAAGGGTGTAGAGTGTATCCCCTAGTGATGCTGACCCTGAGTGACCCCATTTTGGATGCACTGTCAATAATAAAATCCAATACAGATTCACCACAGTAATAGCAGCTACTGTAAGATATCATGTAAGAAATCTAAGAGACAGTATGGTTTAGTGGTTGAAATGTTCTATTAGAATTCTGAGGAAAAACAATGACAAATTCCCACTGAACAAATCTGACCAATGAAAACTTTTATAGTTTGAATTTAAAACTTCCATATGACAGAAACTACTTGAAGGCACACAACAACATGATAACATTAATATTGTCACTCCAAACACCTAGCACCAGAGAGCTAGATGGCGATATACATTTGGCTCTCCACATTTAATAATGTTAGGGGCACAAGATTTCTATGCAAATGAAAAATATTGTTATATTTTTGACCTGAGAAAACACTTCTCTAAGAACCTCTAGATTCTGTAGCATGGCTCTATGGTCAACATTTCCTGGTAGTATACCATACAGAGACACTGGAGGACCCAGAGATTGCTAAAAAGAAGATTTTAATCCAATCTTCAATAATTGAATCCACGAAAGTTAATATGGAGGGCCAACTGTAGCTCTAGATCTATGCCGTGTGCATATATGATATAAAGAACTGGTTGTTCCTTTCAAATTACAGATAGAATCATGCCAGTCAGGAGGTTCAACTTTAAGCATCTAGACACCATGTCTAGTTTATATGTAGTAAGATTAGAGATGTCAGAGACCTCATGCCATATTTCACAAGACATTTTGTAAATTCCCTTACAAAATCAGCACTGTGCATTCAAGCTTCAGGGTTATAACTACAGTATTTTCAAGCAAACAACAGTGCAGGAACTCAGAGCCTCAAATACCAGGAATCTCTCCCAGTCCATTCAAATGAATGAGCATGTGATTCATATGCTTTATGACACACAATTCATTGTATCCGGAAAAGAGCCAGTATATGCTTAATACTAGTATGCATGATTCCATAAAAATGATCTCACAAGATTCATTATCAAATTGAGATTACATTTATGAATAGCTTAAGTTTACCAATGGGAATAAATTTGGCTGTCTGGAAGGGTTACCTACCTCTTTCCCTATTTATATATCCTTCAGGATTATCAAGAGAAGCATTGGTAGACACAGAGTATTCGATCCTTGGAACTCATTTTTCAGCACTCGGATTTTGAGGCTAAATTTCAAAATTGAACTGAGGCCAGTGAGGAAAGAAAAATAAGGAAATTCTTGTAGATTAACTAGATAAGTACAGTGTATTGCCCTTTCAAGCTTTAAATTAAAATGTTGGCCTCCAGGGTTGTAGCCATTACAAACTGACACACCCCAATGTTTTATTTCTGCATTCCTATTTAATATAAATATATTCCAAATACACCAGAGTGGCATATTGCCAGAAATAAATAGCAAAATATGTCCTGCATCGTGAGGAACTGACTTTTAGATGTGCTTGACGTTACCCTTTCTATAGACCACACATTTTTTACTTCCAAGAACAGGATCTGAAGCTGTGTCCAGCCTTGCTACCTTGTACCATCTCTGTATTCAAAAAAATTATTTCCTCCCTTCTTACCAAATTTGCAAACTTTAAAGCAAGATAAGAACAATATTTCCCTAAAGAGGCCATCACATTTATGGTAACTCAGCTTTATGGCAGTATAAAAATATAATGTTTAGCACTACATCCAGAACTACAAATCAAAGATGGCCTACAATTTACTCCTTGGAAAGATTATTCATTTCTATTTGTTTCCATTTCATATCCGGGGATTGTTAACCTGTGTTCCATAAACTCTAGGAGATCCATATCACTGGTAGCAATCCATATCGGTCTGACTTTGAAAATTGTGTTTAAGGGCTTCATCACACTAGAGCATCTTTCAACGTTAAAACCAGTTGCTGCCTCCTACAGAGTTCTGGAGTTTGTAGTTTAGGGAGGCCCAAAACCTCTCCAGTTGTGTAGTTTAAAGGCCACTTCCTAAACTACAAACTCCAGAATTCTGCAGAGGACAGCAACTGGATTTAAAGTCGATAGATGCTCTAGTGTGATGGGGTCCTAAGTATATTTTTTTGAGGAAGGGGATATACAGTGTTCCCTCACTACTTCGCGGTTCACTTTTCACGGATTCGCTGTTTCATGGTTTTTCAATAAACTCTAAAAGACTATTTTAAATCATAAAAAATTACAATGTACAGCCTAAGGAAGGGAGGAAGAAGAAACCAAAGGGAGAGAAAAGGAGCCCAAGCAGCAACAGGAGGAGAAGGAGGTGATTTATCAACACACGATTGGTTGATAAAGACTTAAAATAGTGTATAACTAGTAAAATAATGTTTAAATATTAAAATAAATATAGTGTCCCTACTTCATGGATTTTCACTTATTGCGGGTGGTTCTGAAACCTAACCCCCACAATAAGTGAGGGAACACTGTACACATTTTCATCTTAAAGGAGTTTCTTTCAGTACTACTACCACCACCACTCCTAAACAAAAAGATGAAGAAACACTGCCATAAACTCTGACAGAAACTAGATTCATTTAGGGTGAATGCATAAATGGAATGACACTATAAAATAGCCAGAGTGCTGTAGGGATTTGAGGATTGGGCTGCAACTCCAGAGACTGGGGTTTGATTCCCTGCTCAGCCATAAAAACCCACTAAATGACCTTGGGCCGAGTCACATACAGCATAGTCTTTAAATGACTGATCTGGCCATGATGACACAGGTCTTAATTACATCAAAATTTGATTAGAAACTACCAACAGATTCTAGGTGCTGTAGGCTATATTTCTGAAGAAGATCCTGGCAATACCATGTCTGCGTATTGCTTGCCTACCTAAGAAAATCCTATGAAATTAATGAAGTCAGCATAAATGGATAGGCTACTTGATGGCACAGACACACACAATGCATGATATATGAGGTTGGCTTTGAAGAGCTTCCACTGACCTAGGGAGGACATGTTCCACCCTTCTGAAACTTTGGTGTGAAGTTGTCTGCTATTAATCTGGTCTTTAGTGTCAAATTTGCCATATTAAGCATTCAAGGAAGACACAACCATTTTGCAGCAATCTGTGTCTGCATTGCTCTGCATAGCATTCCAAGACCAGATCTCTTTGCTGTGTAATATTTCACCTGCAGTCCTGTCAAACTTTGATAAAAGATAATACAAAACAGTTGCCTCATCCAACAATTTCAGCTGTAAATGTTTTAGTCTCAAACTTACTGTACCAAAAGGCCTCAGTCTTCTCCCAAAAAGAGATTGGTGTTTAACTTAATCAATACAGAGCAGACAAAGTAATAGGGGAAATGCAACCCAAAATATGTAAGATATATTGACAAGCTGGAGTGTCCAGAGGAGGGCGACTCAAATGACCAAAGATCTGGAAATCAGACCCTATGAGAAGTATCTTAAAGAACTGGGTATGTTTAGCCTGCAGAAGAGAAGGTTGAGAGGAGACATAATAGCCATGTACAAATGTGTGAAAGGGTATAATAAGGAAGAGGGAGCAGGCTTGATTTCTTCTGCCTTGGAAACTAGTGCTTGGAGCAATGGGTTCAAATGACAAGAAAGGAGATTCCACCTGAACATTAGGAAGAACTTCCTGACCATATGAGCTGTTCAACAGTGGAACTCTCTGCCTTGGAGTGTGGGGGAAGCTACTTCCTTGGAAACTTTTAAACAGAGGCTGGATGGTCATCTGTCAGGGATACTTTGATTGTGCTTTTCCTGCATGGCAGTGGGTTAGACTAGATGGCCCATGTGGTCTCTGCCAACTCTGTGATTCTATGATTCTAAGTCTATAAAACCTAATTTTAAAAAGTAAATGAGTCAACACAGCCTAATGTACATTATATAGTTACAACCTGAAGAAACTGCAATAAAAATATTTCCAGACTGGTTTATAGGGCACAGATGTCTACTTCCTAGAGTCATTGCTGGAATTATTACCTGGCTGGCAACCTAAATGAGACCCTAAACAGACATGGAGATTCTGTTTTTCAGGTTCTTTTAATTACTTACTCCTATCCTAGATCAAAATTAAGACCATGGGAAGCAGGTCATGAGTACATAGACCATATGGCAAATGCCATTCCATCTAGAATGTTTACATGTTTGATTAGCAATATTATCAATTGAATTCACCAGTAGCTGAAGCCAAGACTCCTGGAAACATTCTTTGTGACTGAAGTGTATTAGCCAGTTAAAATATTTGTTTCTTGGATGAAATGAAGCCAAAGTACTACCCCCGTATTTGGCAACTCATCTGCAGTCTGTTGTGTTAGTAGCTGGTTTCCCATCAAAAATTCTCTCTTTTCTCCAAAGCAGAGAATTATTTGCCATTGTTTTAATAAGAGCTGTTGCAAAGGGTTTTTCCCCTCTGGGCTGCTTCTTCAAATGAAATGTAGCATCTCAAATCTGTAAATGAAGCATGATATTGTGATTTTCTTAGTTGTTAACAAGGATGCATAAATGAGAATGGATCTATTCAGTGTCTCACTTTGAATTGTCTCATCATAACATTTTCATGGTTAAAGACATTCAGAAGTAGTATACTGGTGCCTCCTTCTGTGCAGTACTAACAAATATTAACTACGATGCTCCTGTCATTGTCTCTGAGAGATCATCCACCAGTGTCACCTTGGACTACTATAACTGACCACAACTGATGGCTGAGTATGATGGTTTTCCAGCGGTAAGTCTTGCAGTCTCATCACACAAGGTCTTGGATCCACTTTCAATCCAGTTCCTACCTCCTGTACAGAACATTTTTTTCATTCAACAAATATTGGCCAGAACAAATAGGCTAACAATTTAAACACATACACACCATTTCATTAAATTGCAACATGCAGAAATTTGAAGAAATAAAAATGCAGTCCTCTTTTATTGGTCACTCAGTGAATCAAATATAAACATCCTCTAACTATAGATAACCAAAGAAAAGGAAACATTGGTGCAAAATAGAAAGGCCTTCAGAACAGAACAGGGAAGCAGTTGGGCGAGAAGAGACAGTCTGTTCTGAAATTTGAAAAGCTTTATTTTTCTTTCTTTGTAATTTAAACATGAAGTATTGCAGGAAGTTATTTTCAACTCTAATTAAAAATTGGCCTTGCATGGAAAGGTCTTTAGTTCTAACTTTCCACTTGGATCAAGTTTTCACAGCTGTGGATTATGGGGTTTATGGGGTTTTAAAAAAAGAAACACACTTATAAAGTGTCTTGCTGAAGCTCATGTGTGTTACTTTACACAGACATGATTTCAGTCCTGTGCTATATGCACAAAAGCCACCAATTCTGGATAAACATAAAGCATACCTGAGTCTCTTCTACTTCTATTTCTCATTATTTGTGCTATTCATAAAACATGAGCAAATATACTTCCCTCATTATTATTTTACATTTGAAAGTGGAGTATAACATGAAGATAAATTATGAACATAATACCTCAAATCTGAAATCTCTCTTGTTTTGTTTTGGGAAAGACAGCTGATTCTTGATGGAAAATGCAAGGGTTGCTCTGACCATTTTAACCTGAACTGTAATGCTATTCATTATTTCACTGTTGATATCTTGACTTTTGGAATGACAGTTTCAAGCTTCACAACAACAAATAACATTTTTTCTTAGAAATAGACTGTTGTGGTTTGACTGGAATCCCAAAAACACTTTACACACACACACACACACACACACACACACACAGAGAGAGGCTTATTTTCTCCCTTTTTGGCAGAAAAGACCTAAGGACGTTTTACAAGTAAATCTGTTCCATTTATGAAAATTTGTGAAGAGCTGTCAGGGGGGAGGAAGAGAATCTGCCCATTTTCTTAAAAATGCAACTAACAAAATGAACTGAAGAAGCACTGAGCCATTTTAGGACAAATGTATAAACATATAGTTTACCATAAAAGCAATCCTTGCAAGAAATACTGGGAGTGTTTGGAGGTACCCTTTCCTATCTTCTTGGCTGGCTACTGTGAAAGATCTCCATTTAAGTAAAAGGGATGGCTTGGGGTATGTGAAAAGAATTGAGGTATCAATTGTGCTTGAAATAGGTGGTCTTTTCCTGTGCCTACTATTTATGAGCTACCTTTCAGCCTAGAAAGTTCTCCCAAAGTGATTCAACATTTCAAACGTAATAGCGGGGGTAGAATTGCCTGCTCCCCTGATGTTTTCAGATTGCAACTAGTGAGAAATGCCAACTGTGAGGACCTTTGGTCCCAAGACAAAACAACTGCACAATTCCTACACCTACTTTTAAAAATGCTTGTAGCCGAGAAAATTAAGAACAGAAAATCATGTTTTTAAAGAAGAGGAAGAGGAGAAGGGGGAAGAATTAATAAATTTGAAATTAGCTAAAACTGTGCAGAAAAAAACAAGGATCAACATTAAATTAAATGAAGAAAGAGACTTATATTAATACGAAGAAAGTGTACAATTTGGGTGCCATGAGACAGAAGACCCTGTGTTTTGTTCCCACCAACCTAGCCTACCACAGAAGCAGAAAATACAGAGCATCTTCGAGCCCTTCCAGACAGGGCTGAAAATGTGGTTCCTGTCAAAATGACACCTCCAGTTTAAAAAAAAAAAAAGGATTAATTTGGGACAAAATAGGAAAACCCTGCTTTGTCCCAAATTAATTAGACACCCCATTAGACCCGGTCCTTCCTGAAAGGTCTGAGTCTAATGGGGTTTGGGCCCTGTGGGGACTCACTCCCAGGTAGTCCCAGGACTACCCAGGAGTCCATCGCCACAGCCCATCTTGGTTCTTCAGGCCCCGTTTGCCTGGAGAACTGAGGAGGGCACACACATCCTCCCCAATCCCCCCTCAAAAAAAAAAATAAAGGAAAATATACCAGGCCACCAATAGTCTTCTCCAGATTTAAGCCCTGTCTTGAAGCACCCTTTCAAAACAGATTTTAACCTAAGGACAGAGTTATGGGAATATTCTTGCAAATCTTTTTCTTATGTTCTTCCATCTTAAGATGGAAAATAATATAACAGCTGCCCTTCCAGTACCCTGAAAAAAAAATCCCACAAAAAATCCCAAAAGTATTCAAGTCATCTTGGATTGAATCAGATACAGCAATCTAAAAATAGAGTACATGGTAAATTGATATACAGTACTTAATTTATAAAAGATTGATATGATGAATAGGGTGACTATGGGAATTTTGCTACAAAAAGCTAACTTTTCCGAGATGTGTTCTGTGCATAGATTAGGAAGTACCTGCACTTTGGGAAACTGGGAGGATACCTACACTGAACATTTACTATGAAAGCAACCTGATTAAGCTCCATGGTGTCCAAACTACTGATCTGGGATAATGAGGGACAAGGCCACTTGCATTGACTAAAGTTTCAGCATACTCAGAATTCTGGCACAGAACTCTTTGGGCCCATGTAAATAGTTGGACCAGTTCCAAGACAAAGCCAGCTACAAGTTTGCAATGCCATCCTGTGTTTCCTGGGCTCAAGTGGTCAGGGACACAGGATGGTACTTACCACCCCTTTCCATTCTCCATGTCGTAGCAGTCTCTGCATGCAACATGAGTCTTGCCAGGCAACCCTCACCTTGAGTGACATCACCCAGAGCAACTAGGGAAGGGTGGGTGGAGCGGAGAGGGTGATTCCTTCTCTCTACCCTCCCTCCTTCATTGTCATCCTGTCATCCCAGCTCACATCACTCCAGGCAACAGGCGACAGGTAACTGGCAGGACCCATGTCTCACTCAGACATGGAGAATGAGAGGCAACAGTAAGGGTGGCTGCTCAACACCCCTGAATGGTTGGGACTCCCTCTGGCCTCTGCAATGTCATGTGGTGGTGACTGTGTAAACCAGGGGTCCTCAAACTTTTAAAGCAGAGGGCCGGTCCACAATCCTTGAGACTGTGGAGGGGCCAAATTATTATTTTAAAAAAAACCGAACAAATTCCTATGCACACTGCACGTGTCTTATTTGTAGTGCAAAACAATGAAAGAACAATACAATATTTAAAAATGAAAACAATTGTAACCAACACAAACCTATCAGGATTTCAATGGGAAGTGTGGGCCTGCTTCTGGCCAATGAGATAGTCAAGTTAATTAGGATTGTTATTGTTGTGTGCCTTCAAGTCATTTCAGACTTTGGGTGAGCTTAAGTCTAAAATTATTTATTTATTCATTTACTACATTTATTTACTACATTTATATCCCGCCCTTCTCACCCCGAAGGGGACTCAGAGCAGCTGTATAATATAATACAATATATTATATTATTAGCATAGCACAATATTAGCATTATATATTACTATACATTGAACTAATATTACCCTATACTGTAATATGTAATATATAACATATAATTTAATATTATTATATGGTATTATTATTAGTATTATATTGTATAACATTATAATATTTTATCAATATTATATGTATATATAATATATTATACTATTAAAACTGATATAAAAATATTATATTATAAAATGGAGGGCTGGGGCCAGGTAAATGACCTTGGAGGGCCGCATCCGGCCCCCGGGCCTTAGTTTGGGGACCCCTGGTGTAAACCATCCCAGGGCTGACCCAGCATATTCCATGGCAGATAAAGGGTCAGTGTATATCTGTCTTAGGACATGCTTACATTTTCAGCAATTGCAATGTTTTATTACTAGTTTTTTTTATAGAAGGAAATAATATACAAATTTAAATTAAATATCAACCCAGTAGGATCTGGGTGTTACCAAGAGAACCATCTGTTCTCATTGTTTTTCTATAAGAATAATTAAATGAGTACATGTTGTCCACCCAAGACTGAAACCTCCAGCCAATGTGATTTACTAGACCAAGTCCCTGTGTGTCCCCATATTAAGTCAGATTTGCATTAACATAATATTTAAGCCATGACATTAAACAAATAAACAACAGTGTTTTCATCTTTTCATGGTATTCCTTAACAACTTTAAAATGCTAAATATGCGCACACTTCCAAAATATTTGGAACATTTCTGTTTTTTTAAGAGATGAATATATATATTTCAGCAATGGTGATTTATTGTTAATTTGGACTGGACCTCATGAAGGCACATACTGTGGCAGAGAGAGCAGCGTTGGCACACTTCAGATCATGTGTAAGAACATCAAAATCAAAGTACTATTCTCCACCACCATTTTGCACAAAAAATAAAACTCCATAAGGCTTCCTGTGGTCAAACCAAAGTCATAAGCTGCCAAAACAAATCCCTGACAAAATTGTGAAATTGAACTCTTTTCAGAATGGACACATATATTTCATAGATGTATTGTAATGATTTTTTTTTGTTGCTAACTAGAAGTCCATCTTGACAGAAATGGGGAATTGGTTTTTCTAGTGATTTCATTTTGCTTCTCTGGCAAGGCCTCAAAGAGAATTCCTGATAGAGCAAGTGTCTAAAATTTGACCCTCCTCATATTAGACTTGCCACACAACTTTATGTGCATTAACTCAGAAGAAATATCTTACAGGGTTCAGTTGTGAGTAAATAGGGATGGGAAGACTATTTAAAAATAATCATATAGCAAAAAACAAAAATGTTATGCCTTATATATCTTCACAATTCAATACTTATTTAGTGCAAAATTTTGTGGTTGTTTTGTGCAGAAAACAGCATTTCTGACAATAAATATTTTTCCCATTAGAGACTATATTTTTGTACATAAATATTTGCTGTGCATAAAATACTGTTTTCTTTGTAGAAGATACTGTAGTTGGGGATATATTCTGCACAACATTCACATGTGATTGCTTTGCAGAAAAAGCAGCATTTCTTGCAAAGGAAAACGTGTATTTTATTATTATTAATTAAAGTTATATATTTAAAAATTATATATATTTAATTATAAAATTAAAATTATTAAAATTGTATATTTCTGTCCAGATTATTTTCTGCGCAAAACGGCCACGTGCAAATTTTGCACAAAACAAATCTTGAACTGCAAATGTGATTTTAAAAAGACTTTCTTTCAGCAAGAAAAAAATGACTAACATTGTTTGTGGCTTCCTTAAAGAAGAAAATTAGCAAATAATTACTTCCATAGAATTAAGTGGGTTTAGGACTGCATCCAAAAATTATTGACTATGCACTATACTCATTTTGCATAGCTATTCATCCTTATTGAAAATGTTATTTTTCTTATTGAATACATTTATGGTGATGGTGAAATTGGTAAAGCGAGGTACTCCTGGCTTGGGTTAATCCATTATATTTCTATTATACATGTTCTTCCAATGGATACCTCAATAGGGTGAATAATTTGAGATTATGAGTAACAATATGAGGAGAAAGCTTATTGGTTTCTGCTTTACCAGTAGAACCACACATTCCACAAAACTAGTAGAAAGGTGATTATTTTTCTTTGACTTTATTCTAACAACTGCCACCAGCACCTCCCAAAATAAACTCATTGTTTTTCTGATTTGCTTCTGCACGGGCTTATTTGAGTTGTCCCTGAGGACAATTACAAAATTGTGGCAATGAATTTATTTATTAGTGTATATTTATTTAAGAGAGAACAGCCCACTAGGACTCATAATTTCCACCAGCAGGGAAATAAGTCCCTTCATGAACACATCTATGACACTCATAAATAAAAATGAAGGAAAAAGTGCAGGGAGTCCAAAGGAAAGACTTGATAACAAAAACAGCTCATTTAAGAACAAAAAACAGTAATTCTATATTCTGTCAAAAACACTCCTTATACCAAGTTCAGTTGGAAAACAGAGAATTCCAGAAATTTAATTTCTAGTTTCTGATCTTTGAGAGGAAACAATGAATGCTATCAATAAAAAATGTGCAACCTCTGGCATTTATCTAGTCTGATGTAGTGCTGCTAATCCTGTTGTAAACAGCATATCATATAAAACTGCAATTCCTTAGGAAAACAGCACTTTATTAATAAAAGAAGTTGCCTTCTCATGCATGCAATGGAAAATGTTTTCAATGTATTTCTCCTTCTCAGTAAAATCCTCACAAAGGATGCATTTCTAGCTGGAAGGCAGTTACATGACACTGTAAATATGACCAAAAAAAACATTACATTACCTTTCTTCTAGACCCAGCATAGAATTTGATAGATCCTCCAATACAACTCTATGGTGCTAGGGAAATTATTCCATAGAATCGCCTGAAGGACCTAGCAAATTCCTAGAGAGACCATTTTCTCTCTGGTACAGATAAGTGTTGTGGATATGGCCTCTGTAGTTGCAGGTGTTTTGTTGTATTTACTGTCTGATTCAGTCCGCACAACAGTGCTACTGAAAAACATTTGTGCCTGTGGAAGTCAGGTCTTCTCTTGGCATTGTCCCTTAAACAACAGTTCCATAGCATAATAATCTATTCTGACTCAGGCAGTAAGCTTACTCTGCTAGTATTTTGAATCATGCATATTTACATACCCACAACCCACTTATGCCCATCCACACAGGCACTATAATCTGGCTGGACACTGGCTTGAGATTGGGGTGTTTACAAAATGTACACCCCTATGTGATACCAACCCATATCCAGCTAGAACCCACATGCTTAAAAGACTCACTGGAAATTCTAGATTATGCTCTAAAATGTGCTGTTGTTGATTACTTTATAAACAGTACAAGGCTGCCAAGTGGAAGAAGTTTTCAGAGTGCTTGTCAGGACAGAGTAAATTCCAGGAGTCACAGATGAAAGCCCAATTAAGAGGTCAGCATGAAGGTAAATAAACGCCTTCCCTCCTGCAAAGAAAGGTGAGGGAACATTGGATTTCAATGCCTTTGCTTGTTCCGTGTTAACACAAGTGCTGATCAACTGTCTTCAACCAGCACTTTGCATCAGTTTGATCAGGAATCAGTGGACTTTTATAGACACTGTGGTAGCTTTGACCAGGTTCAAGGGGTGCCTGTGTAGGTGCTCTGTAGGAAACTAGATTTCTTAAATCCAAATCCTGACTCAGATTAAATGGCTGTGCAAAGGCCCTCAGATTCAAAGATAGCTTCATTGGAAATACAATGAAATGCCATACTTCTGCTTTCAGCTAAAGCCAATGGTTATGTTCCCTCAACCCCCAACTCTAGTCCTACCCCACCATTACAGTAGGGTCCTAAATAAACCATACTTTCCAAAGGAGAGTCAGCAGTCAATAGTTGAGTTGAAATAAAAAACAATGAAAAAATGCTTGCTTATGTCATAACTGAGCTTTGCTTGGCAGGAGGAGATCCCAATTCTATTGACATAATTTACCCAAGAAAACACAGATTTACCTTTCAAAGAAAAACGAAATAATTCAACCTGGTAATAAATGAGTTGTTTCTTTACACTTTCATCCCAGAGAATGTCTGGCAGCTGCAATTTCATATAACTTAGACTTCTATTTAGCTTTTGTATGACTTGTAGAGGTCATCTGGTAAGTGAAACTCTTTCTTTTAGTGGTACAGGATAAGAAAAAGACAGGAATGCTGCCTAACAAGGGATCACTATTTTACACAGTTACAGGCTCAAGAAGGTAGAACGCTGATAGATAAAGCTCCAGAATTGAAAATTCAAAGGATATTTATCAGGGCATTTTGCTTTCTGCAAAAAACATTGCAAATTGCAAATCAATTTCCGAGTTAAAATTGTTAAAATCAGCTGGGCTGGAAAAAAACTGGTAGTGATGTAGAGAGGGGAAACAGCGTACATTTATGAAGCAGCTTGAAATATTATTTTTGCAAAAGCTACAAGTTAGATAACTGACACTGTGGTCTTTGGTAAACTATTAGGTTAAAGAACAAACTGTTCCTGGATACTCTCTGACAATACCCAGAAGTGAATCAATTTGACTGAACTCTGGCATAAGTTTTCATGGGGAGAAAAGCTGAAAGAAAAAGTCCAACTCTTGCTGTTGTGCAAAATAACATCAGAACTTTTGAAATATCACTGCTTCTTAAGATGTTTTCATATGAGGCAGGCAAAATCACATTGAAGGTACCTATCTCATGATGTCATCTGAATCATGCTGCTGTTCTACTTCTGCGCAATGATTCTTCAATTTCTAGGTATTAATGGTTAAGGCTCATTAATACCTTCCAATCCAGCAATGCTCCCATCACTAACCACTTCTGTGTCAGCATGCCAGCAGAAAAGAGATATCAGGGAGCAGAATACTTCCACTTTCCTGTCTCCCTCTCACTATTCCCATGACAATTATTTTTCTTTTATTTATATTCACATTTATTTTTTGTTTTACACAATTACACAACTGTGCTAAAAATAAAAATAACAAGGGACACCAGCAGAATGGGAAGATGGGGTTACAATAATGAGAGGAAATACAATCACGTGACCTTGAATTGGCAAATGGGCACAATTGCATTAATGAAGAGAGGTATGCTATTGAGGGTGCTCAACATGTTATGTATCCACTATCAATGGCAATATAGCTGTAATGGAATAGTGGGTCTATGCGATAAAAAAACCTTAATACTCCTAAAGAACCTCAAAGATTCTCATCAAGCATACAAAAACTTATAAGGACGTCTATTTGATATGCCAAAGACAACTTTATTTGGAAGACATAACAATAACACCAGAACCAGAACCATATTCACACCTCTGCTAAGCAAGACAATTGTGTGTCAGGCAACAGCCAATTTGTTCCTCCCAGATTTTACCCAAACATACACATGTTTAGGTTCTACATGGCCATATAATCCAGATTATTAAATCATAAAATCCAAATTATCTGCTTTGAACTGGATTATATTATCTATATGAAACCGCTGGGTGAGGTCATCCGGAGTTTTGGAGTTTGGTGCCATCTCTACGCAGATGACACCCAACTCTACTACTCATTTCCACCTAACTCCAAGGAAGCCCCTCGGATACTGGACCAGTGCCTGGCCACAGTGATGTCCTGGATGAGGATGAACAAGCTGAAACTCAATCCTGACAAGACAGAGGTCCTCCAGGTCAGTCGTATGCCTAATCAGGGTATAGGGTGGCAACCTGTGCTTGATGGTGTCACACACCCCCTGAAGACACAGTTCCGCAGCTTGGGGGTCCTCCTGGATTGGGCCACTGCCTTTTCTTTTTGAAGAATCTAATTAATAAATATATTACATTAATTTTTTTAAAGAAAAAATATGAACAAAAGAAAAGAGAAAAAATAAAATTAGAATATTACTAAAACACCAATCACTCAATAATTCTATGCATCGTTTTAAAACCAATCAACCACATTTTAGATTAAAATGAAAGAGATTTGCATGCAGGCCTATGTATTTTGCTGACTCCTGTTGTGTGCGTAGTGCTTGCATTTTATCATTCACTGACATGTTTGCTGAACACCAAAGCCTGCTGTTGCTTTTCCAAGGTCCCAGTGAAAATGAAATATTGGTTCCATGAATAATCCTTCTAGCTGAAAAATATAAACAGCTAAATCCAATTGTAAGGTTGACAGTGGGGAGGGTGGGAAACTGAAAGGCCTTATCTCTTTTCTTCATAGACTATAGAAATGTTTCAAATTCATGTCAACAAAAATATGGGGGATGCACTTGTTTTGTACATTTGTCTTGTAAGTGTTGCTAATTGAGGATGGACATATCTCCCTGTTCTGTTTTCTTCCTTTCTTCTGTTTTTATAGTTCCTTTTGACTATACGAAGAAAAGTTTGAATTCTGAAAAAATCTAAATAAGAACCCTGGAATATCGGGAATTGTACCCATATTGAAATTCTCCACAAAAACAGAAACACAAATCTCTGCTTTAGATACATTAGGGACCTAATCACAAAGGCCCATGGATTCTCCAGACATCATGGCAAATCCATGGGGTCCTGATGGGGGGCATGGAGAACCTGTCACTCCACACACCACATCACTCACCTTACTTTAATCCCCATCCCATGGGTGGAAATTACACTTCTCCCCAGTGCTCCTAAGGCGATACGGGAAGCCTTTTGTGTTGCCACTGTGGCAGCGTACACACTTGCTCTCCTCTTTTGGCATGGAGACCAGCCAGAAGTCCCTGTGTGTCATATAATGGATTCCATGTTGAAAGTAGAGAGCAAGTTGTGTATAATGGGCAAATCAGTCTGTCTGATGAGGTTGTAGGCTACAATTTTCCTTTCCAAAAGTCTGTTATTCTGTATTTAGGATAAACAAAGTGGTCAAGTCTGGGCAGTAATAAACTGAAAGTGAGTACCGTATGTTATTGAAGAAAGTGACACTAAAATTACACCTTAAACTTTTTCATAGGCTGGATCTACACTGCCATATAATCCAGTTTCAGAATGCAGATTAACTGCATTGAGCTGGATTATATGAGTCCAAACTGCCATATAATTCAATTCAATGCAGCTAATCTGCATTCTGAAACTGGATTATATGGCAATGTAGATCTGGCCAAAGTGGGTTGTCTGTATATATATAGTGTATATCTGCCTACAGATGCGGGAAAAAAATCAATACATTTGGATTAAGACTCTGGAAACCAGGGCTCAAATCTCTGCTCAGACATAGAAATCCACTGGATGACCTTGGCAAGCCTCATTCTCCCAGCCTCAAATGAAGGCAAAAGCTAACCTTCTCTGAATGAATTTTGCCAAGAAACTTCTGTGATAGATTTGCCTTACAATTGCCATGAATCAGAAATTACTTGAAGACATGCAATAACAACATATTGAATTGAACAATTTTTTTGGAGTTTGCTTATAATATATTACTCGTTTGCATTATTCATGTGACTTTGTTTATTTATTTTGCATTTAAAGAGCTTTTTGAAATTAAATTTGGATATATTAACACATGCCCACTAAATTCCCCACTGAACCAGTGTTAATTTAGTTATGCTGAAAGAATGATGCTATAAAAATATTCTTTCAAAATATTAAACTTGCAGTTCTTGAGCTGGCAGAATCTCTATATACAAAATTCCTCACTGATGATATTTTCTGATCTTGGCTCCCTTTAAGAACAAAGGCTAATTTCCAACTATCTGTAGGCTAAGGGTTATGACTCGGTCACCCATAGCGAAGCACATATTTCTTTGTTGCCCCAAGAGAAAACATTAGATCACGGAGTATCAAAAAAACATACCATGGAGTAATGATACCTTCAACTCCATTTTACACTGGGAATATATTCCCTTACAATTTGTTCTTCATATCTTTAATAAAAAGCCATTTTTTGAATCCATGTGGGAATTGCCATGAGACTCTGAAGCCCACCTTGAACAAATTATCCACCCTCAGCCTAACCTACCTCTCAAAATGGACAGGAGGATAAAATGAGAATGGGATTACTATACCAGTATGTCTGCAAAAGAATGCCCCAATGTTTTGGGACCAATATCTGTTTTTACCAATTAGGTTCAACTATGATTTTCTTCACTAATAACTTGTCATGAACTCACAGCCAATCTCTTGTGGACTAGCAGCGGTTCACTTTGAAAAGCACTGATGTTCACTACCTTGAGCTCTTTGGATGAAAGGCAGATAAATGAGGAAATGCTATAAATACATTTAATCGTAAGACTACGATTTACATTGATACCTTGTGTTGCTTTGGAGGGGAAAGATGAACGATAGAAAGATTCGGAATTTCTTACAGTACTATTAATAGATGTTGTTGGACTGCAAATCCCAGCACTCCTTGCCTTGGGAGATCACGGAGAAAAAAATATAGATAATGGCAGTGACTTGTTATCAAATATTACATTGGACACAAAGAAGGTGTAAATATTTTTACTCCCCGAAGGCCTGAGTGGAGGATAAGCTGCCATGGGTTTTAATTCTGCATTTTCAGCTAAATAATGTTACAAAACTTCCCTAAGCCTCAAAACAGCTGTCAATGTTAAAAACTTGCTTATAGAATTCATGGAATCTCCTTCTCCAGAGACTCTAGACAAGCATCTGTATGAACATTTTACATCTGGCATGTGATTTAGGGACATTTAGGGAATTGGATCAAGGAATGTGGTTTCTTCTAGCCAAACTGTCGCACTGTTCCATGATTATATTATTCTAAACCCATTAAGCATTTTTGACCCAGTTCTCTAGTATAATATAGATAATTTCTGGGATTGAGAGTGTATGACCCACTTAAAGTCATTCAATGGGTTTTCATGGCCGAGCAGGAAATCAAACCTGGTCTCCGAAATCGTAGTCCAGCACTCAAGCCACTACAGCACAAAGACTCTCTTGGCCATGATTAGCAGGTATTATTTCTTCTTTCTGGACTGGCAGCCTAGCAAAGTGCCAGAAGGAGAAATGAACATTCTCTCTCCTTGTGCAGTTCAGAGGACCTACATCCACAATTTATATTGTGAAAAATGTCATACATCTAGGTAAATATTCCTATTTGCTATATATTGACATATAGAATTTATGGAATCTTCTTCTCCAGGGTCTTAGAACAAGCATGTGCATGAATGGTTTACATCTGGCATGTGGTTTACATTAAGAAAAATGGATCAGTAGATGGACCAGGATTTCTTGATTGTGTGTGTATGTATTGTGACGTATAGAATTCATGGAATTTCAGGGTGTTTGATCCCAAACAAAACCACAGAAATGTGGGGAGAAATGTTGAGCCCCATACCCTACATTTGAGTCCTAATTCAGATCAGAAAGTAATGTGTGTTGTAATATAAAAGAAATGGTAAGTGTAGGAAATTGGTCCTACACAACTTCAATATTAGAAATAGCAATACCCCATAACTCATGACAGATCATGTTAATCTTTCTCGACTGCTATCAGTGATCTTCACTTAACAATTCTAGAACAAAGAAATTTCCAGGGAAGATTAAGAACAGCTGAATTTGGATATACAGTATTCACAAATTCCAATCCATCAGTTGAGGAATGAAGAGATCTAATGCTTTCTTGGCATGCTAAATATATTAACACACATGTCCCCACAATTATACATGTAGCAAGGGGATTTTTTTTCTGAAGAAATTACTGGTTTCAAGGGAACTGAGTGAGAAGATTTAGTGCTAGCACATTTCAAGATCATCTCCCTAAGAAAGGTCGATAAGATTACAGTTTGCATCTTTCTCTTTCAAATTGTGTTCTACTTTCTCTCTAACAACCACCATGCACCCAATGCTTTAATATGACCTCCATTATTGTGTCTAAGGAAGTGGATGGAAACCCATAAAAGCTCACACTAAAGTAAACCACTTAGTCTTTGGCTCTCCTCACACGCACTGCCAGAATTGCCAAGGATTGCCACAGATTGCAACGACTGCAGCGGTACCTGCCCAGGAGCATGGGGACTTGTCATCCATAGCCCACACAGTCCTGGCTTCCCCCCTACCTCATCACATGGAAAGAAACATCAGGCAGTCATCAGTAGATTTAGATGGAAAGACTTGGTACCTCCCATCTTTCACTGCTGACAATTTTTTGGTGGTGGCAGGGATTTTTTTGCAGTTTTGCCCAAGAGACACCCCAGAAATACTTCTCTGGGGTGTGATGGAAGCCAGCGGGCTCAGCCAGAGTTGTCCTGGGCCTCACTAAACTACAAACAACAGAATTCTGCAGGAAACAGCAACTGAAGTTAAAGTGGATAGGTGCTCTTGTGCAGGGGTCCCCAAACTATGGCCCATGGGCCACATGTGGCCCATCAAAGCCATTTATCCGGCCCCTGTGGTGGTGGCTCCCTCCTCCTCCGCCGAGCAAGGTGCGTGCAGCATGAAGGAGGTGGGAAAGGCACGCGCCTTTCCCTCCTCCCTAGCCCAGCGGGCATGGGGAGACGGGAAGAGGGAAAGATGTGCACCTTTCCCACCTCCTCACTCACACTGCACGTGCCTTTCCCATCTCCTCCCTAATGCCGCATGTGCCTTTCCCGCCTCCTCCCTCACCCGGTGCACATCTTCCCAAGCTTTGCTTGTGTTTATAATGGTATTTTAATTATTACTATTTAATTAATAATTAATTATTAAGGGGTGCTCCATTAGTGCTTTTGGTGCACAAAGGCAAAAGGGGGTTAGACTAAATGGTCCAAGGGGTCTCTTCCAACCTTCTTTTTTATTATTATTATTATTATTATTATTATTATTATTATTATTATTATTATTAATATTGAGGCTGGGTGAGCATCTGTCAGCGGTGCTTTGCTTGTGTTTTTGGTGCACAGAGGCAGAAGGGGGTTGGACTAAATGGCCCAAGAGATCTCTTCCAACCCTCTTTATTGTTTTGATGATGATGATGATGATGATGATTATTATTATTATTAACATTGAGGATGTATTTGTTCCCATTTTGTTTTTTTTACTTCAAAATAAGATCACATCAAAATAAGATGCGCAGAGTGCATTGGAATTTGTTCATATTTTTTAAACTATAGTCTGGCCCTCAAACAGTCTGAGGGAACATGAACTGACCCCCTGTTTAAAAAGTTTGGGACCCCTACTCTAGTGTGATGAAGTCCTGGTTAAGATATTCCAGATGATGGTCTAGATCTTTAATGGGTTGCATGGAACATAGCCACTCTGCACACACAGTTCCATGCCTTTGGCGAAATGTGATAAATAGTATTGAATCTCTCAAGAAGAGCACTCCAACCGGCAGGACTGATGCTGAAGAATCCATTCCATAACCACCCATAGAGAGAGAGAGAGGGTGTAGCAGAGAGTGAAATAAGTGTAGTCTTCTCTATAAAACACACTGAAGTAGTAATATTTAGAAATTACTTATTCACAAATAAACACATGATCTAATGGGAGTGAAAGAGGGAAAAAGAAAATGGCTGTGAATTTGAGTGGAGCAGGAAGAGGTGTGGTAAAGCAAACAAATGGGAAGTTGGGTTGTTGTATGTTTTCCAGGCTGTATGGCCATGCTCCAGAAGTATTCTCTCCTGATGTTTTGCCCACATCTATGGCAGGGATCCTCAGAGGATGGGAAGTTACCACAATGCAAACCAGCAATTATTTATAAAAATTGGGAGGAGATGTTAACTAACTCTAACATCTCCTCCCAGTGCAACACGGCAGTCAAGTCTCATGGGGTCACTGCTGCTGCTGTTAAATGAACACAGTTGGGAGGGATGGAGATGACTGGGCAGCAGGATGTCCTTGTCTGTTCCCTCCACAGTCAGAGGAATGATAGTATTATGGTTCTCTTGGGTGCCAACTGCAGGAAAATAGAAAGACAGCCCAGTTGCTTCCCTCTCATTCCCTTGTAATAGCAGTCCAACAAGAGGAAAGGTTTTGGATCGTGCACGCGAGGTTATATCACTAACAAGAATCTAGCCTTTATGTTTGGTTTAATAAATCATTGCCTCATAAATTTTGGGCTACATTCAAAATATTTCTGAGAACCAGCTCTACATGTATTGCCGCAGTGGCAAATCCAGAGAGAACTGCCTACTAGGAGAGGGAACAGATACTGGATGTAGAGTAAAATTTTCAGTAAACTCAGCCAGGCTGAATATATTTTTGTATGCAGTTTCAGAAAAAAATAAGGAATGAGGAGGGCGGGGTGATAATTCAAACTTTGCAGTGCCAGTTGCATAAACTAGCTAATCAAGTAGATTAACAAGGTTTTATTCACCATCTTTTCAATTTAAAGAATATTTTATCAGTAATCTAATAATTTTTAGTTGTTAGAACTACTACAAAAATAGGGTAAAAAGATCCAAGTTTTAGTTTGCATCAATATTATACTATTCACATTTCAATCTGAACTGGAGGAAGTGTGAGTTTTACAGAAAAAGGCATTTTTCAGAATTTTGAAAGATGTTAATATGTGGTGGTAGACACTTTTGGCTACACAATACACAAAATAATGCTTAAATATGAACCTGGACTAGAATAAGTGAAATACTATATAATATATGGGACACATCATTTAGATCAGTGGTTCTCAACCTGTGGGTCCTCATGTGTTTTGGCCTATAATTCCCAGAAATCCAGCCAGTTTACTAGCTTTCAGGATTTCTGGGAGTTGAAGGCCAAAACATCTGGCAACCCACAGATTGAGAACCACTGATGTAGATGATACGATCACTCTGCAAGTGTGGGAATGTTTATAGTTTACATGACTAATTTCCTGCTAATGTAAATTTGATACATATTTTAAAATATCTAGATCAGTGGTTCTCAAACTTATTTGGCCTACTGCCCCCTTTCCATAAAAAATATTGCTCAGCGCCCCCTGGAAATTAATTTTTTAAAATTTTAATAGCAATTAAACAGAAAGATACATGTATTAATGCATATGGCAAATGCACCCGTGGTCATCACCGCCCCCCTGGATCGCTGCAGCACCCACCAGGGGACGGTAGCGCCCACTTTGGGAATCATTGATCTAGATGTTACCTAAATTATAATAGCAAAATAAATATACAAGTGCATATAGCATTCTCTGTTGGAAGCATCAATAACAGAAAGGGGTCATATATCGTATATGGCTACTTGTAATATTGCAGAAATATGTGAAGGAGAAAAGGAGCACAAAATCTTTATGCTGTCCAATACCTTAATAAAAGGGTTGGTTTGTTTTTTTTTGGTTAACTTCAATTCACTGCTGTTTAGATGTGTTTAGATGAGAGAGATGAGGTCAAGAGAGAGATTAAATAGTTATAAAAAGATGAGAAAATTGATTTGTTTTATGATCACTGATAGATAAGGCATTAAAATAATGGAACATAAAGATGTATGATTTTGTATTTATGGCAAACTATTTCCTAGTAAGAGAAAAGTGACAAACCTGCGACCATTGGGGGCAGGGGGAACCATTTAATTTTGGAGGTAAAATTACCCAAATATGTAGTTTATATTTTGACATTTTGCATGTCATTATGTCACGTTATAACTTATATAGCAATCGCTACATAATCTTTTGTGTCGTGTTATAACCTTATATAACAATTGCGACATCATTATATATTGTATGTCCTTTCTACACACAAACCCACAATGTAATAGAGGACATTACATCAATATAATAGGGGAGGTGGAAAGGACAAATAGACATCTTAAGACTCTTTTGCTCCCATTTTCTGATCTATTGAGCATAATAATATTAATAAACAGACTTTCAGAGGAATCATTAATCAGAGGAAATCTAATTCTTGTGTATTTCCCACAATAGTTGCTTTAAAAAATAGAATTGGTCAAACAAAATGTTTTTGCCTCTTAAATGTGAGATATTTCAAATCATTTGACATTATGACTTACTAAGATCCTGTGGGGAAAATATGCTCATTCATGTCCAACTGATTGATTTGATGGCAATAATAATGTCTCTATTATGCCAGAATGGCTGGATTTCTGTGGTTTTGGCCAAAGGGGTTTTTTTTAATATGATTTCAACAGCTCAATATCCAGAAAGCATAAATTTGATATGCACACTTTATAAAACAAAGATTGCTTTAAGACCAGTCCCCTCATCATTTTACTCTTTTGTTGACAACTTGCATTTAGAAACTTTAACATTAATGTAGCCAGCAGATGATGAATCAAATGAATATTTTACACTTCTGCCACGTCTTCCACTTGCTGATTCTAAGACATTATACCAAATAATGACAACATATTTTATTAATATGTTGATCAATCCTGGCCAAACATTCCAGAAAAAGGCCAAAAATAATATTTCAAAAATAAGAAAGAAATAGCAGAAAAATTCCACTGTAGTCTTCCAGTGAGGAAAGTGTGTTTAGAATATGATTAGCTAATGATTTCTTTTTGTCTCTTAGCTAATTTTAACTAGCTAATTATTTACATTGTCTATTACAAACAATCTGGTGGTTTTCAAAATACAGTAGAGTGCTCTGATGAGATTTGAAAAGATAATCACTATACACTTTAAAGGTCTTTCAACTTTTGACATCTATATGTCTTTAACTGAGTTTGGATTTGGAAAAAAAATGTTTTTATATGTTTCTTCCCCACCCTTTGCATTAACAAGTATTATCATGTTAAAGAGAACAGCACTATAAATTCAAAACAGAAAATGAGATGTCTAAACTAGTGTAGGGAATATTTTAATCAAAAATGAAACAATTCATTCCAGTGAAAGAATGTCTTCCTCGTAACCAACGTTTTTAATCCTTTTATGCTTGCTAGAAAGCAAGCAAGCAAGAAAAACTTTTTCATTCAGTTATTCTGGGAAATATGTCAGTCTCAAGAATATAAACAGCCATTTTAGAGCAAGTAAGGCTGCTTCTCCACCTAACATTGACAGGCTCTGGTTCTCTAGGATCCTGAGCCATCTGTGTGTGATGAAGTCCTAGGTCTTTGGAGAATCCCAATATGTAGTTGAGATCCATCAATATCAAGTTCAAGGTCATCTCCATCTAATCAGACAGAAACACTTCTTTACAGGATGACAGATGGAATTCTATAAAAATCTCCATCCCACCCTTTATGTAGTGCAAGCTACAATTTCTTCACGTTGAGATTATCCAGAGACCTAGAACTTCATCAGATGGGGGAATATACACCCCCATGCATTTTCGCCAGCTTCTGTGGCAAAACAGCAGGGATGAGAGGCATCTATGTTGCCCCATGTGTCACTTAATTGCGGCACCAATTCCCCCATTATACAAGGGAAGCATCACACACAATACAGTAAGCCTCCCATATTGCGAGGGAAGTATTGTATTTCCACTCTGGTTGTGAGCAGAACCTCTGCCAGAAGTCCAGCAATGTCGTGTGATGGACAGCATGCCCATCTATTGCTGGACTGGCAGGAAAACATCCTAAGATGCTAAAAAAACATTTTTAGGATGCTAAAAAACCACTCAAGGAGATGATCTTTTAAAACTCAAGCAGGAAAAGAGGGGTCAGGGAATAAATGCAGCTCCAAGTCCCCAGTTTTCTATTCCCAGGTCTTCAACATCTTCTCCCTGAAATGTTTAAAAGTTGACCAAATTTTTGCAGTCACAATATCATGCAAAAAACCCAAGTGCTCCAAAAATGCATACGCTGGTCTACAATCCACTGCTACACTCAAGCCCTGAATAGTTGAAGAACTAAAAATCACTCCCATTTGACTAAAAATCGGCATGTCACTTTCACTAGTACTGGGAGTGACATTATAATGTTACATAATTATGTTCACACTCACAAGGGTGATACTGTGATACTGTGATACTGTCAGGCGAAGGACAGAAGAAATGGCTCATCAAGAGACCACTTCTTTCCTGTTCTCCTACTCAGTTCTCAGTGACGCAGACAAGTTCAGCCCCTTCACCTGATGTTTTTTAGGTCAGTCCCAACAAACAGAATGAATTATAATGGAAATGTATGACTTTTCCCAGAGGGAGGTCAGAGGGAGGGGGAGAGGGAAAATAATGGAAAAGGGATGGATACAAATAGGGGACAAGGGCGATTACATATGAAAATTTTTAATCTCTTTTTTTGTTAAATTGTTAAAATATATAGACCATAGAAGTCACCTATGTTATCTACTAAACCTCCTCATGAGGAAAAGTGGTTATGTACTATCCTACTTGTTTAACAAAAATATTATACTCTGTCCTAAATTTTCTTTATAGGTCACTTCCTCATCAAGATTAGCTAAAGTCTGTGCTAGTGTCATACTTTTATTAGATGATCTCAAAATTCACGAAATGGTATACAAGCTTTTAACAAAAACCTAGCATGGATTATGAATATATTCTTATAATCAGTAGAAATATCTTTCCTTTTTGGATAGTACCTAACATATACAGTATGACCCCCACATGTGTGAAACCAATATAAATGGTTTCCCTTTTCCATGGTTTCACTTAATCAGTTACCCACTTAGAGCCTTGTGTACAAGCTATGTCATTTTCTTGTTGCCTCCATCTTTTGTCCCACCGGAAATAATAGGGTTTCACATATTCACATGAACTCCTGTGAATTTAGGAGTTGTACTGTACTCTGATGGCAGCCTGTCTAGAAATAGCTAAACACTGGAAAAGAATATCTGAATGAAGTATCTGGACTTGGTTAAATTGTGTATGGAGTTATTACAGTTTATGAAAAACTTTTAGAGAAACAAATATGTCAACAGACTCAGACAGACTAGATCAATTTATAGAAACATGTTTTGTTTCCCTGAAAGGCTAACCTCTGATTTATTTCAGTCCCAGGGTCACTGGAAATTGGAAAGATAATATTTTACTGTCTTCATGAATGAAACACAAGAGCAAGGACATCCAAGACTACCATTTCACTAGAAAACCTGTGGAAATCTTCAATGTTGATGTTTATTTTGATGCATTTTTCTTTTCCAACCATTATGTATGCATATGTTGAACATGTGTACTACCTTTGCAGCAAGTCAACAAAGAAAATATTTTTAAAGAAATAGATACCAAACTGAAACCCAGTAAAACAAAGTAATGCACTGAAAGGAATCTTCAAAGCTGTGACTTTAATGTGATCCTTAAGTAACTTAAATAAATATAAAACATAAGTAATATCAATAACCATCATGTTAATTTTAACAGCAGACAAGATTAAATCTAAACACCTTGTAGACTCATTCTTCCATTTCACTCTGACACCAAACTTCCCAATTCAACTCTTGTTCTGATGGATCTTCTACTATAATAGGTGAAAATTATTCAGAGGCCCAGGTGAACCCAATGATCTGCTAAATGAATCTAAAGGACTGGTGTACATCATTTCAATTATCCAACTGGACTTGAAGTTTGTGTCCTTGAAGCAAGTGAGTAAATGTGGTGTTCCAAGTAAAATGAAATTTTTAAAAAGTTTATAAATGACACTGTCAGTTGAGCTGGACAGTTTCCTGAATAATATAAATACTACCTAGTATATATGGTGTCTTATCATCAATTTTCCAAGCTCCTTAATTCCTTGCTTTTGATCACTGGTTGAAAGATTTATGGCGGTCATGCTGAAGTTGTTTTTACCAATAACCATTTACCTTGTCTGCATCAGATCAATATGTAATAAACAATTCATTTTGGTGTTTTCTGAAAGGTTTAGGAAATGTGATGCTTAGAAACTCACAAAAAAAGTTTTATTTGATGGGAGTTATCTACGTATATCTATAATCTGCAGGCACATCTATCAAATTAACTGCTCACAATTTGGCCTTACAGCCCAGACTCAGGATTGCTTTTCAAAGGAAGACCCTGTGGATTCCAGTGGGTCTGATGTCAGTGATGAATTATCTGTTGTGTTATTCCCAAACTTTAAAGAAATTCACTTTAACCATAATCCTCTCCAAATGTTTTGTACCTTGGATAGTTCTTTTTAATAGTTTGGGCTGAAAATGTATCACATTAATCACCCTTACTGAAAGTGGCGCCACCAGATTTTACTAGAAAGAGCATTCAACATGGACTTGACTCATTGATTCTGTCACTGTGAGTCAAGGCAAGGGACCTCTTCACACGTGGTTTTTAGCCCTGTTTTGCCACCTTTAAGCACAGCAAAGGAGGTCCTTTGACGGGGCCTACCAGATGCCATCAGACGATGTATGGCAGGCCCCTCTCACGTTTCCTCCTAGAGTTGGGGGGAAGCACCGAAAGGCACTTCCTCCCAGCTATAGAAAGGTAAGCATGTAAAATGTAGCAACCCACATTTTAGGGCTAAAAAGCTTGTGGGATGGTAGAAAGGGCAGTAAGGCAACACGCTTTACCGTGTGGTGCGGCCCTTTCTGCCATATGCTGGAGGGGAGGGAAATAGTGCCAAAGCATCCTCTACTACCCTCTGTGTGATGAGGAGTCGAGGGATGGCACACAGGGTATCATAAGCTGCCCTGTGCACCTTCCCTTTGACAACAAAAGCTGGCAAAACGGCACGGCCCCTTGAGGCCATGTGAAGAGGTCCAAAGTCAAAGAGACAGTGATGCCATTAGGGCAGGACTTGGGGGCAGATGCCATTCAACAAAATGAGCAAACATGCCCTCAAACCAGTAGGCCAGTGAGGTAAGTGCAGTAGTCATTGCCATTTATACCTCTGCTGTTGTAGCCACTATTTGGAAGAACTGGACCTGAGTCTGTCACTTCTGCTCTTCTTTAAGGCTGCTTCAGAAGGGGTTGGTTGTTAGGAGGGATTTTGTACATTAAAATACGTTTTGAGACCAATACAACCATTTTTGCCTAAAAATATTAGGTGGAACCGAATCTTTGAGGAGACCAGGAGTGCCACAATAGCTACACTGGGCACCTCTTGCAGGCCACATGTACTTCACATACCAGACAATTCCCATACTGGTTGTAGTGGAATGCCTGGAACAGTTAAAATCCACATACTTTTTCAAGGACCTCAAAGGGAACCAATTCTTTACCATTTCCCTTTTGCAAGAAATTTGATTAGTTGGTAAAGGCTATAATGCTCATCATATATTTTATATTATCAGTTCATATATACCATATTATGTTTTAATTTTATTAAAATGTTCCAATTATTTATTGCTTAAAGCCAATTTTGTTGTAAGCTGAGATCTTCAGATAAGGTGGGGGACATAAATATTCCAATAAACAGATAAATAAAATTGCACCTCAGACCCAATGTCATTTTATTATCAGGTTCACTCAAGGACAGAAATGTGTTCTTTGCCTGCTCTCAAAACAGCATCCTAAATATATCAGGACAAAATGCTCCCCAAAATATCCATTTCCTAGGTAAGAATGAAAGGGTTTGAGGATTCATTGGAAGGGAACTGGAACAAACTCAAGATCAAAATCAAAAAGTTGATAAGAATCTAATTTTCTAAAATGTAACCAAACAACAGCTCTGTGTGTGTGTGTGTACACATTCTGCTTTCTTCTCTCCTGTCTCATCTGAATTTTCCTACCAATTTCTTGAAAGTAATTCCTGATTTTTCACTATAAACATCCCCTCTTTTTTAACATACTATTTGAGTAACTGTTCCTACAAATGTTTACCTGGACTTCTGCCAGAACTATTTCAGATTTCATTGTCTGATGATTTGCTCTCTTTGACTACAGAAAACTTGACACAACTGATTTCCCCCTCCCCCCAACCCACAAACCTGGACTACTTTTCATATCATATACATCAGCTTTGAGGTAGGCAAAGTATTACTGATAGTGTGAAATTACAAATGATATTTCTCACTGACGCTTGACTACATCAACATCATTCAAATAAGATTTTAAGGTTAAGGGATATGCTGTGGATCACTTATCTTTGAAAGGAAGATAGGGATGAGCCAGCTTCTCAGTTTCAATTGTATTGTTTTCTCTAGTCCCACCATCCCAGAATTCTTCCATCAGAGTTCTGTAACAGATTGCAAGACCTTTTCCCCTTTGTCCTGCATGGAGGTTTGTGTCTGTATTTGTGTGCACGTATGCATTTTGGGAATCTGTCTTCCTAATGTATGCTTTTTTCTACTTCTAAATCCATATGTCTGTGCATTTTTTTTCAAATATACTCATTTTTGTGCATGCATAGTATTCAGAGGTACATATGGTTTTGTGCACACTTTTCCTCATTGAAATGTATTGTAGGAAATGTATGGATTTCTGCAAGAAGAGTTCCATTCTATTGCCAAGCTATGGAAGCATGAACTGGATATTTCTATAGGAAAGCATCAACCAAGAAAAAATATTTTTGACTTGTGGAAGGCTTCCCCTTGAATAAATGTAGCTTTAGAACTAGAATTCACAAGGCTCTTCCTAGCAAGGGGGGATTTCTTTGCATGAAATCCATCATTCCATGCTAGCATGGGTCTCAATGGCAATGCTTTTCCCACAAAACTGGTGGCTAGCAGACCCTTCCCTCAATAGGATCTCATCAAGATGTTGACACAGCTGCTAATGGGGCCAGTACAGATTTTAGGCAAAAGGGGGGTTTCCCAGGATTTTCTGGTGAGCAGCATTAGAAAAGAAAAGAAAAGAAAAACAAGTAGGTAAAACAGAGAATCCAACACAACTATCATTTCCATTTAAATATCTGCCACTATGATGGGAGAAAAGAATTACAAGAGTTGCAGGGCTGGGGCAGGTGGGCAAGGAGTATATTGGTCTGATATACAGTGCATATACACTGTAGATTTAATGCAGTTTGACAGCACTTTAACTGCCATGGCTCAATGCTAGGGGATTCTGGGATCTGTAGTATCAGCACCCTTTGACAGAGAAGGCTAAAGACCTTGTAAACCTCCCATGATTACTTTCAGCCATGGCAGTTAAAGTGATGTCGAATTGCATTAACTCTATAGTGTAGACCTACTCTACACTGTCTAAAGCTGTTTGCTTTGAAGAAATAAGCTACTGAGTTTTGTAAAAGCATAGGGATGAGTGTTAACTCTTCTGAAGTCTATGTCAAACCAATGCACAGTGAAGCACCTGGACAAAAACACATTCTTTGGCAAGTCATGAAAGCAGAATGTGGGTTTGCTGCTAAGCTCTTTTGGATAAGGCAATGCATTTCTGAGTGCTGCAACAATGGAATCATATTTGTACCTCTCCCTATGGGGTATCATTTGTAAATTCTAGGAGTGGACAGAATATTTATCAGTATACATGTAGCTAATGGATTTATTGAGGGTTAAGAAACCCTGAGGAGGAGATTCTTAGATGATACTTTCCACAGTTCAAAACTAATTTGGCATGACAATACATGTGGGAATTTGACTCAGAGAATAGCATTTTCTGCACAGAAAACACAATTTCTGCACAGAAAACAGCATTTTGTGTATTTTTCTGTGCAAAAAAAAATCAATTTTGTTTGTACAAACTAAGTCTTTACCTGTCGCTGGTATTTGAAAATAGATGTTTTTAGTGACTTTCTTGCAGCAGAGAAAAATTGTAAAAATTATTTGTTCTTGCTAGTGAGGATGAAATTTATGAAGATTTGCATCTCTAATACTCTAAATAATGCATCAAAATTATTCTCCTACCATGTTGTCCTCAAGTGCATAATGTCAGCCACCCAGTAACTTGGAATATGAAAGTAAACTGCATTAATTGTTGATATCACTGGACCACAGCTTCTCACTTGCCCTTGAGTAAATGTATGGGTAGGGAAATTGAGAAGACTTTTCCAAATTCACAGTTGCTATTGTAATTGTTGCCATGATGGTAATTTCCTTTCCACCCACAAGACCTCCTTATCAACTATATCGGGTCCATTCTGCCAATTATTGAAGCATGGGTGAATGATGTTTTCATCAGGTTGGTGGATTCAGGATAAAACAAGTTACTGATACCAGCTGATATTGAATACTGACCTACAATCTCATTGGAAAAGAAAATAATAGTTGAAAGGCAGTAGGGAAAGAAAAAGATCACATTATAGGTGGATTGACTGAATAAAGAATTCCGCAACCTTGAGTTTTCAAGATTGTAACAAGGCTACAGATGGCCAGAGTTCTTGGAGGCTTCTCATTCATAGAGTAACCATTAGTTGCTGTTAATCTGGCGGCAAATAACAACAGCATAAAATTCACAAGGACTACATTCCGATCTGTTCTTGGAATACAGGTCAGATCAATTCATATCAGAATTCCAAATATAGATTTCTCAAGCAAAGAGGTCCTCCCAAACAGAGAACCTGGTTGAGATCATTACTACTAAACCTCTTGAGCATGCTTGATTTGAGCATGAACCAGAAAGGTGGTCCACAAATAGAGCAAAAACACTACAAATTTATATGACTCCTTGCCAGAACACACCCAGTATATACTTCCACCTCTCTCTACACTCACCTGCCTATTCTCATTTGTGTTCGTCAATATTTTAGGAGGCATATTGCTGTGTTTTACTTTTTTGCTAACCACCTGGAGATTACAAGAACAGGCAAGTTCAAAATATATATGTAACCAAATAAATGTAAAAATAAGGCATCTCATGAGTGATGGCCTCTTGACAACCCCTGTAGTGAAGTTCTGTGTCATAAAGGCACTATTTAGAACCAAACTGCATCTGCAATTAAAATCATATGCTGACAAAGTTTGAATTGTGACTAAATATTTTCATAAGATAAGATCAGCAACCAAACCAGCAATATTTCAAAGGACTGAGCTTGGCCAAGAAACAAATTATGTCAAAATTCTTAAGAAAACAAGTGAGGAATAACGTAGCCATCAATATAAAAAAGGTGTTTATTTAGGGGGGAAATGATCACATGAAGTGCATCAGTGTCATCCGATATTCTTTATGAAGGCTGCTGAAGAGACAAACTATTGTGAGCCATGAAATCATAAAAGAACAGTCACAATATTCTATCAGAAAATAAAGAATGCATAATTGGGTGTTTTTCCATAGTATAGCTTTCACCTAAATGAAGATAATTAATTGATTAGATGATAAATAGTTTGTGTTGTGATGATTAGTGAGCCATGGCATGTTAGCAGGCCATTAACTTTGATGCAGTTTTGCAAACAGTAAAAGCATAATCCTAGAGATGCCTACCCAACATTGAGTTGATGAATATTATAACAGCAGTAAACAACTAGGACTGGGTATGGGACTTTTTTTCCTCTCAGGACTCCCAACAAGAGAGAAAGACACAGACACACACTAAAATATTTGTTTTAAAAAATATTTAAGACCAGAAAAGTCTTCATTATGCATAAAAATGTGCATGGATTGTTTGTGCAGAAAATAGCATTCATGCAGAAAACACACAACATGCTTTCTATTCCTTTCCTGTTTTCAGCACAATAAAACAGTGTGCATTGTTTTGCATGGATGAGTTCCTTGGTACAATGTACATTTAATTTCCTTCACAAAATTATTTTTAAAACATATTGCATAAAATTACCTTTAAAGAATGTGTGTAAGTCATATATGAAGAATTTCATGTTTAGACTTGGATCCCTTCATGGCAATTTCAGGTTATGTCTTATCTTCTTGGACCTATTTAAGGCCCATAGGCAGTGTGATTTGAGACTGGAAGCAGTCAGGCAACTATTTTCTGTTTTCAGAAAGAGGTCCAATATCATCTCATTGTAGTCCTTGTGATAAGGGAGCAAGTATTGGCCATTCGTTCTTGTTAAAAATAGCTTTAAAAGTGGGACCACAGACCCAATTTGCTCATTTCTGGTATTTACACTTATAGCCTAAATGGATCATAAGCAATCATCATGGCTGCATACTCAGCCAGTCTGACACAGGTTGCCATTAAATGTTTTTAATCATAAATAAAAAAATGGATACTCATACTGTATATATAACTCTGTCTCTCCCCCCCCCTTTCATCTCTTCCACCCTCACACTTCCTCCACATCTGCCTCAAACTACGGTCTAAATGTATAGTAGCAGGCAGCAATTGACCTTGGGCCAAATTACATATAGTGCATTTTCACACCTAATTTGCAGATTTTCAAAAGGGCAAAAAGCATGCATTGGAATAAAAAATATATAACAGAGCATGGAAGTATGATTATGCCTCTTGCCCATTGCGCCTGAATGGGTAGGCTATCTCTTCTGAAGCTGATATTTGCTTTCAGGGAAGCCCCATGATGGCTCTAAAGTTAGATTTCTTCTCTGCAAATAAACCTTCTGGGGTTTTTTTAGGAAGTTCAGTCAATGCGTATCTTAGGCCAATAGGCACTATGAAATTCAGTTGGATAATTCAACACAAAAGCGAGTCAGTCATAGACCACCACTATCCAGGACTGAGAAGTTGAGTTGATTGATACAAGTAGCCTTTGAGAAAACAGTCAAAATATCAGCCAGGAAGTAAAACCACATAATTTCCATGCGCTACAAACCACTCTCTCCATTCTCTTCCAGATGTTTCACACATCTATTTCCCCTCTGCCAGCTGTTTTCACACATCCACAAATGGAGCAACTGTATTAGGATACATACAAGATTCCTGATGCCAAAAGCATTATCTAATTTCTTAGTGTTTTATGGTTCTCTCATAGCTTTAACAATTATTGTGAAACAAATGACCAATGGTAAAAGAAAAAAGAAGATTCATGTTAGAAGCCAAGATGACCATATAATAGATATTTTATGTGCTGAGTGTAACATATGAGTCATAGCCCATATGGTGATTTTGGAACCAACTTATACATTGCTCTCAAATCCTCTGGGATAAGAACTCCAAGTTTTTCACATATAATCAATGGTGATTAAGAAAGGATATGAATCACAATCCTAAGCCCATGCTTTAACAGTGAGAAATGTACACTTTCCCTCTAACTGTATTTGTGCAGGCCTTTCCAATAGATGAGCAAATTAAAGCAGAAAATGAAAAGAACTACTGATTTATTCATTACAATCTTGGTAGAACACTTTACACCAGAGTTGTGTGTAAATAAAATCAGTTGAATCAATTCAAAGCAATCTGAAATTTAAAACAATTTTTACAAACAAATGTATCAAACCCTTTAAACAGCTTTAAAACAATTCAAAACCATATACATGTACATCTATATATATAAAAGAGTGATAGAATCCTGGCGACCGCCAAAACAACAAAACTAAACACCCCACAACCTCGAAAACTGACAACGCAACCCATCATCCACGCCTCTAGGTTGATACAACAAAAAGAAAAGAAAAATAAAGTCCTAATTAGAGGGAGAGGAAGAATTGTTTTTATCCAATTGCTGCCAGTTAGAAGGCTAAGCTTGGTCTCCTAGCAACCCACTCACCCAGGGGACAGGCAGAGTTAGTCCTCACTTAGGCCTCTTCAACACTGCCTATAAAATACAGATTATCAGATTTTAACTGGATTAGATGGCAGTGTAGACTCAAGGCCCTTCCACACAGCTATATAACCCATTTATAATCTTATATTATCTGCTTTAACTGGATTATCTGGACTCCACACCTTTACCCTTTACCTTAACTACCACCAGTTCCTCAATACTTTATTTCCATACCACCATACTTCGCCACAGCAATGCGTGGCCGGGCACAGCTAGTTTTGGATAAAATAAATCAGCTCCCCTTGCAAGGCTTTAATAAACAGACTTGTCTTAATTTGGCATTGAGATGACTCCAGACTCCAAGGAGCATGTTTCCATATATATAATGCCATGGCCTCCTATGTCCTTCAATTATGTATTTTTGTTTCATTTCACCTTCATTTCCCTTTTCCTTAGATGTTTATTTACATGATTTAATTGGGGCATGACAAGTGCCACTGAACATGCTCAAGGGAAGATATTTTGCTGGCAGGGAAAAATAGTTCACTTTGCATTCCACATATAGAACCCAGATAACAACTCTCCCTATGGAGTATATTTAATTTTACTTTAATACTGCCCCAGATAATACCCTTCACTGTAATAAAAACCAAACTGTTTGAATCGGGGGTTCATGGAAGATCACGTGGCACCTTCAGTTCTGAGAACATCAAGAGATGTTTATACTGAGTTAGATCACTGATCCTTCTACCCCAGTATTGTCAGTTCTGACTAAGAGACCATTTTAACTGCCTATCATACCTCAGCAAGAACTCTCATTGTTTACCCCTAGTTCAGCCCTTTTTAGTTAGAGGAAATTAGCATTTTGTGTATAGTTTTGTGGGGGGGGGGAGGTCTTCCCTTTGAAGCCTCAGGAGCAGAGCCTCAGACAAGGCATTTCTGGTTCTTGGTGGAGTCAGCTTTTTTCATGACTAGAAGGTGAAGAGAGAGGAAGGCCGGAAAGTCAACAAAATAGCACATCCAGTCCGAGCTGTATTAATGTCCAGTCAGGGTTTTATTCAAGTCTAGTCAGAGTTAAATATTGAAACCATCTTAGAGACAGTTGAACATCACACAAGAAAGAGACAATGCAAGAAATAAAGATTCAAGAGCATCAGAACTGTGTCTATCTTTCAAAGATTTTACCTTTCCTCATAAAGACTTTGTAGTGAGACACAAGAGGAGAAAAAGTCTAAAATTATTGTCAGTTAATAAATTTTTGTTTGATTCTTTGATCTGTTCCCTGCATAGCCAGTTCACCTTCCAAGTAGTAGATAGCATGGGGCAGAACATTGCCATGTCTTCATCTATTGAATCCTAGGATTTGTAATTTGTTGTGACAACAGAGCTCTCTGACAGAGAAGGGTAAATATCTCCCAACTGCAAATCCTAAAACTCTATAGAATGAAACCATGTCAGTTAATGTATTATCAAAATGCTATAATTCTGCAGTGTGGATACAGCCAAAACGTGGGTGCCCCAGGACTTTAGGAAGTATTCTTAATTAACCTATTTGGAGATCTAGAGTATTTTCTGATGGTCTACCATTCAGATATTAATCATAGTCCACCCTGCTTAGTTTCCTAAATTAAAACTCAGCCGTGTTTGGGGTGGTATGAAGTGAACAAGTTATTAGGGTGATCGATCCATTCTCAATTTTAAGGCCAAACTCTAAAGGAGATGTCCAAAATCCTAACATCAGGGCCAGTTCTCAATGGAGGTCCATGAAGCCACCACTTCGGGCGCAGCCCTTGCTGGGTGCACTCGAAGCGGCGGCGGCAGTGGCGGTGGCGGCGGTGGCAACCACTAAGTCGCTCGCAGCGGAACAAGGAAGTACTTGTTATTAGATGATGCCTAACATCATCTCCAAATAGTTCAATACTGTAAAATCTTATTTTAAAGTTCAAACTCTGACCCTTAAAGGCTTACAATGTCACTGTCCCTTGTCTCCAATATGCTAAAAAAACAGTAAAGAGATCCAATGTAGTTCAGCAAGTAAAAATGACACATTACTGTGTAAATCTATTTTTTCACATTCAGGAGTCACAACGTTTTTCAGTATTCCTGGGTGCTTCTTGTTTTATATTTGGAACATATAGAGTGCGCTGACATTGACTTAAAGATGTTTGCAAAAGTTAATGAGAAAATAATAAACCATTTATCTCTCTTCTTCTGCTATAGCAAGCTGTTTGGAAAGGTTTCTGAAGTTTTTCCAGATGTGCTTTATCTATGGGAAACATATTTGAATAGGGAATGTCAACACTGCAACAGCAAAGGGGACTGATTTTAGCACCATAATATTAAAACACACAGAGTAGTGGATTCTGAAAGTTCAGTTAATATTCCCAATTACAGTGGACCTATTGAATCAATGGGAATTTGATACACACAATATTTTCATAATTCCTTTTTATTCAATGGATCTGTTCTACTTGGGAGTAACAACTGGATGTAGGTAATCCAAAATATGATTGCCAAGCTCTAGAAAATTCTTTCATTGATATACACTGATTTTAAAAGTGCTGGGGAGGGACTTCTGCATTATGATAGAGCACATATTTTTAAATAAAGAAGGTCTTCTGTTTGATTTCCTATAGCCTCCCATGAGAAAAGTGAGAGACAACAACTCAGCCTGAGATTCGGGATAGCAATTAACAGTCAAAGTCGACGGTCACGATGCAAGATGGACAAACACTAATTTATAGAGCAAATCTCTATATTATTTCCTTGCTTACTCAGGAGTGGTACTTCCATTTTCCTAGGGTGATAAATCCACTTCAGCTTTTGGTCCAAGCTGAGCTATCTAAGGTATTGGGCTTACTCAGATAAGAGAGCTTGATATGGTGAGTAGGTCAAGAGCAGAGTAGAGCACATTTATTGTCCCATGGACACAAAAGCTATTAATCACCCCAGCCGTCTGATGAGGTGGATAGTTTAAGTTCACATACAGCATTAAAATATGGCAAGGAATAACCCCATCAGTAAAAGGTAAAGGTAAAGGTTTTCCCCTGATGTTAAGTCCAGTCGTGACCGACTCTGGGGGTTGGTGCTCATCTCCATTTCTAAGCCGAAGAGCCGGCATTGTCCGGAGACACCTCCAAGGTCATGTGGCTGGCATGACTGCATGGAGCGCCGTTACCTTCCCGCCGGAGTAGTACTTATTGATCTACTCACATTTGCATGTTTTCGAACTGCTAGGTTGGCAGAAGCTGGGGCTAACAGCGGGTGCTCATTCTGCTCCCGGGATTTGAACCTGGCACCTTTTGGTCAGCAAGTTCAGCAACTCAGCACTTTAATGCACTGTACCACCCCAACCCCATCAGAGGTCTATTGAAATCCATTGTTCTGTCAATAACAGTCCACTTCTAAATTTGGCCCATAAACAATAGAGCAGTGGTCCTCAACCTGTAGGTCCCCAGGTGTTTTGGCCTACAACTCCCAGGAATCCTAGCCAGTTTATCAGCTGTTAGGATTTCTGGGAGTTTAAGGCCAAAACACACAGGTTGACTGCTCTAGGGCAAACACAGAAAAATCATCCTTGAATCTTGAGTTGATTAACATCACATATAATATACATCATGTAAGTTTTCTAAGGCAAAACACTTTGATAATAAATTAAAGTCTCCCATCTACCACAAATAACACAACAGCAAGATTGTAAAGGACAATCAATACACACCACCCACCACAATGAAAACTTGCAAAGACATCATGTACTAAACACTGTTTCTATGCATATTATTTCCAAGGGATTTATAGGTTAAACATTCTGGTTTCCCATATGGTTCCATGTGTCTTTATAACTTAATGAGTTTTACCAGAGGAGAAGGAGAAGATACTGATTTTTTTAAAAGTAAGAAATAACTATCTTTTGTTTGAGGGATGTTTATAAAAGTTTTTTTCTTATGCTGCAGAACTATTTTTGCAAAGTCATATCACACACACTGTGATGATAGCTGGGGAAACCCCTTCTCCCCAGAAGAATAGCATTCACAGAGATTTTAAATATATGTAATCATATGTTTTTCCGACATGAAATTGGAAGCAATCTCTAATATGCATATGAATGTGTGTCAAATGCATTCCCTTGACATGTTTGCTTATTTTAAAGATTTACTTGATCCTGAAAGGCACATAGGAATAGATGTAACTTGTCATCAAAGGTTGATTATTCCATATACCCATAATACCACTATTTGGTAATCAGTGGTAGAATCTATCTGACTGACAACTTACTTTCACTAGTCCTAACTAGAGATATTTGAGGTTTTCTGATGTTTTTCTACCCAGGTCCAACCTGTTTTAGGGTGAGTCTACACACACGAGAAAAAATGGACTCACCTCAAATCCAGTGCTGGATGTCCCCATGATGTACGCCTACTTATCATGCTTCTTGTTTTAATCCAATTTGATCCCACCTTAGGCAAGTTTTGGGTATACTCTGGAGTTTGCAGAAAATTCCAGAGTCTTCCAGGGTTTCAGGGCAATCAGAACATCTGGATCTGGTCTGTTTCAATTCAATCCCCTGTTCACAAAGACGCCTCCACCAACTCCCTTTCCCTGCATTGATCACCAAGAGTAGTCCCCATATCACCACCACTGTTCCCCACTAGCCAAGGAGCTAATGTGTAAGTGCCTGACCACCACAATCATATCTGTGATGTTAGAATGGGACCAGCAAAAAAGGAGAAAGCTGGTCTAGTCCTCTTTTCTGGTCATGTGGGCACTCAGCTGTGACATTACAGCCGTAACATACAATGGGCAGACACTTGCATGGAGCTCTGGACAATTGGTGGTGACAGAGATAACAAGGTAATGGATCAGCAGGGATGACGTGGGCTTGGCATAGCTGGACCAGCTCGATGTCAATGTGGCAACAGGTTGTCATTACAGTTGTACTAGGGCCAGTGGAGAGTCTTTTTGAATCACTGAAATTGGGCAAGATTGGACGTGATCAAAGTGTTGTGATGGGAAATATGTTATGGAGGTTAGGAGGAAGAAAGTTGCAACAAAAGCCTCTTTCAACTTATAGCAAACCTGTTGCTAAGACAGCTGTTTCCTCACTTCTACCAATGGTGGAGAAGAAATGATCTCAGTGGAAACTGTTGGGTAGGAGCCATGGAGGCTTTCATCTTCACACATGCACATAATCTCTACATCTTGGTTTTGAAGATGCCAGGTGAGTGGAGGAGGGTTGTGGGTATATGTAGGGGTTATGAGCTTAGATTGTGTATGAACATCTGTGTTCAAATGGTTAGATGCCTGCCATGCTTCTGTGAGTCCTCCCTCTAGGTCACTGCTCATGTTTACAGGTGTTGGGGCTGAGAAATTTATGCACCCTTGGTTAGAAGTCATTTTGAACAACAACTCCCAAAATCCCCTGGTCTGCAAGACCCATGGCCATGATGGCTGCAGGGGGAAGTCTCAAATAAGTTATTTATCATGTTCTGGATTTTGGCCAATGCAGAAAAGTGTGAGATCATCAGAAAAGGAAGGGAAGTAGTAGGATGTGCACCAGTGCGAATTCTGGTTAGATGATTATGGGAGTTGTAGTGAACCAAAGTACTTTCCAAAGCTGTGACTCCTGTAGTATAAAAGCAGCCTTGCAGTGTGCAAAATCAGATTGTGACAAACAACAAAAACACCTGGAATGGGAGGAGGGGGGTAAACTTCTGTCAAATCTTAGTGCCGTATAGAGAGGCACAAGTAACAGAACTTGTATTGTCTTCATTTTATTTGAGAAAAAATACATAGAAATTTTAATTGTAACTGTATTTCCATATGTCATTATTGTGGAATTATGATACTAAAAATGATACTACTTTGCAGTGGTTTGCTAATGTAACAGTCTCGCTATTTAGCAGCTCATCTTTACTGAGCACCGTCGCACATCTGCTGGTTAACTCAACCCTTTTTCATTTGGATGTAACTGGAAATCAGCTTAGGAGAAAGCTGGAGCCAGGCAGAGCCTTTGCTTCCATGGCCTGTTAGGCACCCCATGCTCCAAAGGAAGAATCATCGGCTGAGCCGGAGAGAGAGTGAGCTGAGCAGCCAAACCCGGCCTGCAAGGAACCCCCATGCCAAGAACAGCAATAAATAACCTGTTCCAAGCTGATCTCAAAGTAGCAAGATGATTTCCAAGCTCGACAGGGGCCTTTTTCTTTCTTTGTTTGAAATAGTCCAAAGACCCTGAGATACCTTGCGGGGAAAATCACTTTACACTGAACACAGCTGCCTGAAAGGGATATTTAAAGCTGGCTTGCTAATAACCTCAGTGTGAAAAAAATTACAATCTAAACAACTCAACAGTGCAATAGATGTCAAGTTCTTTATGCTGTTTAAAAGGCTGTGGTAATGTCAGGTTTTCCCTGATCACCTACCCAGTAAGTATTATAGCTTGGAGTGCTCTATGTTGTGATTTGGTCATCTCTTTCACTGCCTCCCTCTCTCCCCCTCCCTCTTTGGGGTTTCTCAAAGACCTACAGGCCTCAGATGAACTCATAAAACAGCACTTTGTATGTTCTCATTCTTAACTCTGAGCACCAAATTAGTTTCACAAAACCATTGTCAGCTTCTTTTCCATTTGCAGTCACTAATAAGAAGTTCATCAAACTCTTCTGCCTATGCTCATAATCATCTAGGATGAATGAACACATAGACGTATCAGCCTTTTTTCCAACTTACATGCATTTATCCGAGTCTCCACACAGAGCTGCTGCATGTTTTCACTGACTACGCATAGGGTCTGTGTGTATGTGTGTGTATACATTACATACATGTAAATTCAATGTGCCTACTACTTGTGCACAGAGAGCTTGGCTCCCTTCCCCCTTGAGTTGATTGTCAGAATGTTATCTGCTGACTTCCATCTGAGCGATGTAGTGAATCCAGTATAAATTTTAATCCAGATTTGAAAAGAGTTATCCAAAATGCTGAACTCTATTCCCCAAACAGATCCAGCACACTGAGAACTCCCTTTAAAGTTTAGACTAAAACCCAGAGTGAGTTAAGCAATCCTACTGATATAAATACAAGCTACCAATGCTGCATAATCAATTTGCTCCACAAATGCAGAATACAAATATTCAAAGATACGCAAGCAATATATGCAGTTTGGGCACAGTTTTTAAGGTGGTGGAGATGGCTCATTACTGGTAGACAGGTTGTTACTAATTTTGACTACTTGCAGGCCAAGGGCAAGATGGATGGTATCTGTGAAGTGGACTGGCTTGACCTTGAAGGATCTGGGTGGCAACGGCAGACAGGGAGCTCTAGCGTGGGATGATTGAACTGATAAATAGAATCATAGAATCATAGAATCATAGAATAGTAGAGTTGGAAGAGACCTCATGGGCCATCCAGTCCAACCCCCTGCCAAGAAGCAGGAAATCGCATTCAAAGCACCCCCGACAGATGGCCATCCAGCCTCTGTTTAAAAGCCTCCAAGAAGGAGCCTCCACCACAGTCCGGGGAAGAGAGTTCCACTGCCGAACAGCCCTCACTGTGAGGCACTGGCAAGGGAAGAGTAAACTAATTTTTCCATCCAACTTAATCAGAACATTCTTAAATATGATAACTCTTCCAAGCACATTCTCAACTTAGGAATGCCCTCCACATGTTTAATTTCACTCAGTCCCAAATAAGAATGCTTGGTATAGCCTTTTTATTCCTAGAATGGTGGCTCTCTTAATAATTATTTGTGCTTGTTCAATGACAATATATATTTCTGATTTATTATTTCTGAGGAGGTCCAAACTACAAAAGAGACTTCATGGTCCAATTTCTCCAGAATATTTGTGAGGTCTCAGCTTCCCCCCCCCCCCCCCACACACACACACACCAGCCTCATTTTAGGGGTATAGTCAGGCTCCCTGCCCTCCTCCCAATTCCACCTTATGTGCTTGTGCTTATGCAACAAATTAAACAATGCTATAAAGTTTCAACTGAACACAGACACACAACATATTCCTGTGTCCCTTCTCTTTTCAGTTCAGTGTTACCTCAATAGGGCTTTAGGGAATTGCAATAGCAGTCATTATACAGAACTCTGAAATGATTCTCTTAAAGGTAACCCATTAGTCCATCATCTTTTTAATAAAAAAACAACATATTTGAATAACATCTTGCTAATATCGGCAGCCTAAACCAGTTTTAGGACCAAGCTGCCTTTCTTAAAGTCCAAGTTTTACTAAAATGAAATACAGTACTTTGGCAAATATGCAGTTGCTAGAGTATTTGAGAAAACCAACTAGAATTGACACGTGTCATTTGATGAATGGTAACACAATTCTTATGTAAATCTCAATGATTTAAAGGGTCTACTCTGAGTAGGACAAGAAATTACTTGAAAGACAGGGGTCCACAAAACCCACTGTACTAATCCATAGTATTCAGAAAACTGTAATGCAGAGCGAATCAAACTGAAAACAAACTGAAGCAAATGAGTAATCCGTTCAAGTGAAAACAAGCCAAGATGAAATCTGTTCCAGGTGATCAGAGTCCCAGTGGACAGGTCAGCCAGCAGTTAGTACTAAACACTTGGGAAGGAGGATCCAACACAATTGTACATCACTTTCATAATCTAGAATTCTGGCTGAATATTAAAATGAAATATGAGGCACACTCTGACACTCTGCTTTGGAAACCACACTTTTGTAATGCTTCTAATTTAAGACTGCTTGAACAGAGTTAGAAGAGGGGAAAATATCTCCATTGGATTTAGCCATTATGGCCCTTTAAAGATAAAAATAAAGTTATACAGTGGGATCCTTCAAGCAAACCACTGCTTTCTTGTTGAAATGGATGCCTGCCATAGTGATTTAGTAAATTAATTACATGCAATCACATTCCTTCTCTGGCATTGTGATTGATTTGTGATGGAATATCTCTCCCTCCCTGGTTATTTTAAGCAGTGTCTATAATATTTCTAGTGAAAATGTCAGACTCCAGTACTATATGTCCCCTTGCTCTAACAGCAACAGTTACATCACTCCTAGCAGTGCTGAGCATATTGCCAAAGTCTTGTTAAGACTGTTTTAATTGATCACTCCTTCATGGTAACTGATTACTACTTCGAGGCAGTTAAGTCTTTTTCTTACCAGATATTCTACATCCGAAAGACTCCCTCACAGCAAAAGGCATTTTCTAGACAAAAAGAATGAGAACTAGAGTGCACATTTGGAAACCTCCAGAAAGGCCTGGTGCTGACTAATCAAGGTGTCCTCCCAATACACATATACACCTTGGTTTGGCCGCCAAAGCCCTCCCAATAAAACCAGAAATTGCCTTCCAGTCACTTCAGGGTGTTTGTTCCCTACCCCCACCACCCCCACCCAGATACACAGGGTGTGGAATACAGTTGAGAAATGTTCAATGCCCAGTCTTTTCAAGGCATTAAGCCATAAGGGGCTAACATGTATATGAGTGGGCAATGTCTGATAATTGATGTAAATTCCCACTACTAATAAAAATACAAGTCTATCAACTCTGGTAGTGCAGCAGGTTAAATTGCTGAGCTGCTTGACTTGCCGACTGAAAGGTTAGTGGTTCGAATCTGGGGAGCAGAGTGAGCTCCTACCTATAGCCTCAGCTTCTGCCATCCTAGCAGTTTGAAAACATGCAAATGTGAGTAGATCGATAGCTACTGCTCCAGCAGGAAGGTAACAGCACTCCATGCAATCATGCCAAGCACATGACCTAGGAGGTGTCTACGGACAACTCTGGCTCTTCAGCTTAGAAATGGAAATGAATTGGAGTCGACTAGATTTAATGTCTGGGGAAAATCTTTACGTTTTACTATCAACCCAATTGGAGCTTTCCTGTCGTGCAGGCTGCACATGGATATGGCATATGTATATGTAAATTTCCCTAAGGACCTCAAACAGCTGAAGGCACTCATGGTTCTGGCATGTAAGGGGATCATCTAACCTTAATCATTTTAATTGCCACTAACAGTTGTTTCCAAAATCTCTCAGCTTGTTTACCTTGTCACTAACAAAGGTAGATAACTCCTTTGTCGTCATTTTATTACATATCCCGTCTCCAGGATATTACAGAGATACATGGAAAAGTTTGTTACCTGTTGCTCAGAGCTTTGAAGGGTCTTTTTATGCATAACAAGTTATATGCAGTCAATTCATTTTTCCTGTAATGAAGATGTAATATTATACATATTACAACTGTAACTTAACAAGCAATTGTAACTTACTTTACTCTTTTTGCAGTCATTTTAAAAAATCAACAAAGACTAACAAAATTTATTTGGGATAAGCTTTCATGGACTCCAGCCCATTTCATTCAATGACGCATCTAGTCTAATCCATTCCTGAAAGAAGTCTTGATGGAATCATATTCATTCTTGAACAAAACGTACAGTTCTTAAATCATGGCTAGCAACCTCTTAGTGACTTATGAAGACAACTCCTGCAGAACATACTTTTTTGGTAATTTTTGTAGGTTGACATTTTCTGTTCACAGTACCCTGACAGCACTCCCCCCCCCCCAAACTACTGCTGCCCCCCAAAACATGGCTATGAATTGGCTGTGGAGAGCAAGTGGAAGAGCAAGAAAATAACATGCCGTGATGCTGCTATAGCTGAACACGCAGGAATGGCACCATCCCCTGGAACCTTTTCAGAACCTGCAGAGTTTCTGTAAGATGTCTATTGCTGTATATCTAGCCATAAGAAATACAGATGGATTATTCATTGCCAACACTCCCCAATCTCCAGCAGCCAGAAAATGACCATGCTGTGATGCAGCAGTTTGAAAGGTACTGGGGAGATGAAGAGAAGATTCATCAAAGTTCTGTCCGTGTGAAATGTTATATCTCTCTCAGAATCAAGGATCTTGGCTCATAACTTAAAATATTTTCCCCAGCCTGAGCTTTTACTTTTACACATTTATTTTGAATTCAGTCTCATTGCTAACTAAGGATCTGCAGGGTCCTCAACTCAACTGGACAACCAGTTTGTCTTTCCTTGCTTAAAGCTCAAAAGAACATATTACTCATAGAATCCAGACCTGTAGCCAGGATTTTGTTTCAGGAGGGGCTGGGATTTTGGTTGGGGGGGGGCGGTCTGAGTCTGAGCGGGAGAGGGTCTACCTTAGCAAATCTTTTGTATTGTTATCCCAATACCCCCATGCATATGGGATATATTGAGCATGGCGATCAGATCATGATATGAATAAACATAACAGTTTAAATAATAAATGTAAAGCCTTCTTGCGGACCACCCTGATAATTTCGGGGAGGGGGGCTGAAGCCCCTCAAGCGCCCCCCCCCCCCCGGCTACATGCCTGGTAGAATCCATCACTTTGTTGTTGTTATTGTGTGCCTTCAGTTATTTTGGCTTTCAAAACATTTCATGAGGTTTTTTTTTGGGGGGGGGGCAGATTTGTTCATAGGGAATTTGCCATTGTGTTCCTTTGAGCCTGAAAGAATGTCACTTGCCCAAAGTTATCCAGCAGGTTACCATGGATGAACGTTGGATGCCCAGTATCCTAGTCCAACTCTCAAACCACAGTGCCACCCTGGATCTCAGACAAACATTTACTATGCAAAAAAGACAATCTCTGCACGTTCCTTTTTATTTTGGGTGACACTGTGGCTTTGGTGTTTATTTTTGAAAAATATTAGTCGTTTAATACTTCAGTCTCTTGAAAGCCAAGTACCACATCCAAGGGAATGCTTGGGTGGGATTTTGGCATGAAGGATGAAATCACATAATTAAATATCAGTTGTGATTCACCCAAGCCTACTTTCACAGAAAGACTAATAAGATATTTAATGACCACCAGTTGCCAAGAATGTGCTTGAATGCTGGCTCTTCTCCTTATTTGTAGGGACATTCTTAAGCACATTTGCTGGGGCGTGAGCTCATGAAGCTCCATGGGGTTTATTTCCAAGTAAACATACTTTGGATTGCACTGAGTGTGTCTTAAGTCTTTGACTATATTTTTGATTTCTCAGAAATAAGTAAGTCTCGTTGAAATCTATGGGCTCTAATGCCAACTAAACATGGTTCAACTTTGATCCAAATGATTCACAAGCCCTGAGTGTTTACTAAGGGATGAAAAATGCCTGTTAATACTCTCCATAATCATTTATACATACATCATACAGTGAATTACATCTATGTGAATAAATAGAGAAACACGTGAAGTCTTGTTCAGCTCTAACAGTTTATATATCAACTGGCATTGTGGATCAGTTCAATTCCCATTATGACTGAGATGATGGATGAAAGGATTTGGATACTGTCTCAGACTGAATGTCTGTTCTCCATTTTGCTATGGCTTTACGAAACATGGCTTAAATTCAATGTAACGACCATAGAGAAAAACAATGCACTAGCTGGATTTTGCACCGTAAGACAGAATACATGTGTTCTTTTGGTCCTTTAAGCACGCTGATGCTTTCACAAGACTGGCTGCACAACTATGTGATCCATTCTGCAAGTAGAAACTGCTTCGGATAGCACCCTCCCCCAAAGTCATGGTTCACCCATGCTAGTTCAAAACTACATGATTATGGGTAGATTAGCAAAGTGACTACTAGCTCAAGGTCTCAGAAATGTTGCCTTTCACGTGTTATGAGTCTACCTCTTCTTGCAGCCATCCATCCACATCTTCACATTCTGATTAAAACAGCAAGCATTCTAATTGGCAAGGCAATTGTTCAAAAATAAATCACACTCTTTACCTTAATCTGGAACATGCTCATTACTGAGTTTGTTACAACAACAACAACAACAAAAATCCCATACCAGTAAGTACCCAACCAATAAGCAGCTTATCCAAGGGTGATGGGTAATAAAATAAGACAGGACATTCAGATTTGGGATGTGTGCACACTGCACAATTATAGCAATTTGATTGTCCTCTAAGTGCCATTATTACATTTTATGAAACCATAAGATTTGTTGGTTAATATCTTAAAACTATCTAGTGCCCTGAACTTTCTTGCAGGGTGTCTAGACTTCTCTGATAGAAAGTTCCACATGAAATTTCTGGTTCAGGATTCCATGACCGTTCAAGTGGTATCAAGGTGCCATGTTTTATTGCGCCAAATTGCTATGTGTGTGTGTGTGTAAAGAAATTCTTGCAAAGTTGCTTGCATGAGATCTCTGCAAAAGGGGAGCTAAGCTTTTTGCAGAGGCAAGCCACGCCTCAAACAATGTATCAGTTTGCTGGCAGATGGCTTGGTTTGTCAGTTGGAAATCTGAGCTTGTAGAGAGAGCACAGAAATGACAGGCTCTCTAGCTACGGTCAAGTAGCAGTTTTAAATATGCTATGCTGAATATATTGAATGCTGATTGATTAGTTGTTGATCCTATGCAACTACAAGGACATTGTACGATTGCTGAACTGTTTATTTGACTTCAACTCAACAAGTAAAGTTTTCTTTGTTCTTTCAATTCCTCTGCCTGGTCTGAGTCTTTTGCACATGGTGTTAACTGGACGCTGCTGGTTCTGCTATACACACTCGCTAACATGTTTGTCTGATGTGGATGTACTCTTGAACTGGAAACACATTTCAAATCAAAATAGAACTGGCCCAGTTTAAGGCTTCTTATTTCAAAATTGAACTATCTCAATGAGCCTTAAAAGTAAATGTAAAGGTTTTCCCCTGATGTTAAGTCCAGTCGTGACCGACTCTGGGGGTTGGTGCTCATCTCCATTTCTAAGCCGAAGAGCCGGTGTTGTCCGTAGACACCTCGAAAGTCATGTGGCCGGTATGACTGCATGGAGCACCGTTACCTTCCCGCCAGAGCAGTACCAATGGATCTCCTCACATTTGCATGTTTTCGAACTGCTAGGTTGGCAGGAGCTGGGGCTAACAGCGGGCACTCATTCCGCTCCCAGGATTTGAACCTGGGACCTTTTGGTCCACAAGTTCAGCAGCTTAGAGCTTTAACACACTGTGCCACCAGGGGCCCCTCAATGAGCCTTACTTTCCTAAAATACAGGCAGTCCTCAAGTTACAAACAAATGACTTATAGTTAAGAATGGGAGTGAGACAACAGGAAGTGAGAGAAATCTATCCCTAGGAAGATAAATTCACTCCTGAAAGAGTTATCATGGAGAAAGGGTGTCTTAACTGAAGCTTTATCACCAATCCTTATTTCCACAACAAGCTAATATTTTCAAAATCCAGTGATCACAAGAAAATGAGGTGAAATCTTCTGAACAGGGGCACAGACAGCAAAACAAACACCACAGGTATGTTGACTCTTTCCTATGCTATACAAAGCTGATAGATAGATAAGAGTTGGCTGGAGTTGCACTTAAAAATGTACCTGTTCTGAACTAAAACAGAACCTACCTTGTTTGTAACTTGGAGACTGCCTGTACATGCAAATATTGTAGGAATATATTACTACTTACCTCATAATTATACAAAGCCACCTTGTATACTCCACTGTGACCTCCATAGTTTCATGGAGACCTATGTAAATAGTACTGATGCAACTCATCCACATTTTGGACTGTGGGAAAAATTGTTCATAACAAAGCAGTGGGTTATATATCTTTTCTGAAAAAGGACCAACTTTGTACTTAGTTTCTTTCTTAATTTCTTAGATTCTTTCTCAATCAATCATGATTCCCTTTTCCCTGTCCAAATTCCTACCACCACCAGAATGGGTGTTCCCTAAAAACATGAGGTGTGACTGTATTGAGTTACTAATAATGTAATAACTAAATTGAATAATAATTCCACCATTTTAATGCTAGTATCTATTATCAGATATTTCATATTGCAACAATTATGTTTACCGAGGAACATATCCCACCTTAGGCAATAGGAATTGTGCCCACTATAGAAGGCTTAAATTTTGCAACATTTGTGTAAAAAAATTAAATGTGAAATGGATTTTTATGTGACAAATCAATGTTTCCTTTATCCTGTTTTTTCTGCTTTTGTTTTCAAACATGGGGTTCAACCATTGTACGTCTCTTTATTCCAGCAGTATCAATGTAACCTGAAACGTGAGGTTTCTTCCAGACAAGGGTCTTATTATGAATTTAGGCTGTCTCATTCATCAGATTTGACAGGGCTTCATGGAAATCTTTCTCTTGTTATCCTCCTACATTTTCCCAGCACTTTTTTTAGTTCCCTCTTCCAAAACACTAAGAAAGAATAGTTCAACTAGTTACAGAAATGCTAGCAAGTTACAAAGTTCGGCTTTGGTGGTCATGTCGAGTCTTTTCGAACTCTAAACATGAATCCCCAACAGTTACAAGATTGTAAATTCAGCATACAGCTTTTAAATGCTGAAGAACATGCCAACCCCCCTTTCATCATTCACCCCCCACCAAAATCTCTTCAATTACTTTCCTCCCTTGTAATTAACCTCTTAATTTTCTTACTTTACTAATTATCACATGAATCACAGCAAAATTCCTAGAAATAACAGCTTCCAAATTCCATTTCTCTGTGGCAGATGAAAATACTCTATATGATATACTAGCTGTGCCCTGCCACGCATTGCTGTGGCCAATTGGAATTGCAGTGAATAGCCTCGCTGCTTCAAAGCCTGGCCATTTTCTACATAGGGCATCTTTGCTAGGCCAGGTTGAATGGGACAGAGTAGCCTCATGGCTTCGAAGCCTGAGGATTTTCTACCTAGGGGAAATCTTGGTTGGCCAGGTTGAATAGCACTGAATAGCCTTGCTGCTTGCAAGGCTGGCTGCTTTCTACCTTGTGGAATTCTTGGTTGCCCACGTTGAATAGCAATGAATAGTCTCAGTGCAGCAAGTATGAATGCTGCAATTAGTTACCTTGATTAGCATTGAATGGTCTTGCAGCTTCCAAGCCTGGCTGCTTCTTGCCTGAAGGAATTCTTTGTTTGGAGGTGTTAGCTGGGCCTGGTTGTTTCCTGTCTGGAATTCCCCTGTGTTCTGAGTGTTGTTGTTTATTTAGTGTCCTGATTTTAGAGATTATATTGTTCTGTATTCTTATTAGACCACAGTAATTATTACATATTACATTTATAATCTTATATGATCTGCATAGAACAGGATTATATGAGGCCCCTTCTACACAACGGTATGAAATCCACACTGAACTGGTTTTTTTATTTTATTTGTTATGGCCTAGGAGGCAGCCTGGCTTTGAAGTTGCAAGGCTTTTCAGTGTTAATCAAGCTGGGCCACAAAGGGGTTATCTGTGGAATAACGTCCATTGTGGTAGAAAGAACTCTTGTCTGCTTGAAGCAGGTGTGGATGTTGCCATGGATCTCCTTGATTAGCATTTAATAGCCTTGCAGCTTCAAGATCTGGCTGGTTACTACCTGGAAGAATCCTTTATTGGAAGGTGTTAGCTGGCTCTGATTGTTTCCTGTCTGGAATGCCTGTTTTGAGCAGAAGCCTTAGGCAGTGTGTCCAAGGGTCAGGAATTTTGGGGAACGGAGTCCAAACCACAGGGCCACCACAAACAGGGCTCGATGCGATGGGATCCTTGGATCAGTATCTATATGTAAGCCTTAGGACACCATTCACCCCTTTAAGACAGGGAAGGCTGAGACGCCCATTCTGTTAAAGGGCCAGCTATAGAAAAAGAGGGATCAGAAAAGGGGAGAACATCACCCCACATCCCCCCTCCCCTTTTCTCAAACACTGATCCCCATTCTTTCCAAGGAGTAGCCATCGCCTCCTAATGCTCCCTTTCCAAAGCATCCCTTGCCCTTTTAAGAAGAGAAAGGTGAGCCCTCTATTCCCTTTTTTAAAGGGGAAATGTGGGGTGCTGGCTTCCCACTTCTTTGTAAGGTCTTCCCCCAAATCCCCTCCATGGACAGAGCTGAGGGGAAAAAGGAAGGGGCCTGAGGCTGTGAGGAATTGTGGGAGTTGGAGTCCAAAACACAGCTGGAGGGAGGCAGGGCCCAAGGTGGCCCTTACCTGATGGAATCTGCCTTCCTTGGGATGCTGTGGCCTGCTCCCTCTCTTATCTCTATCTCCTCGGCATCGCCTTGGGAACCAGCTCCCTGCCTTTGTCGATGCAGGGCGCCCGGGCAAGGCCACACCCCGTTGTGGCCGCTGCTTTGTGGACCCTCTAGTCCGCTCGTGCCTCTCTCAAGGTGAGCGCGCGAGCGACCATTGGGGTGTGGGGGGGGTGTTGAGCACATGCCAGTTAGTTTCTGGCACATGCGCTGTTCGATTCTCACGGGTTTTGGGCTGTTTTGGGGCCGGATTTGGTTCCAGATGTTAGGTTTCATGTAGGCAAGGCCGCTGGGTTCCGTTGGTAAGTTTCGTGGTTCTGGGATGTGTGGTTTTGTTGTTTACTTCACGGCCCCCACTCCATTACCTTTTATATATATATAGATGGTACAGCTGATCACCTGGATGCAATAAATGACGATCTAACTTAAATATTTCAACCTTGGAATTAATTAAACTATAATATTCTAATCCAGTGGTTCTCAACCTGGGCCCCCCAGATGTTTTGGACTTCAACTCCCAGAAATCCTAACAGGGATTTCTGGGAGTTGTAGGCCAAAAACATCTGGGGAACCCAGGTTGAGAACCACTGCTTCTAATCAGAAATAAAACAAAAGGAAAAGGGTCACTTCCTATAGCATAGAATCATAGAATCATAGAATCATAGAATAGTAGAGTTGGAAGAGACCACATGGGCCATCTAGTCCAACCCCCTGCTAAGAAGCAGGAAATCGCATTCAAAGCACCCCCGACAGATGGCCATCCAGCCTCTGCTTAAAAGCCTCCAAGGAAGCAGTCTGCATTTATCAAAGAACTTGTTTGAAATTGAAAATGGTTGGTTTATTAGCATAGCTTTTCATTAATTAATTAATAATGTAATGATAATGTCATTTTGGAATAGGACAAGTACAATGTAAGTCAATTAAATTAGAAAATAAATATAATTACTAGGCTTGCTCAAATAATTCGTTTTCCCCGTTAACCGTTATTAATTCGTTATTTTCGTTTGTTTTGAAGCAATTTTGAAGCATTGGTTGTCCACACGTCTGGATATCGCGGTTTCGAATCGCGAGAGGCCGTTTTTCGTTATGTCGTTTTTTTCGTTAGGAAAAAAAAGCTTTTGCAAATCACCCAAACTCCCACCATTCAGGCCCTTTCCTTTTGCCCCTCAGCAAAAGGGGCGTCACGGGCTCAGCCAATGGGAGGGGGCGAGGGGGAAGGAGGCCGAGGAGGAGGAAGACGGAGGGGGGAAATGGCCGCCGCCGCCGCCTCGCCTCAGCTCAGGCCTGGTGTCTCTCTGTGAGGCGGGAAGGCGGCGGATGGAGCCGGGAATGGAGAGACCGAGAGAGACAGAGAGGGGCCCGGCGGTGAGGTTTTGACGTCTGTGCGAAGCTAGGCAAGTGGGGTTTATATATCTGTGGAAGGTCCAGAGTGGGAGAAAGAACTCTTGTCTGTGGGAGGCAAGTGTGAATGTTGCAATTGGTCACCTTGATTAGCATTGAATAGCCTTGCAGCTTCAAAGCCTGGCTGCTTCCTACCTGGGGGAATCCTTTGTTGGGAGGTATTAGCTGGCCCTGATTGTTTCCTGTCTGGAATTCCCATTTTCTGGGTGTTGTTCTTTTACTGTCCTGATTTTAGCTTTTCTGTAGCTAAAAATGCATATAAAATTGATTCTATAGGGAGGATAAATGATTGGATTTCAACTCCTACAGCTTAGCTTTCTCTGCCAATAATGGTACCATATCAAACTAAAGCTCCCAAGATTCTGTAGCAGTGAGCCATCTTGGATATTGTAAGGGATTTTTATTATTATTATTATTATTATTATTATTATTATTATTATTATTATTATTATTATTAGACCTTGCTCCCAGGAAGGTGCCTTCGCTGTGGCTCCCAACTTATCTATCTACCTTTCCACATATTCTCCACATTGTGTGTATGTGTATGTATATTATATATACATGAGCCCCGATGGCGAAGTGTGTTAAAGCACTGAGCTGCTGAACTTGCAGACCGAAAGGTCCCAGGTTCAAATCCCGGGAGCAGAGTGAGTGCCCGCTGTTAGCTCCAGCTTCTGCCAACCTAGCAGCTTGAAAACATGCCAATGTGAGTAGATCAATAGGTACCGCTCTGGCGGGAAGGTAATGGCACTCCATGTAGTCATGCCGGCCACATGACCTTGGAGGTGTCTATGGACAACACTGGCTCTTGGGCTTAGAAATGGAGATGAGCACCAACCCCCAGAGTCAGACATGACTGAACTTAACGTCAAGGGATACCTTTACCTTTACCTATATATACACACACACACATATACACACACACACACACACACACACACACACATTATGCAGGGACTATATACACAGTATATATCACACACACACCAATTTAACAAGGTTTCAGCCACAAAAACAAAGTTTCTGAAGTAGAACAATGACTTTCACAGTAAAGACAACCCAATTTAACAGGAAATAAGACTTTCAAACCAGGAACAGATTTCTGCAATTATTAAAAAATGGTTTATTATAAAAGCTATGAAAATTCGCCAAAAATCAGAGGATAAGGGAAACGTTCCAAATTTTGGTGAGCTATCAGTGTTAAATGTGTTCTACCACTGTACCAAGTTGGAAGAAGATCACTCAAAAAATGAGGGTGGGAGAGTCCTGTAAAGTCCTCTCCCTCTGTGCTGTTTTTGGGAATTGCGCATGCGCGTCCGCCATTAACGAATTAATTTAAAAAATAACGAATTTTCGTTAATTTCGAATTTTTTGGGGGGCCAAATTCGGAAATACCATCAGAAACGAAAAGCTGCCCCCCTCTAGTTTTGAAACGAGTTTAGAATCAAATTTTTCGTGGATCGATCAAGCCTAATAATTACATTGCATCCTTTTATTAGAAGTCCTCTACATTTAACAGATTATTCAGTTTATTTTAGTGAGCCAATTATTTTGAAGTGTACAATATGTGAAAATACAAAGGGGAATATGTAAATGATCACAAAAATGTTTCAGAAAGAAAAAAAAAACAGTGCTTCATGCACCAGCCACTTCCACTTGCGCAATCCATGAAACAACTATAATCAAGATTTAGTGGGATGCTTAGTTCTGTATAAATTGGGATCTGGTTTGACACTAAGAGATGGGAAATTTAAAGACATGAGACAAAATAGACAGTTGACTGAAAATCATGTAATTGGGGAAACTGTTGGTTGCTGGAATATAAAGAAAGACATACAAAACATGTTAACATTGCTAGGACAATAAAATAGGTGTAAGTGATAGAAGGATAAGAGACATTTAGAGTAATATGGACAGAGTACAAAAAGGAAGAACTGCTAGTAGTGATTTTTAAGTCATGCATTGTTGTTTGAGTTGATATCTGAGTGAAAAGCATAAACAAAGTATATTAATTTAATTTAAAATATTTCATAGGTAAACGTCTTCCCCTGACATTAAGTCTAGTTGTGTCCAACTCTGAGGGTTGGTGCTCATCTCCATTTCTAAGCCGAAGAGCCAGCATTGTCCTTAGACACCTCCAAGGTCATGTGGCCAACATGACTGCATGGAGCGCCGTTACCTTCCCGCCAGAGGGGTACCTATTGATCTATTCACATTGGCATGTTTTCAAGCTGCTAGGTTGGCATAAGGTGTGGCTAACAACAGGAGTTCACCCTGTTCTTCAGATTCAAACCTATACCACCCTTTTATCAAGAGAACCCAGGGCAACAAATAAAGGAGACAATATGAACCATATAAACAATTTTAGATTCAAATCAACAAATAATCTAATATAAACTATTTTTAGTTATACCTCTGTTATTTAGTTAATGATTTAGGTTCAAATCAGTTTTTTTGAAAAAATGAATCCCCCCCAGTTTCAGCTGGAAGGGAAAAATATTCAGTTTTTAACTGCCAATCCTGATATAATCTTTGGCTGAATAGACCTATAAAAATGTTCACGTTACCACATGTTTTAATTGTGTTTTCATTTTAATCTTGTTTGTTTCATACTGCATTATTACAGTTTTATTTGTTCAAAATTACCTAGTTACCTCTTATTATGGGGCAGTGATATGATTAAAAACCCCTTGTTTTCTTTTCTATCAAGACTCTGAACCTAAGATGACAGTAGATTATTGTCATTTTATTTTATTTTTTATTATTCTAAAACGCTAACTATTCTACAAGAGAAGCAAGCCTTTATTGAACTTCAAAGCCCAGTTTTGTGTGCATGTGGGTTTGCGCTTGGTGTATGTGTGTGTTCATTGTGCATTCTTGTGCTTTGATATTTTGATATTCAATGAAATTATTATCTATTCAATCCAACGTGTATTTATTTTGTTTAATTTATCTCTGTTATTTCTTCAGGAGTAAACTGCCAAGGAAGAGCCCTCCCCCTGATTATTGGCAGAGGCAGAAAGCAAGAATTGAAAACGCTGGAACTTTTATCTCCAACAGCTGAAGGTTCCAGCATTTGAACTCTTTATACTATGGGCTCTAGTGGGAATTCCCAGCACCCCTCCTCCCCTAATTTATGCCTTTCAAAATCTGGCCAAGTTTCTTTATATACATTTCCCTGTGCCATGTAAGAGTGAAAAAGTCAAGAAGACAGTGTTCAATCTTAAGCATGATCCAAAGAAATTCTGGGGGTTTTCCTCCCCTCCCACCCACTCATTTGAAAAGAATACTCTGTGTTATAATCTTTTAGAAGTTTAAAAGGTTGTGGAGGATTTCCAATCTTATTTGTTCAACTCACTGTACTCAGCCGAGGGTATGCCAAAGCACAGAGAAATGTTTTATAATTATAAACATCACATACAATATATATAATACATTAAGGTAGAGCTTATACACTAACTGTTTGTCATAAAATTAAAGTGAGTTTTGTTGACAAAGTGAAACCACGCATTGCAGAATTATAGTGCTTTAATACCACTTTAACTGCCATGGATATATCCAATGGAGTCCTTGATTTTCCACCTTGTCATACTGGGGCAAATTGGCCCCTTGCAACACTTTGGGGATGGGGCCCGCTGAGCGCCATCAAATGATGCTTGGCAGACCCCACCCCATTGCTACTTAAAGAGGCAAATAAGCATTGCAAAATGCTTCCTCGGCCACAACAGGAAAGTGTTTCTTGGGTAGCTCCAACAGAGCTACTTTCATTTTTCATCTATTTTCCCCACCTGATGGGGGAACGAGCAACGCAGCAATGCCCTTTCCCTCACCTGATGGGGCCCAGGACAGGGAGCCAGCATTATTTGTCCCATTCCCCCAATGTGATGAGTGAAGGAGGGAGGGCACCCCACAAACTTGCCATTTCACCAGTCCCTAGTGTTTAGGGAAGACAATAGAATTCTCTGGAAGGAAAGTCTAAATATCTCATCAAACTACAAACCCCAGAGTTCATACAACAGAGCCATAGCACTTTGTTGAATCATAGTGCTATAGAAATATAGTGTAAGTTTTATGATTTCTTCGATCCTAATGTATTTTTTACTCACACTGAAAAGTGTCAAAAATAATTAAAAATCACAGGCAGATTTACAGTTGAACATTAAACAAACAAATATAATAATCATAGATTATTTATATAACTTTAAAATAGATGATACAGACACATAAATAGTTCAAGATTTCCCATACCTTGAGTCAATAAGTATTTGGAGTGGAGGCTACAGTTGGAAAAAAAAATCAGAAGTCTAGGACTTGGAAGGACAGCTACAAAGTAACTGGACAAGATCCCGGAGTGCCGGCATATGTATTACAGTTAGGATGATTCATGCCATCATATCTCTTATTTCTAAGTGATTGTGAAAGCTGAACAGCCAACAAAGTTGATAGGTAGAACATCAACTTATTTGAGATGTACTACTGGAGAAGAGTTCTGAGGATACTATGCATTGGTAAAAAGGCAAATAAATGGGTGATAGCTAATCAGGCCTGAATTCTACCTAGAAGTCATGATGACTAAACGGAGGTTGTCATACTTTGGCCATATCCTGAGAAGAGGTCTCACTAGAAAAGACAATCATACTTAGTAAGGAAGAGAGGAGTAGGAAAAGAGGGGAACCACATTACAGATGGATATACACAATCAGGGAAGCCAAAGCCTACACATCTGACTGGGCCCGTTGAGGATAGGACTATTTGGAGGTCTTTCATCAATAGAGTTCCCATAGGTTGAAGTCAACTTGAAAGTAGCTAACATAGTAACAATCAGTGTAAGGCATAATGTTACAAGTTAATCTCTCATTCTCATTCTTAGCTAAGACCAAGAGGTTTAAAAGTTGTGTTAATGGGGAAAATGTCCACTTGAGAAGTAATTGTCCACACTCCAGCTTTGTCATCAGCCATAACAATCTTTTTTAGGCAGGAAAAAGTTTGCTGGGTTTGTGAACTAAACTTTGTCCCATGAACCTCCAGGAGTTTTCTAGACTGGGGTCAGGGGCCAGAGAAAGGGCCATGCATAGCACTAGGGCTGTATTTTGCCCATCCCTTCTGTACACTGATAAAATGTTTCTATTTTCTTCCTTCATGTGGAACATTCCTATGTTTTTCACTAAAAGGTTGGCAAACACCCCCTGCCTAAAAGGAGGACAGACTGATACTTCTAGTAAGTAAATTAGTACTGGGCTGAGAAGAAATCCCTAAATGGATGGCCCTTGGGGGTTCCTTCCAACTGAATAGGGGAAGTATATTAATGTGTTTAGATGCTGAATGGCCATCTGTCAGGAGAGTTGTGATGGTGCCCTTCTGCCTGGAAGAAGGGAGTTGGACTAAATGGCCCTTGGGGGTACTTCAACTCTAGGATTCTATGAAAATGTAGAATTGGTTAACATTGGTTTCGACTGGTTAATATATGAGAGGTATTCAATAAGATAGCTGTTGTGGCATTTTAAAAATGTTTTTGTCAAAACTTTAAAAAATTCCACAAAATCAGTAGATGTATGATTATTTCTAGAAATTGGAGGAGGTGATGATCTCCTGTTATCTTGTGTCATCGTATAGAAAATTCAAGAAGATGGCTCTTGTAGGTTTTTTTTAAATGTTGTTTATAAAAACTTTGAAAATTAACCAAAAATCCATGGATAAATAAAACATTCTGAAACTTGATGGCCTAAAAGTGGTAGATGTGTTCTATGATAGTTTCATGTTTCACACCAATAGCTGTAAAAATGAGTTAGAAGGGAGCCCTTGAAGTTTCCACACTTGCGCAATTACTATAACAAAAAAGTAACAAAATTTCAATGTGTTGTCGAAGGCTTTCATGACTGGGATCACAGGGTTGTTGTGTGTTTTCCGGGCTGTATGGCCATGTTTCAGAAGTATTATCTCCTGACATTTCGCCCACATCTATGGCAGGCATCCTCAGAGGTTGTGAGGTATACGGGAAAACTAAGAAAGGAAGGTTTAATATAATCTGTGGAAAGTCCAGGGTGAGAGAAGAACTCTTGTCAGTTGGAGGCCAGTGTGAATTAGCATTGAATAGCTTCATCTCCTGGCTTCTTCCTACCTGGGGGGATTCTTTGTGCAGAGTCGTTAGATGCCCCTGATTGATTCAAGGAACAACACCTTAAAAACAGAGACTTCCAGACATGAATCAATCAGGGGCAGCTAATGATTCTTCACAAAGGATTCTCCCAGGCAGGAAGAAGTCAGGAGATGAAGCTATTCAATGCTAATTACAACATTCACACTGGCCTCCAACTGACAAGAGTTCTTCTCTCACCCTGGACTTTCCACAGATATATATAAATCTTCCTTTCTTAGTTTTCCCATATACCTCACAACCTCTGAAGATGCCTGCCATAGATGTGGGTGAAACGTCAGGAGAGAATATTTCTGGAACATGGCCATACAACCCGGAAAACACACAACAACCCTAACAAAATGTCATTACTCTCATTACAGTAACAAAATTTTCATTAACTATACTTTAGAAACACTTTAGAAATAAAATGTCAGCATCCTCTAATTTTCAAACTTTTTATTGATTTCACATGCTTAATAGCTACACTTGAATTATCACTGGTAACAGTGTGCACAGTAGTTTTAAGAAAACACTGATTTTTGAGTATTAAATATTACTGAGTCAGATTGCATGACTCATAGATCATACCCCACACTTTGAGGGATGTAAACACGTTTCCCCTTTCTTCTACACTACTGTTTATTCAAGAATTCTCATTAGTACGGTTCTTAGTGAGCAGACCAAATGTTTGCTGCTATTAAAATGTTTCTTTTGCTCCTTTATGCACTGAATGACCTCCACTTAGTGTGTCATGGCCAGCTTTTCCATACAAGTAAAACTTCAGACACTTACTGCTACAATGAGTTTAAAACAATTGAACATGACCTATAGTCTGTGAACTATGTTCTAGGAAAGTTTGTAATTACTCAACTGCTCATCAGAGATTCCTCAGCATGCCTGACATCAGGAGGCAGGGAAAACACAAGAAATGATGGGAAATGATGTGGGATGGCCGGCTATCCCAGAATATGAAGAAAGATGGTAGGGAACAAAATAAGACAGTTCCCTCTTGGTTTTGCCTGCTTTCCCCCTGCCCATCTGATGAAGTCTGTAATCACACCCATATCTGTTCCTCGGGTCCTCCTAAACTCAATCACACAAGACATCCATTACAAAGACATTGTTTGTTAAAAATCAATGTTGACATTCCAGGAAACCTTAAAGTCCACTTCTTGTTGTGTAAATCTAATTTTGAACACTTCAAGACACTTCGAGTCCCCAGCTCTCCACCAAACCACCCCGGGCTTTTCTGGGTGGGTGGGGGGGGGGGGTTAAATGGTTTCATGGGTCAATCAAGGGTTGACTGGGATGCCATCCAGCACCCCTCCAGCCCCTCGTTTTGGCCCCAAAACTTACCAGGGAGGCAGTGCAGGCCTCTTTCTCCTGCAGAGAAAGTACAAGGTATGGCCTACAATTGTTAAGATGCTACAAGTTCCCTTTGTATCCTACAACATCAGTGGGTTGTTGTGTGTTTTCCAGGCAGTATGGCCATGTTCCAGAAGTATTCTTTCCTGATGTTTCGCCCACATCTATGGCAGGCATCCTCAGAGGTTGTATACCTCACAACCTCTGAGGATGCCTGCCATAGATGTGGGTGAAACATCAGGAGATAATACTTCTGGAACATGGCCATACTGCCCAGAAAACACAATAACCCTGTGATTCCAACCATGAAAGCCTTTGACAACACTACAACAATCAGTGTTTTATACACAGGCCTTAGCCAAGTCATGAGAATAAACATCTTTTCACTACTAAGAGCAACACAAAAGAAACCTAGAGGCTCTACAGGGTGCATGCAGTACATAAACTGAATCTTCCTCACCCTTGCTTCATAACATTCTGGAATTTTAAAATAGGCCAAATAATGTTTTTGCATCAACTTTCATTAACTTACTGAAACTGAGGATAGAAATTTAAAATAATATGCTGTTCCCATTTCAGGAAGATAATCAAACTAATAATTATATTTCCCTCTGTAATTCCCTTTATCTTTTTGTTAGAAACATGCTCAGTGGATTAGTACGAACATGCCATGTCAATTAAGGGTTTAGTTTATAAAATAATATCTGAAAAATGTATTGAATAGAAACAAGAACAAATGATTTTAAATGTGTAAAATAAAAATATTTTAAAGTTAAAACTAAAACTAAAATAATGTATAATATTAATATTTAAAATATTAAAACATAATTAAATTCTAAATCAGTCAAAGCAGAAGAATCAAAACAATTGTGATCATAATTAAAAGCAGGTAAAGCCTAGGGTGGGTCTCATCAATACAGAAATTGGCCCATTAAAAACTCAAAACATTCTCACTTCCGTCAACATAGCTTTTTACATAAATTTGAATTCTATACTCATTAGAAAAATCATGTTCTACTTTCCTTCTGAGCCTGGCATAGATCTGGGAAACTTCTAGTGGTGAGAAAACGTCCTTTTAAAAAAATCACAGGACTCATGAAGTTTTTACACATAGTTATGTTGCCAGATTTCAGCTGTAAAGTCATTTGGAATAAATTATTAACAGTATGACAGAAAACTAATTTATTTCTAAAGCTCTACCCAGTAGAGGCGGACCATCCCAACACATTTTCCTTCTAGCTATTAAACTGCTAATAATAAAGGCAAGGCGGCATCATTTGCTCTTTTTTTTTTTTTTTTTGCTTTTTTTCCCTGTCTTCCTTCAAAATAATAGCTTGCAGATGGACTACTATAAAAGCCATGACATAATATGCTGTTTCCCCCCTAATGAGAGGAAGACTGCTTGGGTTATTTGTTTGTCTAATATCACAATTAGAACTATACATTGAAACTTTGTAAATTACTCCCCACAGTGAGAGATTCTGTTAGCAGCTGTGCTCTGGCTTCAACCCTTCTTAGGATCTTTTCACACAGCACAAAAGAAACGGAGGGGGGGAGTTAAAAGGGGGGTGGCCAGATGACATTTGTGTCATCTCATATGCATGCTCAATAGCAGTAATGGAAGGAAAACTCAATTCAAAAAGGTCCTCCTTTATCCTGGTTACAGGGAAAAAAAGCGGATTTTCCCATGACTATGTGGCCCTGGAGTCATGTAAAGTTCAGGATGTCCCTCTTCACCCCCTGTAGAGACTGCTTCCCACCTGTGCTGGTTTTAAAAAGCCCGAAACAACTGATCAGTTGTTGGGCTCCCACAGGGACACAACTAATTTCCAGGTGGTTTCAAGAGAAGGGAAGCATTTATTTTAAGGTTTACTTTAACCTTTATAATATTAAATAAAAAAACTGGGAAAAGAGGGAAATCTGGCAACATTTAAAAAAAGATTCCAACCATTGTGCACTGATGTGTATATGCGCACATAGGAATATCTCCATATTTGTATTAGGATAGTTGCATGTGTGCATATAAGCATCAGCACATAATCAAGTATTTTTTAAAAAATTCTAGTGGATGTCCCCCGTCCGCCCTCCATTTTATCCCGAGACACAGAAGGGCTGTGAAAATGGCAGGAAAAGAAAGTCCGGAAACGGCAGGTCTGTGTGGGGACCTGCTCTGAGGTCCCAGATTTGTTTATCCTGCATATTAATCCTGCATATGGTGCTGTCTGAAAGTGCCCTGAGATTCAAGAGAACTTCTGGGTTAAGGATAAATAAGGATATTTTTCCCAACTTAAGAAATCTGAAGCCTGCCCCAAGGTATGCCAGAGAACAAGATTCATAGTTCAAAGAGGTTGCAGGATTAAAGAATAAAGAAATGATCAGGCTTCAAGGGTTTGTCATGAAAGCACGAAAGCAAATACACACCACCTCAAAGAAATAATCACATTTGAGTTTCAAGTCAAGTTTGGCCAAAAGTAACTGCGTCTTCCTAACACAATTTGGTCATTCATAAAGATCTATTTTTCTGCTAATTTGAGCTTGGCAGAGCAGATGGTTGTGTCTGCTTTTTGTGGGTTTCTCTCACACCGTACACCATAGAAATCTTGCATTTGTTTCCAACTTAACACAAGAGGAGGGGAAAATGAAACATAACCTACTTAATCTCAGAGGCAAAATTTTCCAGATACATTTTTTAAAAATTACTTCATTGGACTGGAACTATGAACATTGCCAGAGAGCGATCTTTTCCTACTAGCCTTTCAGTTTGTCTTTGCACCTGATATTCCGGAGACATTTCCCTCTCTTTTTCCCCATTTTCAGCTCTCAAGTTGAATGGAAGCAGTAGCTTTGATGCCCTTCCAAATGCAAATGCCAGAAGAACCTCAGCTTTCCAGCAAGTGCTGCCAACTTCAGCAATCATTAATTTTATGTGCTAATTTTTTGTTTGGCTACTTTTATACCCTGAACTAAAAAGGACAGCTTTATTGAAATTAAGAATGTATTTTAAAATGTCGAAAGAAAACAAATATTGGCCTCTCTCTCTCTCTCTCTCTCTCTCTCTCTCTCTCTCTGCGCCGGACTGTGGCGCAGGCTGGATAGCAAGCCAGCTGCAACAAATCACTCTGACCAAGAAGTCATGAGTTCGAGGCCAGCCCATGCCTGCGTCTTGTCTCTGTCTCTGTTCTATGTTATGGCATTGAATGTTTGCCTTTATGTGTTCAATGTGATCCACCCTGAGTCCCCTTCGGGGTGAGAAGGGCGGTTTGAGATGGGAAAGAAGTGTGCATGACTTTTTTAAAAAGTGAATTTAGCCATTTTGTAATTGGCAGGCTTATTAGCAAAGTGCCCACAAATCTTTTGGTTTCCTACCATTGGGAAAGAAACCACAAGTGACAGGTTCTTTCTTTTTTGGATTTCTTTTTTAAATGACACACAAATAAATACAATTCAATTGGAAAACAATTCAAAACATACACTTTTTAAAAAGTATATAAATATGCTTCAGTCAAAGAGAGAAATGTGTATATAAATGTGTACACTAAGAAAAAGGCATTGCAAAGTCTATGATATCATATAATTGTATACCAACCTATGTATGAGTTTCCATACAGGGAGGAATTTGTATTACACACATTCAGTCTCACTTTTCACCATAAAATGATCTCCAGACAGCTTATAATTATAGTACTGAATAATACCATGATTAAGCAGAAGCCCCTGGTGGTGCAGCAGATTGAACTGCTGAGCTGCTGAATTTGCTGACCAAAAGGACTGTGGTTTGACTCCGGGAGCAAGGTAAGCTCCCGCTGTTAGCTCCAGCTTCTGCCAACTTAGCAGTTCAAAAACATGCAAATGTGAGTAGATCAATAGGTACCACTCTGGCGGGAAGGTAACAGTGCTCCATGCAGTCATGCCGGCCACATGACCTTGGAGATGTCTACAGACAAAATTGGCTCTTCAGCTTAGAAATGGAGATGAGAACCAACCCCTGGAGTCAGACATAACTAGACTTAATGTCAGGGGAAAATCTTTACCATTATAGTAGGTTCTCCACTTTCATGAAATTTGGGGTGTAGGAACTCTGCAAACATGGGAAAACTGAGGATAAAAAAATTATTTTTATCTGAGAGAACAACTCTCTAGGAATCTCTAGTTCCTCTAGGATATATCTATGGTCAGCTTCCATTGGAAAAGTTGTTCTGAAGGACCTAGATATTCCTAGAGAGAACAAATAATTAAATCCACAAAAGTTAAGCCCACAGATGTGGAGGCAGGCAGCACACTGTAAACAACAGTGTCTAATTTTATTCCTTAATCCACTTGCATGAACCACAGGAACCTTCATAATCTGCATTTCCTTCTGTTCACATCAACATGCTAAAATATCTATGGTTATAGAAAACAGTTTCAGCATAATTTAGCAGGATCCTGTCCCTTCTATCTTTAAAATCTCTATAGATGAAATAAAAAACAAAATGATAGTTCAATTATGACTCGATAAGGATTTCCTTCACTGAAATCCATAATTCCATAAACAGCACGCTCTTTTGCCATATTATATTTCTTCCATTTCACTGGTAAAGAAACAGAGCCATGTGCTTTTCATTTTACATCTCTAGACCCCCTGCTAAACTTATAAACATAAAGGAATGGTAGTAAGAGGCAGGGAGCAACTTGAAATGCAGAGAGAGAGAGAGAGAGAGAGAGAGAGAGAGAGAGAGATATGTTGGTGAAAACTGCTGCTTCTCTCTTATGGGATGAGCTAATATAAACCAAATGGAATTGCCTTCACTCTTATTTTATTATAAAGCAAAAACAGCTGAGCCCCTTTGGCTGCTTTTCCTTTATAGCAGAAACAGTGGGATGCATCAGGAAAAAAAAGGTTTGCACTCTGTAAGCAATTAAAATGTTTCTTATTGCCCTTTCTTACTAAAGCCTGCAAAACCAAAGGAAACAGGGAAAAATCAATGCCCTAACTCTGAAACTAATATTTTAAAATATTAATATCTTAATTTAGATTTTTCCCTCCCACCACATCTTTGTTGTTTTTGCCCATGAAGAAATGTATTACTGTATTATTGTTATTTGAATACTAAATATGAGTTAAATTTTTGTTTATTTATTTATTATTTACTGTACTTACACCCTGCCCTTCTCAGTTCCAAAGGGGGACTCAGGGCAGCTTACAAACTATGGCAATTATTCAATTCCAGATTCAGACAACAATACCAGAAAAACACAATATTATAAAACTGCACAAAACATATACATATCAATTAAAATAGTCTTTCAAACGATTAAAACATATCAAAAGTATCATAAGTCTAGCACCAAATGAGCTTTGTAAACATTAACCCAATTGCTTTGCCGTTCTTCCTTCATACTTTTTAAAATGAGTCTGCTTTTTTCTTTCTTGTTTGGCTTCATATTAAATTGAGACTGCTGTTATTTATGTCAGGGTGAATGAAAAAATAGTCATGACCAGATATTTGGCCTGTTCACAATACACAATACTTTCTGAAGAGGATTGTAGATATAAACTAGCAGCCTATTGGCTAGTCCCAACCAGATTAGACACAGTCAATCAATTGCTGAATTGTGATGGCACGCCGGGGTTCAAAGGAAAACTATAATGTCTGGCTATACCTGGTGGCTTTCAGTATACCCTCTGATGTACTTCAGTTATTTAAAATAAAGACTCTTGAGGCAGGATAAAGTTAACCGAATAAGTTTACTGGAAACAAAAGGCAAAGTTAACTTCAATTAGGGTTCTTGAAAGGTGAATCAAAATAATATATTACAAAGTTTGTTGGTTGAACTTAGTTATACTGGTAATAAATACTTGACTATAATGGTGGTAAGTACTTGGCTATAGATATAATACAGAACTAAGATGGTGAAGTACACTAAGCTATATTGGTAAAGTACTGTTTTGGTGGTAAATACTGGACTTTGCTATGGTAAATTCTGGACTATGATACCTATATGGTAAGGTACTCTAAGCTATGTTGGTAAAATACTAGCTATAATGGTAAGTACAGAACTATGATGACTATATGGTAAGGTACAGAACTATGTTGGTAAAATACGTGCTAAGGATGACTGTCTGGATTGCCAAGGAGGGAAAAGGCTTTCAGGCAAACTCTGAGGAAAAAAGGCTAAACCAACTGAGACAGGCCTCTAGGGGGTTTTAAGCTCCACCCCTAAAAACTAAATACAAATGGAAAAGTCCACACCAAAGGGAGAACTAAACAAGGAAATGAAGCAAAGGAGGGAAAAAGCAAGGCCAAGACATCACATTAATGGTGAATCAACATACATGTAAATCAAATGAATTCAACTGGTCTACTCTATCAAGACTACAAGATAATTTCGAATATAGAATTTGAGGGCAGGTGAATGTGTATCACTGAGACAAGCTTAAATTAGCCAAACTAAAATATTAAGGAGTTGATATTTAGTTCAATCAGGGCCAGCTAACACCTCCCAACAAAGGATTCCCCCAGGCAGTAAGCAGTCAGACCTTGAAGCTGAAAGGCTATTCAAGGTGGCAGATTGAAACATTCACACCTGCCTCAAACAGATTATAGTTCTTTCTCCCACCCTGAACATTCCACAGATATATACACCTCACTTGACTAGTTTCCAACATACCTCACAACCTCTGAGGATACCTGCCATAGATGTGGGTGAAATGTCAGGAGAGAATGCTTCTGGAACATGGCCATACAGCCCAGAAAACTCACAGCAATCCACTAAAATGTAAAGTAGTTTCTCAAGTTACATGAACTGAATACTTCTATTTCAGTGAACAGACAGGTCATGAGTTCGAAGCCCAGGTCGGATTAAGTGCCCAACCATTAATAGCCCCAGCTTGTTGTTTACCTAAGCAAACCGGCAGACAGTTGTGTGATGTCTCAGGGACCCTCGAGTCATGACCCCGCAGCCATTATGGATCAGACTGAAGAGGATATGGTGTTTGTGCCAACTCAGCAAGATTCTGCTCCTTTCCAGATGTCCCCTGTTGACAGTTTTAGCCCACAGTTAATTACAAAAGCCCTTGAAACGGAGCCTGGTTCCCTGGAGAGTGCTCCGTTTGATAGGAAATTGTTTTTGGAAACATTCCGCTCTGAGAAGCAGAATAGGAGGAAAAGCGCGAGATTAGCGGAGAGAGCGAACGCTAATTAAACTAATTCCCTTGAGAGTTTCCAGGGAGGTTTGCATCTGGCAAGTTGTTGTCTTCAGTCCGTTTTCCTTTGGGAAAAAGAGTTCAGGCACTTGGTTTGAGGGGAGATTCAAAGTCCCATAAAAGTTCTGCACGCAGGCTGGCCTTTGTGGTGTCAACGTGTCAGTTGGGAAACCAACACTGTCTCCAGTTCCTGTGGCCCGCTACTCTTGAGTAGACCGGGTGTTGCGTCTCGTCTCCCTGCCAAGTCTGGACTGCGTTTCAGTTCCACCACAACCAACTTTGCCTTGCCTTGTTATCCTAGCCTCGGACATTGAACCTGGGACTCCTTGAAAGACCTTGCTTAATTCCCCACTCAAACTGCTTGGAAGTTTGAGTGTGTTTCGGTTATTGGATTTAAAAACTTTGAACTCTAATACTGGACATCTAACTTCATATTACTGGACTATATTTGACCTTTCCTAAAAGTACTATTGCTGGACTATATACTCTGCTTATTTTTGTTTGACTCTTTTATTTCCTTAATAAAGATATTAGATTGTTTATTGGCCTCCGTGTCTGGTTCCCTGTGCTCTCGCAGCCTAGAGATGTCACAAGTTGCATCTAGGGGCCGGGCTGTGGCGCAGCTGTTGAGCAGCTGCCTTAAATCACTCTGACCATGAGGTCATGAGTTCGAGGCCAGCCCGTGGCGGGGTGAGCACCCGTCAATTAAAAATAAAAAATAGCCCCTGCTCGTTGCTGACCTAGCAACCCGAAAGATAGTTGCATCTATCAAGTAGGAGATAAGGTACCACTTATAAAAAGTGGGGAGGCAAGATTAACTAATTTACGACCTGGTATGAGGAAGTGCCGTCAGTGTGGATGATGAAGCAGCTGCTCCCCCCTGTGGCCAGAATCGAACATCCCCTCAGAAGAAGGTTAACTTGCCTCTGCGTGTCTCTCTCTGTCTCTGTTTGATGTGTTTATGGGCATTGAATGTTTGCCTTATATGTGTTATAATGTGATCCGCCCTGAGTCCCCTTCGGGGTGAGAAGGGCGGAATATAAATACTGTAAATAAATAAATAAATATCAAGTAGGAAATTTAGGGACCGCTTATGCAGGGAGGCTAATTTATGTCACTATAAAAATGTCCAGTAGCTTGCATGCCGGAAGATGAGGAAGTATTCCATCAAGGACTCGGTGTCACAGTGGATGATGAAGCAGCAGCTCCCCCTGTGGCCAGAATCGAGCATGACTACCTCAAGAAGTCAGAAACCTGGAAAATGTTAAATAGCCTCTGTGTCTCTGTCTGTATGTGTCATATGTCTAATGGCATTGAATGTTTGCCATGTATATGTACATTGTGATCTGCCCTGAGTCCCCTTCGGGGTGAGAAGGACGGAATATAAATACTGTAAATAAATAAATTAATTAAATAAAATTCCATGATTTTAGAGCTATGGCATTTCTGTAAAAAGCATCTTTTAAGGGTGGGGTTATTAAGGGTTGTACTTTCCTGCCATTTCATTTCATGGGTAAACATTAAAACTCTTCAATGTCACTTGTAAAACTGAAGGTTTTTTTCCCCCTTATTCAATAACATTTTCCCAAAGTTTGCTTACTAAGGAACAGGAAGGCAAACACATACATGTAATAGAATGCAGAATATATTGTATTTATAGTCTCATTAAAAGCAAACATAGAGCTTTATGTGGCATCTTTTTTACCCTTTCATCTACTCTGTGCTGTCCTAACATTCTGCTATTATATTTGAATATTTTCACACTGCTCTGTTTGTCATTCTTTAAATTTTCATTCAAAGGGATTTGGCAGTAGTCTTATCCAAATGTGCTATGGTTGTCAACAAATCCATTAGCACCATATTTAGGCCAAGTGAGCAAACATGGAAAGGGCATGGGAAAATATGAGATATCAAATTATATTAAATCTTAACTTAAGGCTTCTACAGAATAACACTGGGCATACAAGACGAGCTGTAATTTGTTTTCTTGGTTATTAAATGGGATCTCACTGTTTCCTAAATATTTCTTGCTGTTTAAGAAACTTTTTAACCATTCCTGGTTTTAAAGAGCTTCTTAAATTTTTCTGCATCTAGAAAATCGTCTACATGAAGAAAAATAAAATAGTGAGTTGGATACTTGTGAGCAGCATAGTACTCATGGGATGCTCATAATCGTGATGGGATATTCTTCTTTAGAGAGGAGAGGTATGGCCATGTTCCAGAATCATTTTCTCCTGACATTTTGCCCACATCTATGGCAGGCATCCTCAGAGGTTGTGAGGTATATTGGAAAAAATTAAGCAATAAAGGTTTATATATCTGTGGAAGGTCCAGGGTGGGAGAAGGAACTCTTGTCTGTTGGAGGCCAGTGTGAATGTTGCAATTAATCATGTGGCGCTGCCCTTGAAGATGGCCCGGAAACTGCAACTAGTCCAGCGTTCGGCAGCCAGGCTACCGACAGGAGCAAATTACAAGGCGCCGTCAGCCGCCCTGTTTAAGGAGGTCCATTGGCTTCTGTTTATTTTCCAAGCCCAATTCAAGGTGCAGGTTATCACCTACAAAGCCCTAAACAGTTTGGGACCCACATACCTTCGTGACTGCATTTCCCCCTATGAACCTGCACGGTCTCTTCGCTCGTCGGGGGAGGCCCTCATTGTGCTCCCACCACCCTCGCAGTCGCGGTTTGTGGGGACGAGGGAGAGGGCCTTCTCCATCGTGGCCTCCCAGCTCTGGAACTCTCTCCCCAGGGAGATTAGACAGGCCCCTACCCTCCTTACTTTTCAAAAGAGCCTGAAAACTTGGCTCTTCCAACAGGCCTTCGGCAACTGATTTCCATAGTAAAGGATCGACCTGTTGCCTATTTTATCTTTATTGCACTTTATTCCTTTAGACGGCCATAGTTTCCTTGTGTACGCCTTCCCTAGCACTTTAATGGGACAATAGTTCTGGTATCTACCTCTCCCCGATTGTATCTGACACTACTTGCACTTTCTTTGGCCCAGTTCTTTTTAGGAGCCAACCCAGGATTTTTTGTATGTGACCTCATTTGTTTTATGACTTGTTTTACTGTTGATTGATTTGTTTTATTGTTGAGTTTTTTTACATTGTCTGTTTTGCCTGGGCTTGGCCCCATGTAAGCCGCCCCAATTCCTTTCAGGGAGATGGGGCGGGGTATAAAAATAAAATTATTATTATTATTATTATTGATTAACATTAATGGTCTTGCCAGATTCATTTCCTGGCTTCTTCCTGCCTGGGGGAATCTTTTGTTCAGAGGTGTTAGCTGCCCCTGATTGATTCATGTCTGGAATTCCTCTGTTTTCAGAGTGTTGTTCCTTATTTACTGTTCTGATTTTAGAGTTTTTAATACTAGTAGCAATATTTTATTCACTTTCATGGTTTCCTCCTTTCTGTTGAAATTGTCCACATGCTTGTGGATTTCAATGGCTTCTCTGTGTAGTCTGACATGATAGTTGTTAGAGTGGTCCAGCATTTCTGCGTTCTCAAGTAATATACTGTGTCCAGGTTGGTTCATCAAGTGCTCTGCTATGGCTGACTTCTCTCATTGAATCAGTCTGCAGTGCCTTTCATGTTCCTTGATTCATGTTTGGGCAATGCCGCTGCGTTTGGTGGTCCCTATGTAGACTTGTCCACAGCTGCATAGGATAAAGTAGACTCCTGCAGAGGTGAGAGGATCCCTCTTGTCCTTTGCTGAACATAGCATTTGTTGGATTTTCTTAGTGGGTCTGTAGATAGTTTGTAGGTTGTGTTTCTTCATCAGCTTGCCTATGCAGTCAGTGGTTCCCTTGATGTATGGTAAGAACACTTTTCCTGTGGGTGCAGGCATGTAGCTGGGGGGGGGGGGGGGCTTGAGGGGCTTCAGCCCCCCCCCCTCAAAATTCTCAGGGTAGTCTGTGAGAAGGCCTTACATTTATTATTTAAACTGTTACGTTTATTCATATCATGATCTGATCACCATGCTCAATATATCCCATATGCATGGAGGTATTGGGATAACAATACAAAAGGTTTGCTAGGGTAGATCTTCCCTCACCCAGACCCAGACCCCCACCCCCCGAACCAAAATCCCAGCCCCGCCCGAATCAAAATCCTGGGTACGGGCCTGTCTGGGTGGATCTTTGTCTTTTCTCTCATGGCTTGTTCTTAGCCTTACAGCTCTTCTGATGTCTGTGGTGGAGTATCCATTGGCCTGTAGAGCCCACTTTAGGTGGTTTTGTTCACCTTGGCAGAAATGAGATTCACGGGTTCTTTGTGCACTGGATTTCCAAGGCTGAACATAAATTTGAACCATTGTCTTCCAGAGTCCTCATTCAGTGATCAAACTGTTACACCCTACTTGCTCTCTTTAGAATCTGAATATAATAATATTATTAGAAGTGGTTGAATATTAATTTAATGGCTAGAATTTTGTTAGGGATACCCACATGCATACGTTTCAGGTGTCATTTTTCTGGTACTACCTTTCTCCCTGCACAAACTCCTCCACCCACCTGCTGATAATCCCCTGACATCACCCCACTTGGCTAGTCATGGAAATTATGATATCAATGTTGAGCTCCTCTGGGACCCTCCAAGGATTTCAGTGCTGCTGTAAATCATGTCAGGCCTGGCTAGAGGGGTTCTGCCAGACACTTCTCTATGTGGAGGCATCAGGGGATTCTTGGTAAATCAGGGAAGGATATATGGCTCAACATAGCATAAGTCACCATGCTGATATTTATGTATTTATATATGAATCTCATGTCTAACTTTGAACTTTGAACAATCACAAAGGCCAAAACAATGAGATGGCAATAGTCATTCTGTTATAACAGATCTGTTTTACTCATTGGAAGAAAACTGTCAAAATGTGGCAGATTTATAGGCTGGTTTGAACTGGATTTTTTGAGTATATGGGTTAGCCAAGTGGATGACATCTTTCAGTCTTTTTAGAGGTGCAAGATGTTCAGTGAAGTTGTTAATTACTGCCAGTGCAAAATGAAGTACAGTCAGACTGCTACATTTGTGGCTTTAAATACTCTTGGATTTGATTAAAATGTTCTCTCTAGGAATCCCTAGAAGTTGACCAAAGAATCATGCTGGAGAAGCTAGAGATTCCCAAAGAGAACCACTCTCCAGGAATCTCTAGGTTCTCCAGTATGATTCTGTGTTCAACTTCCAGTGGACATTGACCATAAAGTCATGTTGAAGGACTTAAAGATTCCCAGAGAGGTGTTCTCTCCCTCCCTCTCTCTCCCTCTCTCTCTCTCTCTTTTGTTAAAAAAGCAGGGTTTTTTACATTTGTGTTTTCCCACTTCCATGGTGGCCCTGCATCCCTAACTCCAGTGAAATGAAGGGCTGCCCATTCCACTTTTACAGACTGAAGAACAGAAAGACAAACTGTGTTCCAGTACTCTTTATAAATCAGGAGGAATTTGGATCCAGATTTAGAATGTGCCCACACTACACAATCATACCAATTTGATGCTTTCCTAACTGCAATGTGTGTATTCTACAAAATCTTGGGACTTGTCGTTTGCTGAAGTACTTACAATTCTCTGCCAAGGAAACATAGCTTCTCAATACCCTATTAAAATCCACATTCTAGAACTGAATCCATGTCAATTAAAGTGGTATCACAATTCTGTAACCATAAAGGGTAGATATGCTCTTAAATTCATTCATTCCAAGCTGAGAGCAGGTGGCTGCAAATCGCACAGCCAGCATAAAAGACAAAGTTCAGTGGGTTGCCTTAGCCCTGAAGATTGTAAGACCACACCTGGACATTTTTATTTGCAATTGCTATAGAAATGTGACCTCAACATGGAGCAGGGCTCTCTCCTTTCTTAAAACTATAAAAAGAAAAATAAATTGCCCTGAAACTTAGGATTCAAAGTGTAATTGGCTATCTTCGTGTAAGGTTACCTTGCAGGTTGTATTACCCTGTAACAGGAAGACTGAGAATCAGAAGGATTATGTTAAACTAAATAAATACCAGGGCCCAGGGAAGGGGAAAATTTTAATGCTATCCCACCCACCAGTCAAACTTCTACCACTCTTTTCTTTGCAATCAAGGAAAGAGAAAAGAAAATAACAGTGAGAGAATAAGATATGGGTTAGAATTATAAGCACCTCCCTTTATGTTCAGATATGACTCTTTGGGGGTTACATTCTGATAAGCAAATGAGACAACTGGGAAGATTTGGTTCCAAAATGTTAAGAGGTCACTCACTATGTGTGAATAAAAACATAGGAACAAGGACCAGCCCCTGAGGAGGTCATAAAGCAACTAATCGCTCTTTCTCCCACCCTGAGGTGGAAAGTGAGACAGGATAATGAAGTGGAGGGGAAAAAATATCAGGAGGATGTCCCAGGGGAATATAACAAACAACAGCAAATGTGTGTTTTGTGGTGGGAGAATAGATACAAAACATTTTACTTAAAATAAAGGGGGGTATTACATGAGTTTAAATTTCCACTCCTAAAAATGTTATATTAATGACACTGCCCTGATTTCCTTCCAAAAATAAGTATTTAAGATTGTAGCTTTAGTAGCTGAGTGCATTTCTCAGATTCTCATATCGGAAGAGCTGTGATGGAGGGAACACAACCCACTGAGGTCTGAGCTAGATGTGATGTTTGTCAGAAATTCTATTTTTGGATGCTTTCTTGTGAGGTTTTTTTTTTTAAAAAAAAATTATAAATAGCCCAATTTAGGTGAGGACTATATCAGGAAAATTGCAGAGATACAAGGGGGCTTTGCCCATTGCCATCTCCATCTGATTCAAAAAGGACAACATGAAAAAGTCCTTTCCCCCACAAACACTGATCCCGATGGACAACACTGCCTTTTCACGAGAATGTTTTACTCTGGTTCTATGTAGCAATCATATCCCAGCTGAATCCCATTTATGAGAAGTGACAATATGTTCCTGAACTTATCCAATCCAATAAGCCTTTATTGGCATATATAACAAGACAGTATAAAATGCAGTGTACATTGTACAATAGAAAACTTTGCATTTGTCATACATTCAATTTGCAGACTTCATTCAGAAACCTTGCCACTGTGAGACAACAGTTAAAATCTTGAGAGTTTAAAAGCATGATTACTTTGTCTGGCTCTGTTTGATATTTCATAAAATCTAAAACTTGTAGTAGCAAGCTTGATCTTAATTCCTGGTAGAGTGGGCAGTGCAGAAGAATATGTGGGATAGAATCCAGCTGTCCTGAGCTGCAGGGACAGAGCCTCTTGTCGCTCGGTAGGCCGTTGAGTCTTCCTCTATGAAGCGGGGATGGCATAATATTGAATCTAGCTAGCATATAGGCTCTTCTGTATGAGGGGTTAGTGAGTGGTGCAATATAATAAGCTAGGTTTTCCTGTGTGAATGGAATTGCCATGTTTGTTGGCGAACAAGATTTATTGGCCAAGCTCTGCAGTTGTTGATGGCCCATTGCTAGCAACCTCTCTTTAATGAGAGTAAAGGTCTCGGTGAAAGTTAGCATGTTCAGGGAGTTGCTATCGAAGCCCAGTTTCCCAATCTTTGCTTGAACTGTTGTACACTATTTTGAATGGTGAGGTTCGCCCAAGGTGAGTTTTTCAATGAGTTACTGGAGCTATGGAAGTGGATGTGTAGCCAAAATGTTATGTTGGTTAACTAAATAGTGGCCTCTATGGAGTATTGGCCAGATTCTAAACATGAAACTGTTTAGGAACACAGTTTGGGACGCCAAATAATTTATTGATGTTTTAGTGTTGGAATAATTGTTTTATCATTTTATTGTTGTATGTTTCGGGCTTGGTCCCCATGTAAGCCGCTCCGAGTCCCCGCTGGGGAGATGGGGCAGGGTATAAAAATAAAGTTATTATTATTATTATTATTATTATTATTATTATTATTATTATTATTATTATCTCTTTGTCCCTTCTGGCAGTGGCTAGTCATTTGTGTAAATGGTAAACATTGATGGAGCAAGCACGCTTCCCTGAGGGAGGCCTTTCTTCTGTTTTCACCATCTGCTTCTCTGATTCTGGAATTCAACAAAAAAAACCTCCTGTTTTGTAGCAGATTTCCTATGAAGCGGGTGAGGTGGTAGTCCTTTGTGATATTATAAGTTTTTCTCAGGAGGAGGTGATGATTTACAGTGTCATAAGCTGCTGACAGGTCTATGAAGACAGCTCCTGTAATCTGCTGCCTTTCATACCCATCTTCTATGTGCTGAGTCAGATTCAACACTTGTGATGTGCAGATTTTGCCTTTCCTGAAGCCAGCTTGCTCTGGAATCAAACATGGGTCTATTTTTCCCATAATTCTATTCAAAATAAGTCTCTCTAGAACTTTGTAAAGATGGCACAACAAGGAGACTGGTCTATAGCTTTTTGCGTCATTACAGTCTTTACCTGGTTTCAGGATGGCTATGACTCTTGCTTTGGGGTTAGCCAAATAGGAGCCCCATAAAGTATTTGTGCTTTCACCTTTACTTGGAAGACTTGAGGGCTGGGGGAGTATATTAGTTGCCCCTGGAATGATAGAACCTCCTGATAGTACTGGTACATTGCTTCTTGGACTTTTGGCTAAGATCAAGTGTAGTTCCTGAACTTATGTGGAAATAGGAAAGCTATTGATCTTTATAGGAAATAAATTAAATGGGACCTACCATTAATTATTATTTACAAGCCACTTAAGCTAGTTCAATTTTCTGTAGGCAAATTGCCCTCACTGAACTGGAATCTGTAAGTAAATGGAGAGGAAGGAGTCTAGGAAAACAACTGTTGAGGGTGCACTCGTAAATTCTATGAAGAACACTTTTTTCAGAATTGGACAGAAAACTTTTTGGCAACATGGAAGGATCACAAATAGAAGAAAACATTAGTTAGAGAACCCATTTCTAACAAAACTCTGAACAAGGCAAAGCCATTGCACAATAAAAAAAACCTGTTGGTAAGAACATAGCATCTGAGGAAGCAATGGTTCCAGAACATAGGAATTATGAATCATGGGCACTTTTACTGAATTGGCAAGAGAAGGATACTGTGGATTTGTTAATGCTAAGAGTCAACCTCATCAGATGGGCCAAAATTTGGTGCCAAATGGCACTTCCTCTTCAATTTTGATACAGAGCCCACTGGCTCCCATCAGACGATATACAGTTACTTTTGGCAGGGCTCTGTAGCAAAACTGAAGAGGAACCATGGCGGCAACACAGGAGGCTTCCCAACCCGTGTTGCATTAGCAACACTGGGAGGGGAGCCGGGCGACAGATGCTTCCCCCCATGAGATGGAGTTAGGGGTACGTCAAGCGATGTGGGGGTATGGGCTGATGGGTTCACCATGCACCATGCTGGCCACTGCTGGATATGCCACAATCTATGGTGATTCCTGTGGCAAATATGATGAGGTCCAGTGATTCATTCGGAACAGCTACACAGACTTCCAGGCATTATTGTTATTATCCAACTGGGTGAGAATGATTTAAGATCCTGCAGATTTGACTTATTTGATAAAGGAAAGTATGGATTTTCCTGGATTTTCCTGACACAGTTCTGATATGGTAAAGCATGCTGAAGAGGTGGTGCTGAAGGGAGATGGAATATCCCAAAGTGGATATTGTGAGTCTTATCATTAGGAGGATGATTGATTCCACATCAGAATGTTTCCTTCAAGATAGATGTTGTGTACTGAGAGGACAGAGTGAACTCTGAATGGGGAAAAGACACATGATTTTTCAATTAACATTGTAATAATAACAACAATTTTATTTCTTACCCACTTCTCCATGTGGCTCGAGGCAGGTTACAGCATAGTTAAAACAGATCAACATTGTAAAAATTATATAAATACGCATTGAATGTATTTCTATAAAAGATACATAATGAAACATATTTCTATAAAATATACACAGAACAGAGATTAAAACACAGGACATGAGTTTAGAATTCATGATTAAAAACTGGTGTGGTAAGAAGTGATAGGTCTTTAGATGGTTTTTAAATTCTGACATCTCATTTAGTTGTCAAAGCTCTATGGGCAAGTCTTAGGGCAGTTGATGAAAAGATCCTCTGAGTGACAGTTGGAGTCGGATTCTGGCAGGCTGGAGTGGCTGCTCCCAGAGGAGCTAAGGGCTGATTGTATGGGAGAAGGCGATCCTGTAGGTAACCTGGACCTGAACCATGTAGGGCTTTAAAGGTTAAAACCAACATCTTGTACTTTGCCCAGAAACTAACTGGCAGCAAGTGGAGTGACTTTAGAATAGGTGTAATATGCTCACTCCTGGAGGTTCTTGTAACCAATCTGGCTGCCATATTTTGAGCCAGCTGGAGTTTCCGAACTTGGTACAAAGGTATCCAAATGTAAAGCGCATTACAGAAGTCCAATTCTTGAGGTTACCAGCACATACACTACCATCTTTGTGTCCTCCAAATCTAGGAAGGGGAATTGCTGGCAAATCAGCCGAAACTTGTAGTAAGCACTCCTGGCCATCGCAACTACATTTTGAGAGACAAATCTAGGAGCACTCCCAAGCTGCAAAAAGACTATTTTGGGGGGAGTGAAACCGCATCCAGAACTGGTTGACACACCTCCATTCCAGGTTAGAATCTTTGATGACAAGCACCTCGATCTGGTCTGGATTCAGTTTCAATTTTCCTCTCTCATCCAGCCAATTACCTCCTCCAGGCATTCATTCAGAGGAAACTTGCTATCCCTAGCTGAGGCTGTTTTGAAGGCATGGAGAAATATATTTGGTGTTGTTTGCATCTATGGTAGGTATGGTGAATGGCAGGTTTTTTGATGGTTTGTTGAGGACCTTTTCATCGGCTTCATCAAGGCTGTGGAATGACTGCCTGGAAGAGATTCAGCAGCTAAATCAATTGTGAGAATTTAAGACACAACTGAACACCTATTTCCAGCAGGTCTACCCAATCCATTTTAAACTGTGAATTTTAACCTGTTGGTTTTGCCTATAATTTGGTATATGCATTTTAATAGTGTGGTGTTTTATCTGTCTGTTTTAACTATGTTGTTCTCTGCCTCAGACCACAAGGATAGATGGGCAACAAAGAAATTATCATCATCATCAGCATCAGCATCATCAGGCAAGCCTTACCTTGGCTTCCATTCAGTGGAATCCCCTATCAATCATCTAGGACAGTGCTTTCCAAACATTTCATGTTGGTGACACAACTTTATAGATATGCATCTTTTCATGACACAGTAATTCAGTTTTACAAGCAAACCAGAAGTTAAACCAACCCCTTATAAGAGTTACAGACACATGCAGAAGTTGTAATAATAACATACATGAGAGGACAACATGAAAACCTTCAATTTATATTTTTAAAGTATATATAATTTATTGCTTATTTCACCTGACTTAAAGATTTCTTATTCATGCGACACACCTGCACAGATAGTTGACACACTAATGCGTTGCGACACACAGTTGGAAAGCCCTGATCTAGGATATTACCCAGCAAGTAAGCTAGGGTATTGGCTCATCATTTGACAAACAGGTCAGTTGATGGAGACTCACGTGGGTACCACTCCTATTTTACATCTGTTACCAATAACGTTACAGTATAATTCCGAACAGGCCCTTGCTGGAGGGAGGAAACTCTTTCCTCCAGAAAGGGGCTGGCCTTGGGAGAAACGTGGAGCACACCCCAGGTTTCCCTTGGCCAGCCCCTTGCTGGAGGAAAGAGTTTCCTCCCTCCAGCAATGGCCTGGCCGAGGGTCTGGCTGAGGGAAACCCGGTGCGTGTTACCTTCCATGGCTGCCACTGCATCTGCCTCCCCTTCCTCCTCCACCTCCTCCTTCGCATCCTCATGGGGCAGCCCAAGGAAGAGGGAGAGAAAAGTCCTCCTCTCTCTCTCAAGCTCCCTCCGGCTCAGCTGTGCTTCCTTCCTTGGGTTGCCCAGGAAGTGTCACGACCCAGGCTGCAGAGCACCAATAACCATACACAGAGGCCAGAATCTATCTAATATCTTTATTAAGGAAATATGTAAAGTCAATAAAAATAAGTGTAGAATATAGTTCAGAAGAAGACCTTTCAGGAAAGGTCAATTATAGTCCAGGAAAACAATGTCCAATATAAAATATTAAGGTCCAAAGTTGTAATCCAGTAACCGAAACACTCACTTTGCCAAGCAAAGTGAGGGGAGATGACAAGGTCCTTTAGTCCATGAAACTTAAGCAAGGCTAGGAAGTAAACTTGATTCTTGGAACACAAGGCTTGATTCAAGGCAACAAGAAACGAGGAGCAAAAACAAGATCCGTGGTGAATTCGTGGCGAGATCCAGGAAGCAAAACAAGGTCCTGGAAGGCAAAAGCAAGGCTGGAAACGGGAACAAGAACTTGAACGCGGGAGCAGCGTAGTCCACACACAACCTACTCCCGGAGCTGACGAATTGACTCCGCAAGATTCCTACGTGGGCAAAACACCTAAGTAGGGTCTCGTTTTCCCGCCAGAGAACAATTCTCTGGGGAACCAGAACCGAAAGCCATTCTCTGAGTCCAGATGCATGACTCCCTAAAGATTCCCATGGGAAGCAGGCTTAATCAACCATTTGTTTGGCGGCGATTCTCAGGCTTCTGCGATTAGCCTGTTGAGCTCCCTTCTGTTGTTGATAATAATCACGGCGAGAAAAAGGGGGAGATTTTGGCTCAGAGCTTGTTTGGGCAACTTCTGGGAGGCAAATCTCCTGCAGGTGCAGGGGCTCCATCTCTGGCTGTGAAAGCTCCAATTCTGGCTGAAACGGTGGGAAACCTAAGTTTTCCTCTTCATCTGTCACAACAGCGCTAGGAACGGGACTACATGGCCCATGAGTCATCACAGGAAGAGGCGTGGAGGAGAGGGAGGGGGGAGGCAGATGCAATGGTAGAGACAGTCATGAGCGCTGCAGCGGAGGGGAGAATGTGACGCGCCACCAAGCCCCTGGCGATGCCTCGGATAATACGGAGTGTTGGATAAGCGGAAGACGGATAACCAGAACTCTACTGTATAATCCATTTTTTCCAGCTATACATTAAATATGTTCTTTGGAGGTCTAGCAAAATATGCTATACCAGAATAAATAAATGTCCCTATGTAAATCCCTAAATTCAAACAATTAATTCTATTTTCATCTGGACCCTAAATGACCGAAATATGTGGGGAAGGTAACGAAATCTCCAGTCAACTCTTCGTTGAAGTGGAGACAGTCCTCTACTCCTTTGCTAGATAAATAGGTGATAATAGGTGATAATTTGAATTCACATAGCAATTGTTTGGGAGCTCTTCTCTCTCTGAATAGTGCTCTTCTCATGAAATGAAAATAGTGTTTTAGAATCATGTTAAGACCAAAAGCTGAAGGAAAAATGCTTTTTGGAATTATAACTTCTCCAGTCAGTGAAGCTATGGCCATGTCAGGTAGACCAGTTAAAGTGTTTTGTTTGTTTGTTTTTTATAAGCTTTGGAAGCAATCAACATCTGAATTCATCTCTCTCTTCAAAACTAGAGGTCCAAAAGCTGAAACTAATTCTTAGCTTATATGTGGTCTACAAACTATCAACATTTGCCTATGGGCTGAACATGACTAGCCACCAGCATGATCTCAGCTATATCAATGTGCTAGTAGAGGCAGAGGGAGTTCTTCTGAGTTTAAATGGATGCAAAAGTCCATCTCTACTAAATTCAATAAAAATATTACCAGGTGTTTAGATGATGATTGTCTGAGGCAATTTCTGCATTAGTGAACTGCAATACATGAACTATTTCTAAAGGTGATGTTGCTTCTATAACAAATTCTCACATTTCAAAACAATTTGACATCATTGGTATTTCAAGAGCTGTATAACTCAAGTTCTTTATTAATTTTACAGTGATCAAATGACAGACAGTCCTTTGCAGAGAATTATTGGTTCCAGAATATGGCTTCTTATTACTGGATGTTATTTTAAAAGTACATTCAAAAAGCATTGGTCAATATCATAAGAAACCAAAGAGCCTGAAGAATCAAAAAGTATCAAAATTCCCCTGGACAAGTACAAAATTCAAAGATTGTTTAAATTTCAACAGACATAGAACAGGTGGCACCGTCTGTGGCCTCTAGTTTCCAATGATTATAATCCAATTTCTAGCTTTGGAAAAGGGTGAAGAATATGACTGGCATTCATGTGTGGTTGAAACACAGGGACTTTTGTGGCAAAGAAATATTTCCTAATTGGAATTGGTCAGCTACTCTTGCCCTAGAGAATAAACATAAATATGTCTCCTGGCCTGGCAACTGGCCTACCCATCTCAAGAACCTGTAAACATTCTGGTGCAAGCCACATTCCATTTTAAGTGAATGAGTGCAGCTTGCCAACTATTTTAGAGGGTGCCTAGAATTGAGATCCTTTCAGTAGAGACATTACGCCATATACTTGAAAACCATCTTTACCTATTACACCATTTTCAATATAACTCATTGATTTGGTCAAAGTTTATTGCTCTGGTTAAGGATTAGAATTGTATGGCCATGTTCTGTTGGGTGACTTGTAATAACTGGAGCTCAACTGAATACTGAATAACTATGATACATGGTAAATGATAGATTCACTTCTCATGAAGACAGACCTTTTAAAGTAAAATTAAAGCCATTCATAATTTATATTTAAAAATTTTACAAGCTTTATCATTAAGCCTGATTGTCAATGACTGACCACAAAATGTCAAAAAATAAAGTATCTAATAATAATAATAATAATAATAATAATAATAATAATAATAATAATAATAATCTTTATTTATACCCCGCCACCATCTCCCCGGGGCGGCTTACATGGGGCCATGCCCAGAATAATACAATATAACAGAATATAAATAGAACAACAAGTCATAACACATTGAACAATACAATAAATGATAATATACACTACATTAGGCAAAATCAGAAAAACAATAAAACAAGGGCGGGCCACATGAACACTAAGTTAAAACTCGGGGTGAGAAAAGAAATAAGAGTAAAAACCACAGAGAACAGGGTCATAAAGTAGTGGTGCAATCTGGAGGACAGATATTGGAGGAGAGCCGCAGAGGAGATGTATGTAGTAATTACTCTCCAAAAGCACAATGGAAGAGCCATGTTTTCAGGTCTTTCTTAAAGGCTGCTAATGTGGGGGCTTGCCTAATCTCACTGGGCAGTGAGTTCCACAATCGGGGGGGGGGGGCACAGCAGAGAAGGCCCTCTCCCTTGTTTCCACAAGGCGGGCCTGAGATATCGGCAGTGGCGACAGGAGAGCCTCCCCTGACGATCGAAGGGATCGGGCAGGTTTATGATAGGAGATACGGTCACAAAGGTGGGTGGGTCCCAAACCGTTTAGGGCTGCACCTTGAATTGGGACCGGAAAATAAATGGCAGCCAGTGGAGCTCCTTGAACAAGGGAGTGGATCTTTCCCTGTAACTCACCCCAGTTACAGTATCTAGAGAGAATCTAAAGTATCTAGGAGAGAATACTTCTAGAACATGGCCATACAGCCCGGAAAACATACAACAACCCAAAGTATCTAGACTTGATTGGGATCAGAAAGAACAATTGGAATTCTTTAATCAGAGGGGATAGGGATCTGGTTCATAAAATTACTGGAAAGTTACTGGAAAGTTATTTTCTTAATCCCAACCTCTCCTCCTCCTCCTGCTGCTGCTACTGCAAAAAAAATAGTGCTATATAATTAAAATACCATGGCACATTCATTGAAACAGTAATGTTGTGAAAACACAAAGAAAAGTCAGGTCTTTCCTAGGTGATGTTTTTTGTTTCAAGGGGAAGTTGCTTTCTTTTGAAATGGACACATTTTACTCTTAATATTTTTCAAGGGTCAATTTATATCTTTTTTGTGAACTATATTGACTACTATTCCCATGTTTTGCTTCAGTTTTTTTCATCAGTCATCGAGCAGCACATGCTTACATTGCAAAATACTGAAGCACTGGGATAATCAAATAGATTTTTCAACATGCAATATACTGAGTTCCTAGAAAAATATATTTCTTAGAATGCCCCTCTGAACATGGCAAAATACTTATTAGGAAACAACATGTTCCTTTTTTAACTTTTCATTTTAAAGAGCACATGGGCGGAGGGAAAGCAGGGAAGGCAGAGGGAAATGTCTCACACTGTTTCCTCCAGTCTTTCCCTGTCTTCAGGGATGGCGAGCTATCCCATGTGCTTACCATGTCTTGCCCCATATTTCCTACACTTTATTCCATCTTTCTCTATCAGGAGTTGATTTGTGCTTGACTCCTGATAGATGTCTTTCAGCTCCATCTCCATGTGCTTGGGAAACTGAGTGCTACATAGTTCCACCAGAAGTGACCTTACATCGTCTGATGGCCTCTGGGGGACTCCCGGGGGGCTCTGTTTCCCAAGCGCCCATGGAAATAAAGCCCGTGGGATGAAGACCCTAGGTAAGACTAATACAAACTGATCCAAAGACTTGAACTGGTATTTATTGCTGAAGACTTCTCACTTCTTGTCAGGAAAACAAATGAATTGTACTAGCCCTTGGGTTTTCCTTTCCTTTTAAAAAAAATTAGTGTTGTGATTTATAGTCATCCTCAGGAATTTTACAATTGTAAATGGTTTCCACATTTATTTTCAAATTAATAAAAACCAGGCAGGTTCCAAAATGGGTGTAGTTCCATTTCTGCCACGTTCTTTCAGTTTTGGTTATCACTGGCCTGGCTTTGGACTTTATCACCCAAAGCTGTTATTCCATGGCAGTTGTGTGATCATAGGGAGTGGATATGCATTATGATAAGCACCTCTCTTCAGTCATGCAATAGCAGTGACTTGCCAATCCATGGCCCTACAATCATATTTTCACATACCCTACATTGCCACACTACTGCTGCTCCATTTTTATTTAATTTTTACAGAAATTTCAAAGTTCTGGAGTGGTTAAAAACAAAAAAGACATATATAAATGAAAGGTATTACATGAATATAATACAGAAAGTGAGAGGGAGGGAGAAGCTCACTCCCGACATCACTTTACTGCCAGCATACTAGTGGAATGTATATGTTTGGTTATGGAAATATTGTGGGATTGTGAATTGTTAATAGATTTTTTTCCCCATCAATAGCAGGGGATGGGTTAATTAAGGGGAGGAGACATGTGAGATGTACATGACATCATGTGAGAGGGTTTGCCTGCCTTGTGAAATAAAGTATTTTTTAAAATGTCCTTTTTATAGAGAGAAAAAAGTTGATGCAGTACCAGTTCAAGTCCTGGTCATTTGTGGTTGATTTATTAAGTGGACCAGAGCACACCAGATATACAGCAATTGTAAACTAGGAGAAAGGATAGCTCACATAGAAGTAAATGCTCTTTTATTAACAGTCATAAAACCACCTGGATTGCAGACCTAAATTTCATTATGCATTTTATAAACTCAGAAGTTTAACAAGAACATCTCATATTGCCAGCTCAGCTCAGAATGCATTTCGATCACTAAGGCTTTTATACTCAAGGGAATATGTTAAAGTCAATAAGAGTTATACTTTTAAAGGCTGAATATATATCTGAGAAATACTCCACACAGGAATAAAACATGCTAGAAAGACATATAATTATGTGGGATATACAATGCTGGTGGGCTTTGGGGGAGGGGTCTCATGTGTGTGTCAAACTTACTGTAGGACTTCTTGCTGCTCTTTCAAGAAATATTTCATTTTCCAAGGTAAAAATTGTAAACCAATATTGTTAAAAGAACTACACTACTGTTCTGTATTTGGCCATTTATATTAAAGATAAAAGGTTGTCAGAACCCTCATAAAGTTAATTCGTGTTAGGTTTTTTTAGGTGAAATCATGGTTTAAATCATGATTTAAAATCAGTGCCATTTTAATCATGCAATCTGAAGTCAGAAGAAATCACTGTCAAATGTGTATTGGATTTTGGGTTGTAACAATGAAATAACTGCTTTAGCAAAGAATTTTACTTATCTGGGAAGAGTTTCACTTGATCCTGGACTTATACCCTGATTTAACACATATTCAATTTCAACTGTTCTGTTCCTCAAAGTATGAAGATTTTGCCTCATGTGGACCTCCCCTACTTTTTATTTGCCATCAGGTTGTTTTTAGCCTAGGGTGATCTTGTGAATGACAGCTCTCCAAAAACCCTAATGATCAACTGCCCTCCTAAGATATTTCAAACACAGGTCTATGACCTTTTGAGTCAGTCAATCCACTTCTAGTATGATTTCATTCTTTTTCTACAGTCTTCAATTTTAACAAGTATTATTGACTTTTCCAATACCTTGAAACCAGGATGAACAATGACTACACCCCCACCCACCCCTCACTGAGAGGCTAAGCCATGCCTTGGACTATTTGTCATGGGGCTCAGTGGGAGAGGGAAACTATGGAGAGAGTGGATGGGGAATGTAACATGGAAGGGAAGGGAGGGGATTTGGAGGGTGGTGGGAGGGAGTGGAACACAATGGGATGATTCCCTTCACAGGGACTAATTAAGAAAAAGAAGAATTCAAATAAAATGTTGGATCAGGTGAAGGTGATTTCACTGAACTGTCAAGGCCTTGGTTCCTGCTATAAACAGATGATCACAGATAAGATCCTTATAACTAAAAGTGACATAATTTTTCTGCAAGAAACACACCAATCTAAAGATGGCATAAATGAACTGAAATTAAATAAAACTGTAATTTATGAAAAGACTTACGGATCATGAAAGGTGAGAGGAATAGTAACTATAATTAAAAATAGACGTGGATTTAACACAGTAAAATCTAAAAAAGATGAATTGGGAAGATATGTAATGATCCAGGGTACCATAGGAGGAGAGGACTTCACCTTAGTTAATGGTATATATGCTCCAAATATTAAACAAAATGAATTTTATGAATTTATTTTTAAATAATTGGAGGAAATACAGAAAGGTTATGTAATATTGGGTGGGGATTTTAATGGGATTATGGACAAAAAATGGATAAATCTCATCCCACAAATGACAAAGACAAAAATAAGATCTAAATAAAGTAATAGGAGGGTGATAAATGTGTAGAGAACTATCAAAGGAAATGAAAAAATATTTACATTTCATTCTTCATTTCACCAAACTATTTGAGAATCAATTATATTTTTGTCTCAAAAGATTTAATCTCTAAATCCCTAGATGTAGAAATGGGAGTTATAAAAATTTCAGGTTATGCATTAATTAGTATAGAATTTTTTTTATAAAACATAAAATAGCTAAGAGATGAAGAATTGCTAATAGAGTCCTTGAAAATAAAAAAATAAGAGAAAAACATATCAAAAGAACTAAAAGATACTTGGGAGATCAATGATCTCACAATAGTGTGGAACACAATGAAAGCAGTAACTCCTTATTACAGAACAATACAATTTGAGAAAACAACAAGAAATAGAAGAAAAAAGATTGTAAATGGAAATTAAGGAATTAGAAAGGAAATATGAGAAAGAAAGAGATAAGCAATGCTACAAAAAAGCCTTAGCAAAAAGAAAAGAACTTGAAAAACAAGGATTGGAAAAAGCATAAAAATATCTGATATTTCTAAAAAGAGAATATTTTGAATATACTCCAAACTATTAGTTGAGATAACACAATCCGTAAAAGATAAAAACTTAATCACACTAATTAAAGATAAGGAAGGTAAGAAATGTACAATCATGAAGGATAAAATATGAGCCCTTCAGGAATTTTACCAAGAGCTATAGCTGGCAAAAGAAAACTCTAAAATGAACATTGAAGAATATATTAATAAATATTGGAAAATAAATATTCCAGAATCAGATAAATTAATTATGGATCAATTAATCTCAGAAAATGAATTTGAAGAAATTATAAACAATTTTAAAACCAGGAAATCCCCAGGAATTGATGAATTAGAATCAGAATATTATAAAAAACCCAAAACAATATTAGTACCCAAATTGAAAGAATTATATAATAAAATAATAAAAGGTGAAAAGATCCCACCGTTGTGGACACAATCTCTGATTATATTAATAATAAAAACTAATAAGAATCCTACAGATCCTGGATCATATGGACCTATATCTTTGATAAACCAAGAAGGTAAAATATTAACTGCAATAATGGCAAAAAATAATGAATAAATTTATATTTATATATAAATAAAGATCAATGTGGATTTATAGAAGGGAGACAAATTTAATGGGTAGAGTATTAAATGCAATTCATACTATTAGAGAAAATTTATCAGCCAGTTTACTAGCTTTAGGTATATTTTAGAATGGTTGAAGAGGGCGATAAAAAACTAGATTTGAAATCAGAATTTATTTTCTTACTAGATAAAAATATAAGACATAAGAAGAATTGGTGTAATGTTAAGTAGCCCCTTCTTTAAAACATTTTGGAAATCTGGAGGAAATACAAAGCAAAGTTGATGCCAAATAGCTCACCCCTAACTCCGGTATTAATTACAGGCAATTTCCCTGAAAATTTAAAAAAAAAACTATAATAAGAGTTAAAGAAGAGAAATAATGAAAATAAAAGATTGAGATTTAAAAAAAGACAAATATAGAAAGAATTATAAATCCATTATTAGGAAATAATACATAATGTTATAAATTCCTGCAACTTGGAAAATGGTCAACAGGTTTATGTAATAAATATAAGGGGGGGGTACAGAATATACAAAATTTGAGAGGATGTTTATGCAAAGGGAGACTACATAGAAAATGAAACAATAAAAGGTACAATAAGCAATATTTATAAAATATTACTGGAAGAAGAACAGGTTCAGGGCCATCTCAGGGAAATATGGGAATTAGATCTGGGAAGATGAGTGAATAATCAAGAATGGAAAAATATGGAGCATGCGCATCTTTAAAAATATGTCTATAAGAATTAAAGAACATTATAATAAAATAATATGGAGGTAGTTAACACCAGTTCAATCAAATCTGATAGAGGAGAAACACTCACATCGATGCTGGAGAGGATGCCAAGAATTAGGCTCATATATCCATATATGGTGATCATAAAAATTTATACAAAAATTTTGTAAAATAGTATTTAAGGAAATAAGAGTGATAATAAAAATAGATATAAAAGGTACACAGAAATAGCATTATTATCATTGTATGATCATATTATATCCTCACAAGAAATGAAGGAATTTCCAACCTATTAACAGCAGCAAGACTGATAATTGCAAAAAAATTAGAAAGATAAAAGCGAAATTCAATTGGAAGAATAGTATAAAGAAGTTTGGAACAAAGCAATTAATGACAAACTGACTTGTGACATTATCACCAGTGGCAAATATTTCTACCACTAGGGGATTGTTCCATCAGTGGAGCTCACCTTAGTCAATGCCACTGTGTGCATGCAGCTTCCTGCTGCAACATCTCAGCCAAACTGCAGTAAGCTTTAGTTCCAGGGGTGTGTGTGTATGTGTATGTGTGTGTGTGTGCGTGTGTGTGAGTATAAGTTCTCATTTTCATCAAATTCTTTAAATCAGGGTTTGGAAAAAGAATCGGTTCAAGGTATTGCTGAATTGCATCTGACATATAATTTAGCCAACAATTTGTATGCTGGTAGTTGCCACAGAAACGCATGTAGAGCTAGGCGTTACCCATGCCTGCTTTAAAAAGATCATTTGCTACCTTCAGCATAATAGTGGCTAAACCATTTCATCAGAAGCGTGGGGATCACAAACTGGAATAAAAATATTAACAAGTATTTAAACTGATCATAGGAATCAGGTCCTCACTGCAGCAACAGCGTCTCAAAGGTTTGGGTTATTTCCCTTCTTTTTTTCCTTCTTTTTTAAACTATGGCTTTGGCAAAAGTTTGAAAGGGGAAAAAGAGTAACTTAAGACAGGGGGCCATAATACAGATTGTTAATTTTAAGTATAGCAAAATCACAGCAGGCTTAGATTGAGAGAAGCCAAAATAAACATGTGAAGTATTTGCTTCTTTGAAAAGGATATACCACATCCTGCATTTGGTAGCCAAAAGCTTCCAAGATTTCATCAGAAAAATGCTGTCAAAAGAGTTCTTTCTCTAGTATAGGTATGTACCTCAAAGAAGAGGCAGCAGGGGGAAATTTTCATATCTACAGCCTTCTTAAATACTTAATTGTTGTAGAGTTAGCTCAGCAAGCAGTAAAGACAAGAACCCTCGTGATGACTTTGATTAATCAGAACTTGATTGTATGATGAATAGTCTTCCCCAAGGCTGAAGAGCAAGAGCACCACTGCCAATGCTCATAAACACATAAATAACATTATAGAAATAATATAAAGACAAATTACACTTCACAAGCACTCCTATCCAAATGTCAGTTCATATGATAGCACCAAAGCTTTCTCTTGGGGTGATGGAAACCAGACCTTCTGCAAAAAATTCACAGACTATCCAAAATCCTGATGGTAGAAAATGCATTTTCCTTTTTACTAATGAATTTTTTCCCTTTCAGTTGTCCTCTCCTTCTAGTCTAAAGTAGTATAACACAATTTCTTTTTTATGAGGAAAATCAAACTTCCTTTCCGTCTCAAGGGCATTGTGACACTCATGCCCAAATCACTGCATTGCATAAAGTTCCACATGGTTCCATAACAAACTATAAATTTTCTCTCTAGAGTAGCAAACACAGCAGTGCATTGTGAATTGCTTAACAGACCATCACATTTCACCTAGATGCTGATGGTACCCAATAGGAAAATAGAAAACCAGGGGCAGAAATACACTGGGAACCCACCCTTCCTAAAGGTTGCCTTTCAAGCAACCCCACTGTTGAGTAAATGTTTACAAACCAACTGGGCTTGTAAAGCTGATGAAAATTTAGCATGTGTCTGTCGCACATAAAATTTTTACACAATGACATCCCAAAAGACTGCATAACCTTTCACACTACAAAATTAGAGCACCGTGGTTCCATTTTAACAACAATAGGAACCTCTTGAAATATGTAGTTATGAAGGGCACTAGAGCTCTCTGGTGAAGAATTCAAAATATCTACTTGAACTACAGATCCAAAGATTCCATATGATTTTATTATAGCAATTAAAGTAAAAATTGTAGTGCTATAATTCTGTAGTGTGAAAGAGGCCTGAAATGTTTCCTTTTATTCCTGTACACTCATCTTTAATTAATATGTAGTATGGTTGACACTAATAAAGGAAACAGTTCATCTTGCATTTCTAAATAAAATATGATGGTTAAATAACTTAAATCATCAAAATTATTCCTTTTCCCTCTTCCAAAACACCTGCATTCTTTTCCAAAGAAGTGTCAAAAGGAAAGATTCTTTGTTTAATCACAAGATTTTCTTCCATTTTCAGAAACAGTCTTACATCCCCAGCCTTTGCTCTGGATGTAGCTAATGTGTCTGTTTTCAACTTGATCTGGATGATGTTTTACTCATTAGTAGAAGATAGTCCTTTTAAAAAACAAATGCATATTCTATGTTATACATTTGCATGATCAATCCAGAAAAAGCAAAAAGGGAGGCAATGTGATATATGAAAGTATCCAAGAGATAAAATTCATAATGCAATAACCACATAAGCTTTAAACTTGAAATCCAGTATTTGCCAAATTGCTAGTGCCAAAAGATGTTCTCACCTCTGTCTCAAATAAATGGCTAGAGAAATGTGTGAAGAAGGTTTTTGTTACAGTTTGATGCTGCATGCAGACCAACTGAAGATTAGTCCTCTGTACATTCAAAAAGAAGCAACACAAGTAGAACAAATGCAAAACTCAAATTTTACTCTTATACAGCAGAGTTCATGGAAAAACAGCAATCTGAACACAAATTTTCTAGTAATAATACATAGTTCCTTTGCTGTATCAAATGCACATATAGTCCTTGCATTTTATTCATATAATGCTTTCCATCAGAAAATATATCTTCTTCCAGTCTTCTGATACACTGATAGCTGACACTATGAAGTTCAGTGGACCCTTGGTTCTGGCCCTCTATCTATACAAAAGTCTGTAAATGCTCAAGTCCCATTATATACAATCTATAAAGGCAAAATCATTTTGAGGCTAAATCCTGTTGAGGCATTATGCTGAAGCAATTCAAATGTAAACATTTGCACAAGTAGTCATCCCAAATGCCCCTGTACAAGCAGCTCTCTGTTCAGTCATATAGGGCAACAGATCAGCTGTAATGTTTTTGGGGGAGTGAAGGTATACCTACACTCACACACAATCCCACAAAAGTCACTACAAGAGATCATAGAATGACTTGGAGTGGCCACTGGAAGATTGCCTGGAATTTTACCACTGCCTTTGTAAATACACAGGCATTACATTCCTATATTAAATACATTGGTAGGTACGCAACAGAATCATAGCTTATGTCGACATTCTCTTACATTCTTCCAAATACTGTAGATCAACATTTATTGAAAAACCAATGTTTGTATATTGCAACATGGTTGCTTAGTGTTTATTGGTTTCACAACTCCAGCTGGGCTTTGTTTGGCAGGCAGCTAGATTTTTATGAGATGAGAGAAGCTATAAATCTGTTGTCACCAGAGGACACCATACACTATGTGGCATATTCATGATATCACCAGCATGCATTGCTTTTAAGAGAGCCATTTGCCCATAAAACTGCCATCCAGGAAAATCACATGTGAAACCAAAATGTGAACTCTGGAGCAACAAAACATCTGAGAGATCTTCCTCTCCCTCCTGCCTGAAAACTGTAAAAAGCTTTTGAAAAACTAAGAACATTTCTCATAATGAATTTCCAAGTTTAAATGTGCAGCCAAGTAATCTCACCAGCTCTAGGATTGAATCAGCTGTCATTCACAACAGCAGTAAATAAGGAAAAGCTATTCACCAATCCCCTGTCTTAATACCTATGTTGCTATGTGGTTTTGTGTATGTGCATTGATATAAATAGTGTGTGGATGATGTAGCTTTGGTTTCAAAAAATCATTTAAAAACATCTACGAAATCTGTGAAGTTTCCACATTTGAAATTTGGGGAAGGGGGCCTTAGGCTTTACTTCTGTGGTTAGTTATCCCCTCTTTATTCTTTAAAAATATTGCCAATACCATACATCCACTACTTAGTTATGTGGTGCATAATTCCATGACACATCTGTGTTAGTCTGGAATATCTTCTTGCATAGTTATGTATGCATAACTAATGTCTCCTAGGTTGGAGCAGGTGAAGAAGGTCTGTTCAGCTTCCATTCAGAGTACAAGGAGAAGAATACTAAAGTGTCCAGCAGCAAACAGTAAGGAGGATGCTATGACAAATAATCCACATACTTTTGCAAATTTGGGGGCAGGGGAGAGGCAACAAGTTTTATATGTTACAGATGTAAAAACCTTAGCCTAGATGGGATCAGATCCCATCACTGTCCAACTTGTCTTGCTCATTAAGGCCTCTTCTACATTGTCTTTATATCCCAGGATCTGATCTCAGTTTATCTGTTTATCCCAAATGATCTGGCAGTGGGGACTCATATAATCCAGTTTAAAGCAGATAATCTGGGGTCCAATCCTGGGATATGGAGCAGTGTGGAAGGGGCCCGAATCGCTTTCTGCCCTGAGTGCTGGTAACACCTGGGATGAGGACATGTGGGATGCCATGTGAGTGCAAACCTCTGGTGAATCCCCCACAAATACTAAAGAAAGTACAGTTGAATATTAAGAAAAAGAAAATAATGACCACCAATGATTTCCATATTTTGAGGTAAACAATGAAGACATGGAACTGCCCTATTTCCTCAAATTTAATGTTCACCTTTTTTTGGCTAAATTGCCTTCCCAAAATTAGGGTGTGCATTAGATTTGCATAATATGGTAATCTTAGTACTGAGACAAAACAAAGGGGAAAGCTACTGCAGGAGCCCCTGGAGCTGCTATTTGAGGGACATCATCTCTAATTTAATGGCCATGGCTCAGTGCTATACAATGTTGGGATTTGTCGTTTGGTGAGGCATCAGCGTTCTTTGGCGGCAGCCCCCATGATCCCAAATTACAGTGCCTATGGCCCCATGCATTGAGCCATGGCAGTTAAAGTAGATTCATTCTACATCATAGATGCACCCCAAGATTTTCTTTTCCATTGCTGAAAGCTTTGGTGTTCCACCACTTTTGTTTTCAAAGAAGGGATTCTAAGCATACAGCCACTATAATGCACACCTTTTTTCACCCAATTACAAAGAGTGCACTTTTTGTCTCAGCGCATTACATTTGCTGGCAAATACTTTTTTTTTTTGGTTTCAGGGTTTTGAAAATTGAGATGTGCATTAGATTCAATGGTGCATTAGACTCGAGTTAAAACCTTCAAAACTATCCATACCTTGGCTCAGATAAATAAAAGTGTTCTACAACAAATCAACCCAAAACTCTTCCAAGAAGCCAAAATGACTAAACTGAGACTATCACATTTTAGACATATCATGAGAAGACATAACTTACTACACAAAATGATACTTCTTGATAAGGTAGAAGGCAGCATTATAGATGAATAGATTCAATCAAGGAGGCTACAGCAGTGAGCTTGCAAGACCTAAGGAGGGCATTGCTGATGAGATGAAGGGCTCTCATTCATAGGATGTCAACTTGATGGCAGTTGACAAAAATTCTTTGATGTCTCAGTTCTTAAGAGACCAACATGGAAATAACAACTGTTATAAGCTTTGTCTTAGGACAGTGGTTCTTAACCTGGGGTCCCCAGATGTTTTTGGCCTACAACTCCCAGAAATCCCAGTCAGTTTACCAGCTGTTAGGATTTCTGGGAGTTGAAGGCCACAAACATCTGGAGACCTGAGGTTGAGAACCACTGTGTTAGGATTAAACTTTACAGTATTCTTATGACATCTTTGAATGAATGTTACTTCAGGTAATGAAAGACATCTGTTGACTGCAGATTGAATTTTTATCACCTGTTGTTTGCCCCATTCATGATTAGTCTCTCAAAGTAAACAGAAAGACTTAGTAAGACTGATCATTGAGGCACACATCTTGGTGAGAATCCTGTTGCTTGGGAAAACCCTGTTAATTATGAAAAATACCATCCCCTTCATCCAGCCTCTATAATGGGGTCATTTCAACATGGGGACCAAAAATTGAGTTCTTTTTATCCTTTTTACCCCTTATTGCATTGCTCCTTGCTTCCCTTACTGGGAAGTGGTTGTCATTAATTACTATTTCACTGCAGATCCTTTTCATGATTAGCAAGTCTGTGGTAGCACGCAGCAACTACATATATCACCTGAAAGTTATACTAAAGAATATATATCTCTTTCTGTTCTACTTCAGTAGTCATGTCCTTTTTATCACCCTTCTACAGCATCTGCCTAGTAAGATAGAGAGGAAAATAGGAATACTCCAAGGAGTAACACTGTGGCCCCAAGGTGACCAGACCACAGAAGCCTTCTTATATGGGCTATAGCAAATTAAACCGAAACACAAAAACCTCTCCTGAGGCTTAGCGTTCTATGAAGCAGAGAGATTCTTGTGCATTCATACCTGCAGACAGAGTTCTGATTGCAGACACCCGCCTTGTGCCAAAAAAGCCTCCTAGCTAAGAGGTTTAAAATTTATGCTTCAAGTAGGGCTGAAGGGTTCATTGAAAGGTCATATTTCTTCTGCTTCTTTTTAAACTGCAACATCATATTTCTCCCAGTAACATTAATTAGATAATGGATAATTAATTTTAAAAAAACAGCAGTCTTGCTTTCCTTTCCTTTTTAAAGTACAAATTGACTTTTCACCAAAATAACATGGAAAAAATTAAAATACTGTAAAATATTGAGGAAATATTGTAATATATCAAGAGAAAAGTGTAAGGGACCAAGTTCAATACTCGAGGTAATCAAAAAGTTTGAAGCAACAGGAAAAAATAGATTATAACAGGCTACCCATGAAATTGTTGAAAACAGAGAGATTTGTGTGATGTAACAAAATGTCAGCCAGCTATTGGCAGGCATAAGTCATGAATGGGCACCAGTGCTTGAGGAAATTATCTGCACACATTGGCTCAGTTGAGACATGAATTTGGTTGCATTCTTCATTTTTCTTCAGGATTAGATCAAGCATTTTTAAAGTCAGTTGCTCTATTGCCAAAAAGAAAATGCCTAAACAGTTGACTTTTATGAGCATACAAAGTAATTTTTCCCAGCCATCTTATCCTCACATTTCTTCATGGATTCTGTTTACCTCCTGGCTTCTTTTATAGGACTGCAAGAAACCAAAAGATTCCTTTTGGGGGGTTTGCATTCTAACAGCAACACAAGTAGCTCTGTAAAATTTTCCACAAGAATGAGTAGAAATAAAAATAATATATCAAGGTCATCCAAAATAGAATGAAATAGACGCAAAGTGAAAGAGCCACTGCAACATCACGCACCTTTGTTGCCCTGTTATCATCAAGGACAAGATTACCAATATTATTAATCACCCATTTTCTAGGACATTGACCCTGCTGAGAGGGGAGCTAAAACCAAAAAATCTGGATAGCTAAGGTTATTCATCCCTAATATAGACAGATAGTTCCTGCTGTATACACTGCACAGCCATTCCATCATGCCCTGTATAACATTTTCCCTTTTGGCAAGGGAAGAGATGGAACTGCTAATGGGAAAACATGAGGGAGTTACCGAGAGAAAGTGATATCATCTATACCTCCTGAAAAATGCCAATAATAAAAGGAACATCTGGAATCACCTACTGTCTTCAGACCCTTAAAATATGTTTGCATTTATATTGCATAGTTACAAACTTTAATGGAATGGCACTCAAAGATGACTAAGTGTCTGAATACCTCTGCATGTCTTACTCTGGCAAAATCTATACAAGTTATATTGTGAGGCATTTGTGTGTGTTCTGTGTGGATATATTTTTACAAATATAAACTAGGAAATGCATGCTTGAAAAGTTCTGAATTAAGCTGGCACAATTTGTCATGTTTCCATTTTTCATCACTTCACCCTGCCCTACAAATGTCTGACTTGGTTTTTCTGACTTCTATCCTGTATGAGTAATTCTATCCTATGAGAATTTCTTGGAAAGTGAATTTGGATCAAGAACAAGAAAATAGTTGTGCTGGTCTAGCATATGGTCCAAGTGTTTCTGAGATGTGTTAGTAGAACAAGCACTTCTACAGGGTCACCAAAAGTGTTTATTTTTTTGTGATCTCAGGCAAAGCAGGTAAGAATGCTTACACAGCAATTTTCCTCTTCAAGGTTGGTTCAAAGCAGAAACCCACTTCAAATGAAAGGAAACATCTGAGAGATGTTTGATAAGCAGCTGCAATGTTTTAAAATGTAGACAGTATGGGCCAGACAGCTTAAGAAATCAAATTATATTGCAGAATTTATGCAGATTGATGGTTGAAAATAATCTGATGGACTTTAAGGGTTGAAAAGTAGACTGTTTAATCATAAGCAACACCTGTTGAAATTCACTCTGCTGTAAAAACTTTAAACAGAAGGAGCCCTGCCCCTTATTTCACCTGGAAACTTCAGGTTTTTGGTTTCTGCTCATACAAGGTTATTTCTAGAATATCATATTACCATTAGACAAAGTGAAATTCAATATTTTGACACCTAGAGCCAAAATACATTATGGTGCTGCTAGGCCTATACTTTATGATATGATGGGGGTGGAGGAGGAAAATGTAACAAATTGATAAGAAAGTACAACCCATCTTAATATTTATTTCAACTGCAGCAACATACTATACACAGTATCTATGCAGTCATACCTCCTCATTCACTGTGGTTAGGAGCACAGGACCCCTGTAAAAGTGAAAAACTGTGATTTTTACAATGCTGGGGTTTTTTTTTTTGCCAAAGAGAACATCTCCCTAGGAAACTCTAGGTCCTTCAGCACAACTTCACCAGAAGGGGACCACAGACTCACACTGGAAAACCTGAGATTCCTAGAGAAAATATTTAAAACAAATCCATGAATAATCTAATCAGAAAAAAAATCACATCTACAAATGTGGAGATCTGAATGTAAAATATAAAATACTAAATAGAAATTAGGAACAATTTTTATCAGTCACAGATTATTCTCATTAATGCAGTTGAAAATAGCATGGACAGCCAAAATGACAAATAAATGGGTCCTAGATCATCTCAAATCTCTCCCTAAAAACCAAAATGACTATATTATGGCTATCATACTTTGACCATATCATAAGATGACATGACTTATTAGAATATATGCTAAAAGTGGGTTTCAATAGGAAGAAAGGAAGACCATGTTACAGGTTAATAGATCACAGCCCTCATTTTGAATGACCTGAGCAGGAACATTGATAACAGGAATGCTTAGAGAACTCAGCCTGACCATAACAAATGTTATCATGCAGAAAATATTGCTTAATGTCTAATATAATATAGACTTAATGATAGTATATATTTAATAACATTCAATAACAACATTTAGCAATAATATCAACTCTCTTGTGAGCTGCCCCTAGTCCACTGACCGCATCAGATGGGGCTAGATTCAGCAGCAAAAACCCGATCACCAACAGAGCCAGCTGGCTCCATGCACACAATGTTGTGCCAGCTCCATGGGTGTGGTGGGGCAGAACCAGTGTGCTGCTGCAGCCCAGACAACATGGGAGGCTTCCCATATTACCAAATCTAGGGGGAAGCCACAAGCACCATGCACATTCTATGCTTCCCCCAGCGGGCGATCCAAGGCTATGTGAAGAGGTCGTTATACTGGTAGAAAGGTGGGACATTTCATACATAAACTGTAATCTGTAACTGAAGTGTAATATATAAGTTTTAATAACATTGTAAAGAAATCCATGTTTATCTAGCTTTGTTTTCTGTCCATGCATTGACCAACCAGTTATGCCTTCTTAAAAGAAATGAGTGCAATTATACCATCCATATTTCATTCTGGTATACATAGACACTCTGCTTTTCTTACCAGAGGTGATATCTAGTCAACAATTGGTGGCTTTGACTGTCATGAATTTTTATGACAGCATTTGAAAGTCAGGCAGCCATTGCTGCATATTGTGGTGCACTAAATTCCAGAATTTATTTCGTGTATGTGCTCTGCAAGAAGTACTTCCCTTTATCTGTCATCTGCCAAAATTCAATAAGAGCTGATGATTCCTGGTTCAAATATTATGAATGAGGGGAAGCTTCCCTTCTCCACAGTGGATAAAGAGAAACATAAGGGAGAGGATTCAGGTTGATTTTTTCTGCACATTTTCAAGAACTGTAATTCTATTTTAGGCACAATAATGGGTGTATACAGCATTCTATATGTGACCTCACTGTTGATCCATACATGGCATGATATTGACCAAAGAGGTATGTGATGGTGTGTTGGACTAAGGCCACTTCTACACAGGCCTTAAATTCTGGAAGAAAGTGGGATAACAGGAGGAGGTGGCTAGATGAGGCACACCGAAAATGTGCACTGGATTATAAGTTGGCATAAAAAACAAGTGATAAAACGGTTCACTTAAAATCCATGATCAGATTAAAAATGCATTGTTATGGAGCATTGTATATCCCTGCACTTTAAAAAACATAATTTTTGCAATGTGCTGGTGTAGACTGCTCCAGTGCTTATCCTCATCTTGGGCAAGTCATTCTTTGTCAGCCTCAAAAAGAGGCCAAGGCAAATTCCCTCTGAACAAATTTTGTCAAGAAAATTAGTGATAGGTTCATCTTAGAGTTGCCATCAGTGCATAACAAAAAATATTGACTCTACCCTAGTAATGGCTGTGTCATGAAATCTTCAGTTAAGTCACAGCTATGCTTCTGGGATGGACACAGAAAAGGGATTGTCTCTACAATGTGAATGTCTTAAGTGAACATATGTTGCATGGAAGACTGTTCCAGCCTTTAAAACAAATCTGATTCCAGCTGGAAGAACAAGAACAGCTCTTACAAATCTGCCAGCTGGGGGAAAGTTCCAGATCACGGAAGAAAAAAGTCTACCATTTGAATGAAGACTCACCACCTCCTCCCCAAAGTGCTGCAGCAAATCTTCCAGCTGAGCTAGAAGACAACAAAGCCATCCAATAGATCTCCTCCTGAATATGTGACTTCTATTTCTTTATTACAGCTTGGACTTCACTTCCAATGTGAAAATGCTACTTTTTTAATAGCTATGGAGCACAGCATCATAAAAATACACAATCAAAGCACTCCCACCCAGTCTCTGTCCAAAGGGCCTACACAACCCTTTCGTATTCCACTATCAAACACCTCTTACTGCCAGATAATACTCAGGTGGAATCTCGTTTCCTGTAGTTCAGATCTATTGCTCCATATGCTAATCTCTGGAACAACAGAAAATAAGCCTGCTTCACCTGCAATATGACATCCTTTCCAATATATTTAAACGTAGCTGTCATGTCACCTCTTAACCTTGACTTCTGCAGACTAAACATACCAGCTCTTTAAAGTTACATCTGCACTGCAAAATTAATGCAATTTGACACAACTGCCATCACTCAATATTGCCAGAGGCACTGCAGTTTTACAAGGTCTTCAGCCTTTAGTGCTGGTGCCTCACTGAACTACAGCTCCTGAGATTTTATAGCATTGAGGCATGGCAGTTAAAGTGATGTCAAAACACATTAATGACCTCATCAGGTGGCCAGTACCTAGTTCGTATAGGGGCATGGAAAATCCAGCACCCCACACCACTCATCGCCTGGATCCAAAGGAGAGCGATCACATGGGAGGAAGAGTGAGCCCACACAGCTTCCTCCCATAGCTGGCAACATGCACCAGCTCTGCCCTGCTTCACCCACAGCATCAGCACGACATCATGTAATGGGAACTGGCCAGCTCTGTGTGTGACCTGGGCTAAAATCAGTGCATGCCGCCGATTTTAACCCAATGCGATGAGGTCGTCAGTCTACAGTATAGATGCACTCTTAGAATGAATCCTAGCCTTTGCAGTGTTTTCTCATTATTCAAGGTTTGTTTACCTTTGCAGTGAGTCCTTCCACAGACTATCCACCCTGAACAGGCATCACTTGTGAGTGAAACTATAAACAGGTATTCATAAATGGTGCTTCTTTAGGTAGTGATGTTTATTCATCCTAGCACATGCTTTCCCTCACCACCATATTTCACATTCCAATATTGTTTACTTTGTGACTGGTCATCAAATTGTAAAAACAAATGTAATGTACAATTTCAATTGACACAAATATCTGTAAGAAAGTTATTTGTTGGTGGGGGGGGGGGGGGGATATGGCAATCAATGGGAATATATTATCTCCTTAATGCCATGTTTGACCTGAATCTTTGGACTCTGTAGGACTATGCTCATCTACTTTCTAGAGAATACTAAAGCAAGGAATTATTCAGATATTTCTCAATCCCTGAAATCCTGGGAAATGGTAGAGATCAGCACTGCAGCTCATATTTGCATATAGGTTCTTATCTCAATCAAAGGATGCTGGTTGGGAAAACAATGAACAAAACCTTCTAAAACTGCTGAAAAGCTTATTTCATTTGTCTAGCAGTTGACATGGGGTGGATAGTGGTTGGTCTCTCATGTGTTTCAGACTATAGCTCACATGAGTCTATATTAGTGGCCATGCTGGAGAGATGTAGGGATATTTATTTATTTATTTGTGACATTTATATACCGCCCTTCTCACCCCGAAGGGGACTCAGGGCGGTTTACAAGTATATATACATACAATATATTATATTATACAACTATATTGCAATATTATTAGTAATATTGCATGTAATATAAATATACAATTATAATAGTGAATTATAATTATTATTACATTGTATTACATCATAATATTATTATTAATATTACATGTATATACAATGTATTATAATATTAGTATATTGGTAGGGACAGAGTCATCTTGTGTATCAAAGCTTTCCTATCTCCTGACCAGGTATATGAATGAATGGCCTGACTCAACCTGAAGCAGCTTTATATAACCTGTTTAAGAAACAGACAAGAATCAATGAAGACTTAGAACAACTTTGAACTTTATTGTTAGTACGTGTGAATGTACAGGAGGTGGCATAAGACCTCTTGGGATACACTTCACAACTGGGGTGAAACAGAAGGGGTAGCTTCATGTTAACAGGCTGGAAGCTCACGAACAATTAACACACAACTAACTGGTCTGTTTTGAGAAAATTTCAGGTCAAGTATTACATCAGTACTAAAGTTTTCCCGCCATAGGCTTGTCCCTACTCAGAGGGACAAAATAGGAAAACATACTTTTTGGAGACACCACCCCACCCCCACCCCTGTATTTGTTAGCATGAAGTTTGGTTTCCCTTTCATTCCTTTGCTATCTTTATGGGAACTAAATAGCAGTCGACCAAACAACATGAGTTGGATTTGGCTTTTTTGTTTGGGTTGGGTTTTTTCCCTGTAGAAATCTCATATTTTTATAAAGCATTATTGGAAGCTTTTAATGTCTAAAATTAAGTATGTGTCTGTAAAAAATCCAGGCAAGTATTATTAACCCTTATTGGGAATGCCAAATTTGATTATTAACAGTGATGAAAAGTTGCTTGCCAGCATTCTGCTAACAGACATAACAGAACTGAAATCAGTTTCTTTGAGCACTCGCTGACCGAGTCAAGTCATACATATATGTGCCCAACAGATCATAACTCAGCTGAATTCATACAGCTGTAATCAGGGCCAGCAGAAAACACTTTCCTGACCTCAATACTGAATTCCCTGCCAAATTTCAAAGTCATTCTACTAGTTAAAGAGATGCTGAGCCCTTCAAGTAGAAAAGGACCAAGGAATGTGTATGTGTGTTTCTGCATATGTAGAATCTAATACACAAGGGCAGCACAGACTTGACTTCTTCCTGCCTCCATGTGCATACTTGCTTATCAAAGTCTGGCTGGTATCTCGTCCAACAGTTAAAAGACTGTAAGCAGGATCTACAATTTCGTATATTTTGGGTTCACATTCACAATTATTGAAGATTGAAGATAAACCCCAAAACCTACTTGTCCCAGGCAGAAAGGCAATCAAAAGGTTTAAAAATTACAGCAGACATTTTTCAACTTGAGGTATCATAGGCAGGCCTGTAGCGAGGGGGCGGTTTTAGGGGTTCAACCCCCCCCCGAAATTTTTCAGGTTATAAAAAAAAACCTGGTTTACTCATGAATTTTAACTGGTTAACCAAATCCCCATTCTAAGTCTATGAGACACAAAACATTAAGAGTCCCTCCAGGCACTATCTCAAGCAGATATTGACAGGTTTGTAGTGGGGAGGGGTGTGTGCTAGGGGTTAACCCCCCTCCCCCCGAAATTTTCAAACCCCCCCCCCCCCGAAATTTTTTTCTGGCTACGGCCTTGATCATAGGGTACAACTATCTTTTGTTTTGGACAGTGCAATTCAATCTATCTGCAATAGGGGGCTGACTTTTTTTTCCTAATGTGCCATATTTGTTCTCATTCACTACAACTTTTTATTTCCTCCCTAGATACTTGCCATGGAATAGCAATCAATGGCTTATAGACCACCATTGGTCCATGGATAGCTTTGAACTAGATTATCTGAGTCCACACTGCCATATAATCCAGTTCAAAACAGATAATGTGGATTTTATACAGCTGTGTAGAAGGGGCCTTTGTCTCCCTCTAGGGCTGAGAGAGTGTGACTTGACCAAGGTTTCTATGACTGAACGTAAGTTTGAACCCTGGTCTCCAAAGTCCTGGTCTGAGGCTATCACTATACTGGCTCAGTACAGTTGTAGAATATATTCACAATTGTCCTTGAACAAAAGTAATGTTTTCATTTTTTAAAAATAAAATCCATACAATAAACTGTACAATTTTATATGCTATACTAAGAATGAAGCATTTTATGTTGCTAACGTAATGAAATAATTATAGGCTTGATGTGAAAATAAGTATTTTGTTAATTTATTTTCTCTCTTTCAAATTTTAAGTTTCCTTCCTCCCTCCCCCAACATGGCATGATTATTTTTGGGAATTTTGCACCCCTGCTCAAACTCAATAAAATTGTAGGTGCAAGGGCTGCCGTTGGAAATGTATCCATGAATCAATATGAGATCTTAATTCATATAAAAAAGGAACCATCCCCTTCTCTGTGGCAAAATGTAAGAGATTAGTCAATCCTGGGAGATCCTAAAAGAAGCATCAAATTCATCTATTCTCTCCATTATGGCATCACTTGACTGGGGAGATGGTGGCAACAACCAGGGATGGCTGACCCCATGAAGCAGCCCTAGTACTTCCCCCTCTCTGCAAAACTACCTTCAATCTATAAGTCATTTTTTTAAAATCTATAATTTTGGTTCTCAAATCTGCCTGTGACTTATACATGAAGTCGACTTTTACATGAGTATATATTGCATGCATTTTGGAAAAAAAATAAGTGAGCATATTCCAAGCTGGATGATGAATTCTGTGAGCAAACTGGAGGTGTATGCATGGTTTCTAATCCAGTCCAGCAGTGAGAATGGCAGAAACAGAGCTCTCATCCAAAACACAGTATTCATAGTGGTTATGAGTTCTTACAACCTCTTCACATGGGGCTCAGTTTGGCGGCATGCACCAATTTAGCCCCATTCACCATCGAGCTGGCCGGCTCCCATCACATGACGCTGGCGCAGCTCCATGGGTGAAGGAGGACGGAACTGGTGCATGCTGCTGGCAGGGAAACCTGGGAGAACTTTTGTGTTGCCATTACAATTCATGAGGGAAGCCGTGTACACCACACACTCTCAGGCTCCCCCCCCCCCATCTGATTGCCCTCGGCTGGAGCTGGGTGATGTGGGGCATTAGTTCCCTACACCTCTCTACAAAACGGAGTGATGCTAGCAGCTGTCTGACAAGGTTGTTAGAATAACTTGGATGAAGGAAGAAACTGGAATTTGTTACATACTATTCTTTCCTTTGAAAACTATGCTTTAGTTGAACATTGCCATAGAGTTATCTACTACTATGTTTCTTTGTAAACCAAAAACAATTTATTTAAGCCAGAGGAATGTTTCCTGTAGTGCTAACATGCAAAAGAAAATACCTATTTGAAAGAAGAACAGAACGTATCTTTTGCTGCGTACTGTTTATCACCAAAGGTACATAACAGCTGTTGGGAACTGTGAAAGATGAGTGCATATCCATAGCAGAATAATCAAACTGACAAAAAAGTACCTAAACAACAATCAGTCGTAGACATACACACATCACAGGGTTTAACACTGAAAGAAATATGAAAGAATGCACACAGCTCTAAAGAGATACATCTTAAGATTAATCTATGAGCCCTTTCCAGCAAGAGAGCTTCATATAGACTTAGGACCTTATCACACACACACCCCACCCCGGTGCCATTTTGACAACATGTGTGATGAATCGGCAGGTGCAGCAACACTTTCCCCATCACATGAGGGAAGCATCACCCAGCTGGGACAGACATGTTCTGTTTCCATTAGAGCCTGCACAACATGGGAATCTTCCCGTGTTGATGAGGAAGGTCCTAGAATGCATTCACACTGGTTGGGGGCAGGGCCTCCACCAGAAGGTGAAGAATGTCATGTGATGGGCTGCATGCCCCACCATCGCTAAACTGGCTGACAAGCATCCTGGGATGCTTAAATTGGTAAGTGTGATGTGGTCCTAAGAGTTAGGTTAAATTACAACACATAAACTCAATTGCAGGGTCAAAGTAGATGTTTTTTAGAAAAACTGTGTAGGAAAAGACAAGATGAATAGGAGAAAAGACACTCCAGCTACAAACCAATCTAAATTGGGAGGCTGCTCACTATATTTCCAATGAAAAGTAAGCTCTCATTGACTATAATAACCAATTTTACATAGAAAAACAAGATAACTTGTAAAAGCAAAAGGTGTATCTTGATGACATAGCTACACGAGAAATAGAAGATAAGCACTGCAACCTATTTTAATTCACAAAAAATTACTAGATCTGTCAAGAAAACCATTCCAAGCCTACTCTCATCAAAGTGCAGAATTTCCCAAAGCAAACCCATTTATTTTGACAAATGAAGCAAAATATCCCACAACTGACTTTTCTCATCACTGGGAGCAAAAAGTGCAGTAAAAATGAAGTCTGGCATTCAGCATTGCATAACCTAGAGCAACTGCCCTTATAATCAGCAAAACTGGGTCATCTTACTGTAAAATTATGTAAATGTCACCCTAGCCCACCTTAAGAGCCAGCAGAAAGATAAGGCAAAGGGAGGTCCATTCTGCTAGGTATTAGATTTTCCCAGGATGTTGTCCCTTTTGGGGAGAAACATGAAACCTAAAACTGTTAGGAATCAGTTTGGTTTAGCAGAGTAGCAAATAATCATGTCTAAATCTCCTGTTACTTCCCTGGACTCAAAGTAAACAAGGCAGGCAGTTTCAGGTTATGAAGGTAGAAAAATCTTACTGTTTTTACATTTACATATATGAAGAAACAATGAAACAATAAGATAAAAGAAAGAGTTTCATTCTCAACTCACCATCTTGTTGATGGAGAAACAAAAGAATAGTGAAATATGTCTGAAGTAGAGAAAGAGGAGTAGAATTGAAAGAGGAATGTAGAGACTGAGAAGGGGGAATCTTTGTATGATTGATGACCCTAGAAATTTTCCTGATCTTGTTACTTTGATACACAAAATGTATTTATGACCATGCATTTCAATTATTAGGAGGTGTAAATTGGAAGATTTTAGATGAGAAAAACAGCAAGGCTATATATGCAAGGAATTCTGTCCTATGTAAAGTCTAATTGTTCTAATGGCAAGGGTAAAAAAAAATTGAATTTTCCAAAACATTCACCTTCTGGTTAAAAAGAAGGAAGATTGTTTTCATTCACTCCCAACAGTGAGTGAAGTTGAAACAATCAGAACCAGGAACACTGTTACAAGTCTTTGTTGCAGTCTTGTTCACTGATAGGAGGAGGGGTGGAAATATCATTCTTCTTGTGCTCCAATAGGAATCTGAATGGACCTCTGTCTGTATATAAAGTCATATGGAGATGGTATACCACACCGTTTAAACTACACTAGATAGATAGGAAGCAAAGTAACCTCTGTTGGAGATGTGGTATGCACAAAGGGACATATTTTCATCTATGGTGGGAATGCCCCCAGTTGAAGAGATTTTTGAATAACATATTTATAGAAATCAGTAACATTATAGGAACAAACATCACTCCAGATGCTAGGTTAGCATTATTAATGGATGCCACAAAGTTGAATTTAGAAATGGAACAGAAAGAATTGGTGATTATCTTACTCACAGTGGCGAGACTTATAGCTGCAAGGAATTGGAAGATAGTAACCAATCTTACACTGGAAGCATGGTATGGGAAGGTATGGAATGTAGCTTTAAATGATAAATTATCAATGGAAATGAGGGTGTTCAGGGGGGAAACTAATAGATCTGATTTTGATTTATACTGGTTATAAATGATACTTGTTTGGGCCTTGTTGGTGGGGTTATGTGCTTGTAAAATGTTCATTGCTTTTGTGTTTTGTTTTACTGAAAGTTGTTAATGTATGTAAATAAAAATTAATTATTTAAAAAAAATGAATGGACCTCTGTCTATAATCCTGCTGCTGGCTCTTAAGCTGGGCTTGGGGCATCAGGCCAGAAGAGGTATCAGCAAAAACAATTAACTGTTCCCATATGAAATTGGTGAAACAAACAAATAAATAAATAAATAAATAAATAGATCTCCAATCTGTTGCCTGAAGAGGTTCCTTTGGCATATTTAAAGGTAGAGTCATCCCAAGAACAGGTTCTATGGTGGGAACTCAAGGCAAGATCAAACTGGAAAACTGAAATGCCTGACAACAGGGTTGGGCACCTCTGTGTATGGCAAGCAGTATACTATACAAATTATAACTTCCAATTACAGGTATTTTACTTTGTTTTATAAACTAGGTAACTTCCTGTATGCAACAATAAACAAACTTTTGAAGTTTTTTTCAATCCCTGATCAGTTTGAGAGCCACCACCCCATCTGTATAAATGTGTTTGAGCAGCACCGAACATTTGTCAGCTACCCAAGATTTGTATCCAGGTATCCAGCAAGCTCCAAGGCACTATGAAAGATTACTCTTGCATTGCAACTTCACTGATTTATGATACTTTGAGGAATGATTCCCCATGCTTCACAAAGCTGCCAAGCCTTTCTTTTTTGCATTCTCTTACTTGGCGGCTCTCTCAACACACTGCAGATCTGTTAAATTACTTGGTTTACAAAGAATTTGAAAGTGGAATGAGATTTACAGCTAAGTGCACAAGAAAACATTAATACTGCAGACATTTACTGGTAGGAAATTGAGTATGGCACATGCTGCAGACAGATTGCCATTTCCATGTGTCCTCCCCCTGGTGGAAGGAGGGCAAGAACACAACTTTCTACACATCTTTAAAAAAGCCTTCCCAATTTTTGACATCTAAGAAACCAGACCAAAAAAGTACATTTTTTACAAATGCATGCCTATAAAGTCATATGAATAAATATAAAAGACAAAGAGGACTGAAGCTCATTAAAATCTAGCTAATTTATTATAGTATGTGATGCTATAATAAAGCTGTGAACCATCAAATCTATAAATAGAACATCCTACCCTGCTTTATATCATGTCAGACCATTTGTCTTCCTCTCTGTGATATCCCACAAAAGTCTTTCCAAGCCCTGATGCCAGAGATCCTTTAAATTGAGATGCCAGTAATGCAATCAAATATGGAGCTTTCTGCCTATAAAACGAGAAGCTGCTACAGTGGAAAGAACTGCAATTTACATTTAAGAAGATCCCAGTTTGTAAAACAAGACTATGGAAGATGATAGATAGAGAGAGAGAGAGAGAGAGAGAGAGAGAGAGAGAGAGAGAGAGAGAGAGAGAGAGAGAGATAGATAGATAGATAGATAGAGATAGAGTCTTCAGTGAGATAATTCATTGGCCAGTTTCTTGACCCCAAGGTGAGTGTGGTTAATTGCATTTGTAACTGATATTTTAAGCCTCTCTGGGTGTATCTACACTATGGAATTAATGCAGTTTGACATAGTTTTAATTCCCATGGCTCAATGCTATGGAATTCTTGTATTTGTAGTTTGTGGAGGCACCAGCACTCTTGTTAGAGAAGGCTAAAAACCTTGTAAAACTTCCATGATTCCATGTCATTGAGCCATAGCAGTTAAAGTGGTATAGTTGGATCTGCTGCAATGCATTTTATTGATAAACTCAGACTTTCCTGCAACTTTTTAATATGCTATATCCCCTATAATATGTGCAACAGTGTGTGTTTTGTGGCCGCCATGGTTTCAAAACATTGTACTGTCAGTGCAGATGGCATCTCCATATTACTCCTGAATTAGTGCTTTAATGTTTTTTCTGTCACCTTGTTGGAAATTAGTGCAAAAATCTCATATACTGTACTAATATATAGTATAACACAGTTCATATTGCATCTGAAAGGTGTTTCTTTGTGAAAGGAAAATGTATATGTATGTATATATACATATATATAACCTCAAGAAGAGTGTCCGTACTGTGTGGACCAATATCGTGTTGCCATCTTAACACCCAACTTCATACATTTTTCTTCTACTTCTCAACATAAATCTTTTCTATACTCCATACTGCACTGTTGGGAATGACAAAGCAAGGGTGAGTTCAGCAGTCAGCACACCACACAGAGTGGCTAAAAACCTATTTCTTCAAAAACAAAATTAAACCTTGGAATCTAAGCCAGCTAATGGCCCAAGTGGGTAATGGATTGGACAGAATGCAGGGAATCGTTGGGGGGGGGGGGGGGGGCGCAAACCTGAAGTCTGGAAAATCCTAGTTTTACTTGATGGTATGCAAAGTTATATTACAACACCTTTCAGACTAACTCAGAAAAAGAAATTGGTAGCATAAGTTTTTGTTGACTTAAGTCTTCTTCATCAGATGCTTGGAGAGAAATGCCTAAGGACAAACCGATATAGCTATGAATGAACAGGTTGTATGTGTGAATACCACATTGTGTTCCTGGGTACTTCACTTCTGATGCTGTAGACTTCAGTTCTCAGTAGATTATGCTATCAACCTTTTTCTCTCTATTAATCTCAAAAGTACTGGAAGATCTTTTTTTGCATTGATCCAGACGAACACATCTGGATCAGTGCAATGGATATTGTTTCTGGCTGATATTGTGTCATAAGACTTGAATGTTATTGTCAAAGATGTTAAATACCCATTTTTCCTAGTGCATTTTCTATTTGGATAGCAGCCATAAAGCAAAACATTTCTTACATGGATTATTTCATATTTGCCACCCCATTGTCCACATTTGCAACTACACTTCTAAAAGTGAAACATTGCTCCCCTCAACGACACAGAGAAATGAAGAAATTCCCACTTACTGTATATGCTCATCTATAAGTAAAAAAATAATAGAAAAAATCAACCCAACTGGATTGATAAATCCATGGGTCAATGAAACATTTATTTTAAAAAGAGCCATCCTCTGTTTTGAGTGGCAAAAGGTGAAAGCTTGTTGATCCCAATATAAAGCAAAAAGAAATACTGATCTTTTTTATTATGTTGACTTTCCAGGAATGCCTGGGCAGGAAAATGGCAATCATAGCTAGCTAGCATGGGTGCCTTCACCTCTCCCTGGAATGATGATTGACTGATCCATGGGTCTTATCAAAATCCATAATTTTGGCCTAAATCTGAGGCCAACTTATCCATGATACGGTATTTAGTATGAAAGTGTTGATTCTTATCTGAGAGCTGAGAAGACAGTTTTCATTTTCATGTGACTGAGTATAGTAAATCCAAAATTCTTTTTAATTATGCGAGATAATAATTTTTGCTGGCCTACTTGAACATTCTGCGTACATTGCAGATGTGTATCAGTTTTAACTGGTCAACACAGAAAAAGTTTATAAGTTAAGTCATGGAAAGGAAAAAGAGCAGAATCAAGACATTTATCCTAGGAAAAAGAAACAGCTGCTTAAAGATGACTATAGATCACATCCCTTCTAATCTGCAGTAGATCATGGAGACAATCTGTTTCTTTCACTCTCTAGCATAACCATTTGTATCTCTTATGAATCAAGGAAAATGAAATGCTGAGATGGCTACAGTCACAAATATCTAAAAAGATTAGCATTCTGATGAATTCTCTTGAGGCTCAGCTTTCACTGCAAAAATTGCCATCTCAGACATACAAATGTTCATGGGTAAAATGTTTTCTGGCAACAATACATTTGTTTTGATTTGCTAGTACTGCTGACTTACATTTAGCTTGTGGTCTGCTTGAACTCACATCTATACATTTTGTTGTTGTATGTAAGCCTTCAAGTCATTTCTGACTTATGATGACCCTAAGACAAACATATCACAGGGATTACTTATCAAGATTTGTTCAGAGAGGATTTTGCTTTTGCCTTCCTCTGAGGCAGAGCAAATGAAACTTGCCCAAGATTTGGTTCAGTTTAAACATAGTACCTTAACATGGACAGAATCATAAAATTGGGTGCAGAATCTCCAGGTAAAGCAACCCCAGCGAATAACTGCTCAGACCCTTGTTGAAGAAATCCAAAGAAGGAGACTGTGCCACCTTTCTAGACAATCAGTGGCATTGCTGAACTACTCTTACCATTAAGAAGTTTCTTTTAATGTCCAATCCATAGGACAATAGTATAGTCTGTCTGCAAGATTATTACCCCACCCCCAAAAAGTCCTTCTAGTGTATATCAAACTAGAGTTGACTTTGCCTTTCTTGTGAATAATGAATCCCAGGGGACTGTGGTCATTTCCATGTAAAGTCCCCACTTTTCCTCTTCATTGACCAGTTCTCCCCTATTGATGAATGTCAAATCTAAGCTAGTCAGATTCTTTCTCATGTTTTCCACCTTCGGGGAAAAAAAATTCAGCAAGGCAAAATATTAATTTGTTGGACTATACATTCTTAGCAGCATTTAAAGATATTAGAGTAACTGAAATACACCTTTTTGAAGGTTTGATAACCACTTTTAACAGAATATCCGATTTTGAATCTGGTGTGAAGGTCTATAGCATGCTTTCATTAGTGAGTTCATGTTGCACTCGCTTGGTTTCCCATACACACACATGAACAAATAGTTTTAGTGTACAAGACCACGGCAAAACGCACAGAATAGTACCCTAAGAGTAAAAAAGAAACAGATGACACCAAACAAAGGCCATCGCCATGTTCACACAAGGAACAAAAACAATGTGAATTATTGCTAATTACAGGTACATGTTTGGGCATGGGGATCAAATTAGTATGTAGAGTTCCATGGCAATTTATAGGTAGTTTATTTAGCTCTCTCTTTCTGCTCTTTTTTTTGCTGCCAAAGCAAAAAGGGCCACTTTATATGTTACATATTCATTTAAGTCGTTCAGCAAAAACTGAACCATTTCTACAAAAGTGTTCCCATTTTCATTTAATAGCAAGGGTTTCAAAAATCGTTCTTGGGAGTCACAGAGGGTAATTTAAGATATAATGCGCAATGTCTTCCACCTGACATTTGCTACAGATGCATAGTCTGTTTTCCAATGGCACATTAGGATAATGACCACCTAACATTGCGGTGGGCATTGCTTGGAATTGCAGTTCAGTAAAGGCATTTCTTAAGGAGGATGACGTAAGTTTAATCAAATATCTAGTTCTAAAATGTTCAGTTTTCAAAAAGGAGAACCATGGTTTCAGACAGACTGTTGGTGTTGTTGACTCAATATTTCCTCTATCAGTCCTCCAAAATACTGGCTTGTTCTCAGGTAGGATTTAGTGTTAAGTCTGCTTGTGAGAACAGGCTTATAGAATTCCTAGACACTGTACAGCATCTGACTCACAAGGTGATATATTTCCTCTTCACGTATTTTTAAGTCATATGTGCCATATATTTATTAAAGTTTACATATATTAGAATTACTCCAAACACTTCCATGAACAACGAACAAACAAACACTAAGAACAGACTCTTGGAGACCACTGTAAAGTGTGGCTAGGAGATTCTAGCAGATGTCATAAAAAAACTTTCAAAGCTCTGAATATGTCTTTGTATATTATGATCTCAAGTGGGTTCTTATGACAGGAATAAGGAATTGAATGTGAGAGAATGTACATGCCATGACACCAAAAAAAGGAGAGAGAGATTTTAAAAATAAAACTATCTACAGAAGGGTTAAAAACTGAAGCAATTTGTGTAATGGATTTTGAACATCCACCAAATTGTAATTCAAGAAACTCTCTGGACATCACTACTTTGCCCAGATAAATGTCCTTAGAGAAAACAGTTAAAATTTACCACATATCGCTGTTTTTGTCATAAGCATTGCAGATTTCCAGGAATATCTTAAAATCTTGCTTACATAATATTATTTTCTTTTATGCTTTTCTTCAGTTTTCACTCCCTCACCAAATGGTCACATGCTGACATTACCTACAATATTTTCCTCTCAGATGAAACTGCCTACTGAAACTGAAGGAGATTTGGTGCAAAGCTACATGGAACCGACCAGCATAAAATGGAATAGATTAGCCAGACTGAAAATGGAAATAACTAGACAATTTTTGAGAGAGTTTCTTTATTCATCATCACTCTCTGATTTCCTATATTTGCTTACTTTAAAAAGGATTTTGTAATGTTTTATGATTTCATTGGAACTTTGACTTTAATTTGTTTTAAACTATATGTCACTTTGAGAATGTTTGTCTTTGGGCTCATAATCAAGTGAACAGGCCAATAAATAAACAGATTGATAGATGAGCTAGATCAGATGAAATTATTTATTAAATTGTTTATTAAACAGATGACTGATTATGATTATATTTTAAAAATGTGTATCCATTTGGAGAAACTGTAACCTATTTTGTGGGAGTTATTTGACTGTAAAATGGGGACATGTATAGTTAATAAAGGGGTTTTGCCCATTACACGGGCATGGATCAGCCATAGCCTTTTATAGTCCACAAGGAGTTAAATTGATCCAAATGAACACCAACCTCTCAAAACACAGAGAGTAAAACACATCTGCTTTTTATTTTCTGAGACCAAGGCTTTCTGCACATTGTAGATTAAATGTCTGCATTCTTTCTAAAGAGAAAGAAGCTCCCATGGGCTGGCTCAAACAATACATTTTCCCTCCCCCCTTGCCATCCAGATGAGCATTCCTAATTTACTTCCAATTTGCCTTCACATCGAGGATTGCAATGTGTGAACTGGCAAATATCGTCAACATCAGTTCCCATTACTGAAGGGCCAATTTTTGCAGCTACCGCAGTCACCATAACTTGTGCTATTTATATCAGTGATATGCTAGATTACACACCACATTTCTCAGTGCAATGTGAAGACTGCTCATGATGGGGGGAAAAGTAAGCATTGATATATTCATTTATATGCCATTTATGTTGCAAAATGTGAATTCAATACACAGAAGTGATAAATGTTCTTTTTTAACTACACCTACTAGAATCAGCCATTCCTTGCTACCTGACAATTAACTTTTTTCTAGCTCTGTTAACAGGTAAGGTTATCTGGCCAAATTTTCTTCTCATTCAGTTCTTCCTTCAGCTTTATCTTTCTTAGGTGTACATTTGCTGATATTTCTACTCTCACCCATCTCCTCCTTTAGACTTTTCCTTCCTCATTTGGGGGGATTATCATGGCACACAAAGCTTTTCTATCCCCCCCCCCCAAGTTACCAAATCACTACAACAAATGTACACTATTAAAGTAAATTTGAATTAACTTTTCAGCACATTGCTGTAGTCAGCATATTGTTAGCTACAGGGAAAATACAACAAAAAGAGGAACAGGGATTATATTTTCAAATAGACCTCTTTGCTGCTTACAGTACTAGCACAGTACAGAGCAAACTGGATTAAATGTTCTGTCTTTTTTCATTCCCCCCTTGTGATGTCTCATGGGCCTTGTAGTCCCGTTCCTAGTACTATTGTGGCAGATGAGGAGGAAAACATGGGATTTCCACCGGTTCAGCCAGAATCGGAGCCCCTGCACCTGCAGGATGTTTGCCCTCAAGAAGTCAGCCAAACAAGCCTTGGGCAGAATTCTCCCCCGTTTTCTCGTAGGGACAATTATAATAGAGATAGAGGAACTAGGGAGGCGAATCACCGGAGCGCCAGAATCGCAGCCAAACAATTAGCTGATTAGGTTTGCTTCCCTTGGGAAATTCTAAGGAGTCATGCATCTGGACAGAGTTGAGTTTCATTTCTAGTTCTCCAGGGAAAGTGTTCTTCTGGCAGGAAACGAGACCCTATTTAGGTGTTTTGCCGCGAAGGAAATCTTGCGGAGTCAACTCGTCAGCTTGAGGAGTGAGATCGTGTGTGGACTACGCAACTCCAGTTCCTTGTTTCCAGGATTAAGTTCCAAGCCTGCCTTGTTCCCCGGACCTCGCCACGGACCTTGTTCTTGTTTCTTGTTGCCTCGTATCAAGCCTTGTTTAGCCAAGAATCTAGTTTGTTTTCAAGCCTTGTTGTCAAGTTTCAATGGACTAAAAGACCTTGTCATTCCCCACACTTTGCTTGGCAAAGTGTGTGTTTCGGTTATTGGATTATAACTTTGGACCTTAATATCACATATTGGACATTATTTTCCTGGACTATATTTGACCTTTCCTGAAAGGTCTATTTCTGAACTTTATTCTTCACTTGTTTTTATTGACTTTATATATTCCTTTAATAAAGATATTAGATAGAATCCGGCCTCTGCGCATGGTTATTGGTGCTCCGTAGCCTGGGTCATGACACCCCTCCAGTTGAAAACTGTTTACATAGAGGGTGTTCAAAACTGATAGATTGCCATCTAAAGTTCAAAATATCTTACTTGATTCTATCATTTCAGAAGTCTACCAACTAATTCTATGACATGTGTAGACCACATGACAGTTCAGTCCAGGGATTCCTCACAAAATGAGGAGAGCTAAATTGGTGATTGGGATGTCTGTACACATTAAAGCCCCAACCCATATCATTTAGAGGTTAGGGCTAGAATGAATATAAAAAAATATTTGAAAAACATGGTTAAATGTAGAAAACTTCCTGTAAGAATACTGGACTGATGAGAAACTTTGCAGTTCAGAACTTACTTTGCACAAAATTCACACTTGGCTGTTGGCACAGAAAACAGCCTTTTCTGTCAAGGAAGCAGCATTTTCCATGTGGAAAATAATATTTCAATGCAGAAATATTAATTCCTACACAGAAAAAAATATTTTGAGTACAATTCACAGAGAGCTGATTTGTATAGAAAACAGCAACGTCTGTACAAAAAATGGGATTTTCTGTGCAGAAAGAGAAAAAATTGTGTTTTTTTTAATATATATTTTATTGATATTATCTCATATTTCATGTTGTGAGTGTATTGCACATTTAATACAAACATTCATACCTACACATCATTTATCTCTTATCACAATTCTCAATCATCTTCCCATCTATATTGTCTACTCACATATCTAATATATCATCATTCTATTCATTCTTTTTTCCCCTCCCCTCCCCCTCCCCTCTCCCACCCCACTCCCTTCCCCCCACCCCTACCCCATACCACAATTCCATTAGAAATTTAATTCCAACCATGAGCACAACTTTTCCCATTTCTGTACAATATTTACATTGGCTTCGCCTCTTTTTATCCAATCTGAATATATTGTCCATTTCTCTTTAACTTTCCTCATTTTATCTTCCTTCTTATCCTCAGAGGTTACATTTGCAATAATTTCTGATTGAACCTGGTCAAACAAATAATTATTCCAATTCACCATATTCCACTTTTTTTCATCTCTCCAGCCCCATGCTATTACTGCCTTCCCTGCAAGAATCATAGCTTTGAAAAGATCTTGGTGTTTTACATCAATCTTATTGTTCCCTAATATCCCCATCAACATTAATTCCATGTTTACTTGGAGTGATATTCTGAATAATTCTTCTATTTTCCCCGTTATTTTTTCCCAAAATGTTTTTACCCTTGGACATTCCCACCACATGTGGGCGTACCATCCCTTGCTTACTCCACAATGCCAACATGTTGAATTTTTGTCCCTGATCATATTTGCTAATTGTGCTGGGGTGCGGTACCATTTCCATATGAATTTCCTTTCCATTTCTTTGTACTTCTCGATTTTAATTTTTGTGGCCTCTCTTTTTAAGTTCTCTATTGTTTGTCTTGTAAGTACCCCCTCTTTTTGCCATCGTTCTTGTAATGTTCTTATGATATATTCCTCATCTTTGGTCATCGCTTTGTATATTACTCCCACCAGCCCTTTCTCTGAAGTCTGTGCTTTCTTAATTATGTGTTCCATCATACTCTCCTTAACTATACATTCTCCATATTTCCCTTGTTTCAGTTTATTATATAGTCCCAATATCTTAATCCAATTTTTATCTCCCATCTTATCTATTATTCTGTTTATGGGGATAAGATGGCCATTCATATCGTATAAATCTTTAATCCTATAGTATCCTTTGGCCCTCATTTCTCTCCACCAGCCGGAATCAAACTCTTTCTCGTAAAGGCTTTCAATTGGGGTCCATTTTGATATTCCTGGCATCCATTTAAATTTCCATTTTTTCCAAATTTTTAATGACAATTTTCTGGGGCCTCTTGTTCTTTTAATACTTGTTTCCAAGTTCCTTGTAAAAATTCCAAAACTTGCCTCTCTCTTATTAACTCCTTCCTCTACCTTAAACCATTTGTCTCTTTTCTCTCTCATATTTTCGAATAATGGTTTTATTTGGAACGCTTCATAATATAGTTCTAAATTTGGGATGCCCCACCCCAGATCTTCCTGGTGTGTAAAGTATATTTTATTTGGTAGTCTTGATTTCTTTTCTCCTAAGATCCATTTCTTGATAGTCCTATTCCAAATATTTAATTGTCCTTGTTTAATTTCCAATGGAAGAACTTGGAATAAGTATAATAATTTAGGTATCAGAAACATTTTAGTTGCTTTTATTTTCCCTAAGGTGCTCAGATTTTTGTTTTTCCAATTTTCCATATTGTTAGAAATTTTCTTCCATGCCTGTTTATAATTAATCTCCACCATCTTTCCCATATTCTTATGTATAATCACTCCCAAATATTTTATTTTCTTCTTACCCATACCCATTTCTGTTATATTATCTATTTCTCTTTTTTCTTTTTTGTTTACATCAAAATACATAATTTCTGATTTCTTTATGTTTACCCCCAATCCTGTATTTTTTTCAAAATCTGTTAATATAATTTTTAATTCTCTAATTCCTATTAAAGGATGGGATAATATTATCATAATGTCATCAGCATAAGTATTCAGCCTAATTTCCCCGCCATCGAATTTAAAGCCTTCTATCCTTACGCTGTTCCTTATTCTGTCTGCCAAGATCTCAATGCCCATTATAAATAGATGTGGCGATAGCGGGCAGCCTTGCCTGACTCCTCTTTGAATGGGGAACTCATCTGACAAGCCCTCATTGATTCTAACCACCGCCTCACTTTCCCTATATAGTTCTCTGATTGCATTTATAAATGCATTTCCTATTCCAAATTTAATCATTGTCTCCCATAGAAATTCATGATTTATTGTATCAAATGCTTTGTATATGTCCAATTTTAAAAATGCTAATTTCTTTCCTTGTCTATGCTCCATTATGTTTATTATATTTCTGATTGGGTGTCCAATTTGCCTCCCTTTCACAAATCCATATTGATCCTCTTTTATCACTTTAGGTAATACTTTTTCCAATCTATTTGCTAAAATTTTTGCGAATATTTTATAGTCTTGGTTTAATAAACTAATTGGTCTATATGAGCCCGTATCTTTTGGGTCTCTCTGTGGTTTCAATATGACTCTTATTTCTGCTTTCCTCCAAGTATTAGGGGCCTTTTCTCCCCTCATTATGTTGTTAAATAATCTTTGCATTTCTGGGCCTAATATTTCTATAAATTCCTTATAAAATTCGGCTGTGAAACCGTCCAGTCCTGGGGATTTAGAATTTTTCAATTTCTTAACCACTTCCTTTATTTCCTGTTCTGTGATTTCCGAATTTAATCTTTGTGTTTCCTCCTCTCCTAACCTTATATTTAAATTTTCCTCCATATGACCTTTATTATCTTCCTTATATAATCCTTGATAAAATGAGGCAAATGCTTCTCTTATTTTAGCAGAGTTACAAGTAATTTTGTTCTCCTGAGTCTTAATAGCCTTAATCTTCTGTTTTTCCTTTCTATTTTTCAGATATTTTGCCAATCTCTTCATAGAGTTAATATTAGATCTATGAATTTCATTTTTAACTAAGTTTTGTCTTTTCCAAATTGAAAAAAAGTCCAATTCATCTAGTTCCTTTCTTAGCATTTCAATCTGGCTCTGTGTTTGAGCCTTAAACTTAATCTGTTGTTGTCCTTGTAGGTTTTTTATCGTCTGAATTTTGTTTTGTCTATCTGCATACCATTTCTTTTTTATTAATCTCTCTTTGAGGATGCAATGTCCTCTGATCACAGCTTTTGCTGCATCCCATATTATGCTTTCTGAGGAAGAACCCCTATTTTCTTGAAAATAATACCCAATTTGCTTGATCATATACTCTCTATCTTCCTTTCTCCCTGTAATTATATTATTATATTTCCATATCTTATTTCTATGTTCTATATTAAACTCTAATTCCATTATTATTGGAGCATGATCTGAGAGCCAAATTCCTTGTGTGTATATATTTCTTATTTCCATCTCATTAGATTCTCTGACCATTATATAATCTATGCGAGTATATTTTTTATACCTATTGGAATAGAATGTAGGATTAGCTTTCTTGTTGGCTATCTCAAATGCGTCTTTTAGTCCCCAGTTTCCTAATTTGTATAAGTTCTGTTGGCTTATATCTAAATTGAAATCCCCTGTTAGAATAATTTCTCCCTCATAGAAATTCTGAAGTTTCTTCAGGATTTTTCTCAAAAAATGTTGCTGACCTTTATTGGGGGAGTATATATTAGCTATGGTAAATTTTTTATTGTCTATTTTAAATTTCAGCATTACATATCTTCCATCTGTATCTATCAGTTGATCCAATATCTCAAAATTAATATTGTTATTCATAAGAATTGCTGTTCCTCTAGCTCTTTTGGTACCTCTAGCTTCAATAACTGTTTGCCAAGTACTAGAATTCAATAATGGGCATTGATCCCGTTTATCTTTGTGCGATTCTTGCAAACAAATTATGCTAGCTCCTTCTGCCTTAGCTAATTTAATTAATCTATACTTTTTTAGATTTGACGACAAGCCATTCACATTCAAAGATATTAACTTGATAATCTTACCCATCACCTTTTACAACGAATTTATTTGTATGCTCATGTGGATTATACTTTATTATGTCTATGTGGTTCCCTCCCCTCCTAGAAAGCGACCTTGTTTTAGGGAGGAATTTCCCTCCCTGTCCCTTCCCATACATTTGACTTGCTGCGTTCCTCTTTCCCCCCTCCCCTCCTTAACATGATTTGTTCTCGTTTACAGATTCAGTGTAGCCCAACATTTGTACATCTTTTTAACATCTACCATTTACTTTTTACACCCCATCTTTTTCAACTTTTGATAGTCTTAAATTTAAAGGCTCTCCCTTGATCGGTCCATGCGAGGCTTTTTTCTATGAAGTGCAGTTCCTTCTTCAGGGCTAGATAAGACTTCCACTGGATCGCGGCTGCTTTGAGTTTCTCCCTCTCGATCTCCCTGCAGCGTGGTGAGTCCAAGGTCATCCAGCATTCTGTCAGCCTCCTCTGCATTCCTTGCCATGAATCTCTTTCCATCCCGAAAGACGATAATGGTAGCTGGATATGCCCACGAAAATCTAATTCCATTCTCAAACAATGTTTTAGCCAATGGATTCATTTCTTTCCTCTGCTGAAGGGTTCCTGCTGAGAAGTCCTGCTTAACCCAGATCTTGCTGCCCCTGAATTGCAAGTCTTTAATTTTCCTTAGTTCTTTGTATACATAGTCTCTAATTTTTTCAGAGGCAAAGGCAATTATCACATCTCTTGGGTGACGATAGTTGCCCATAGGTCTATAAATTCTATGGGCACGTACAATGTCCTCAAGTTTAATGCTTAATTTATTTTCATTTAGCCAGCTCACCAAAATTTGCTCCAATTCTTCTGGTGTTGCTCGGACCGCATCAGGAATTCCAGCCAGTTTCAAGTTTCTCCGGCGAAACCTGTCATTCAGCTGAGTGAGTTGTCTCTCCATCTCATCAATCCTCGATTGGTTTTCACCAGCCTTTTTCTGTGCTGACTGTGCAGTTTTTTTTACTGCGTGTATTTCCTGTTTAATTTCCTGAAGTTGATTATTAATTTGTTTAATGTCCGATCTGATATTTTTCTCCATATCTTTCAATAATAGTCCCAATTCTTTTAGGCTGCGTGCCATCTTATCTTACCCTCCGGCAGTAGATAGTAGGCGAAGATCTCTGTTCCTCTTCTGGAGTTATAAATCAGTTGTAAATCAGTCCTCCTCCAGGCTTCAGAGTCTCCCTTGTCTGACTTTTATTGCCCAATTAAGTAGATGGCTTTCACTTTGTTTTTTTGCCTTTAGTTGGGCTATAAATTTAAGGTTCTGGGGAGAGGGTTTGTGGAGCGTCTATTCTCTCCGACGCATGCGCAGCAAGCCCCGAGAAAAAAATGTGTTGAAACATTTTACAAACAGAAAATGCTGCTTCCTTTGCAGAAAATACTATTTTCCATACAAATCCACCAAATGCAAATTTTGTGCAAGAAATGTCCTGAATTGTAAACAATTTTCAAAAATAGCATAGTTTTCCAAAACTTTCTTGCAGCAGGAAAAAATTGCTGAAATTATCTATTGCTATCTTTGAGAGGAAACAAATGAAGAAACTACCCTGTGTAGTGTGATAGAGCATTTAGTGAAGAAGTACATCCATCCTGAAAGCATGGGAGGTGCAATGAATGAAAATGTTTGGAGGACTTCATGAATGTATTCAGCTTAATGTCATGATAGAGTTTCCTGTCTTATCCAGGTTCCTGAGCACAGGAACTCTGTAAACCACCTTCACCACATTTGCAATCGCAGCCCAAAAGATCAGAGCTAAAGTAGCAAAATCCATACTTGAGGTCAGAAATGGAAATGGTGATGGTTTGGGATGATACAAATCAGACACTGTCATTGTTATGTTGCTGCTATCATAATTTTAAAGAGCTAGTTTTAATTTTTTAATAAGTTTTAATGTTTATATTGGAAAGTGCTTATAAAGGTTGTATATTACTGATGTCATGGCCTATGGCTAGTACAATAAACAATTCATTCACCTTCACCAAAATGTAATTATTAAGCACGCAGCAGGCCTTTGCACGGAACAAGCAAAGATCTGTGATGCTGATGGGTCTGTGGATTCATGTGTTTGCCTATAACTCTAAAACCATTTCAGTCCACACACATTCAGGCAAAGGCCTGAACAAGATCTTGGGTCATTTGTGTAACTGAGAATATGACAAATGATTGATATCTATGTGCAATGGTCAACAATTTTGCCAATCATATCTATTGACTGTGCATTTTGAAATGCTTCTTTCCCTTGTGAACTAACCTTAGAAGTTATGTTGAGACTGACCAATTGTACATGACAGACTGAGCAATAACAGTTGCACATGACTACAGTAGAGTCTCACTTATCCAACATTTGCTTATCCAATGTTCTGGATTTTCCAACACAGTTTGCCTCCTGCCCAGATGCACAGCTGTTTTTCTAGGCAGCAAGGACTGAACTTTTTAGGGATTTAATTTCTGAAAATGTTGTTACTGGAAGTTCATTGTATGCAATTCTATCTTCATTTGTAGTCAATTTGTTAGTAGCCAATTTTTTTTAGTCAGTGTTTTCAATATATTGTGATGTTTTGGTGCTGAATTCGTAAATACAGTAATTACTACACAACGTTCCCATGTACTGAACTGCTTTTTCTGTCCATTTGCTGTAAAACATGATGTTTTGGTGCTTAATTTATAAAATCATAATAGGCCTTTTCTTAATCCCTCCTTATTATCCAACATTTTGCTTATCCAACATTCTACCGGCTCGTTTATGTTGGATAAGTGAGACTGTACTGTACTTCCATCCATATCAGCCCACATTTTCTATGCATACCGCTCACCATGAACCTACTACAACTGAGACTCTTACAGATGTTAAGAAAATCAATATATTTGCAGAAATATCCATTCTTCCTACTTGATGTGAAGTTCCATAGTTGTAGATATTTGTTCATTCTGGCCAGGGGATCAGATGGTTCATTTAAGCTGCAGCCTGTTCCTTTATAATAGGGCTGTTATTTGGAAAGCAGGGAAGGGGAAGCAGAGAAATGCAAACTTCTGTTCTTGTCACTGAGATCTACATACACACACACACCACCTTCCATCAGAGTGGCAAAATTCATGTTAGGAGACAATGGCTATGGTTGAAAAGTAAGCGAGAACAGATTCCTCCAACCAGTTTCACAGAGTGGTACTGCCTCTTGCTTCTCAAACAGTTTTGGCTTAATTTTACAAGAGCTCCATACCTTATCCAACCTTGCAATCTAAATTTAACAACACTACTATGCACTAAAAGCATAGCACAGCTTTGGCACATTCATAACTGCCATATCATGGACTCACTCCAAGCTGTGGCTCTCATGGCTGTTATTATAGGTTGAGTATTTCTTATTTGAAATGCTTAGGACAGGAAATATTTTGTGTTTTAGAATTTTTTTATTTTGGAATATCTATATTTGCATATATGTACATAATGAGATGTGCTGCTCTCTGTGACAATTCTAAAGAGCCTCCTGTGTGTGACAAGTCTAAAAAAGAAGATCCTCCTATAGATGTGAAAGCTCTCCATGCTATTCCTAACCTGAATTTTCCAAGATTCCATTCACTTTGGCACTCTCCACTGATTAAATAAGCTCTCCTTTTCAGACCTGTTGCTTTTCTGCCTAAGTAAAAAAATGGAAGTGGCCAGGATTCACACACTTCCTATTTATTTCTTTATTTATTTATTTTATAGACCACTTGCATAGGGGCTGTGCGTTTTATGCATTTCAGAATAGGCACAGGAAACTCTTCTCTGGAATTGCAAAAAAATGCTCAGGTGTTTGGTTTGGGTTTTTAAAATCTATTTAATAAATTATTAAACTTATGGTAGGGGAACTCCTTTTTATATACACTGTTAATTGCCTCAATGATCTATAAAATGGATAGTTGAAATAAGGAGTTTTATAGAGATTATATTTCAAATTTCAAATATCATTTACCTACAACAGAATATCATTTGCTAGTAATTACAGGATTTATGAACTGCTGTAGAACAAAATAGACACACCCTGGGGAGCCACTTTTAGTACCATAAATATCCTACAGATGCACATAAACATTATTCATTCAAGCCAAATGTGTTCTTTCTCTCTCTCTTCCTCTCTTGTTAGTCTCTCACTCTCTTTCTCTGGTTCCAGGTATATGGGAGTCATACTTTATATTCTGACTTATATTAACTGAGACCATCATTGGCCCATCTATCTTAGTACATCTAGAAACCTATTGCATGCAGCTCATTGAATTACCATATTTACTCGAATCTAATGCTCACCAATTTTTGGCAAAATGATTGTGTGTATTAGATTTGCGTCATACAGTAATGTTAGGGCTGAGCCAAAGCAAAAGAGGAAGGTGCTTCAGGAGGTTCACCCGAAGCTCCTCTTTGAGGGACGTCATCTCTTATTAAATGGCCAAGGCTCAATCCTATGCTATCCTGGAATTTGAAGCTTGGTAAGGCACCAGCATTCTTTGGCAGAGAAGGCTCAAAACCTTGTCAAACTACAGCCCCCAGGATTCCATAGCATTGAATCAAGGCAATTAAAGTGGATTCAATCTATAGCATAGTTGCACCCCAATGTTTTCTTTTTCCGTTGCTGGAAGCTCTGATGCTCTAACACAATTGTTTATAATGAAGGAATTCTAAGCAGGTAGCAACAGTAATGCACACCTTTTTTGGCCAAATTATAAAGTGCACACTTTTTGCCACTGCACATTACATTCAGCAGCAAATACTTTTTTTGGTTTCAGGGTTTTAACAATTGAGGTGTACATTAGATTTGATGGTGCATTAGACTTGAGTAAATACAGATATTAGAGACATATAAGATAAGAAATTACTGCATGGCACCCAACAACATGACATGATGAATAGATCTGGGAACATCCAGTCTCATCTGTTGACATCTCCTCATGATCCAAATGTTTTAGTTTGCTTCCAAACTACTTGGATAAAAAAATGCCATACTGTATCATCATGATGGCATGTAGATCATGGATGTGGGGCTGCCTCATAGTTGTGAGTTATGTAGAGAACAGCTGGATGGACAGAAGGCCAAGGAAAATCACTGTCATCAAACAAATCTCCTGTAACATCAGTTCTCAATCATTATCCTGGGAGATATTTTTATCACCAAGCTAATACTTTAATTGCAGACAAAACCTATAATTTAAGACAAAGCCACTAATAAGACAGGAGAAGGAATCAAACAGCTGGTTTCCAGTTGTTACATCTAATCTTCCACATCTCCACTCCATTTACCTTATTATTGTTGTTAGATGCTTGTTAGAACAGATACAGACTTGACTTTATTTTCATGGAGCAATATCAGCTTTTCGTTGTTTTATTCTATTGATAGGGCTACAAGTCTTTGCAGGTATAGGGCAAGGTGCATAGAGGAAAGGTGCAGAGCCATTCCAAACTGGGGGTTGCTGAATGCATGATCACTCATCCTGATGGAGGATCCAAAATGGAAAAAGATAAAAGACTTCTTTCTTTGAGCTTGGAGAGGTTTTATAGTTCAGAATACAACTCCACTGAGAGTCCAAAAAGTCTTGGGAGAGCTCTGGGCAGCCGCATGTGACTACCAGGCCCTCCTCTCAGCAGGAAGTGCTAGCCCACTGGATCTGATACACAGCTGTCCAGAGCTCTGGGGCTGGAGGAAAGAGCCCAATGGGCTGCGTCCAGCCTATGAGCCATAGATTTCCCATGACTGGGTCGGACCAAGTGACTACTCAGGCTAGTCGTGCTTGTTATCCCACTAGGCAATCACCATGAGACTATGGCCTGAGATCTTGTGGGATTTACATGCCAGGTCTTGAGTGAGGTATCACAAGACTGTAAATCTCACAATGCAAATTTGGGCAGGCGTATATATGGCCTATCCATTTGGTTGATGCAATTTGTTGTGATCAATGATTCCACCCATAAATATCCATTATCTCAGCAAAATTACTCAAAAAACTTCCTTGCATTGTTTCATTATGATCCTTTCAACAGCCCTGTTAAATAGGTTAATGATATTGCTAGGTCATGTGCCAAGTACAATATTCGAAGTAGGCACTTCCTAAGCCATAGCTCTGTCTCATGCCAAAGAATCCTATGCATGCTAACTCAGAATTTCCTACTCATTTCAATGGGATTTTCTCCCTAATAAGCAGAGCTAGAGAAATTAGTTTTAAGAAGAATTACTATAATACATGTTGAAGCCAACCACTATGAAGTAGCAGAAGAACAATACTTAGGGTCCCAGAACATCATCCTGTCATTGTTCTTTTATGTGTAGCTTCAACATGTATTTCCATTCATTCATCTTAAATGTAGTTTTTTAGACTCTTTTTAGTGGCTTTAGGATTTGAAGTTTTAGGTGCAAAACTATACCAATACTATGTATGGTTCTGCTCACTTTAATCCCCAAAAGGATGAAATAGAAATAAAAAGACATGTCAAGAAGATCGATCATCAGGTTCCTACATACATTAGCTAAGAAAAAAGAAAACATATGCAGTTTCACAGACGTCTGCAAAATCTTCATGGGGCACCCAAAGAGTTCAGCATAGGGAAGGAACTGTCAGGCAATCCATTTGCAAAAGAAAAAAATTGGAATCATAGAATGGAGTTATCAAAAGCAGGGAAGAAACACTCCTGAGTCTCTTTGGCACTGAAACCGAAAGCTATCAGTACATCATCCAAGGAAACAAGGGTGTAGTTAACAGGAATGGTGTCTCTTGCCCATGCTGCTACAACTCTATAGTGCTATTCTCAGATAAAAGTTGATTTTTTTTGTAAGACTGGCCCCATTGCTAGCCAAAGTCTTAGGCAGTGACTCTTCTTTTGACATGAAAAGAAAGGAAAGTGGGTTATTAAATGTTCTACCTTTACAGTCATGAAGGAGAGGTACTTGTGGGTTTTTCTACTGTGACAAAATAACCCAGGCAACTTAAAATCTTGTGAACCTTTTTGTCAGGATGACATCATACTGTACCCATACAGCAAAATGCCTTTTCCTATTTTGAGCTTATGACAATAATTAGTAACTGGGAGCCCAAAGACTCCATTTCCACATGATGTCTCACTACCGTGAAATAAGTACACCAGTTCCCAAATCATTTGTGGAACATTTCATTGACTTATTACCAATATGAACAAAGCAATGGAAAGAGAAAGGTTGCTATAACAGAATGTCATGGCAGCACATAGTGTGACAACTTATAGTTAAAAATAAGTTTGCTCATTCACATTGCCAAGTCAGATGTTGCTGGACAGCCTCAAAGCAAAAGCATATGACACAATCTGCTTCTACCTTTCTACAGTGTTCTCTTTTATAGGTAATTGACAAACCTGAGATTTTTCAGATGACATCCAGAAAAGAAGAGATGGTCCTGTTACAATTCACCACTGGAAGAGCTGTTGCTTAAGGTCCTCACATTTTCCAGCCAAATCTGGGGCACTTTCTGTCCTTAAACTTTATTAAGTAATTAATTAATTATGTTTTCAGTGAAACCAGCTGATATCTTGCTCTGCTCAAAAGTCAGTCACAGTTGGAAAAGTGCAATATACACCAGCATTCATTTGCAAAGATTTAAAGCAGAGGAAAATCCTCTCTTCTAAGCCGAGACCAATTGAATTTTATGGTTCTTGAAACCAGTTCCTCTAATTGCAAATATATGGGAATGAATGAGTTTGGCATGATAGTATGTTAAGAAAAATGGCAGGCAGCCATTTAACTACTTTCTGGGTAACAAGAGATGACTGATGATTTTACTACCTACATTCAAATAGTGAGATCAACACGATTTTTTTTATAAACAATGCATTCATTTGAATAGTATGAACTTTTCACTTCACCAAAGAGGGTAGAGGGGGCTGCCATTTGGAAAGAGCAGATCTTTTTTTTAGAAAAAATTAAATTATCTCCCCTTACTAACATTTCTTCAGATCCCCCAGTTTGCCAAGGATCTACAATTTGATCCATCAAACCTACTAGGATGTTCTATCATTGGAACCAAGAACTAAAAGCTTTCTCAACTGATTGGCCATTTGAGCACTACATTGTGCTTTGATTCAAGAACTGGAAGCTGAAGCATGAATTATTTGAACATTAAAGCTAAAATGTAACAATGTAAAAGTTGATTTAAAAAAACAGCTGTGTGTACTAACAAACTTCTTACCTTCGAAGATGAATGGGAAGTACTCACTAGTTGACCAGACCTTACAAAGTTATATTTTGGACTCCACGGCATTTTGTCTTTGGGATTTTGAGAATTGTAGTGCCAAAAAGGAATTTTCTCACCTCTGTTCTTGACCAAGAGCCAGGAAACCATAACTGTAATACCAATTACATTCACCACATTTAGATCTACCATTATTCATAGTGTCTATCTGTAATAGAAAAAGGCAATTACTAGCTCTGATAGAGTATTTAGAGTTCAGAACCTATGCAGTTTATTAAACTGAGGTTTTGGAAATCCAGGCTCATGTTCCATTCAACTATGAAAACTCACTGCGTTGTCTTGGGCTGATTACTATCAACTTGACCTACCCCATCAGGTTAGTTTTGAAGTTGAAGTGGAGAGGAGGAGAAGTATGTATAATGGAAGAATGTTTCTCAGACCCCATCTGCACTGCCATATAAAATCCAGTTTATCTGATTTGAACTGGATTATATTAGTCCACACTGCCATATAATCCATTTCAAAGCAGATAATCTGAATTTTATATGGCATTGTAGAGAGGACATCAGAAGAAACAAAGTTTCTGTGTCTAATGGAAAAATACAGGATATATGCATCTTACCAGCTTCTTTAAAATGCTGTTGACTCAAGCAAGCTAGGAGGAAAAATAGCCGCTAGGTCTAAGCTTGAGAAATTTACTTTTGGGGATGCATAATTCCCAGAATCTCCCAGATAACATGGGCATCTTCTGGAAGCTATAATCCAAAACAAAGCAACATTTTGAGCTTTGTGCCAATGATGAGCTAATGGTCTGCCTGAATGCAGTTTTCTATAATTGGCAACAATGTATATGTGTGTATGTGCCTTCAGGTCACCTGATGGGGACCCCAATTCCTTCTCTGACATATGGCCAATAGCATCTGATATTTATTGGTGGTCTCCCATGTAAATACTAACCAGAGATGACTGTGCTTAGCTTCCAATATCAAATGGGATCTGTTACCTTTAGGGTATTTTAAGCCTCCTTAGGCCCCTTCTACACTGTTCTTAAATCTGATCCTAGGTTATCTGCTTTGAACTGGATTATATGAGTCTGTGCTGCCATATAATCTGAGATAAGAAAATAATCTGGGATCAGATGCTGGAATATAAGGACAGTGTAGAAGGGGTCTTAGAAACAACAGAATGGTGAAGAAGAAAGTAAAAGCGATATTTCAGATGATGTTGTCTTCACTGACTGACATCCTGCCAAAGTTAACCAAGCTGCACCAGAGTAGGAGGCGTGTATTTCCACTTAGTAACCTGATCTACAATGAATGAATGTGATAACTCTGGTGTTTTTAAAAAAGAAAGAAAGAAGCCAACACTATTGGGCTGAGATCTTCCATCACTTCAGCATAGTATAAATATCTACCAAAAGAATTATGTTATACAACCCTTTTACGGAATACCATCACAATGCGGAACATGTGGACCATTGGTCAATTCACAGTGGTCAACTCAATGTGCAATGCACAAAGACAATACACAGAGCAGTGTTCCCTTGCCTTCTGCTCTGTGTATTTTAATGCACTATGGCAAATGCAATAGTCCCGCGTGTACAATTCCACTTATACCGCCATTAGCTGGAGATAAACTGTTGTGTATTGTCCAAAAAAATCATCCCTCATGCATAGCGTACCACCTATATACGCTACTAACAGGATGCTGGTCTTTATGAATAAGATTGGACTCAGTGCAGCCACCACTGTCAAGAATATTGCAAAAGTGTCATTGTTCAGTGTAACCCACACCATATGTGTCTTTTAAAGGCTTATATTACATACAGTCTTACCTTTATATGACAACACTCATAACAGTTTTAACTAAGGCACATATTTATGAAGATGTTTGCAGCTAAATTTTCTTGGATACCCACACCCCTACTCACCAACCCACCAAACACCTCTCTTTTTTAAACTGCAGGAAAAGAAACCATGTTCTGTAGTAAATTAAAGGTAATTTGTATGACATTTTCTTCACAAGAACTCTGTTGGCCTTACTATGGATTATGAAACAAGCTCTGTTCGAGTACTGTGTTAGCCTTGTGTTCCATTTTTGGGACTCATGGCTCTCAGTGTGTTTTTGTTGCATTTTCACTTGGAAACAACAGGGGAGCCTTTTTCTTTTTAATTTAACACCTGTGAATTCCCACAGGTGCTGAGGAGGGGGCAGGATCAAATGTGACTCTCAGAGGGATTACCCTGGTCATCTCCAATTTGGGTCCATGTGAAGGACAACTTCTATGTCCCCGAAACAATGCTTATATTCTCCTCCATAATGAATTAAGTCTCTTGTTAGGTTTTGGTATAATAATAATAATAATACTAGTATTAATAGGGAGCAATGTCCAAACTCAAAACTTCTATTTAAATTTTCTTTCAAATAGTCATAGAACAAAACGTACAAATTCAGGATGATACTCAATGTATGGTTATTGCTCTGAGGGACACTGTTAGTGACAACTGTATATATATAGTATAACTGCTGCATGCATGGGGCTGTTACAAGGCCTGCCAGGGATATTTGACACAACATATAATATTGAATCTTACATTTTGATAATACTCGAGCTGGAAACATTAGAGGATCACAAACTGGTGCAGAGGAGGGGGTTGATGCACAAGAAAGTGGAATGATTGATATGTCTGTGAGGAAGGTAAATATCATTTGCACAACATTATAGGAATGATCTACTTCTGTTGATCTGGCCTAAACTTCATAAGAAAATGATTTCATCCATAAAAACACAAATGATGTGTCCACGATTGGTCCAATGATCTTTCCGTGAAACCCAGCTCAGCCCCAAAACCAGATTATTCTTTCTTTATCTAATACAATAAAAACCCATTCCAGATTATGACCTGCTACAGTTATCAAGACACGGAGGTGCAGAGTGGTACACCTCAAAGGCTGCAACAATTAATATTAATTTTCAAGCAGGCTGACAAGATGGCTTCCATACTACTACTACTACTATCTAGTGCAGAACAAAACTGTTGGGAAATTGGAATAGGTGGTACACAAGCAGTATATCTGTTCTGTCTCAAAAGCCTCAAAACTGGTTCCCAGGAAAGATTGGGATCCCCATTACTGAGATCAATCCTTCCAGATGATGGCTAACCCTCCAATTTACATTAGTTTTGTCTCAAGTACTACCAAAATAGATAAAACTGAAATAGGTCCATCCTACCTGAGAAAGACACACATCAGAAAAGTAAATCCTTTTCCTAAGGCAGGACCCAACATGGCATAGTGAATGTTGGACTAAGGATTTTACTGCATCAAGTTGCTATCTTGTCACATTTATGAAATCATGAATATCGATCAATTACAAGGATCATGACCCTTAATATGGCATCATCCAACTGTAACCCTTCAGCAATCCAGGGTCCCATGATCACGCTTACAGTTTAGTGGTGTAACTCTGCTGTCCCAGTCCAGATTATTTTAAAATTATTTTGTTCAAGCAACTGTGCAATCCCAGCAACATTTAGGTTTAAAAAATCAACAAGTCTTCAAATTATAAATTAATATGATGAGGCCATCCCACCCCCCTGACATCACTTCTATGCTAGCATGCCAGCAAAGAAATTGATCCTGGTTCATTGCACTTATTATTGGGAAATATCTGCATCATTACACATAGTGAAAGATGCAAGACCATTTGTCCCAGAGAATTTTGTATCTCTTCCAAATGCCTTCTTTTGGCAAAGAGAAAACATTTAAAAGGCAGTCCTCCAGAAATCCGCTAGATATACTATACAGGTCTGCTGACAATCTCCTAATCCAGAGCGTACTCAAATATACATTTTTCTGACATAGAAATATTTCAGTTTTCTCTAGAATTTTCTCTCATACATTATTTCAGCGAGAAAGGTACAATTGTCCCCTATTTGTGGTATCAGAAAAGAAGGCAATTCTAAGGTTTCCGGGGGGGGGGGGGGAAATACATGAGATTCATAAAAGAAGATCTGTTTTGCAATTATAATTTTGCTTGTAAAAATTGTTATGTAATTGGACTGAAAGTGTGTGGCAAACTATTGACAGCAGTTTCTTGTCTGTTTAATAAAAAAAGTTCCATTCACTTAACAAGAATGAATGAATTCAAAGTCAGCTGCAGCCATTGTTTCCAGAGCTTTCCGCTCCCTCTGCTTTCTGCCACCTGGGGCCATGAAATCTGTTTCAGTTGTTATAAGACACAATGGTAACCTGAGTTGTGCTCACTTAACTTAAAACATACTGCAGCAAGAGGCCCCAGCACTCGCTCTGGTGGAGACAAGATGGATGGCTGGAGCTGGGGAGTGAAATCCAAGTAATTAAGTAGTTGGCTCCAGACACCTGAAAAACAGTAACCTTTTGTTGACCGTAAGAGAAGTTTATTCTGGGTGTTCTTTATCACAGCACATGTGTAGATAATTTACAGGAAAACTAAAAACAACAACAAAGGCAAAGCTGCAGATTCAATATACAATCAAAACCATTCCCAGACTGCAAGCGTGCTAAATGGTAAATAGGAAAAGGGTACATTTTAAGGGTAACTCCAGACCTTTTTTTAAAGTTTTGGATAGCATATGGAAGGATTAAAACCCCTGTAACATTTGTTTTGCCCTCTGTGCCCCTGTTTAGAAGATTTCAGCTTACTTTCTGTTCCTGTTACAATTGGATCTTGAAAATTTTGGGTTGCCATGAAAATAAGGATTGGTGACATTGGTTCAGTGGAGACACCTTTTCCCATGATAACTCTGACAGGAAAGAATTTCCTTTTACAAGGGGTAGGTTTTGTTGTCAAACATGGCACCCCCCCCCCCCCCCGGATTTATATTATATCAAGAACAACCACATGCAACTAGATGAAATCATTCCCCCACTATCCAAAGGGACTCCACAACCCCACAAGACCCAGTCCTCCCCGTATATTTATTATTTATTTATTTACAGCATTTATATTCTGCCCTTCTCACCCCGAAGGGGACTCAGGGCGGATCACATTACACATATAGGCAAACATTCAATGCCTTTTAACATAGAACAAAGACAAGACAAACACAGGCTCCGAGCGGGCCTCGAACTCATGACCTCCTGGTCAGAGTGATTCATTGCAGCTGGTTGCAGCTGGCTTGCTCTCCAGCCTGCGCCACAGCCCGGGCCCTTTTTCCTTTTTAGTAACTAGAGTAATTTCATTTTTTAGCCCATTCGAGTTTCTTCACTACAAGAAGCACTTTACCTATCTACCTCACCCACAGGTTTTAGAAATTTTTATGCCTTGCATTTTGCCCAGCTCACCTTCGTTTTAAACTTTGTACTGTTTTTATACTTTGTTTATTATGCCATTGTTACTATGATTTGTTTTACTTTGTTATTGTATATTGAATGCTGTCGTGTGCCTTGTTTGTATTTAATGTTGTTTTATTGTAATTGTTTGGGCTTGGCCCTGTGTTAGCTGCCCCAAGTCCCTTTGGGGAGATGGAGGCGGGATACAAAAATAAAGTTGCTATTATTATTATTTTATTATGACACAGCAAACAAAATAGACATGCTGGATTTCGTATCACAAAATCACAAGTCGAACACTTCCCAAGTGTCTAGGACTGTGTGATGTATTTTCGGATGATGCGTGCAGATCCCAGTAGGGTGGCCTTTTGCAGTTGGCAGATTGTGATTTTGTCAATGTCTATTGTTTTCAAATGCCGGCTGAGATCTTTTGGCACGGCACCCAATGTACCGATCACCACTGGGACCACCTGTACTGGTTTCTGCCAGAGTCTTTGAAGTTCAATCTTGAGGTCCTGATAGCGGCTGAGTTTTTCCTGTTGTTTTTTATCAATGCGATTGTCACCTGGGATGGCGACATCAATGATCCAAACCTTTTTCTTTTCCACAACTGTGATGTCTGGTGTGTTGTGTTCCAGAACTTTGTCAGTCTGGATTCGGAAGTCCCACAGTATCTTTGCATGCTCATTTTCTAATACTTTTGCAGGTTTGTGATCCCACAGTTTTTTACTGCAGGGAGGTGGTACTTGAGGCATAAGTTCCAATGAATCATTTGGGCCACATGGAGATATGAGCTGATTCAGACCAGTACACAGTGAATAGGGTCTGCAGCAGCAGATCTCTCACTCAGGATCCCCGATTTTTCCCTTGATGAAATCTATCCCTTCTATATCAAATGTATTCCTTTTATTGTTACCCTTCTATAGACTTCATAACATCATTTCCCTGATCTATGCCTCCCCACCTCCCTGTCTATTATCTGCTGATCCAGAGATGCACACGTGCACAGCGGTTAACTGCCAAAAAGGAAAACCTTATAACAGCTTCTTCTATAAAATGCATCAATTCCAACTTCTTCTAAATACACAGTGTCCCTTTGCCTTCCCTCTTCTATCCCTCGCTACCAAATATAGTTTGTTTCTGAGATCCCACTATTAAATATATTTTATTTTTGAAACAGGAAACCTTGGCCTCTTATCTCATGCTGTGCCCTGGGGCCTTGGGTTCAGCCCAGACAAACCATCCAGCCATTATGAACATGTACATCCAACAGATAAGCTTCCTGCTCACCATCTGGAAACTGGCCCCAGGTGTGAACCAGCTATCGGTGGACAAGATTCAAGAACAGAATGAACTTTGGTTATTTCAACACACCTATGGACATTTCTTTATTTGGCCAGCCTGAAAATGGACTTGGGATATCATCACACATTGTCCTTGACATTCTGGACTCTACATTTACATAATATTGTCATATCCATGCCTGGACATCCATTGTCTTCAAAGCTACTATCTAAATCCTGCAAATATGGACTCTACTTCCTGGGGACTTCCCTCAACCCAAGAAATCACCCCAACCAGCTGATTGACTGTCCCAGGGCTTCCCTGCCTGGCGAGGAGGAGATCCCCAGCTGCATCATCGGGCCTCGCACCCTGAAGGCGGGCCATCTCAGTCCTGCCTCCCGACCTATCAGGAGCGAGGGGGACAGTTGGCCAGCTTCAGCGCTCAGCTAATCATGGGCAGGAGAGGGAAAATATGAACAGAGGCAATGTTAATGCATAAAAATGTATATAAATGCTTACACATTCCATTATGATTATGCTTGTACATTTTGGCACTATTTGCTGTTCATTGCATCCCTTCTGCAGATTGTAATTTAAACCTCTGTCCTTTTCTTCACCCTGGAGGGTCTCTCTCGCTATTCGGGAAATATTGACTGTTAGTGTACTCATCAGGCCAAATCCTCCCTAACTGAGGTCCATAGCGTTTAAATTTGACTTCAGTTTCTTTTCACATTCTGTTGTCTCACCTGGTTCTTAATTATGAGTCATATTTAATTCAGATGACTGTAACTCAGGGACTGCCTGTATATAGCACAGTCACCTCCTATGTAGAAAAAAAATGATTAGACCCCCCCCCCCGGACCCCCAGTGGTATAAGAGCCTAAGTTTGCTAAAGGCACCAGATACCAGTTGATCTTGGAAGCACAGTATCTATCACTGTTAATACTTGCCTGGGAGACTACCACGTGCTACAGCCTATTTTTCAGAAGAAATAATTAGCAAAACCAATTTGGCATAAAATTAATGGGATCACCTTAGGTTGACAAATGACTTGAAGACATGTTTGGAAAATGTGAAAGACAGAACTGAATTAGATTTTCTCTAACAGGGTAATATAATTGGTAAGGCAAAAACATAGAAAGAAAACAATTTTAGCCTTCTTTACTTACAATACATTTTGCATAATAAAGCAGATGGTTTTATGGAAGAAATGGAAGGAGGTGAAATGGCTGCTGGTTAAAGTGATATAAGAACAGAGTGGGCATGAAAAAGCAAACAAAAAGAAGTCAACAAACATGCCAACCAGCAATTAGTGTAGGCACTGAAAAATTGAAAGCCTCAGCAAACATCCCACTAAATATAGCAAAATAGTCAATAGCACCCCATAATTTGGAAGGAAATGTATGGGCGATTTTAGCATTCAGATTTTTGACACTCAACTTCTTGATGAGGTTGAGGACACACAGGTCATGTGTAGTCCATGGTCACATGTTCCCTTCCCTAAGGGAAGCAGGTAACATGGAAACAATAGCTTAAAAAACAGAAATATTCAGATTTGTGAAATGATCAATATTCTGTATTAGCTACTTAGTTAAGTGGCAACAGTCGTAACAGTCATCATTAAGTAGCAGTCAAGAATATTGAATAGTTAGCTAGATTTACTCATCTGTAACTATTAAATTTTCATGATCACTATTTAGTCATGTTTTGAAATAAAATTAAGAAATAAAATGATGATGATGATGATGATGATGATGATGATGGTGCAACTGTAATTATGATGATGATGGTACAATTGTAATTCCCTCCACCAAATATTTTACTGGACATCACCTATGAACAAAGGAAAAGTCTGTTCTGCCTGATATTGCTATCAACTCTCTGGCATCTTGCTTACTTTTTTCCTCACCACATAATAATAATGTCATCTTAATTCCATAGTCCATAATAACCTTGGTGAGAAAGACTGAGATAAACAAGTTAGGCATGATATGAGGAGCACTAGTGCTACAGACATCACACCCAACTCATTGAAGCGATGCTCCTATGCCATCAACTTTGCTGGACTGGCCATGTTGTCCGAATGCCCGATCACTGTCTCCCAAAGCAGCTACTCTACTCTGAACTCAAGAACGGGAAACGTAATGTTGACGGGCAGGAAAAGAGATTTGAAGATGGGCTTAAAGCCAACTTTTAAAACTGTGGCATAGACACTGAAAACTGGGAAGCCCTGGCCCTTGAGCGCTCTAATTGGAGGTCAGCTGTGACCAGCAGTGCTGCGGAGTTCGAAGAGGCACGAATGGAGGGCTTAAGGGAGAAATGTGCCAAGAGGAAAGCCCGTCAAGCCAACCCTGACCGGGACCGCCTTCCACCTGGAAACCAATGTCCTCACTGAGAGAGAACATGCAGATCAAGAATAGGTCTCTTCAGCCATCTACGGATCCATCCCCAAGATAGCAAAGAAGGAGGACCATCATCCTCGAACTATGAGGGATCACCTAAGTAAGTACTAGTGCTATTGATGCTCTTCAGATCTGTAGCTCCTTCCATGCAGAATGCAAACAATCCACATTTGCTTCCTGCACATTCCTACACTAGAAAGAAATGTGAGGTGATAATATGAAAGCAAGTCCATCAGACAACAGTGATCCAGAGCAAAGATGGGTCCCAGACTTTTCAGCTGGAAGCATATATATCTTCAGGAATCCTGCCATTATCCTAGTTATTAATACCACTAGCACTGAAACATCTGTTTCAGATTCATTTCTGTGAATCTGGACTTCATAATAAGGACATTCTGTATTGAATACTAGCTTTCGCATTGCCAGCCCTGATTCATATACTTACAGCAATTTACTTACTCTGAAGACTGTTTGGCGATTTTATATAGCCAGCCAGACATGAAACACTAAACTTTTAAAAACAGTTCTTCCTAAAACGTTTACAACCCCAGGCCTGCTATAAGAAAAATGGAATTGGTTGTGTCTCCTCAAAGATTGCCATTTTTTATTAAAGGTCTCTGTAAAAAAAGGATCTGTCTCATATTCTTTTTATTCCTTCAAACATCTTTCAAAATGGATGAAGGTGTACTGAACAAGGAGACCACAACAGTATCAGATCAGGGCAAGAATATAGAACAGGCAGATGGTTTAAGAGCCATATATACAAAGTAAGCAGACTTTCACCAACACAACGAGATTTCCCAAGATTTTAATCTTCTCTGTAAACCTACATGCTTAACAAGTCTGCCCTGGAGCCCCCTCCAACTCTTCATAGCTTGTTCAATTAAAGGGGAAATGGCATAGGATAATTAATTTCACTATTGCAAGGATGTTATAGGATTCAAGATGTGAGCATCCTTCTCCAAAACCAGAAGTGTTTGTGATCATGAATGTTGAAACACTTATATATCAAATTGTTGTTTTATATACTAGTGGTTTCATTTTGCATTGTACTGTGTATTTATTTTATGCGTTGTTTTAGGCATCTTGTACCATATGTAAGCCGCCCCGAGTCCCTTTGGGGAGATGAAGGCAGGGTACAAAAATAAAGTTGTTGTTGTTGTTAATAATAATAATACCTCAAAGATGGAACTCAAGCCTAAACATCAAATTTGTTTATGTTTCATATACATCTTATACACATAGCCTGGAGATAATTTGATATAATATTTTTCATAATGTTGTGCATGCAACAAAGTGTGTGTTGAACCAGAAAGTAAAAGTATCACTGTGGACCTCATCACATGGAGGTCCTTAATGCAGGGGACAGCAGAGCAAATTGTGGGACAGCGGGACGAATCCATCACCCAATGCCCCACATCACCCACATCAACCCTGTACCTTTCCTGCCTGCTCCTGAGCTGTCTCCATGATATCCTATCTAAACATGGGTAGTCTCCCTCATAGCACACTTCACCGACACAGCTGGCACAGAGTCCCACCAGAAGTAGATGTGCTTCATGTGATGAGATCCAGCGGTCTCCATGCTTCTGCGTGAGTAAAGAGTTCTATGATGGGGAATTTTTCCCATGTGATGAGGTCCTTTTTCAGTCATCCATTCCAGATTTTGGAATGTTTCTGATTTCAGAATTCTGAATAAAAATGCAAGGTCTATGCAAGGTTTAATATATCAAGCAATTGTTTTTATGTGCTGGGAACTATTCTAAGTTAGACAGCAGAATGTTTACTTAGCAAAATGGTGAAAGAGGAGGAATTGGTTTTGTTGAGAAGGAAAAGAAAAGCACAGAAATTATGTAGAGCAGACACTGAGAAAATTCATTGGCTTTAATAGATGGGAATGGTGGGATAAACAGGAGTAGTAGAAAATGGAACAGTAATAATGGATAACACTGTAGGTAGAAAGGAGAACCTAGGTGTGACAGGGATACAAAATTGGCTCATTTATTCTGAAACTCTACAACTCAAGCCATATTTCCACCTTTGGCAGGAGAAGCAATGTAATTCTTGCAACTGGCACCTGAAATAAATGAACATTTCCATGTTGCAGTCTTTTCATTTCATTTGGTCCCTGCCTGCCATGACAATTCTCCTTTGAAATTAGAAAGGACTTTGTATCGGAATTCAGATCAACTCTACTTGGTTCAATGTGACAGAAATGAATTTTGTTGTGAATATTGGGTTGAGCTCTAAAAATAAGCAAGCTTTTCATTGACCGCTTAACTAAGCTATTAATATCCTTGGGAGCTTTGATGTTGTAAAGACTTCTCTTTGGAAAACTATTGCAGTTTCGATATGTTCAAATAAACAAATATGTTGGCTTCTGGCAAACAAAGAAAAAATCACTTACTTAATTCTGGGAGTTGTTGTTGTGAATTTTTAGAGCGTTCTAAAAATGTGCTGTGTTGCAATTTTGTGACTTGGAAAGCCAAATATCCACAAAAATAGAAATGGAAAAAGGGTTGGGTAGGCATATTGATTATAATTAAGAGTGGCATTACATTGATGCATGCCTTATTTAGAAGTGAGAATTAGGACAATAATGCTAAAATATCCAGATTTTTCTTGGCAGCTAGAAATTATCCAGAACTGTTTCAAATCAGCATAACTGTATTGGTTTACCTTTAATTTCCCGCCAGTATAGCCCTTAAGCACTGAGTGGGTGGCAAACATTTTAAAATATGATACACAAAGGCTGCAACCTCTGTATATTTACTTGATAGTCTATACCACTGAACTCAGCAGGACTTAATTCTAGCTGAACACATATACCAGGTCTGGAGTTTAACAAATATATGCCCTCCAAATGTCCTTTTTAAGAGGATTTAAAAATCTCCTAGCTTCTTTCTCCTCTTCCCACTTATGTCCACTTAATTCAGTTGCTAACAGCTGAATTCAAAGTGAAAAAGTAGTTTGCATTCAGTTAATTTAGCAGGAGAGAGGAGAGAAGGAGACAGAACCTTCCCTTTCCCAGTAGACTCAGGCAAAAACAAACTGCTACAATATCCCATAGCTTGTTTGTTCTTTCTTATTGCTAATTTTTGCCATTTTGACCACACTCCAATGTCGATTGGCCACATATGTCCTATTTTCATCTTTCAAATGTGGGAGGCTATGGATAGAAATCATCATGACTTGTTTGTGAGATTTCTAGAGACATTTCTATGACTATTGATTCCTTTCCAATCTTATGACACTGGAAAGCCTACAAATCAGTAATGACATTATGTAGATGTCCACCATTGAGGCTTGCCAAAACCATACTGCGTATAATCTTGAGGACTAGTATAAGTGGAATGAGAACTTGCAGGATCAAAACATCAGAAAGTTTTGATTGGCAGTGATAATACCACCCCTCTCAAGCTCCCTTGTTCTCTCTGAACCTAAAAGCAATTCTCACTGTAGCCGGGGTTGGAGTAAGGCGGGAGCAAGACATTTCCTCCAATCCAGTCACACCCAAGAGTACCAAAGCATACCTCCTCCTTCAGCATTATCCTAGCCCAAATGGAGACGAAGAGTGATGTTGTGTCATTTCCAATAATGACTAGGATATGACTGAGGAAAGAGATATTGGAAGTGAGTCTAGGAGATTTGCGGAAGTGTTTCATTATTGACACATTTTTGCACTCCTGAAAATCACGCTAAATCATCAAAAAGGAAGTTAGGACTCATAGGGGAATTCAGAGGCTGCAAAAGTAAATGCTGGTGACCAAATGCATGCCATACAATTTAGGGAGAATGAATTTTTTTAGAAAGGAAGGAAGGAAGGAAGGAAGGAAGGAAGGAAGGAAGGAAGGAAGGAAGGGAGAGGCTATACAGTTATGACACAAGAGCATAGCAAAAAATCTTCAAGTTTCTGCTTTCAGGGTGACATAATGCACAGGCAGTAATGACAAGGCATTGGGTCCTCCTGAGTCCTTGGTTATAGACTGAAGTTGGAAAATGAATTCTATGCGTATCAATAACTATGTACAAGTTGGATTGCATTTGTAGATTTCAGTTTTATATCTTTTCCAGAAAACTGCCAAGTTTAGCAACCAAAAAGAAAAACCCATAAACCTCAGAATTCGAATCAAACATATGCTAATGTATAGGATATAGGCTAAATAAAAGCAATATGTCTGTCCATCTTACTGTAGAGATGGGAATCACCAAGTTTTCTGGATGTCTCTGGTCTGCAACTCTCAGTGTTCCTCACTACTGGTTATTCTGGTGAAAGCTGCTGAAAGTTCCAGTCCAACAACATCTGGAGAACCACATGCTTCACATTCATGAAACTTCTTCCTTGGAAGCTTTTAAACAGAGGCTGCATGGCCATCTGTCAAGGGAACTCTGATTGTGCTTTGCCTGCATGACAGGGAGTTGAACTAGATGCTCTCTTCCAACGCTATGATTCTGTGATTCATGTTCAAAAGACTGGTTCAGACATTGAGAACAACACTGAATCAAAGGAATTGCTAAAATTCAAAAACAGGGCACTTTTTAACAGAGCATGAAGACAAAGTAAAAACTGTGTTTTTGAGTTAACAGTATTGAACAAGAAGAAAAATACAATTAAAAATGAACAATATGGTGATAACATCTCAACAATGAAGGCACGGAATGAACAAGGCACAAAAGGAGTCAGAAAAGACACTGAGTCATAACTATATTCATAAAAGCTAGAATTTAAGACAGGCAATTGGAGATACATTGATATTTGAGTCAAATGCAACAATGAACTCCAATGTACACATCAATTGGGACTAGTTGTATCATCCACTTAGTTGTTTTCCTTTTCTGGGGCAAATGCAGACTTTTTGTGAGCAATGAACATCACTCAACCCTTTCTCTTTACAGCAGCGTAAGCAAGAAAATTTACACTGGCCAGCCCTACCTAACACAGTTTAGCTTCGTTTCATAAATATGATCACCAGAGATGCATGAAGGTATTTCACTGTCCACTTAAGGATGTGTGATCTGTCCCCTGGGCCAGATTTTTTAAATACAGCAATTGCAGGTCCATAAATTACTGGCCGCACTCCATTCCCATAGCCTCCCACTACTGGCGCCTATTGGGTTGTTGCTATTGTTGTTGAACCAGGCACTCTGAAGTGTGGGGAATGTGTGATGTATGGGTAGAATAGGGAGACCTCTTAACTCCTAAGTGTAAAGGTCACAATGAGGAAGAAAGTGCTGTTTCCGAGGATATTTAGCACTGGATATGTCCTCAGGTTAGTGCCATGCTTTACTTTATCATTTCCAGCAACCCACTTAGAAAGCTTAGCTCCACTTCATCATCATAAATGTGTCAACGGTCAACCCACTCAAGGGCCTTTTTCCCCCTTGTAGACTTTGCTATGTCCCCAGAGCTACCCACAGCAGGCTCAGTGGGTCCAGATCTAGAACATTTTTACTTCATTTATCTAGGACATTGATTTTTCCTCATTACTTCTCATATGAACAAAAATACAAGTGATACAAACATATGTCCTTTAGGCATATCATGAGACCTCATGATTGATCTGAAAAGACAGTAAGTGAGAAAAGAGGAAGATTATATTATAAATAGTGTGCTTGGCATGGTGTTTTCCTGAAAAATACCATTTTAAAAAACAAGGTTAATTCTGCTATTCAGAATTATAGCAGCTAAGATCTCTTTCTGAAAAACAAAAAGTTTATTGTATTTCCAAAATCTTTAAAAGTCAGTTTCTTCCCCCTCCTCAAAGTATGTTATGAGTAAGACTATCATAAAAGTTTATTGATCATTCTTTTTATTGGTTTCATTCGGTATATTTTAGGGATGTTGTTAGCTGCCTTGATCACTCTATGTGTAAGTGTGTGCATGCATACGTGCAACACTAGGATAAACATGGAAATAAATAAACAAAAGTTTTACAGCCCCCCAAGTAACTGATGTGTTGTAATGGTCCATTAAAATGTGTTAGGGCTTTTAGGAAAACCACATCACTGGTGAATTGATTCAATCAAGGAAGCCCCAACTTTCACTTTCCACGATCTCAGCAGGATATGAATAGTACTCCTCATAATATTCAATCGTAGACCTGCCTTTATACTCTTTTCCTTGATTTTCTTCAGTAATCATTGCAAGTCTTTGCTATTTTCTGCTAGTAGTATGGTATCATCCACATATCTTAAACTGTTGACATTCCTTCTCAATTTTTCACACTTTCTCCAGATTTAATCCTGCTTTATGTATGATATGTTCAGTGTACAAGTTAAACAGACATATTGATAAAAATGCAGCCTTGCCTGATCACCTTGCCAACTGGAAACCATTCTCTCCTCATGGGCAGAGTACAGGTTACCAATCAGGATAATCAAATGGTGTGGCACACCCATTTCTTCAGGAGTAATCTGTAGGGTTTTGGGGGGTACACAGTCAAAAGCTTTGCTATATAGTCCATATCCATGCAGGCTAATCTGAGAAAGGAAAAACAAATAAAAGCCTTCTCAGAGTACCAAGAGCAAATGGGGTGCAGTGATCACTTCCACAGTCCCCTGACCCTTTCTCCACCCTCCCAGCCTTTCACAACTGAGGTGCTAATGGAGGCTCTGGTCACAGTGGAGAAAAGGTGTCTAGAAGATCAGCTGAAGGAAACAATGGTGAGGCCACAAGGAACATGGTGGGAACATAGTGGGAACAACGCCCCTTCACTCCCAGCCTCACTCATCCTCCCTGTCTCTTTTTCTGCCAACTCAACTTTTCATTCTCCCAGCCTCTTTCTTGCCAGCTGTGCTTCTTCAGATTTTTCTTTCACCTCTGAGCACATCAAAATCTGGACGCTGTTAGAGGGTTTTCATGGTAAAAGACATTAAGGGGGTTTACCATGCCTCCTTCTGTGCGATACTAATAGTGGTATTAGTGGTACCAGTGCTGCTCTCTCTGAAAGATCACTCAGGAGTGTCATACCATCTTTACCCCATTATTATTGTTGCTCAAAAGCTGTTTTGTTTATATTGTTTCTGATTTATAGCAACTCTCAAGTAAACCTATCAGGGATTTTTTATGCAAGATTTGTTCAGGTGGGAGTTTCCAGTGCCTTCCTCTGAGGCTGAGAGAGCATGACTTCGAGGTTTCCGTGGCTCAGCAGGGACTCAAACCCCAGTCTTCTAGAGTGAATCTATACACTATTGAATTAATGCAGTTTGACACCACTTTAACTGCCACAGCTCAATGTTATGGAATTTTGGGCATTGTAGTTTTACAAACCTTATCCGCCAAATAGTGTCTCACCAATTATAAGTCCCATGATTCCATAGCATCGGGTCATGGCTGTTAAAGTGGTGTGTCAATCAAATTTTATATATTCAACAGTGTAGATGCATTACCTAGTCAACATTCTAGCCACAACACAATACTGATTCAATGCTTTAGAATCAAAACTGTAATCAATTATTTATTTAAGTAATTAATTAATAAAAATGTTTAATAAAGCAGTGGTTAAAATTCCGCTATGGATACAATATAGGAAGTGGGGGGAGAAATCATTTATCATTTTATGATGCCTTTAAAAAAACACAGTGCATTTTCTTTGAGAATATATGCCCCAGGGAATGTTTTAATAATCCACTTAATTACCCCTGCAAACAGAAGATTGCATAAGAAAAACTCTGACTAATTCTTTACAAGAAAAGAAATTAAAAGCACCTACATTATAAAAAAGACTAATTAGAGCTGTATTTGGCTCTACAAATGGATTGCTTAAAATGCTGGGTGTTAGAAGTAAACAGCAGAAACAAAAGACTGCCAAAACCAACACCTATTATTTCCCATTTGAATTCAGCTGAAAGTTTGCCTGCGGGCTTTGGATGTTATAGAATGTAGTCATGCTACCTGAAGGATACTGGCAGTTATACTCCAAAACCCCAATGCTCCCAAGTTCGGCTATCTGAAGAAGAAAAAAGTGAAAATGATGATTAGATCAAAGATTTGGGGGATCTCTCTGGAAAAAGAGATCTGAGCCGGACTCAAAAAGAGAATCACCTAGCGAGTTTGTGAGAAGCAAAATAAAAATTTCCCTATTCCCAACAAAAGGCTCACAAAGTTTGAAGCAGAGGTCACTGAGATTATTCTGGTCCAGCTGGAGCAGGATGATGGGAGCAATAAGTTGCAAGAAGAACTGGCATGCCATTACACAGAAAAATACACTTTTTATACTTTTGCATTTTGAATTTCCCACTCCCACCCACCTGGCCGGCTCCTTGACGTCAGGAGGCAGGAGGGGTGGTCTGGGGGGCTCATGCACCTCAGCCAATGGGAGCGCAAGCCCCGCCTGTGACGTCTCTCCCTCGCTGGCCAATGGGGGAGATGGAGGCATGGCAACAGGAAAATAAAGGCAAACATATGTTGATGACAGGATTAATGAGTGACCTTATGTCAGGTTCTTTATCAAGCGGTCTGGCAAGAGCCCCAGGGCCCTGCAAGCCAGACCTGGCTATTGATACATTGATTGAAATAACAAGTCCCTTGGATGGGAGTCTGACACATGAATGTCAGTCCTATTGTCAAAAGAGCAGCAGCATCGGGGATCTTGATGGGATAAAAATGATTCAGAGTCCAAGGAAGGAAGATGGCTTTGTCTTGATAGCTGTGGCTTACCCTTATCTCCCCATGGAGGAGGTAAGCCATTTAGGTGAATGATTGAAATGTCCAAAGGTTTCTTCATTCTAAATTGGCCTGGCATCGCCCTCCAAGGTTTGAGAAGAATCCCATTGTTATATTTTCCAGGGGGTGATCATGGTAATCCATACTGGTGGTACATAGGCTGAGGCATCCTGGTGGTGCTCAGGTCAGGATGGTGTGCTGGTCAAAATTTCATAGTGCTTCTTTTATAAGGCGCAAGATATCATAAAATATAATAATAAATATAATAAATATAAAAATAAAAATAAAATTGATAGGAGACACGTGGGATTCACAATGGGGGAGAAACACGAGATCCAGTATCCCCATCTGTTGGGAGACAGATGCAGGTAGTCCCATGAGGCGTTCAAAGGGCTTTGATCTCCTTTGTGTTTCTCATGGGGGGGAAAGAGAGGAATCCCAGAGGTTCTCCAGCAGCCTAGCAGACAAAATGGCTTTTTGGGGTTCCCCTAGAACTGGGAGATGGCGCAAGGGATACAGAGGGTTCATGCAGGGAAGGGGGAAAGGGTCCCTGATACCTAAAGAATTCATAAGAAGGCACAAAAGCTCAGTTTAGATTGCGTTACCCATGCTCATTCATAAAAAGGCAAACTCATTCATGAAAGGGAGCCAATACATTGGTCTGGAGGCAAATCGGGGCTACTGGGGGGGAAAGCGAGATAGCAGTTTAGTTTAGAAAGTGTCCCGGAGTGAAATGGAATTGGTTTGGAGTGAATCCGTTGAGTTGTGGATATGGGGACCTGATGGGTTTCCATATCCGCGGTTGAAAGAACTGCATTTCCTTGTTCCCGAGGCGGTTCTGGACCACCTTGGCCAAGCCGGCTGAGATCCGCAGCTCGGAAAGCTGGGGTTTACTGTTAATTTTTGGTTTGTGGAAACAGCCTGCAAAAGGAGCTCTTTTCCAGACAGGGAAGTGAAAGTAAGCGATGGATACAATTTATTACTCTGAGTTAATATGTAACAAAGAACAATGGAGCCTCAATGGTGAGAGGCAGCCTGTGGTTTTCAACTAATGTAGGGAAGATACAATGTTTCTGGGTGACTGAAGTCAATCAGGAAGGGAAATTCCTGTGTCAAAGCAATGTGAGTGTGGGGGCTTGTGTGCTCGACACCAAAAGTATCGTTTTTATGTAGATGCATTAACACAACACATGCCCCTGCTAAGTGTTCCAGTTTTGCAGGGACTTTCTCAATTTTCTCTTGTCCTGCATTTTCAGCGGCTTTTAAAATCACCCAGTTTCTTCCTCCTTCTCCCACTCCCCCCTTTTCCCCAAATTTACTTCAGTTGCTGCAAACTGATTTCAATGAGTAGAGGTTTGCCCTCACTTAACTCAGCAATGGAGAGAGGAGAGGAAGCTGAAATCTTGTCCTTCCTTCTTGGTAGGCTCAGACAAAAGCAAACTGCTACTCCCTGAACTACCTTTGCCATCCTCCCTCATTAAAAATATTTGCTGTTTTGATCACACAACCAATGTTGCTTGGCGACTCACATCCTGGTTTTCATTCTGAGTTTAAACATTTTCATGTTGGAAATGTTGAAGGATGCGTGAACTGTCTGAGGTCCAAGAACTGCTTTGACACCCCTTGCCTTCCAGCCAAGATGTCTGTCCTGACCTCATGGCTAAAATAAAATGTTCTACCAAATAATTTATGGACAAGCAGTCTTCTCTCATTGTTGATAAACAGTTACATTCTTCCTCTCTTCCAATTCACTGCATTTGAGATTCTGACACAAGAGAATAAGTGGTGTGTCAACAATGAACAAACAAATGAATTATTTCATATACTCAACTTCAGAAGAGATGGAAAGAAAATGCTGAAGACAGAAAGAGATAAGGAAGACTCACCACCTCTGGCAGCAGAAGGAGGCGGTGGTCCACTTTGCCACAATGGGTGGGGAATCTGGCGCCCCATGCCTCACATTGCCCGCCTCACCGGGAGGACGATCACATGGGGGAAGCATGGAATTGGGCAACATGGGAAGCCTCCTGTGTTGCCAGAGCAGCAGCAGCATGCCGGTCCCACCCCTCTGCACCCACAAAGCCAGCATGACATCGTTTGATGGGAGCCAGCCAGCAACCTGGGCGACCGGGACTAGATCGGCATTTGCCACCAAATCTAGCCCTGTATGATGAGGTTGTTAGGCTGAGGTCACAGACGCATGACAGAGAGCTATTCCAGACATAGGAGCAACAGTATACCAGTTGCAATGGTGTAATTGGACCATGGTAATCCACTGGATAATCTTGGCAAATAAATTTTGCCAAGGCCCATCTCAATAAATCTTGTCAAGAGAAACCCATGCAGGTTCACTTTAAGGTTATCATAAGTCAGAAACATTTTGAAGGCACACAACCATGCCAGTTTTAAATCCAAACATGGTTGCAAATGTTGGTAGTATGATGCAGCTCAGGCTATATTGCTTAGAGGTTTCCTTGATCCTTCATCTACCACCTTCCTTTCCTATCTCTCTCCGCACCTCTCTCATTCAATTGGCTTTTAAATTTGTGTGTGTGCGTGCGTGTCTTCAAGCCACCTGTTGACTTTTGACAATCCTATAAATTTCGTAGGGTTTTTAGACAAAATGTTTTTGCTAGTTCCTTCTTCTGAAATACAACCCACAACACCTGGTATTCATTGGTGGCCTCCCATCCAAATACTAACAAGGGCCATGTAGCTGGAAAGATCAAACAGACTCTGCTGCCTCTAAGGGTATCTAGGCTATCCATCAGCGTACAGTGAATTAATTGTTATGCCCAACTCTTTCTTTCAATCTGTTGTACATAGGCTGTGTTTGTGCTACATTTTATTAGCTATTTTAATTTAATTTTTTTCCTGATTTGTCTTGTGTTTAACTATTTATATTGTTTTCCTTGTTGTAAGCCACTTCAAGTCCCCTTGGGGAGAGGAGGCGGGATATAAATAAAGATGTATTTATTTATTTATTTATTTACAATGGAGTGAAATATATGCAGGCCCATTAAACATCAAGGTCTGAGAAAATAGGAGAGATCGTATGGTGTAGGGATTGGAGTGGTGGACTCAGAAGACCAGGGCTCAAATCTCTAATTAGTCCTGGAAACCCACCACAGCAACAAAAAGTGGAAATAGAGGGCGCTTCCAAACATAACAAAAATGCAGGCAAAATGGGTTAAAATAAACTGTTTTGGCCCACATTGGAGTCCCCACCCCACAACCCAAACCCTGGATTTTCCCTCCCGGGTGGCTAGATGCTATCCCTATTGTAATCAGGATAGCAGTCAGCCATCCCTCAGTCCCAAACTTCCCTGAAAGTGGCTGCCAAGCACAGAGCCTGCTTGTAAAGTTCTCCTGGTGCATGAGAAGATTGGGTTGGGGGGGGGGGGTTGAGGGAAATCTCCCCCCCCCCCTTCTCCTCACACACCATTTTAGTGTGCCATGAGAACTTTACAAGCAGGCTCTGAGCCTGGCAGCTGCTTTCAAGTAAGTTTTAGGGCCTACATTTGGGGCTGAAGGGGAAGATGCCCTCTCTGTCTTTTGGACTCCAGGAGCCTGAAAAACTGAGATGGCGGTGTGGATTGGGCCCAGGAATCGCATGACGCGGTCCTCGGGTCCAATCCCCACAGGACCAACACTGAGTTTTGGGTCTGTGTTGATGGGCTCATAGATGAGTACAAAGAAGCAACAGCCACCAGCCAGGAACCAAGCCTGAAGGCCTTTGGTTTGGCAATGCTGCTGAGCAGCAGGATGACTTGTGAGTGAGCATGAACATAATTTGGGAAAGTTTCTTTATTTTTACATCTCTCAGAATCTCCCAGCAAGATTGATAAGGGGTGGGCTTTGTTGGTTATTGTCCAAAAAAACCCCCACTTCTCCATGTTCTAGATATGAACCGCAATCTATGGCCAGGTTTGCATGATCAATGACATTAGATTAATGTACACTGCATAGCCTTTTCATTCTTATTCATCCCCTTGGAAAGAAATTAAGAGGAAGAGACAGCCGCAATTAAGAGCTACCTTGGAAGTAGGCTTTTAATCTAGGAACCTCATCACATTTGCTGCTGGAATTGACATGGATCGTGGTGAATCTGACACTGCCCGGCATCAAGAACCTGTCACTCCATGGCCCGCATTGCCCGACTTACACCTAATCCCATCCCACCGGGGGAAGTGTCCATTGTTCGGCTTCCCCCAATTGTTGATAATGCAACACGAGAAGTCTGCTGTGTTGCTGCCATGTCAGCATATGTTGCAGAATGGGAGCTGACAGACTTCGTCACAAAACTGAAGAGGAACTGGTATATGCCAATAAATAATGACCTATCTGATGAGGTCATAGAGCTTCTAGGTCTTGTGAATATTGGACGGCATTCTTCCACTCCTTCGTGTAGTGGTATCAAAGCACAAGACAATTGCTTGAGGACACTGATCCCAGTTTAATACAACACAATCCTTTTTGTGGTCAAAATAACTCTGACTTGTTAAAATGTGTAAAATATTCCTAGATATTGGTTCACAATGTTGTTTTCAAGAGCGCTTATTAATTAGGACTTTATAGGGCACAGGTTAACATATTTCCAGCAAAAAAGGGGGTGAATTCTAATGGCTTGCACATGTTCTAATACTGAATCTAGGAACAATGATTAGCTGGAGGGCTTTTCCTCTCCATGTGTTTTTTCCACAATTGCTGAGGAGCAGCTTTAAACGCTTTGCAGAATTGCAACAATGTTTCACTCTGAAGACGGTGTGGCAGCCACAAAGGCTTGGGTCACTTGAAACTTGGCTGCAGGAATACCCTGCAGGGAGCAATGTTGAACTGGCAGGGGAGTCCGCAGAATGATCTAATGGGCTCTTTCCATCTTTAATGTCTCTGGAGAGACCCTTTGTTTTGAATACCTTCCAAACCCGGTGATATTATTATTATTATTATTATTATTATTAATATTATTATTATTATTATGACACAGCAAACAAGATAGACATGCTGGACTATTATTATTATTATTATTATTATTATTATTATTATTATTATTATTATTATTTTCAACTGTAATATGCCACAACAAAAGTAAGACGGGGAAAGATCACTTCTGTGGTATAAGATGAAGGACAAAGAAGAGTGAACAGATACAGGAAATGAGAAAGCTGCAAGATTGTGTAGGTTTTCTGTGTTGCTCATTTTTACATATGTTGCTGTTTGCTGCTCAAGTGACAAAGGCTGAACGAGTTTATTCAGTATTTCAAAAAGGAGGCGGTGTGCCATATGTAAAGGCGAGAGATCGTGTTATAGGTCATTCATTGAGATGAATATTATGGAATGAAGGACTACCAAATCCAAGTGCTCAGGAGCATAAAACTGAATGGAGAAGCCTTTTTTAATATGCCACCCAAGACCAGCTTGGTTTCCAAGTCTTGATCTGAAACATCAAGGTCACATGCCCTGTTGGTTGGTTGTGAACACTGTGTGCCCTTTTGTCTGATCTTTACAAACCCTTTCCTTAAAAAGGTCAACATTAATTTGTGGAATGGTTCTCCAGTCTTCACCTAAAATTCAGAAGGGAAGATAAAAGGTCAGAAGTTGACCACTACATGTTTCCTTTTACGTTGCCTTATAGAAAGTGGATTTCCTATAGCTGTTTGGAGATGGTGTTCCAAGGGTCAGGATTTGAAATAGAAATCTTTCTTGAATGAATATTTGCTTGAGATTCCACATTGTGAATAAACCTTGTGCTTTCATCATCAACATAACTTAGTCATAACTTAGACAAAAGTATTGAGTGTTTGTAGTATCTGTTACTATAATTACCAGATTTTTCAAAATGCTGAAAACAGAAAAATTGTTGGATGGTTAATTGATCACATCAATAAACCATGCCCCATTCTTTTCAAAGGTAAAAAAAAAATCTTTGAAAAACCTCTTTCAGAAAGAGGGGTCAAGCTATGTCCAAAGGAGGTGCAAAGCAGATAAACATAATTTATAAACCTCAAGGCCTGCCCCACATGATGGGCATCGCGGAACTTTTATTGCTGGCGTCTCCTCTTGTGGAGGGCAGCAAAGGCAGGTCTTCTCCTATAGGGTTTCACACTGCGCAGATACAGCTCCACATTTATTTATCTTATTTTTGATGTTGAAATATCTGGATTACTAATCACTATAGACTGTCATTCTGCTCCAGAACTCAATTATAACAATTTGATCAGATTTGGAAGATGACTGGCCATGAAATTAACAACACAAATTGAACATCCAGCTATACCTCATGTTAATCCTCTCAATTAAAACAAAAGGTTACCATATAACCTTGAAGTTATGAGGTAAAAAACATGTTAAAATATTTGGGGAAGGGGTAGTATGGACTGATTTTCCTTAGCCATATGCTCTCCAGCTATGTTGAACACCAAATCAGTTGGCCGTGTTAGTTGTGAATGGTGAGATTTGTAACACAACACATTTGGAGTTGATCAGATTGTACAGGCTGACACAGACAGCAGATTTTGCTTAATGAATATGAATTACAGATAACACAGTGACTTTATGTTCCACAATTTACAGAAATGTCATTTATTACTACATATCATATTTCCCCATGGGAGTTAAAGCTTTAATTCAGAAAATCTGAACTCCATCTAAGTAATGAATTTTGATTTGTTTAGCTGTATGGAAAAGGGAAAAGGGGGAGATGTCATAGCTACATAGTGAACCCAGCTCTCCCCTTCAACTTCCAAACATCTACAGACATAATGCAGTAGCACATCTCTAGCATTCCTTTCCTCTATACAATGTTTTTCCAATATTAGGAAACTATCTTATATTGGAAACAAGGAGATTGTAAAGAGAATCACAATACAGAAAGTCCTTGAGTTATAAACATTAAACTTACAAATGACTCTATATAGACAACGGGAAGTGGTGAAATTGACCCCTTATAAGGGAAATTCACTTCCGAAAGAGTTATCATAGGAAAAAGGGGTCTCCACTGAAGCTTTATCACGAATCCTTGTTTCCACAAAAAGCCAAATTTTTCAAAATCCAATTATCACAGGGACCGAAAGTGAGGTGAAATCTTCTGAACAGGGGCACAGACCACAAAACACAGGTCCTATGCTATCTGAAGCTTGTATATCTGTGTGCTGGAATTACACTTTAAAATGTACCTGTTACAACTTACATATAAGTTCTTAAAATTCAGTTTAAGAACAAACCTACAGAACCTGCCTTGTTCATAACTTGGAAGCTGTCTGTACTTGCTATTGATGAAAATGAGTATCACAAAATATTTCTGAGATTTATTTCTTTGTTTCTTTCTTTATTTATTTCCCATCTTTCTCCCAATGCTGATATGATTGATAGCTTATAACATTATTACAATCCACTAAATGTCGTCGTTGTCTCACTTGTTCAGTCGTTTTCGACTCTTCGTGACCTCATGGACCAGTCCACGCCAGAGCTCCCTGTCGGCCATTGCCACCCCCAGTTTCTTCAAGGTCGAGCCAGTCACTTCAAGGATACCGTCCATCCATCTTGCCCTTGGTCGGCCTCTCTTCCTTTTTCCTTCCATTTTCCCCAGCATCATGATATTCTCCAAGCTTTCCTGTCTTCTCATGATGTGGCCAAAATACCTTCAACTTTGCCTCTAATATCCTTCCCTCCAATGAGCAGTTGGGCATTATTTCCTGGAGGATGGACTGGTTGGATCTTCTTGCAGTCCAAGGCACTCTCAGGATTTTCCTCCAGCACCAAAGTTCAAAAGCGTCTATCTTCCTTCGCTCAGCCTTCTTTATGGTCCAGCTCTCGCAGCCATAGGTTACTATGGGGAATACCATTGCTTTCACTATGCGGACCTTCGTTGCCAGTGTGATGTCTCTGCTTTTCAGTATTTTATCTAGGTTGGTCATTGCTCTCCTCCCAAGAAGTAAACGTCTTCTGATTTCCTGGCTGCAATCTGCATCTGCAGTGATCCTCACACCTAGAAATATAAAGTCTGTCACTGCCTCCACATTTTCTCCCTCTATTTGCCAGTTGTCAATCGGTCTGGTTGCCATGATCTTGGTTTTCTTGATGTTTAACTGCAGCCCGGCTTTTGCACTTTCTTCTTTCACCTTGGTGATAAGGCTCCTCAGTTCTTCCTCACTTTCAGCCATCAGAATGGTATCATCTGCATACCTAAGGTTGTTAATGTTTCTTCCCGAAATTTTAACTCCAACCTTGGATTCGTCAAGCCCCGCACGTCGCATGATGTATTCTGCATACAAGTTGAATAGGTAGGGCGATAGTATACAGCCCTGCCATACTCCTTTCCCAATCTTGAACCAGTCTGTTGTTCTGTGGTCTGTTCTTACTGTGGCTACTTGGTCTTTATACAGATTTCTCAGGAGACAGACAAGGTGACTTGGTATCCCCATACCACCAAGAACATGCCAGAGTTTATTATGATCCACACAGTCGAAGGCTTTAGAATAGTCAATAAAGCAGAAGTAGACGTTTTTCTGAAACTCCCTGGCTTCCTCTATTATCCAGCGGATATTGGCAATTTGGTCTCTTGTTCCTCTGCCTTTTCTAAACTCAATAAATGTAGGAAATAATAAATACAAAGTCATACACTTAAAACCTTTAAGCTTTCACTGAAAGTGGAAGGACAACAGGTCAAGATGTAGCCTAATTTCCCTGAGAAGGCCATTCCATAATCTAGGAATGGCTACTGAAGAGGCCCTTGATGATACTTAGTAAAGGTTGAAGGAAATCATATTATAATATGAATATAATTCAACAGGGATTGTATTATCTGGCACTGCAAAGAGTGAGACTGGATCTACACTGCCATATAATCCAGTTTCAGAATGCAGATTAACTTCATTGAACTGGATTATATGGCAGTGTAGACTCATATAATTCAGTTCAATGCATTACACTTGCATTCTGAAACTGGATTATATGGGAGTATACATTCAGCCTGAAACACTGAAAATCCTTACATCTGCTATGCTTGCATTCCATTAGGAACTTTGTTTGCTCCTTTTCTTTCGATGTATAAACCATATTTCTAAATTATCAATTTAAGTTTCAAGACAATTGCAATGCTTTAAATCAGGGAACTAAAGAAAATTTCATTTGAAGGGAGCAGAATTCTTATTGAGGAGGGACAATTCTTTCATATAGCTTCCCCCTCAATAGCTGTTGTAGAGTAGGACTGAAATGTCAGCACTACAGTACGGTGTTTGCTTCCTGCTCAGCTTCAATACTCATTTTAACTTCATGCCTTGCCTGGGAGGATTCCCAGGCAAGGCATGAGGTTAAAATGAGCCTTGAAGCTGAGCAGGAAGCAAACAGACAACAAACAATAACATTGGTCAAAGGAACTACCAAACCCAGAACTGCATTCAGTCTAACCTACTCACAGCACAGATAATATCTGTTCTAAGCATGAGTATATTATAGAAGTTCAGGGTTAGTCAGACAATGGGAAAGTGCACATTTGCAATATTGAATGCTTATGTGCATATCCTTATCTGGGATCTATGTGACTAGGACAAAATGCTTTTAGGACTTCTTGTGGATGAGTATATTTTTCAGGATCTGGCACTATATATAGCAATAACAACAGTTGATAGCCCTGGGCATATAATATTGCAGTTATAGCATTTCTAACATAGCATAAATGACAAGAACCCAACAAAACAATACAGGCCAGGGTTGAGATGGCAGCTATTTTCAAGATAGATGTCACCCATCTGAACAGATGAGCATATAGCTGAATCTTGAATTCCCATTTTAGGCCAACACAACTACACCGTTGATCAGTGAACTTATTTATTCATGCAATTCAGTCATTAATAAATGTCACCGCTTTGCATAACTAGCAATGTTGCCACACTGGCCCTTAAGTTCACTTTCATAAACTTTGCTTGATATGCCTCTTGTCCCTTTCTCCAAAAGGCAAAGCTGCTCTAGTCTGTTTGGACAGCTTTGGTGTAGGGAAAGTGTGTCTATAGACTAGTTTCTGCAAAACCAAGAAGATGTGGACCAAATTATAACAGGGAGAACAGCAAAGTGGGGGCTAGGTGGGGGAAAGCGTTTTCCACAAAAACAAGTTAGAATTTATCCATCATGACAGTTCCAGCTCAACTGAGGCAGCAGGGAATGGGCTTTCCCTCATCTAGTGCACCTAAAGGTCAACAGAGGTCATTGTGAGCACCTCGGCTTGGCTGTGACCTTGTGGGAGATCTTGCAAAGCACATCTGGAATGTATTCTGGCTTCACAAGGGATAAATGAAAACACTGAGCACAACAGGACCAGTGCAATGCCATTTGAAAGAAAAGGCAAAGCCTTGACCCTTTCTTGGCCTGCAACAAATCTGGTTCTTCCAACAAGTACCAGGGAAGTGCTGCTTGTTTTGTTTAAAAAGATTATAAGCTATGGGGCTGTTTACAATAACAATGCTTTAAAGAGTTTTTTCACACATAACCTTTGAGAAGTCCACTGGCGGCACACAAGTAAAACTGGCAAAAGTGAGTTTCCTTAAAAAGCCACATGTAACTTTAGCTGACTCAGTATTTTATTTGACTGATAAAAGAGGCTAGACGACATGGGACAAAATTGTATGTGTTTAGACATGCCAATAAATAGCTGAAGTCTCACCATTTTTCCCTGACCAATATCAAGGTCTGGATTTACATGAAACCTTTCCAATATAATCTGTAACATATTTGCAGCATTTACAGAAGGATGGAAGTCAGAACAAACATGGGTCCATCTGAGGTCTATTCCATGGCCTTGTGTAAATGAAGAAATCTGTGCAGTCATCCAATCAAGCTCTTTTGGATGATCAAAGACCGAATAAAGAAGAAATTATATACCATTAAGTAGTGTCTTGAAATTAATTTGATGTACACATTGTGGAGAAGAACTAACAACATCACCTGGACTTACGACCTTATCAGATGGGGTAAAAATTGGTGGCATATGCCTATTCCTCTTCACTTTTGTGACAGAGCCTGCCAGCTCCCATCCCACAATGTACATCTACTTCTGGTGGGGCTCCGTTGCAAAACTGAAGAGGAAGTGACATATGCTGTTGTGGCAGCAACATGGGAAGCTTCCCGTGCTGCATTGGGATCAATGGGGGGAAGCCAAACGGTGGACACTTCCCCCTGTGAGATAGGGCCTGGTATAAGTTGGGCAATGCTTTGTGTGGGGCAATGGGTTCTCCACGCCCCCCACTGAGCACAGTTGGATTCGCCATGATGCGTGGCAATTCCCGTGGCACATTTGATGAGGTCCTTAATCTCTCTCCCCCCACCTCAACTGCTATTCTTTTTTCCATGTATATATCCTGTCTGACTTAAACTACAAGGCTGGGGGTAAGGAACTATCAAATTAACAATTTGTAAGCACCTCTAGGAGCTTTTGGATAAATGAAAGACAGATTTTTAAAACCCTTCCTGAACCATACATCACTCTCCCATATTTAATTCCCAAGCAAACTGATATTTATTTTATTATTTATTTTATTTATTTTTACCCTGCTTTATATCTCCCACAGGAGACTCAAAGCGGCTTAATATTAAAACATTAGCATACAATTTAAAATAGACAAATATACAAATATTAATACAGTATCAAACATCATTAGTATTAAAACAATTCAGATTAAATCCATAAAAAACATATAAAACTACAGCAGCTCCTGACATGATCTTTAAAACCTTCCTCTTTAAAATAATGCTTGAATAAAAAGGTTTTAGCGTGCCATCTGATGGACAGCAGGGAGGGGGCCATTCTAGCTTCCCTGGGAAAGGAGTTCCAGAGTCAAGGGGCAGCCACTGAGAAGGCCCACTCTCTTATTCCCACCAACTGAGCTTGAAATAGAGGTGGGACCAAGAGAAAGACTTCTGAAGATTTCAGGGTCCGGGCAAGTTCGTACAAGGGGATGCGGTCAGTCAAATAGCCTGGACCTGAACCACCTAGGGCTTTAAAGGTCATAACCAGCACTTTGAATTGTGCCCGGTAACAGACTGGCAGCCAGTGTAGCCAGCCCCAATTAGCAATCTGGCTGAAGCTCTTTGGACCAGCTGTTTCCGAGCACTCTTCAGAGGCAGCCTCATGTAGAACACATTACAGTAATCCAGATGGGATGTAATTAAGGCATGTATCACCATGACCAGATCTGGCTTCTCAAGGAATGGGCACAGTTGGCGCATACGTTTTAATTGTATAAAGGGCCTCTTGGCCGCCTCTGACACCTGGGTCTCCAGGTTCAGTCCTTGGTTCAAGAGGGCACCCAACCTGAGGACCTGTGTCTTCAGGGGGAGTGTAACCTCATCCAGCACAGGCTGAATCCTTATTCCCTGGTCTGCCCTTCCGACTGACCAGGAGCACCTCTGTCTTGTCTGGATTAAGTTTCAATTTGTTTGCCCTCATCCAGTCCATTTTGATGATAGGCACTGGTTTAGGGTCAGGTCAGCTTCCTTGGCATTAGGTGGAAAGGAGTAGTAGAGTTGGGTGATACACCTTATGGTGGCATCTCAGGACTTTCTAGATGATATGAATTACCTATTCTAACCCTATTTTAAACTGGTTTCAGATCTTATTTTGTAACAGAGACTGGATCACTTGATATGCCCTTGTCCTTTTCTCCAAAATGAAAAGATCTCCTGGTCTACTGGGTTACCTACTTTGGTAGTGCAAATTAAGACAGTTGTTGCTTTGCTTCAGGAAAATTGGTGATGGTCTAAATTAGGAATTTGAATAGGGAAAGTTGTGTCCCTGCTTGTTCTATTTAACATCTTAGATGAAATCCAATTTACAAGATTGCAGACAACTACAGCGTAAAAATATTCAGATGGGAACAAAAGCATGATGTTCATCTAGATTCTCTATTTATATATAATCTTCTGAGAAAGGGGAGTGGGAAAACCTTTACACCAACTTGTATGCTGCTGAAAAACTGTTGTAGAATATAGAATTCTGTCTGTCTCCAGTACATTACCCACTGAAAAGATCCAGGTTAGGTTTTGTGTAGAAGGATATTATTTCAGTAATATGTGAGTAGATTTACAAATTAGCTATTTTGTGGTGTTTTATTCTATGTTATTTTAAAAATATTTAGACTGATATACAAGTATACAGGTTGAAAATAGCTGGAGACAAAGGGATTACACACTTCTATAGATAATTCAGTGGATTAAACTGCTGAGCTGCTGAACTTGCTGATCAAAAGGTCAGTAATTAGAACCTGGCAAACAGAGTGAGCTCCTGCTGTTAGCCCCAGCTTCTGCCAACCTAGCAGTTTGAAAGCATGCAAATGTGAGAAGGTACCGCTCTAGCAGGAAGGTAACAGCGCCCTATGCAGTCATACTGGCCACATGACCTTGGAGGTTTCTACGGACAACGCTAGCTCTTTGGCTGAGAAATGGAAATGAGCACCTACCTCCAGAGTCGGACATGACGACTTAATGTCAGGGGAAAACCTTTACCTTTTTACAGATAATTCTACAGCACTGCTTCACATAAGATCACCAGAACGGTGGACAGCTTTAATATTGACAAAAAAGAGGAAGTATCACAACAAAAAAGGACCAGATATTCATGTATTAATGTATATGCACTGACACAATGATGGAAATAATTATTCTTATAGCTGAGACATCTGTAACCAAGTAAATCTGATATTGATCAGTCTGATATCAATATTCACAGTGTTGATGGATAATTTCTCTTTTCCGGGTATGTCATCTTTAAACTGAACTTGAGCTGGCCAGAACTTTATATAAAAGATGCTTCCAAACAAACAATTGCCCTGTGAAAATAGAACATGTAGACATCCTACAGGGGCACATATCAGACAAAGGAACTCTTTTCTTCCCACTAGCAATGCCATTCTTTGAAATTTTGTTCTCAAAAGGTGCAATGAATAAGTTAAGCAATTTTTTTCCTGGTGCAAGGAAGCCTCCAAAAATTTCAGGTTTCGAAGACTTTTCACATTTAGGGACTCGTTCTGTGGGGTAAATTGTATTATCTGTACTAATAATATTTTTGAGAAGAAATATTATTGTTTGCATGTTAAAAATCCATGTGCAACCTTTGTACAAAGGTCTCCAATTATCAAAATTTTCATCAGTCTAGAGTTCTTTTCATCATTTTTTTAAGTTCAAGCAAAATGTGTATCAAATGTTTTCCAACTATTACAGAATATTCTTCCCATTCCTACTGCTTACTGCACATAAGCACTTGTATTTCTTTGCAAGTGGATTGTAGAGGAAATTGAGTATATCTTCACTGAATCTTAAACTAAAGTTACTGGGTAGAGCTTTTAAGTACTGGAGGCAAGACTCTGTTCCTTATATTCAATAGATATGTATGTTGGGAGTGCTTTGATTGAGACTTTCTTCATGGCAGGGGGTTGGAGCGGATAGCCCTTGTGGTATTCTATGATTCTATCATTTCTGCTTAAAGTACACCAGCTAGAGTAGCAATGAACAGGCAGTGCTTTGTAGTAACTCCTTAAGAACCAACATGTCATCCAGAGATTATTTCTTATCCACCCTTTTCTCCAAGATTTCTCTGTATGATCCCTTCTTAAGCTAGAAACCGCCTTCTTATTTAGACTAAATACTTTTATGAATAAGTACAGTAGCTTCTGAAAACTGCCTGTAAGACCAGATGTCTGTCTAGTGTTTTGTTGAAAAGAAGTGTTGGCGGTCTCAAAATGGAACTTTATGGAATGAAGCCCATCACTTTCACAGTCTAGTCTTTGTAGTTCATGTTGCTAAGAGTCTGAAGGAGGGGGAAATAAAATGGTTTGGCAGACGCTCCGTTTCTCAGTAGTATTGAAAGCATGAAAATATGCCATCCAACACATGATTCATTAACACCACATTTCCTCCTTTTCATTGAAACTGTTTCCCTCTTTAAATTAATGAGTCTTTGTGGTCACTTATGAAGTTTATACTGATCTTCAAAACTCCACTCCAGATCAGAGATTAGTGGTCTCCTTTATTTTTGAATTACATATTTGCATTCCAGGCCAAAAGGAATCACAAGGCTATATTCTTAAACCATTATTCAGGGTATTCATTCATAATGGTGGATTTATTCAGAAACTGTGGAAGATAGCGTATCTGTGCCCCAAAAGTCAGAAGAGGCATCTGAAAAACCTACACATGGTATTCCCTCTTCACTTATGCTTTTGTGTAGCCAGAGCAAATACATTGTAAAAAAAAAATCTGTTGCCTGTTCAATTAATACCCAGTTCCTTTGTTGCAACCACTCCTTCAGCATATTTCTCATAGTCACAGTTCAATTGTTTCATTTTAAAGTTTTTAGACACTATTGTGAAGCCTTTAGACCAGGGTCCCCAAATTAAGGCCCGTGGGCCGGATGCAGCCCTCCAAGGTCATTTGCCTGGCCCCTGCCCTCAGTTTTAGACTTAGGCTCGGCCAAAGTCTGAAATGACTTGAAGGCACACCACAATAACAACAACAACAACAACAACAACAACAACAACAACCCTAATTAACTTGACTGTCTCATTGGCCAGGAGCAGGCCCACACTTTCCATTGAAATCCTGGTTAAAATTGTTCTTATTTTTAAATGTTGTATTGTTCTTTCATTGTTGTTGTTGGGTTTTTTCTTTTTGCACTACAAATAAGACATGTGCATTGTGCATAGGAATTTGTTTGGGTTTTTTTAATGATAATTCGGCTCTCTGCCTAAAAAGTTTGAGGACTCCTGCTTTAGACAGTGAGAGATGCCTTCAAGTTGCCTGTCAACGTATGATGAGCCCATGAATTTCATAGAGTTTTCTTAGACAATGAAAACTCAGATATGATTTGCTGTTGTCTTACTTTGAAATTTAACCAACATATCTGGTATTCCTTGGCAGTACTAAAGGCCACTCTTTAAACAGAGTTGTCATAAGTTTAATCCACTTCTGTTGTCTGGTCTCTTTATTTCCCTGGTTTGTCAGCAAATAGCATCCCACATCCAATCATGAGTGGTCCCCAGCTCTCTTCTAATCCTTCACAGGCTAGAATCCTGCAGGTAAACTATGCTAGCAGTTGCACATTTTCTAGGATCATGCAATGGTAGCAAGTAAAGCAGACATTTGCTGGTTCCAGGCAGTTTACTTTTGCAGTGCTTTTCTTCCTTCACAACAACCATATCTGTGGTCTCTTTCTTCCTGCCACCACAACCTACACTGGCATTATTACACAGGCATAGTGCACCAACAGGATTACAATCATAGCCTTCCAATAAAAACACAAAGGCTGGTATGCAGTTGTTGTCTTGAACATTCAAAATCTTCCCTATTGTAGCAGTAGGACATTTTTGTCTGATACACAACATCTGCATTCATCCCATGGTTGTAGGAGTGAAATTGAAAATTTGTTGCCGTTGTGCATTTTGATGTGCATGCATTCATATAGATACACATAGTGCCAATGTATTTGTGCATTCATTTGCATATTTGGGAGTGCACTCATATGTTCACTATTGTCACTTAATACAAGCATTGCCTATCATAATCAGCATGTAATTCCACAGGCTACACATTGATGCTATACAGCCCTGATGCAGAATTTCAGCCAAAGAAAAATGAAATCATACAGATCACCAGCTGTACATCAAGGTCAATTAGGCTTTTGATGAGTCCTGGCAAAACTCAAGTCCTAATAAGAACAGGATGATCAGGGTTTAACAGAACATTTATCCAGATTGATGTAGTACCTGAGTTTTCCAAGAAAAAACCCACAACTTTTAATAGGGACAATTTTGAACAGACCAGAAATTTCTTTGCTTTATACACACATACACAATTTCCCACCACCACAACCCCACAATCACTTAATTTAGTTTTATGATCCATCTGCACATAATGTTCATTTAAGCCAAGAATGGGGGGCCTTTTCCTCCCTGATCTGTTGGATTTAAGTCTCCATCATCCTTGATGATTGGCCAACCTGGCTGTGACTGATGAGAGTTGGAGTTCAACTGACACATCTGGATGGTCTCTGATTCCCAGCCCACAAAGCAGAACTTATATTGTCCCAGGCAGTTTGAGATGTTTCACAGTATTGGAAATTTGGATTCTTATCAACATCTTAGCATTAGGAACCATGACCTAAAACACCATGGAAAATACCACACGCCACTTTACATTATATGTTCTACCTGGAAAGAGGCCCTTTGACCTCAAGCTTTTTATTTTGCTAAAGGCATAGCTTTTCCCCTTAGAATAGGCCCAAGAGCCTGCTGACTGAGCTAAATGTTCAGAAGAATACATGATGGGTTAAAATAAATACAATAAAATTATTTCTCCTCCCTTTCCTCTCTGTTCCCCAAGGACCTTCAATGCTGCTTATATGAGGGGGATCTGGTTGCTTTGTACTGAATATTAACACAGCAAGACTGCATTTCTCTAAGTGCCTGCATCAGTCGGCTTGCCTTGATGGGTAAAGTAAATTAAGTGAGAACTCCATCCCGTATAGAAGCACAGGGGGCTGATCTTATTACAATATACTCAAACCTTGTGGAGCTTCATGTGAATAGAAACTCAGATCTGACATGGATTTGTTCAAACATTGCTGAATGCAGGAAACACCTGTGGATCCTCTCATACTATCACAGTGCATCGTTGTCCCCATAGAACTACAGGCAACTACAACGAATGAGTCTTTGTGCATCAGAATCTGCAGGGACAGCAAAAGGAGTCACTTGTCTCAATGGATATCAAATACATTTTAAGTTGTACCCAGGGAAGCATGCATTCAGCAATAGGGTTAGAGTGATTGCTGAGCCCACACTATTATAGGTCTGGATGCCAGATTCAAACTCCATATTGTCTTTCCTCCTAGCTGGTCAATCAAATAAATGCTCTGAGTTATTATCTAATAAATCTGCTTCTTCAAATTTTACACTATTTGATTACCATTGTTATGCAGTAATATAAATCTGGTGGGTTCATATAAATATGGTCGTAGTTTTTAAATGATGAGTTTGTTTATTTTACTATGTTTACCTGGTCCTTACTTTACTATGTTTACTTGAGTTCAATGGGCTTATTCCCAAGTAAGTGTGTATTGTACAGTATTGTAACTGTTCAGGACCTGCTTATCTTTGCGATCACCTTCTCCCCTATGAATCTATGCGGGCCCGAAGATCCTCCAGGGAGGCCCTCCTCTCCCTTCCGCCCCCGTCTCAAGCGCAGCTGGTGGGGACGAGAGAGAGGACCTTCTCTGTGGTGGCCCCCCCGGCTCTGGAACTCCCTCCCCAGGGAGATCAGACTGGCACCTACCCTGTCCACCTTCCACAAAGCCTTAAAAACATAGATGTTCCGATGTGCATTTGAATAAGTAGTCCCATCAGACACTCAATTCATTTACAATTGCATCAGATACTGCACTTTAACACTGCTCCTCACCTTTAGGCTCAGTGTTTATAGAGATTGCTCCTCTGCTCCTGCTCCAATCATCCTTATATACCTCAGGAGCCCCTTTCAGAGTCTACTCATTTTATCCTCTGTATGTCCAGTTATTATTATTGCTTAAGTTTTAATTGGTTGTTGATTTTGATTTATGTTTTTATGTAGTCATTGTTTTAAATTTATTGATCTATATTTTAATCTGTTGTTGTCTGGGCTTGTCCCCATGTGAGCCGCCCCTTGTCCCTTCGGGGAGATGGAGGCGGGATACAAAAAATAAAGTTATTATTGAAGTTATTGTAAGCAGTCTACAGAAATTAAAATAAAAATGTGTTGGTTAAAGTGTACTACAATACATGCAGGAAATGAAGCGCCTGCTCAAAATCTTTGCATTCAAATTCACTATGGCTCAGGAATGAAAGATATGAAGGGGATCGAGGCATCCAGTAAAGCTGAGGATCCTAGGGTTTTGTTTTTGTTTTTTTGTTTTTTTGCTTTGCTGTGGTCTTCCATTGCACAATTGACTCAGTCATTTTGCACAGGTTGGTTGGTGTGTGATTGCTGACCCAGCCCTTTTCCTGCATGTTCCTTTGTTATGTTTCTGCAAAGCACATTCCAAGCTCAAGGTGCAAAAGCAATTAAAAAGTTTCAGATTTAGCTGCTTTCCACCATTATCAACAATGAGCAATTTCTGGTTAAAGTGCCAAAAAATTTAATAACATAAAGGGAAGGGAAAAGAGGATCTTGAGTTCCTGTCTTTTTGAAAGATGAATTATTCTGAGATTGTCATGCAAATCATATGTAAACAGAAGAAGAATGACCTATTTTCAGAAATAAAAACTTACTCAAAATGGTTGTTCATGCTTGACTTCTGAAAAGTGAGAGATAAGTATGTTTAAGGTAAAAACTTTACGGAGCAATAAATTACACTGAGCAAACTGCACTCTCAAATTCCATTGTGAGTGGCTGATTTTTCTATTCTTCGGCTTCTCCAATTAAAAACAAATTAATGTTGTGGTAAACAAATGTCCATTAAGTGTGGTAGACTCCACCATACATCAAGTTGAAGTATTTTGGGAGTCACTGTGACAGAGGGAAAGGATGAAGACATACCTGCAATATTACACAGGTGAAATTGAGCTAACCAACAGCAGAATGTGGTCAAGTTGGCAAAGGTTAGTATGTAATGAGCTGAAACACACAAATCATAATGGGTCTGCAGATATTTGCTCTTAAGCCTTCTGGGAAGGACAATTTTTACCCTTCTCCACCATCTGCTGATTAAACTGCATATAAACTACATTTGGGAGCCCCCCAATAGTGCAGCGGGTTAATCAGCTGAGCTGCTGAACTTGCTGACCAAAAGGTCAGTGGTTCGAATCCGGGTAGTGAGGTGAGCTCCTGCTGTTTGCCCTAGCTTCTGCCAACCTAGCAGTTCGAAAACATGCAAATATGAGTAGATCAATAGGTACCACTCCAGCGGGAAGGTAACGGTGCTCTGTGTGGTCATGCCAGCCACATGACCTTGGAGGTGTTTAGAAATAGTGATGAGTATCAATCCCCAGAGTCTGACATGACTAGACTTAATGTCAGAGGAAAACCTAACCTAAACTACATTTGCACCGTTCATTCAATTTTCAGGAATAGATATTCTGATGACAAAGGAGGGAAACAAAACTGGCATGCTTTTAAAAGCTGCTAAAATACCAGGAGATTAATCAGATATATCTCTGCCAAGTTAGTAAGGTTGGGCAACATATTAGGACAAGAACTGATATCTGAACAATGAAGCCAATTTTTTAAACAATCTTTCAATGCAAAGCCTGAAAAATGTTTCTCTTGTGCCATAGCATATCATGATGACCTCTTTCTAAAAGGGAGTAAGAAAAATATGGTCTACAGGTTTTATGTGTTCCCCCAATCGTCTTTTGAGGATCATAATAGCCCCCCTAGACACACATACATTATATGACAAATTTAATTTTAATATATTTTTATTTTTTAGAAAGAACAAAAATGTACATGGAAGAAAAAATAAGTTATGGGAGAGGGGGGTGATGTTTCAGGACTGGAAGCATATCAAACATGGAACTGGCTTCCAGTTCACTTCTTGGCTTCAAAAAGAGCCTAAAACTGCTGGGAGGGGGGACATAGCAAAATTGTCCCCCATATCTCCTGCACATACAGGGAGGTATCTTTAATTGTTTTTTTTAAAGTAAAAACAATTGGGGTGGAAGCATGGAACCCACATTTTCTACTGTCCTTTACTGCCACCTACTGAGTTCTCAAGAATTAAAACACAACCAAGTTGTGTATGTGCTGTTATTGGGTATTTTTTCAAAAACACATTGAACCATGTGGGCTAGAAACATGCTTTTAGGAGGAAAATGTGGTTTAGGAGATAATCAAGTTTGCCACAAAAATTCCACATGTGCAAACTTCTCTTTTCTACAGGGAATGTGGTAATTTTAACTGTCAAGACCAAATGGATCATGTATAAATATAATTGCATTCATGCAAAGTTTTTTGAAGTGCTTAACATTTGACATTGCAGATTCTTGCACAACGACTTAGAGAATATAATTATTCATAGAATTTACACATCATGAAATGTCAATGTTTATGGAAGTTTCACATGTAAAATTTGAAGTCTTTTCTCCTAGAACTACAGTTTTGTCTTTCTTCTATTTATAATAACTTGCATATTTCACCCTGCTGCCCATACTGAGTTTCAGGTCTCACCACTCAGAACACCAATGGTTTTCTCCCATATCCCAAATTATGTATCTTAACCTGCATCTTTAACTTAGCTTTGTTTCCTACTCCTTATTGAGGGTCAAAGAATAAGGCAAAAATCATTCTGCTGCATTGGTGCTATAAAATTGCCTTGCGGTTTTTCCTTTGCTATATGGAGTAGGGGCAAAATTTGATGGCTCGGTATAAAATATCCTTATAAACATTATTCCAGGACACACAGAGAGACTTTTTAAATCTCTGTGCCTATAGGCAAATAGACTTGTAATTGAACTTCCTTCTGAAACTAGAAACCTGTAGGTCACTTTAAGGACTCCATAAATTTAAGGAAGCATAGAAATTAAAGATGGGAAGATATGAGATCAGCCCTACTTCTTCCATGTAGATTTATCCAGAATCGCTATCTCCAATACATTTTTTACTGGTTTATTCAGCTGGAGGTTAAACAGTCTTAGAAACAGAAGTTCCATAAATCCCTATAGTTTGGTTCCTCTCATGAACAGGAGATTAATTTTCTTAATCTTCAGAGCAATTTTCTGTTTCATCACATTAGTCAAGCTGCTTAATTACAAGGTGAAGGATGAATGCCATTATTGTTGTGAGGACATTTAATCTTTTAGGGCACTGATCTAAGAGCTGGATATGATTGTCCATTTGTCCTTTTTAGAGATAAGCATTCTTTATTTGTAGGACTATGGGTCCATCTTCTTTGCAGAATTGATCCAGTTTGACAGCATTTTAACTGCCATGGCTCACCGCTATAGAACCTTGGGATTTGCAGTTTTACAAGGTCTTTAGCCAAAGGGTGCAACTGCCTCAGGAAACTACAAATCCCAAGATTCCATAGCATTAAGTCATGGCAATCAAAGTGGTATCAAACTGCATTAATTCTACAGTGTAGATGCACCCTGAATTGCCATACCATTTATAGACTGTTTTCCCTATCATGATGAAATGCATCATATTGAATACAGCATTGGTTGATAAATCTGCATTTTGCTTGTGTCATTCCTTCATGCTAAGCTATCAAGTATGAGAGCTACGAGTATCATATTATAAAGTAATTATTACCTTTAGCATTTGGTATATTACATTTTGAGGATAATTCAAGTATTTTGGCTGTTGTCTTATCAAGAGTATCCATAGTAATGTAACAATGTAATGTAAATTAACACTCTCATATTATATTGTAATGTCTGTTATTATGTACTATATTATATTTATACAGTGAGACAAAGATGTTGTATTTTTGTTTCACTTTAAAAATGGGTTATACTTAGTCTGGTTTTTTTAATAATTCAGATAAGGATGAGGAAAAATCAACAGTAGCTTTTTTAACTCTTGTTCTGTATAGGGTAAACTAGGAACCTCCCAAGAGAGGAAATGGGACTGCAACGTGAATTGCAAACAAAAAGCTATTTTTAGTGGTACAGAGAGAGGAGATACTTAACAATATTTGATAAACAATACAAGGAAGCTGTGGCCATTGATGGCAAGGGAGAGGTGATATCCCTTGCTACTGACACACCTAGTGTGGAGACAAGGGTGCCATGATATTCCCAGGCTTCTCACTCATAGGACAGTTCTCCATGCCTAAAACCTGAGCTGGAATAAGTTTGGAGGCAGACTGTGTGTGTGTGTGTGTGTGTGTGTGTGTGCGTGTGCGTGTGGTTGGGTGGATGTAAATATGAATGAAAGTGAATCAAATCACAAGTTTGCACAAGGTATCAATTATGTACATATGCTATATAATTGCCTATATACCTGCAAACACTAGATCTTGTTTAAACTTTGATGCTAAGCAGGGTCACACATCTGCTTAATACTTTGATGCCCAAGGAATATCAGATGCTGTAAGCTCTATTTCAGATGAAGGTAAACCATCTCTAAATATTTCTCTTCTAAGATATAGGTTTCAATCAGCGCTTGAACACAAGCACTTTATTTTATGTATCTATAATGTTCAGGCATATAATGTCCTGCATGGCACATCCATAGTTCTATGTCCAAGCCAGGAACTGTTCAAGCTTCTTAAATCTCTGCTATACCTATGGGAGACATGGAGAAGTTTTCAAATATCCTAAGTAACAAGTGTAGCTTTCAACTGGTGCTTGGCATGTGTACAAGTAGAGGCCTGAATGTCAGCTATGGATCTTGGAAAGGTTACTTTTTTTGGACAACTGGGAGCCGAAATCCAAATAAAGTAACATTTCTAAACTGGGACTCCAGTATTCCAGATCAGCCTGCAGTAAACTGCCCCGTATAGATTATTATGTGCTAATTCTGCCTTAATATTTGGAAAAAAATATCATTTGTTTAGTCAGGAGAGATGAATTTCAGTCCCAGTGACAGCTCAACTCATGTGTGCAAATCAAAGATCTAATCAGGTTTAGCAATAAGGCCAGAAAGATCTCTTCCCCATCTTCTGTGAATAATTACCATATTTACTAGAGTATAATGTGCCACTGAATGTAATGCACACCTCAGTTTTGAAAGTGTGCATTACAAAAAGAGGATTTGCTCTAGAATGTAATGTGAGGTGGTGTTGGCTGTGAAAAGGCCCATCCATCTGGCCTTCCCACCAGCCTTTTCATGGCTACCACTGCTTCTGCCTCCTCTGTCCCCAGATGAGATCTCTTGCCCAACAGTGATTCAAATGCACCATTGAATCTAATGTGCACATCAATGTTAGCAATGTAATTTAGCCAAAAAATTAGTGTTAGACTTGAGTGAATGAATATGGTAATATACAGGTTGAGCATCCTTTGTCCAAAAATCCAACATATTCCAAAACCTAAAATTGTCCATTTGGATGATTGAGATGGTGATCCCCTTGCTTTGTGTTAGTTCAATGTACACAAACTTAGTTTCATTTACAAAATTATTTAAAAACACCATTGCATAAAATTATTTTAGTCTGTGTATATAAGGTATATATGAAATGTAAATTAATTTCGTGTTTAGTCACATTTCCAAGATATTATATTATGTATGTATGTGCATATACAGTTTTTCAAAAATCCAAAACATTCCAAAATCCAAAATCCTTCTGATCCCAAGTATTTCAGATAAAGGATACCCAACCTAAACTGCAATGCTGTTCTTTTCAGTGCCTCCCTCCCACCACTCTGGCAAATGAGCTTATGTCCAAAAACCATACTTTAAGATGTGACTGGGGGACTTCTAGTCTTCTAGAGTTTTGGACTACAACTCCTGTAATCCTTTTCATTTGCCCATGCTATATTGGCTTATGGGAACTAATGGATGAAACTTCCCTACCACTGCTCTAATCTGGAGACTAGGAAAATATACAGTTGTGTTTGGGTCCGGGCTGTGGCGCAGGCAGGAGAGAAAGCCAGCTGCAATTAACTGCAATGAATCACTCTGACCAGGAGGTCATGAGTTCGAGGCCGCTTGGAGCTTATGTTTGTCTTGTCTTTGTTCCATGTTAAAAGGCATTGAATGTTTGCCTATATGTGTAATGCGATCCGCCCTGACTCCCCTTCGGGGTGAGAAGGGTGGAATATAAATGCTGCAAATAAATAAATAAATAAATAAATAATACACAATTTCCTCCTTGGTTAGAGTTGTATGTATATTCAGACTTCCTTATGAGCTGAATGCTATTATAATCCATATTGGAAGTTGAAAGCAGTCTACTGATAGTACCCTATGTTCCCAAAAGCAAGGTGGTAAGGAAAGATAAAAATGTACTCAGTGGGTGTTCCCTTAGCTCCGTAACACATTTCCTCCAGAGATCTACAAAAATAAAATAAAAGCTGACACCTGGGTGTCTTAATATACATTTATACATGTTTCTAAAAGTATGGTCTTATTTTTTCTCTCCCCTTGTATCTGTGAGTGCTCATTGGGGTCTGTTAGTAATTCATTGGCTCTCTGCCCCATTCTGATGCCTCTGATTCTGAAGAACATTCAGTTATAAGGCCTGGTTCTATATTTAGGGCAGGATGTGTCCAACCTAGATTTATAATTGCCTTATTGGAACGTGATACTTTTACCTTCCAAGTTTACATTGGCAATGCTGTGAATCAACAAAGAGGTAAAAATAAGCAAGTGTTTATTATTTATATCCACTTATATCAAAACACACACATGTGTAACCTTTTCCTACTGGGTCAGTGACAGGAGATGGAAGTTCCCCTCCGAAGGACAAACAGAAGAAACAATTTCTTCGGAAGCCAGGAGCTTCCCTTTCTTAAATAAAAGTATTGACAGATCAGTCCCAAGGAAGTAGCACTTTGCTTAGCTTCCTACTCAGAAACAGTTTGAGGGCTCACTAATTGTAGAGGTCTCTGCCCTATGAAAACAGGAACTGCAACACAACCTACATGGGCCAATGGAAGAGAACTAGCCATGTCATAACCACAAAGATTGCAACTAGGAGGCAAACACGGTTTGGTTTGCCTGAGAAGAATTGGGGCTGCAATATACACTTTTTCTGCTAAAACCCCAACTGCTGAAAAAGTTAGTTCTTTCTTTCAGAATGCCATAACTGATAGCAGATGTAAGCTTCAATACCTACATTTCACAATAATTTAATACAAGTTATGCTTACCAGATTTCAAGATCTTAGGACCCCTACACTCTTCTCTAGTCCTCAAGGCTGAACACAGACATTTCAGGGTAAGAGAATTGCCTTGAAAATAGTATGCCTATATATTTTCTTAATTTATTAAGCTTGGTGCAGGGGAGTTATTTTAATAATATCCTCTGTCCAGCTGTGGTCGGTGCTATTTTATCTTGTTTTATGATATAAGCAGGGCCAGCTTCATACGACATCACAAAATGGTTGTCCCTGTGCTTCAGATTTTGGTCCTGAAATTTCCAAGACAGAGATAGCCCTGATTTGGCAACCCTAAGTAATGTGTCGAAGTCATAACCAAGAAAGGACTGGGTCCCAGTATATGATCCTAGCAGTGTTCAATTATGGATGACTTCTGCATGCCATTATCCTCCATTTCTTTTTTTAAAAAACTTATTAAGAGTATGATTTTTATGCATAAGTGAATAAGATTTGGTGAAAGTCATCATTAGTAGGACTATCAATGCCAAGTTCAGACTTTAGAGTGTTTGGGGACAAGATGCCCTCAATGCACCACCCCCTGAATGGGTTCTTCTGTGGACATTCACAGATATATAAACCCATCTTTCCTAGTTTCCAACAATTCTCACCACCTCTGAGGATGCCTGCCATAGATGTGGGCAAAACGTCAGGAGATAATGCTTCTGGAACATGGCTATACTGCCTGGAAAACTCACTTCAACCCGATGATTCTGACCATGAAAGCCTTCGACAACGCACCCTTTGGATGTCTTTAAACAGAAGCTGGATTCTATTGATTTATTTATTTACCTCATTTTTTTCCCGCCTTTCTCCCCGGGGGGGACTCAAGGTGGCTTCCAATAAATAGGCAAAAATTCAATGCCTAAAAACAGTGTACAAAACAACAATTCATATAAAAACAGATACCATTACAAAATAAAATCACATTATATAAAATTTTAAACACAATCCAAGATTAAAATCCATTCATCCAGAATCCTTAACATACCTTCTCTATTTAGATCCATCCATACAACTACCACAAGAAGGGAAGCAAGGTACACGAAGCTGATGAAAATTCAAAAGGACCTTGACAAATTGGGAAGGTGAGCCAAAAGTAACAAAAGGTAAGGTAGGAAAAATACTAGAGACAAATATAGTGACACTTGGCCTTAAAGCATTATATATGGAAATAATCTAAGGGTTTTAGTAAACTACAAGCTAAACATGAATCAACAATACAATGCAATGGTACCAAGAAACATTCAGTCACTCAATCACTCAAACTCACAACACAGTCAAAGAAGCCAATGCAGTTCTGGGCTTCACCAACAGGAGTATAGTGCCTAGATCAAGGGAAATAGTAGTAGCACGCTATTCTACTTTGGTTGGTTAGAGCTCACTGTATCCAGTTCTCAGCACCACTAGATAGCTGTAGTTGCCACTTCCAACTCTATAAGCCCTCATCTTGTCACTTCTTGCATGCTCAGGAACAGCATATACTGTAAACAGTAGAAAAAGTAGCAGAAGGATACAGAGGAAGCTTCACAGATTGGCGGTGGACACCTTTGGGGATGTGGGCTTTGGCTACTGAATCTGCTGAATCCCATTTCATTTCACAAATGATCATTTGAGAGACTTCTCAGAAGTTACTGAGAGAATAGTTTGAATGCACTGCTATGGACTTTGCTGATTAACCTGTTTGAACTGTCTATTTGCTTGCTAAATCCACAAATAGCAGCTATATTGTGATTGATACTTTAATGCTTGCAAGCTAAAAGTGTACTTGTCACTGTTTGCAGACTGACATTTATTGAATTCAATTAGTATGATGCTGCTACTGCTTCCACTAGCAGACACATATTGCAAATGACTCATAAAGTGAGACAGGTAATGGGAAACAATACTATTACATTATTTTTACTGTTCACAAAATTCATCTTGGATGGGAAGACATCCCATGTCAATCATTATAGGAAAGTATCCAGGATTAGATAGAACTGGATCACAAATTGTTTAGAGGCCAAGGCGTTCTGTCCCTCTGAAAGAATACTTAAGAGTTATGCTTGACTTTCTGTCTGGTCAGAAAGCACATTTGTCTTCACTAATATTTGCTAAAAGAGATTATCTTGAGAATACAAATGAGAAATTGAGTGGAGGAGTGGAGAAGAGATCTTGAAAGCAAACTGTCCAAACCTTCAACATAAATTATGAAATCCTAAAAGACAATGTGGCAAAAAGTCCTTGGGTTAGATACAAAGTCTGCCTTTTGAAATTTGAAGAGCCTTATTCACAAAAAGTACTTCAGACCAATTTTCAAACGTCTCTCTTCCCTTCACACAAACCCACTCAATTAGTGATACCATGTGTCATCTTTTTGAATTTTCTGTTGTAGTTTTAGAGACCACAGATCTTTGGATGCAGGGTGGAGTGGGCAACTTAAATGCTCATCATAATCCAAAGTACATAAACTATACTGATCAATTTTGAGTTAATATATCATTCCAAAAATCTAGTTGGGTTCTTAGGTAGAAATATGAATGACTATTGCTATTAGATAAAGGTAAAGGGTTTTGCCTGACATTAAGTCTAGTTGTATCCAACTCCGGGAGTTTTTGCTCATCTCCATTTCTAAGCTGAAGAGCTGGTGCTGTCCATACATGTAGCCAGCATGACTGCATGAAGCACCGTTAGCTTCCTGCTGGAGCTGTAGCTATTGATCTACTCACATTTCATATTTTTGAACTGCTAGGTTGGCAGAAGCTGGGGCTAACAGCGGGCGTTCACCCGCTCCCTGGATTTGAACTATGACCTTTCAGTGAGCAAGTTCAGCAGCTCAGTGGTTTAATCCGCTGCACCACCAGGGGCTCCAGTGCTATTAACAAATGAATAAATGGGAACCACACTGTATAAACTGTGTAGTCTGTCTGGTATTTCTAAGGTCTCTTATACAAACAGTAATCTTATCTCATGCAAACAATCATAATCTACCTTTCAACTATTATGAGATTCCAAGATTTTTTTTCCAAGTTTTGCCCAAGCTTCAAGTGTTTTACTAAAGGTCAAAATATTCATTGCAAAACAGTAAGGCATTTCTATGATAACTTCTGATGGAAGCATACCAAACAATTGCTTGGACAACCCAGAGACTCCCTGGACAGGTCATATTTTGTCAGATGTAGTTAGGTGCTACCACAGGTACCAGTCCTGTGGTTATGAGGGTCATACAGTACCCCATAAAAATAATGTCTAAATAGAGCATCTGATTCATTTATGTGGAGGACTGCAGGCATCACACAGTCTATTTATGGTTTTATCTGCAGAACTCATAGCAAGGCAAGCTTTTTGGCTTCCTAGCTCGTTGTATGAATTTTAAGGCATTTATGTGGAAATGAGAGAGATTACCATTTAGCTCCTCCTTCTCATTTCACAGAATGAATGCAGTTGGAAGAAATGTTGAACCACAGAACACCTTGCGCCATTTTTTACTACGAAGTCTGTGTGCATAAAGCAACAAAACTCATGAACAACTGGTGAGTCATTTCTGAGCTGCTGCTACACAATGCTGAAATCTCCGGGAAGCTAATGTTCTTTATGCATATTTTGTTAACCACTCAGTGTGTTACATAAACTCCCAATGGGTACAACCATAGCAAAAAAATTTGAAAGTACATATTTATTGCAGCTAGTAATACTGGCATTTTAACCATCTGACAGCTGCTGCGCAAAAGTATGCAAGGGGGGGGGGGGGAATCAGCAGCAATAAAAAGGTGATGTAAGAAAATTGGACACAATAGAAGTATGGGAAACAGTAGAAAGAGAAAGAAGAAAAATCTATATCTAATATTTTGCCTGCACCACTTAGTATTCAATCTGCTTTCTTTAATGTATAAATCCACACTTACCCAGCTGAGAAAGCAGGAAGGAAGTACTTAATTTTATAATAATGCTACTGCCATTATTATTAAGTATTGTAGCAGACAAAGAAGGCTGTAAAGATTTTCTGCTGCATCTGAATCCTCATTCATCACTTTAAATTGTCACATCAACTACAGAATCAACTGCTTATCCTTCAAAAATTGAGTTCTTTTAGAGGAGCCTTTTATAGTAAAATTGCCTTTTTTCATTTGCAGAATTTTATGCTAATGTGTGTGTTCAGGCCAGGAAATGTTGAATTCCACTTCTGTCCCTTTCATGTATTCTTGCACTTTCTTCTACCTCCTTTCTTAACATATACATGAATGTATTCAGTAGTAACACTATCTCTTTGGGAAGCACCAATGAATCTTAATCTGAAAGCACTCAATGTAAGCCTCAGATTTTCATCCAGATCAGATCTTGCCCTTCTTCTCTTCTTTCCACAGTCTCTGGTCTATTCTGAAGGGCAGGGCACAGAAATCTCCTATACCTGGTAGTGCTGAAGACAGTCTACCATTTTCTCATGGAAAACATGTTCCTTTCCATGATAGTATAAAAGGTTCCGGCACTAGTAGTTCATTCTTTCTCTGTCTACCATTATTCTGGAATGTCTGGAGATGTTCAGAGCTCGAGGAATTTTTGAAGCAGAGTGGAACTTGTCTGGTGGTGGAAGGACACTAATTTGGTTCTAACTAATGGCCCATTTGTTTTAGCTAATAAAAGTTTTGCCAAGAAAAAGATAGATGAAACATATTGTTCATATATCTTGGTAAAATGAAACTAGCATTGTCAGATATTCACTGTTGTAGTGTTGAATCCATTACTGGTTTCAGTTCAAGCTGTGAAGGACCTGCCCAAGGTGCTGAACTCTATCTGCTCACCAGGATATGGTTAGAATCCTGTTCATTTCTGTGCTTCAGTTTCCTATTTCCCTTTCCTCTATATCAGTGGTTCTCAACCTGTGGGTCCCCAGGTGTTCTGGCCTACAACTCCCAGAAATCCCAGCCAGTTTACCAGCTGTTAGGATTTCTGGGAGTTGAAGACCAAAATATCTAGGGACCCACAGGTTGAGAACCACTGCTCTATCTTTTTTACAAATGTAGATGGGCCTAGTTTTATATTATAATAGTCTGCATTTTCTAATGTGAGTTCCTAATAACTGCTTAACCTCATCCATTTTTATCATAATTTCTACCAGCCTTCCCCCCCTTTAGGCTGGAAAACCTTAGTGTGGTTACTGTGACTCCTATTGCAAACTAAATTGTATTTCTTTTGAATGTGTGGTAACAAAATCCTATTATTGATTTCACTGAGGTGATTATTTTACTGGAGATTTGTGTTCAGAATCCAGAAAACTAAGAATTGGTTGTATGTGAAATTTGCAAGTGATCATCAATGGTAACAACAAAATGCTTTTGCAGTCTCTGTTATTCTGATGCAAAGAAAATATTCCTGCTCTGGTTTTACTTTTTGTAGTATTTCTCATGATCTGCCCATTCCATCTCCCACATGTCTTGCCTTCTACCACTGAGCTTTAAGTATCTCAATTGTGCTTCATTATTATTATTATTATTATTATTATTATTATTATTATTATTATTATTATGTATCTGAAATTGATTCTAACCTATGGCAACTCAAACCTAGAATTTTCTCTGGAATATTCGTTCAGAGTTGAGTGTCACTGACTTCCTTTCAAGTTGAAAGAGTATGCCTTGCCCAAGGTGACCCAATGGTTTTCCATGGCTGAATAGGGATTTGAGGTTGGGTTTCCCAGAGATCTAGTCAGATACTCAAGCCTCAGCAGCATACTGGATCTCAGTTGTTTAGGCCTCCAAAAGACCACCCCACCAATTCCCAAGCATACTCCACCAGGTCAGATCTTTGGTATTCAAAGCAGTCTGATGTTTGGTAGTTGTGGGTTCTGCTGGCAAACATTGAAAACTGGCATAGATTTGAGATGGCAGCTGGCAACCCTAGAGCTGAAAGCACATTGATTAGACTTGTTCAACTTCTATGCCATTCTCTCATCAATCTTTAAGTGTGTTTTTGTTAGAAGAAAAAAAATTACCAAAACTTTGAAATCACCACAATGCATAATAATACCAAGTTTTTTCAAGCCCTCTCATTAATAATAAGAGTGCATTACTTTCAAAAGTAATATTTCAAGATTGCTAAACTTTAAATCACCTGGAGATCTTATCCACACTTTCGCTATTATTGAGCCAGAACTTGGTTCTGCATCATCCACATGAAATATCTTACACATGCTCACAATAGCTCTTGCCTATAAACTACAAAACTCCCTCCTGACATTTGAAGCCATTATTTCACTTGGGATGAATCTCTTAATGCTGAGGAGAGAGAGGTTGTATTGTATATCTTGCCAGAACATCTGTAAAGAGATGGGGAATGGGGTATTCATCGAACTATTTTATAACCCTTCAGAGAGAGGGAAAGAAAGCAACATTAATCGGTAATGCTCTGCTACGGCATATCCAAGCAACCTGCAGAGAATAAAGCATCTTGCACAAGATGTCTTACTGTTCCCAGCTGAAGCTGCCAACTGTCATTCTTTCTGCTGACTCAGTGAAAAGAAAACATGCAGATGCTTTCAGCAGGAAAACCCAATTTTGAAGTAGAAGTAGAATTCACTTTTAGAAAAGGTTTCAGGTTTGGGCAAGGCAGAAAGAGCTACAATGGTATAACTTCCCTATCACAAATATTACTTCTTTATATGATACTCTTTGATTCCTAAATATATTTCCTTACATTTATGTAATGATGAATGCAAACATTGGATGCATTTTATTTAAGCATGCATATCAAAATCTAAAAAGCAACTTCTGGAAGCTGTAGTCCAAACACTAACTGTCATGAGCTCTGATGCACACACCATGTGTATTCACAGAAAAGGAGGCATGTGCACATTTGTTACTTTCTGCATAAGAATTAATCATTTCCTAAACTAAATTTCTGTTTATGTCTTGATACTGTGCCTTGTATGGTGTTTACCTAAAAATACAGAAAAACAATATTAATTCTGATATACAAAGTACAAAATTTATGCCATAGTAAAGATCCCAATCAGAGTTGCATAGCATAGATCTCTGCATGTGGAACTATGCTTTGACTGTGCTATGTTAAGCCTTGTGTTGAATGACAGCAGTTCACAACAGAAGGCATAACTGTATCCACAGTTGGATATGAAACCAAATACAGAATTGAAGGTACATCTAAATGTACACACACTTGTGCAATGGTACCACATATACAACTCTGCTTCTATGGTCTTGAACTGAATGTGGTCACTGCATAACAGGCAAAAATGTCCAACAAATTCCATAAAGGTGTTTGTGCATGCATAGGACATAAATGGGATGCCAGCCACTACGTTATTGTTCATATTGAGATTAAGCTTGCTCAGGATTTCAACCAACTTGATGCCTTGCCATTCGAAGTCAATTTGATAAATCAAACTCACACAGTGAACTTAACTGTAGCCCAGGAACAAAATCAGATTTAGCATAGCACTCATTTTCAAGGCATAAATTGTGTAAATGTTTTGTCCTCAGTATGTATGATGTCATTCTTGTGTACCTTCACATTATTTCTCCATTATGGAAACCCTATCATAGAGTTTTCGTCCCAAGATTTGTTCAGAGGGGATTTTGTCTTCCTCTGAGTCTAAAAGAGTGTGACTCCATGGGTTTCCATGCCTGAGCAGAGATTTGAACTCCGGATTATCAGAATCCTAATCCAACACTCAAACCACAACACCATGCTGGATCATGGCATAATTTATCAGGCGCTAAACCCTCCAGAAGTTTATATAATCACCAAATTTGTATGAGAAGTGCTTCTTTGCCACTGCTATCCATGTCACTCTGGCGACATTTTCTGGGCAATAGCCAGATAGATCAAGTGCCTTTGTGGTAAACCAACCTCACCCTCCTTTACAGGCTGCTGTTAAGTGTACAAAGGGATGGGGCTTCCAACAAATGTTGTTCAATGACAAACCAGACATTTTCCCGTCAAAAAAAATCTTCTTTGGTCTTTGCAATTTTCCTGCTGTTTTCAATAAACTCATTTTTCTATGTTACAATAATTTATTTCTGTTTTTTTAAAACCTCCACAAATACACAATAAAGCCCGAGGTAATTTTCCTAAACATTTTCATCTGAAAAAAAAATAAAAGGCCATGTATGAACTTCAGTCATTTGGAAATTTTGCTTTGAAACCAAAAACTGGAAAAGTTAAAGTGAGTGCTGATAAATACTTCCATATGATTTATTGAATTCTCTCTAAAATAAACTTCTGAGCTTAGGACATTTCTCTGCATTCTTAAAAAAAATTAGCTGAAGCTTTATAGAATTTCATGGACCAGGCATCTGTTCCAAGGGAATGCTATCTCATAGCAGATTGGCATATAAAGCATACATTGCTCACTGAAGCTAAAACAAGGAATAAACTAACAAAAATGTACTCATCCACTATTCAATTCCGAGAAGGCATTCTGAAAGAGAATTGTCCCTTTTAGTTTGCATGTTAAACATTCCTATTACATCCAAGAGCAGTTAGAATTCCAAGAAGTCCCAGATCTGTTGTCAAAACCCTTTTTACTATGATAGCAAGAACGTTTTGGCTTTCATTCCATTCATTTACCTACCTGGCCTGGATCCAATGGAGTCTGTTTAGCTTCACTTTACAATTACAACACCTACAGCCCGTAACTCATATAGGCATGGAGTCATTTAAGTGCCAGGATGAAAGTCCAGAGAAACCCACTCTGGGACCTTGGGCAAATCACTCTCTAATAGTCTATGAAAAAAAAAAACAATAGCAAACATCCTCCCAAATTAAATCTTGTTAAGAAAAAAACAGCCCATATGTGCTCAGCTAGACCTCATGGCATGAGATAACCAGGTAATTATAGTTTGTAGTGCCTTTTTTAGCTATACCACGCAGAATCCTCTAGCCTATCAGCAATTTTTTTTTATAAATTGGCTCAGATGTTGTGAAATTATAGGGAACTTGAGAGGAAAGTAGAAGTAGCTGTTGGGAGAGGACACAATTTGGGCGGCCATAATTGTTTGCAACCTCTAGATTAATTGTGTGAGGGAATAACAAATATAGTGTAGGAGTCACCAGAATGAATTGTAGCTCATGCTACAGTATTAAAGATGCTATCAAGAACAGTAAAGGGGCAGAAAGCCCATTTCTGTCAGTACTGCACCACACTGCCTCCAAAAGTCTATGGCCACTTCTACACATCTATATAAAATCCAGATTATCTTCTTTGAACTGGATTATCTGGCATTGTAGACTCTGATAATCCAGTTCAAAGCAGAACGTGTGGATTATCTACCTTGATATTCTGGATTATATGGCAGTGTAGAAAGGCCCTAAAGTAAAGGTTTCCCCTTGACATTAAGTCTAGTCAAATCCAACTCTGAGGGAAGGTGCTCATCTCCATTTCTAAGCCGAAGAGCTGGCGTTGTCCGTAGACAACGTAGATGCAGAATCTGTGGTTACAGAGAGCCAGCTGTACATATTAATTACTTACTTACAGGATCCCTCATTGTCTGAGTATGATGGCCTTCCAAGTTCTTGGAAGACGCTTCTGCATGATTTTTTTACTGTGTGTAGGTCTGTGTGCAGCCGATCAACACACAGTCTTCCCAGAGTGAGGGTCCCAACCAGTGGCACTAACACAACAACAGTAGCTTCTCAATCTGTTGTAGTCTTCTTCCTCTTTCACAACCATTGTAACATGTACCATGCTATCTTTCACCTGATCCGTCGTTGAGGTCTTCAGATTGTGCTCGGTCTGAAACCTCCCCTACGGGCCCCCCGAGAGTGCATGACTCCAGTGGGTACACCTGCAGGCTCATTGGAACATGCAAGCCCCCTCACCAGGACAAGGTGACAATCCATCAAGGGGGGTTAATATTATAAATATTAATAATACACATATTAATGCTATACAGAAGATGCATGCAATTTTGGCATTAATGTCTAGATTCTCTACATAATGTTCATAATTATGTGTACTTAGATAAGCAGCTGTATTTAAAGGGACTTAAAGGGAATAACGAATTAGAAAATCTTTGTTTTAAAATGATACATGAATGGGGGTTTTCTATTCGTAGTGGAACAAAACATTATTATTCTTAGACACAATTTAGCCAAAATTGAATCCGACTTTATAAATTTATGCACATATTCCACCCCTCCTCCCCCCGGAATGGCAAAGGTCTTAAAACTGTATGATGACACTTTTGTTTGGAGATGCCCTTGGATACTCAGCATGAGAGCCTGCTTTTGTTGGCTCAAGATCTTTCATCTCTCACCTGTTTCCCCTTCAAACTGAACCAGGAGATTGTTAAAGATCTTATCCTGCTGTTACCACAGTGTTTCATGCAATTTCTGTTATATTTATGTGAACTGCTGAGTAGGCATAAGATTCAGAATTTTAAAAATAAGTCAGACAATAGCTCAGTTGGGGGTGCTTCAGACCAAATTAATTTGGACACTGTTGATACTTGATGATATTATTGGCCAGCATTGCTCTCCACAGAGGGCAGGAGGCAACAGCAAGGTGAAATTATAGAAAAATGGAGCTTGCAAGCAAGATCTGAGCAGGAGGTGGGAGAGTTCATCTTGTACCCCACATCCCACTTCAAGCCGTAGGGAGAAGCAGGCAATAAATTTGCTGTTGTTATTATTATTGTTATTCATACTATGCATGTTCTTATCTACAACACACATGAAACATGGGGAGTTGTCCTAGATTCTATATGGTTACTCAGACTTGAGAAAGGCTTATCACCTACTCTTAGAGAGGATTATCCCCTTCAGGACATGCAACACTTCTTTCATGACTTATATGAAGAGATTCAAGAGCTGTGTCACTGGTTGGCTGTTCCCTAGCTTGCACTAAAAGGTATGACAAACCCAAGTGCATTGCGTTGTTGTCTCTCCTTCCATTCCTCTCCCTTCGCTTCCGGCTTTTGGGGGCACCAGCAGTGCACAAACACTATACACTATATACCTTCACACTGAAGCTGTCAACTGGGGATGAATTTTGATGGGTGCCCAGTCTTTTAAGTCACAGCAATTCCCTGCAACTTCATCCAGCAGCCAGCATCTTGACAATCCTAGACAGCAATCAATTTTCCTATCTAGATAGGTGCCCCGCTCTATTCTACTCCCCCTGGACATCCTAATACAGGTTGCTTTTTCCTCAGCAAGCATCCATGGTGAAGAAAGATCTTCATGGCATCATAGAAGTGACAAACGTAGGATTTGATTAAAGAGAAGGAAGATAGCACCAAGAGGCATACATGAGGTCATGGGAGGCTGCACATTTAGCTGTCCTATCTTGGGGCAGCCTCTAGTTTCCCTACAGAGGTATTGGACTGTCATCATGCTATAATGATGCACATTGTAGTCTTATATCTCTGGAGTGGAGCACCAAGTTTCAGAGTAGGCCATTGTCAAAATTAGTATTTTAATAGCATAATCCTATATCAAAAGTGTATTTTATTGAGTATTTTATTGAAGAGGTAAGAGTGCACAGAAGCATCTCTTTAGCAGAGCTCCACTGACAACAATGAAGCAATTTGTACACTGGGCAGAAGCCAAGTGTTTCTGTTTAGAAGCCAAGGGTTTCCAGCAAGACTGAAAAAAGTGTAGGGTTTCCCTTGAAAGTATAAAAACATAGCCTTTGTGTATTTATTTTAAACATGCCATGGTACTAATCTAGCATTGTCTGTCACCAGCAAATAAAACCATACCCCCTGGTATCTTTAGAAAACTGAAATATGCCTGTTTTTTCACCATTAGAAGGGTTTGTTCAAAAATCTTAATTACAAAAGGTATCATTTGCAGTCATATTTACATTAGTCCAGGGAGCAAAATGATAAAGCATCCAAATGTCTTGATGTGATTTTGACACTTTTGCTTTCATAATGGCCTATATATATAAACAACAGTTAATGTCATTGATACACAGGGCTTGCAAAAAGATCCTGCTTTCAGAACAAGCATGAATCCATGGCATTTCAGCCACCAAATGGTTAACGCAAAGAAAAACACTGTTAAGTCGTGCTCTTCTCAAAGGGATATTTATTTAGTTTTTAAAATAACTTCTCCTTCATGCAAAGAAAAGGAAAGTTGGAACCAGAAGAGAAACATCTGCCTTCTACAAAGTTATGAGAAACTAGGTTTCACATTCCTAACCCTTCCTCCTTTCCTTTTGGCTCCAAATCAACCACTTTTAATGTAAGGTAACATACACACATCTGGATAACTGGACAACCTTCATGGCAAAAAAAAAATCACTTTGTAAGACAAAAACAACAAAACTGAAGCGGCCAAATGGAGAAAAAGGGAACTAACATGTTCACCTCCTTAACAGAGGAAAAGAAACTCATTTCTTTCCATACAATGATTACCTGGACCAGTTCCCATGCCAAAGAAGTAAGTCCTTGGATTTCTCTTACTATTGGAATCCAGGGCATGCCCAGCCTAATCTGACAGAACCTAAAAACAAACCAGTTAAAGTAAATCATATGACTAAACATTTCCATTGATTTCAGTTGACTACAAACTCATTTTTCAATTTATGAAAATCAACCTATTTTATCTTCTTTTCTGTTTGTGTAAGAAAAAAACATTTTAAATGTGATCTAGGCAAAAAAAAAATGCTCTGTGTGATACTAGCTAAATAAGGTTTGTCTGCCTTTAAAAAACAACATTTTCAATTCAAAAACAATGCTTTCAAGAGGTTTGATCCTGGGAGTTAACTTTAGTAAACTAAATGGACTTCTGATTATAGGACTGTTCTGTCATCATCATCATTATTATTTCCACAACAGAAGTTGTTACAACATAAGCCCTCAGTGGCGCAACCCTTGTGCCTGCAGGAGTGCTGACCTAAAGGTTGGCAGTTCGAATCCAGCGAGCGAGATGAGCTTCCATCTGTCAGCTCCAGCTTCCTATGTGGGGACATGAGAGAAACCTCCCACAGGATGGTAAAACATCCAGATGCCCCCTAGGCAATGTCCTTGCGGAAAGCCAGTTCTCTCACACCAGAAGCAACTTGCAGTTTCTCAAGTTGCTCCTGACGTGAGAAAAAAGTTATTAGATAGGATTACTGCTTGAGCATATAGCATTCAAAATATATCTCACTAATTTCACAGATGAACATTTTTGAAAAAAAAACTATAAGTACACAGTAACTGCAAAAAATTCAATATGATAAAATTAGTATATTTTTATGTAGCTTAACTCCACCAACCAGCAATATTATACTGGTAAGTTGAGATGTCATCCCAAAGACCAACATGAAAATCAGGTGGGTCTGATTTCTGTTAACCAAAAAAATAAAAAGAAACCAATCTATAATAAAGGAGTCATTACAGAGTTTATTTACTGAGTTGTGAACCTGTTGTGTAAATTTTCCCTTGAGAGCGAGACACCACAACTCCTCGTAAGCCGAGTTTTTCAGCCCTTATTTATGAGCTGAAAAAGCCTCCCTCGGCTTATAATCGGGTCAAGTCAAGCCAGGCAGCAGAGCCTGGAGGCCACAGTATATTTTCTTTTCCAAAACCTCCCTTCTCCGCTTCTCCTCCCAGGCTGGAATTATCTTATTTTTTAAGAGAGAGAGATAGACAAGGGTATGTTTTCAAAAGTGAAAGGAGAGTGAGTGAGAGCCTCTTGCAAGCCAGGAAGAAAAAAATATTGCATGGCTGTAAGGAGAAGAAAAAGAGGGACTCTTGCAAATTTGCAGGATTTATTATTATTATTACTATTATTGCAAGAACATTTGAGTCAATAGGGAGGGAAGGAGGAAAAGAAGAGCAACAGAAGGTGTGTATTTCTTTTTATTCCTAAGGAAACAAAAATGAGGTGGGTTTTTTTGGGACGGGGAGAGAAGTTTTAAAAAGCCTTTTCTGGCTACTTTTAGAGTTTGAAAAGGGATAAATAAAAGAGGTGGGAAAGGGGAGGAGAAAAGAGACCAAAGTTGCTTTTAGGAGGGCTTTGCTTGCATTTCTTCCTTGGGCAAATGCATGCCCCAAAGCTTGTAAATAATATATAGATTTCCCCCTACAAATACATTAATTTAATATATAAATTTTCCCCTCCTATGTTTGCAAGCCTCGGCAAGTCCTATAAAGATATAATTGTCTATATATAGAGCAATGTCTAGATAGATAGATTTTGCAAGGTTCTATGCCTTTTGAAAAAGTCCATAATCATTTTTTTCATATCAGTAACATATGCTGTGGAATGGTTAATGTTGTAGAAAGTTTAGTGGTCTTGTTTGAAAGCAGTAACTTAACTAACTGCAGAATGTTCATCTTACAAACCATAATTCTACCCAACTGAGATCAATTTAGTTTTTTTCCCTGTTTTTTATTTTATATATAAAAGGTCTGATTAAAAGTTTATGGCCTTTACTTATGGAACATTTGATCATTTAATTATGTTATCCTGGGCAGTAAACAACAGATAAAGAATACAATTAATAACATGTCAAGAAGAAGTATTCAGTTTAAGAACTTTGTTCCAGTTCTGTTACAAGGCATACATGTTTTGGAGTGACCAAAACTCAATCTCTAGTCCTTTTGCTTATGTATGAAATCAGTCTGAAACATTGTGGTCAAGCAAGGAGAGATCAGAGAAGTGTTGCACCAGAAATCAAACTATGTTTTAGAAACAGATTGGTTTAAGACAGTCTTCAGGAAATCACTGTGAGTAATGCATCTCTTAAATTTCAGGGGTTGGTACCTCTCGTCCTTAGAGTAACACTGCCTCTCCAAGTTCTTCCCTTGTGTCCGCTCTCTCTGTAAACTTTTATTGTCATATTCATGCACACTTATTCTGTTTGGCAAGACCTTCTTAGAACTCCCCAAACATTGTTTTGGATTTTGTCCATTTTTTAAAAGGAATTGGCTGTGGCATAAATCAGGACAACACATATTTCTGTTTCATTATAAAAACAGCCCCCAATACATCAGATTTCCAGTTCATAAGGGAGAGAGAAGTGGGGGGATGCATGCATGAAGAAGCAAGTATTTGATTGCTCGTTTGTAAGGATACCCTGCCTAAGGCAGCAATATGTTTCCAATATGTTCTCCCATTTTCAATCTTCTTCCCTACCATGTGTTTTCAGTTTTATGCAAAAAGAAAACAAAAACAGAACGCGTTCTTTGCTTTTTAAAAATGTTTGTTTCTGATTCTATGCAATGAAGGAAATATATTTCTCGAATGAAGGAGAAGATAACACAGGAGCTTGAGCAATAGCTAGTTCACAGTAACTGAAGTAAGAATTCATCTTCATGGTGCATTTATTGACTTCCTGAATCCTGTTATTCTGTTTCATTATTTGCCCTAGATGCCACATTCATGTACATTATTAGAGACTCATTTTCCATCATTTTATTTCAAAGGAAGCAATAAGTAATATTAGCAATTTTCTTCCCACTGCAAGAGATTCCTTCACAATTTCAAACTTATTCTGTACAAAATCCACATTTAGTGGGGGTCGATGTGTGTGCAAAACACAATTTCTGTACAGGAAACTAATGTTCTATGTAGAAAATAATATTTCTTTGCAAAAAAAAATGCAGGAATACTAATTTCCCCTAGAAGTCAAGAAGACTAAACCGAAGCTATCATACTTCAGCTGTATTGTGATAAGACTAGAGAAGAAAATGAAAATTGTAAAGGTAGATGATAGTAAAAAGAGAGAAAGTCCTCATTACAGGTCACTTGATCAAGTCACCCATGACCCTTCACAGCAGTTAACCACAACAAACAGCAACTTCTGTAAAGAATCTATCTGGATTTTTTTAATGATCCAATAATGATATGGGTCTGATACATGTGTAATGGCTCTCATTTCTCCAAGATTCCACCCCAATCCTCATGTACCACAAACTGAAACGTATCCAATATCACTCACTGGACAAGCAGGGGTTAAAGTTACATTTGCAGGTTCTATATCAATTATAGCTTCCAAGTCAGAGCAGACCTGAAAGTCTTATCTGCTGGGCAGTGGCCTGTTAAGTGGTCTGGATTATCTTCCTGTTGACCGGTGTGAAAAGGCTTTACCCACTCAAAGTGGTTGTATCTTTTTACAGCGGGGAATATAACCCAATAGACCACTGTGACTTCACTTTCCTGTCCTCCAGATCTTGCCTCCTTCTGCACTAAGAACCCTGTTGGACAAAACTGCCTCATCCAGTCTCAGTGATATATGACACATTGTCCTGCTCATCAGGAATGAGCCCTGAAGGGAAGTTGTTTTACCATTTACCGACCTGAAATACATCAGCAGTATTTTCAGTGGGAATGTAGAGGCTGTTGTCAAGGCTACCTGATTTCACTGGGCTAAGAGCCCATGATGGCAAAGCAGGTTAAACCACTGAGCTGCTGAACTTGCTGACCGAAAGGTTGATGGTTCAAATCCGGGGAGCGGCATGAGCTCCCACTGTTAGCCTGAGCGTCTGCCACCTAACAGTTCAAAAACATGCAAATGTGAGTAGATCAATAAGTACCGCTCTAGTGGGAAGGTAACGGTGCTCCATGCAGTCATGCTGGCCACATGACCTTGGAGGTGTCTATGGACAATGCCAGCTCTTCAGCTTAGAAATGGAGATGAGCACCAACCCCCAGAGTCGGACCGACTAGAGTTAATGTGAGGGGAAAACCTTTACCTTTACTTAGAGACCGTTTAGAGACAACTAGCAGCCTGTTGCTGTTTCCTGTCCTATCAAAGTATAATTGTTTTCCCTTGCTGCCCAACTTGAGGAACAAAGAGGCCAGACAAGAGAAGTGGGATGAACTAAGGGCAACTTTATTAACTGTTGCCTATTTATTTTATTTTATTTTAGAAAATTAAAAGGTAAAGGTTTTCCTCTGCCATTAAGTCTAGTCATGTTTGACTCTAGGTTGGTGCTCATCTCCATTTCTAAGCTGAAGAGCCAGCATTGTCCTTAAAGATCACCAAGGTCATGTGGCTAACATTACTGCATGGAGCGCTATTACTTTCCTGCCAGAGTAGTACCTATTGAACTACTCACATTTTCATGTTTTCGAACTGCTAGGTTGGCAGAAGCTGGAGCTAACTGCGGGAGTTCACCCCACTTCCCAGATTTGAACCAGCCTTTCGGTCAGCAAGTTCAGCAGCTCAGCAGTTTAACCCACTGGACCACTGGGGGCTCCAATCTGTATTTTTGCCAATAAATACATCTAAATGGGGGGAGCCATTTGGTGCAGAAGTGGCTGAACCAGAGCCTTCAATCTCACGTTGGTAAAAAAAACACCATAGCCCCCAAGTGGAATCCCTGAAACTCAGGGTTGCTAGCCATAGGGTGTGATCTCCCAAGTCACTTTGGCCCCTAGTGAGGGCAAAAGACCCAGAGACCAGCCCAAAAAACAGGAGTTTATTCCCAAACCTAAGATCGCATCATACACTGGAAATGTTTCAAATTCTCATCCTATACAGAATGTGCCAATATCACCAAATTGTATTCCCCCCCCCCCAAAAAAAAAACCTGCCTTGGAAACCTATACCACCCTTAACCAATTGTCCAATTCTCCATGACAGTGTGGGGTTGGTTAAAAAAAAAACATAAAAGGAGGGGGGGAATTTCTACCCAGCCCTAAAGCGACCAAAGGAGGCAGGAGGGTGGGTTGAAGAATTCCAAGAGGAAAGATGAAGGGTGAGTCTGCCTTTCAAGCACTGGCTCCACACCACCTTCTCTCACCTCATCCTACCCTGTTTCCCCTAAAATAAGACATCCCCAGAAAATAAGACCTAGTAGAGGTTTTGCTGAAATGCTAAATATAAAGCCTCCCCCGAAAGTAAGACCTAGCAAAATTTTTGTTTGGATGCATGCTCGCCGAACAGAACATCAGAGCATGCAGCATCGGTAAATGTACCTACTGTAGAGTGTTGGACATGGAATTAATGGTAGTAACAAGAAATTCTTGATAGGATTCACAGTTTGTCTGGTTATGCTGGTTTGTGATGACAACTAATGTACAGTATATAATAAATGTTCATTTTTTTTGTTCAACAATTAATGTGAATTCTTCTTCATGGAAAAATAAGACATCCCCTGAAAATAATATAATTTTTGGGAGCAAAAATTAATATAAGACACTGTCTTATTTTTGGGGAAACACGGTAGCACATGATGCCAGGGCTGATTTTACAACTGGCCTCCTTCCTCAGCAAAATGCTATTCCACACCTCCATTGCTCTGTGGTGTGGGCAGTTGATTTCTCTAATGAAAATACATTATTCCTGGCAGACTGGAGGTACTTTCAAGGTTAGTGCATACAAACAGCCTGTGAGCAAATATATAAGAACCCTGGAGACTCCTGCTTTTATCTGCCAGCTTCCTTAACTGCCACTGCTGGGATGGGTAGCACTTGCTGTAGAAGCAGTTGAGTCACCATTCTTGGACTTGTGTCTACAATGAGATAAATCGTCCAAAGAACTTTAATAAGTATAGCCAACCCAACAATAACAATAGCAAAGCTGAATGGAATAAAATTTGCCTTTCATTGCTATGCAGATGTTATTGAGGCTTCCATCACTAAAGAAAGTGCTGGAATGTATCAAAGATTACCTTGAAATATGCAATCCTCTCATTTTGATTTATATATTATTGTTGTTGCTTACCATCATATCTCAGATCTTGCGTCATATTCATAGCTAAACTCCAGGGAACTGCTCCAAGTGTTAGACATCGATAGTGGTCAAATGGGATGCTTCCAGCCACCTCCAGCCCTCCCCCTAATAACTATAACTAGACAATACAGAACCCTAGCTAGAATGTTAATACTAGATATTCTAATAATTGCAGCATTTTGACATGCATAGATATTTATATTCATACGTGTTCTAATCCTTACTAGACCTTTCTTGCTAAAAAGGTGACTGTCTAGTAAAGTTTTCATAAATCAAAACTCCAGCTATAATTAAATATAATACAACATCACAATTATACAATTATACATAGCATTTATGAGATGATAAAATCAACGTTGAGGTAGAGTTAATTACTAACAGGTCTGTTTAACTTGTGGTTGAGGAAACTGCTAGCTATTTCCAGAGCCTGTTTCTCACACTATGGTTCCACTTTCTGAGACATTTGTAAAGTCTGCTGATCCATAAAATGTACTATCGAAAAGGTTTGTCTTGGCAAAAGATTTAATTTTGTTCAGCATCGTAATGGTGTCCGTTAACACACCATTACATACGCCATTAACATATTTGGCAAGTGGGATTTCCTTTTAAGGAATTCTTTAAAAGAATGTGACTATAAATCATAATTACCATTCACCTAGCCCTATCAGTCAGCACATAATGCCCTATTTCTCATTCTTGGCCCACCCTGAAATGGTTTCATCTGAACGCAACTCCTGTGTAAATGACACCCTATGTCACTTTAATAGGAAGTCACCAGTCAAGCAGTATTGAAGGTTAAGTTGTGGGGCCCTATTCAAAAATGTAGGACCAATGAGATTCAAAATTCAGTACTCAGTCTGTAACTAAAAGCATTTCAACACTTGCCGAATAAGAAAAGAGCATTTGAAATATTGCCGTCCACTTCTAGAAGTGTTGTTAAAATTAACTTATAGAAGCATTGATTTAATTGAATGGGAGATCTCCAAGATATCCTATTATCCTCAGGTTTTACACACTCTTGAGATAACCCATCTGTAAAGTGGACTTTCTCTTTTACCACTGCCTTCCACTTTGGCAGAGCATTCTAGTTTTTGCCAATGAGTCATGTCACCTCATGATACGTACAAAATATGATTGCCTCATGTTGGCTTGTAGGGAGTGTTCAGGCTTAGTTTCTTCTTCAATCCAATTATTTCTCTTTGGGATATCCCTGGTATCTGCACAACTTCCTTTCAGCACTTTACATATGCGTCCATTTGTCTTCCTTATACCTACTTCACTACACAACATTGATACCTGCATGATCAAAAAGCCATTCATTGCATTTCTCTCTGTGTGCTAAATAAGTCCTATTAGTCATACTGAATAGCAGCTGTTTGGGGACACAGGAAACAGCAAGCTATTGTGCTTATATTCTGCTTATAGGTTTCCCATGGGTAACTAGTATCTACTCCTTGAATTGAATGCTGGATTAGATGACACTTTGGTTTGATTAAGTACAGTTCAGAGCTATAATTTAAAGTATTCCTTTATGTGACCATTGTCATTTTGGAGTTTTGTGTTATCAATACAGCTGGCCCTTGAAAACTACTGAAAATATGTTTGGTGCATCTTTTAAAAATATTTCCTTTGCCTTGTGCTTCCTCCAAGCATGAGGTTCTCAGAACAAAAAACTGCCAATGAAGCATAGGCAGACATGAATTCTTGGTAGCCAAACAAGAAAAATTCAACCAGATAGCTATTGCTGCTAGGATATTCTTGATGTTACCCTGCTAGTGACATATGCATGTGTGTGTAGTTTTGCAAGTTATTGCAAAAGTTCCTATTCTCCTCCTTCCTCTGCAACCACTAAAGTTCCACCTAGACTTATCATGGTTCTGTGATATTCATCTACAACAGTTATATGTTGCCAGTGAAGAGTGGAGAGGATCAGAGAAGCATATATGTTCCCAATAACAAAATGCAGACTGATGATATCATTTGCTGAAAATCCTGGAGAACCATGGCAGATCTTGGCAGAAGATGTTTTAGTCTGTGTCTGAAAATAGCCAGATGTTTCTTCGGGTCCCCCTCTCTATTCTCCACCAGCTACAGAATGGCTGTGAGAGTGGCTATTGTAGTGACACAATGAGCTCTAGAGGAAAGGTTCTCAACCTAAAAACTTGGCTCTTACAACAGGCTTTCGGAGAATGATCTCCCCATCCCCATGATAGACCTTATATCTGCAGCCATTTCCTCGTCTACTGCACTTTATCTTGCCCTATCAGTTTGTTTACAGTCACAGGGTCCGCCCCTCCCAAGTTGCTTTCTCGTTGACAGTGGCAGTCAATCAACTACCTTGTGTTATAATATTCACTCGTTGCACATTGCCCAGTTTGTTTTTACCCTTTTTACTTGGGTGCCAAATCCATGTTTTAATATGATTATTATTTTATTCTTTTGTAATGTTTAGAGCATTGAATTTTAACAGCTGTGTCTGTATTTTTGATGTTTTTATTTGGTTTGCTGTTTTTATCCTGGCTTGGCCCCATGTAAGCCGCCCCGAGTCCCTTCGGGGAGATGGAGGCGGGGTATAAAAATATAGTCCTCCAGGTGTTTTGGACTTTAAATCCCACAATACCTAACAGCTGATAAACTGACAGGGCTTTCTGGGAGATGAGTCCAAAACACCTGGAGGACCAAAGGTTGCTCTAGAGCAGTGGTTCTCAACCAGTGGGTCCCCAGATGTTTTGGCCTTCAACTTCCAGAAATTCTAACTGCTGGTAAACTGGCTGGAATTTCTGGGAGTTATAGGCCAAAACACCTGGGGATTGAGAACCACTGCTCTAGAGTTATTGATAGTGAAGTCATAGGGTGCTTCCAGACAGCACCAAATTGCACACTTTAATTAGGGGCAAAAAAAAAACCCAGAACCTGAAAGCAGGTTTGCACTCAAAACTGTTGGTCCTGGGATGTCTGACTCTGAAGTCCACACTTCCTGCTTTGTTCTGGGTTTTTGCAGTCACCAAGAAAATCCTGATGTTTAAAACATTTAGGATAAAACTTTAGTTACCATTATCCTGAACCGTCACCCGTTGGCATCGGCAAGATCCAAGACTACATCAGGAGGGAGTGTGGTTGTATCTCCTATCCCTGCTTAAATTACCCTTTTTGCTTCCAAACATCAGATGGGATTGTGTACCTTTAGGGCATCTAAGGCATTTGTAGTTTGGGAAGGGTTATTTAGAATTCTTAACTAGAGAGCTCTCGTCCAACTCATCTAACTCAAATCCCAGGATTCTATAGGATACAGCCATGGAAGCTGAGCTGGAATGATTGTGCCATAATCATGCAGTGACAACAGATTCCAGGATTCAGGTAAAGACCACACTTGTGAGGATGTAGAGAAGTAACCCTGTACTGTTTTCCTGCCAAAGGGTTTCCACACAATATTTATTCTTGAAGTCACTTCACGTTTCAGCTGAAAGCCAGCACTGCATATACATAGAAAAGATGTATCATATTCAGAATCTACTTTACAACAGTTTGTCTAAGTGCTCTGTTTGAGTCTATAGATAAGCTGAGGCTGAACCCAAACCTACTTGATATCATTCCAGCAATGTGCTCTGGACCACACGAGTTCAGATAAAGCTGTGATAAATGAAACCCTTGGTGTAAATCCAAATTTTTAAAAGGTAAGTATAATCAGACTCATGCAAGCCATGGTGGGTGGGTAGAGAAGGTCAGAAGTCTTTGACAATTTCAGTACCCACTATTAAAACCAGATTTTAAAACATCATAATTATAATGTTTCTCATTTACATAGTGTTTCATTTTTTCATTTCCCAAAACCCATTTCCTACCAAATGAAAAAAAGTCCTTCCAATGAATAAATTTGAACCAGCTCTGTTCTTGTAACTATTAAAAATAATATAACTTAGCATTTATGAAACAGGCTTTTCACTAATCCTCACAACATTGCAGTGAGGCAAGTAGATCAGTATGTATTAACTTTGCAATGGTTCTGGTAACAAAATACTTCAATGGCGGGCAACAAATGTTTCTAATCTTTTGGTGCAATTTTTGTGTTATGCAGAGAGCTTCTTCAGCTAAAAAGAGTTCAAAGCAACAGAAAAATATGGTTGAACTTATACATTCAAAGTTTTGAATTAACTGATGGTTTCTATTCATTAAATAATTATTTTTCCAAGAAGTAAAGCAAAAATAAGTTACACGGTATCAATGTAGCATAATAAAAAGTAACATGTCTTTTATTGATATTGTTTTTAATTTGTTATTATTGTTTCTCTTTTGATTTATATGATTGTTGAATGTGCTATATTGTCCATTGGAATTTTTTTATGGCATTGAATGATTGTCTTGTATGCTGTGAGCTCCCCTGAGTCCCCATAGGGAGATAGGATGGGACAGAAATAAAGTTTTACTTATTTGCTTACTTTTGCAATGGAATTATAAAGACTGGAGAACTTAATTCTTGAACTACAACTCTGAGAATCACCATTACCAACACTAGCTGAGGGGGTCTAGAAGGTTTTAAAAATATATTTTTAGTCTAATAGGTAATTTTAATTTGTAAAGGCATTTTATACGAGAATAATGGTGGCCTTACTATTTGAATAATTGCAAAAATACTTTTTAAAAAATGTAATTATGATGGTAATTACACTGGGAACACAACAGTATATGTTATCAGTTACTTTTTAAGAGGAACTATATAATCCTACATATCTGTTTGAGCATAGTTTATTTTAAATAAAAAGATTTAGCTCTGCTCAGACATACTTAATGGCAGCAAGTCAAGTGATATCTTGCACAGATGAACATAAGAACCCTGTTGGATCAGATCAAGTCAATGAGTACAACATTTTATTCACATAGTGACCAATCCATTGCCTATGGGAAGCCAACAGAGACCAATAATACCCTCCACCAATGCTCTCCTGCATAGTGGCAAATTGCCTCAGATACTGGAGAGAACATATGTTCATCATAGCTGGTATAACATGGACTGCCAAATTGTCCATTATCTTGTCCAACTCCACTTTAAAGTTATGCACATTTGGTGTCTATCACAACTTGTGGTAACACATTCCAGGTTTAACTATGTGCTGTGTGAAATATTTATTTCTAATTCCCAGCTCAGCTTCAATGGTTGACTCCAGGCTGTATTTCTATCTATATTCTTCCTTCCATTATTCTCCATATCTTGCACAGTTACATACACTTTTTTTCTAAGCCAAACCCAACTTGAAATATTAGCATGAAGTAATATTTTTGCAACTATCTGGGAAGACGATATTTCTAGTATAAACTTTAATGGATGAAGACTCCTACATCAGATACATCATTGAGTCACAAAAGCTTATGCCCAAAATATCTCCTTCCCCATTAGCCTCAAAGGTGCTATTGGAATCCTTTATGTCATTTGATATGAAAACACACTAATACAGCTATCACCCTGAAAACTGAAATATTTTCACCTGCCAGTTCCACCTTTGGGTCATTTTTTGCTGTCCTTTACTGCACCTTTTCCCACTAAATATTCCCAGAACTGAATACTTGTACCCAATATGACTAGGCGTTCATCAGTTTAGCTTCCAAGAACAGACAATCCTATCTGTTCTTGGACGCTAAGCAATATCAGTTACTTGGATAGGAGGTCACCAAGGAATACCAAGTCCTGTAGGCTATATTTCAGAGGAAAGGGCTGAGAAAGCCATCTCTGAGTATTCATGGCCTAAGAAAACCCTATGAATTTTGAGGAGTCACCAACAGTCAAATAGAAGGTACATACACATGCATAGTAAGATGTCAACTGTTTTATTTTCATTTCCTTTTCTATTTATATCCAATAAGATTTTTGCCTTTTTTTCCAGCAAGTCACATTAGTTCACCATCTTTATGTTGTTATGCACTACAACCCCATGTCATCTTGTTTGTCAGTTATTGGCACAGCCAGCTTAGTCCTTATCAATCCACAATATATATGAAGAGGGAAAGTCACATTACACTCCTTTACAGTTAATCCCTTTTCCATTTTAAAGTCCATTCCACAACTTTAGGAGGTTATGTTACAGGTCTTCGAATTTTGATGTTTAAAATCCTCCTAAATAATTTGGTACCTTCAGTAAACCTGACCTGCTCACTATTCACCTCTAACCAGGCCTGTAGCGAGGGGTGGGGGGTTCAGGGGTTCAACCCCCCCCCCCCGGAATTTTTCAGGTTATAAAAAAAAAACCTGGTTTACTCATGAATTTTAACTGGTTAACCAAATCCCCATGCTAAATCTATGAGACGCAAAACATTAAGAGTCCCTCCAGGCACTATCTCAAGCAGATATTGACAGGTTTGTAGCGGGGGTGGGGGGTGCTAGGGGTTCAACCCCCCCCCCCCCCCCCAAATTTTTTTCTGGCTACGACCCTGCCTCTAACTACAGATTTATAGACATGTCAAAAAGCACTGCTCTAAAGACTGAGAGAGCGGTGCACAATTTGATGCCATACAACACATATCCAGCAAATAAACATATACATTAAAACAATTATTTCCCATACTTTTATCCCACCCTTCTCACCCCGAAGGGTACTCAGGGTGGCCTCACAACCGGCAGCAATTTGATGCCCGACATACAATTCCAAAAAGAACAAATACAATTAAAATGAAACATTAAAACATAAATTAATTAAAACAACAATTAAAATCCTGCAAGTTCCAAATTGTAGTCCTCAATTATTGCACTGCTATATTGAACAACCGCTTATTCCTTTCTTTGGTATTTTCTATTAAATGAGCTTGCTATATAAAACAACCACTGAAGACATTTCAACAATTAAAATCATGAAATCATGTAATCAAATATCATAGTCCAGGCCATTCCGATTATCATCACACCATTCCACATTCACATATTTCAGTGACAGATTATCTAAAAGCTTGGTCCCACATCTACGTTTTCAGTTTTTACTAGAATTGTTAAATTACATGAGGATAAGTCTTGGCCATATTGCTGGAAAGACTGAAATTCTTGGGGACACAAATAGCTTAACTCTAGCCATTTCCCCAAGCTTTCTTGTTCCATAATTGCTCTTTGCTATGGGGCAGATCTGCATGTTTGTTACAACCTTCTTTGACCTCTAACATAGCATACTGTTATTAGACCTGATAGAGGATGTTGTTTCTGTTATATCCCAGCCACAGGCTGGCCATGGTCACGTTCAAGATGATGACACTGAAGGGGATTTTGGTTTCCAAGATGAAACAGAAAAGGATTCTGGTTTGGGGATTTTGCAGCAGTCTGAGCCTTCTGTTAAAGACATGCAGTTTCACTTTCAGCAAGATGACCTGTTGGCTCCAGAAGAGTCAGATACCGGTCAAGCTGACATTCTTCCTTTGGGAGTTTTTGAGGAGGATTCGGCAGCTATGAGAAATAATGAGGAGGTAACTGGAGAACTAACAAATAATGACGGAGCCGGGGCAACTGAAGACCAGGTGCGAGATAACAGTGACCCTGAGCTGTCCAGGCAAGACCGTTTGTCTTGGCGGGGCTCTGAGCTCCGCAGAAGCACTCGCTTGGCGCGCAAAAGTCAGCTTTCAAAAGATTCAAGCTGTGGCAAAAGAAACTCCTTCTTAGGTTGCTTTTAAAAGCAGCTTGTTTGGACCATACCCTTTGTCAGAGCAATTCATCGCTTCATCCTTGTGCTGTGCTTTCTAAGGACTACACTTTGCCCCTGGGATTTCCTGCATTCTTGGACCCTGTTTCTTGCTGTTGGAACCTGTATTTTGGATCCCTGTGGACTAAGACTTTGTGCTCTGAACTTCATGTTTTTGGATTTCATGGATTAAGATCTTATGCTTGGATTTCTTGGACTAACTCTATGCCTCATGGATTATTGCTATTATTATGCCTTTGAATCAATGGACCTTGCCTTTTGAACTGTTGGACATTTATGCATTATTGATTCCCTGCTGCCTTTGGACATTTTCTTTATAACTTGGGATTATCATTGATTGCTTGCTTCATCTATATTGCTTTGCTTTAATAAAGACTTTAAAAAACTATTGTGTGTTGACTGGGTATCCTAGCAAGGTGAACTTAGCCTGAGGTGCGACAGTTTCATTCCCATCATAGAAGTAAAATTCAATTGCCATGGCAGTTAGTTTATGTACAGAGAATGAGAGTGTACCCTAGAATTGGACAACTTTGGGTGGGAAATGATCTGGGCCTGGTCAGTATGGGAATGTGATATGACTGTATCAGAATACATGTGAAGAAAACTCATTGATTTCAGAGAGTTTAGGTAAGCCTAACTCTGCAAATCTGAATGTTTTTATCATCTTACTTAAAGAGATATACCCAAACTGACAGCTATAGTTTATATTAGAATAGTTTCAAGGCTTTCAAGAAGTCTGGAGTAGATTTTCCAGACTCATAAATCTCAACTAAAAAGTGTTTCATTATTCTGACTGAGCAGAATTGAATATCTAAGTCATAAAGATTCCTTTCCAGAATCTTTATGATGTCAGGTAAGAGTTTAGGAGTTTTTTAAGCATTCAAATTCATTTTTCAATTCATTATTCTTAAAATAATATTTTTTTTAAAAAATGTATAGAGCTTTCCAACTTATGGCAAAAGTTATTTAAACATTCCTTAAGGTGCCATCTGTTGACTTCCATTTTTCGCAAATTACATGCTGATTCTCTCTCTGCTTCACTGTGGCTGAAGAGAAAAATCGTCAATAGGTCCAGATTTCCTTACACTAAACAGATTATTCAGATCCCCTTTACTGGTTTTTTGTTCAAAATTCAGGATCCTGCTGCCTTCCATGGGTGCCCCTACAATAGGCGTTTAGTGAAGAATTGCCATATTTCATTTACCTTTTTATCATTCATCCACACAACAGTGCAATTTTGTCATCTTGTATTTTCAAATTACCTTTGCTTTTAGATTTCCTTTGCCTGATTAACTCACTCTCTGATTGGACTCTATGATCATTTGGCTTGGATTGTCCCTGATGGCTTGGGTTTTGGACTGTCTGAACTTGTGTCTACAAGGCGGAAAACAGTACACATTCCCATTTACAACTTCCAGTAGTAGAGCAATGTTTGGGCATTGTTAGGAGCCATGCTTTTGTAAGATAAAGAGAACATTATTTTATTCCTTGACTCTTGAGTGAGTTTTGATGCCCTTAATCATAGTATCCTTCAAAAAGAAATCTTAAAATCTAAAATGACAGAGCTTCAGAATGGTTGCTTCTTACATTTGTAAAAAAATTCCTGAAGGCACTGCTGGAAGACAGTTTGGACCTCCTCAGGTGGCCCTTACAAAGCTGGGGAACAGCACGGGAAATTGTGGGGCACAATCACACTGCGTTCCATTACTGTCAAGGGTCATTGGGGGTCATGATATCCCTTCACATGATGCTTCCCCACTGTCTCCCACTTCCTCTTCACCTTCCCTGGCTTTCTTGAATGAGAAATCAGGTGTACACCCAATTACTCTGGGCTCCGTTTCTCTGCATTGCCAGCATGCTGCCAGCACAGAGCCCCATGGAGCCCCAGCAGAAGTAGCCCTGCATTGTATGGTGGGCTCTGGAGGACTCTGTGCCGGCAGTGTGCCAGAAGCGCAGGGAAAATGCTTCTCCAACTCAATCTGATGATGTCCTTAAGGCATTATCAAATGTCAAATATGCTTTCTTCCATGCTTTTCATTCAATAGGCTGATGACACTCTCTGAACCAGGTGTAATCAAGACATTTTGAATGACTTCTTTAATGGAATAAACATAAGCAATACATGACCCAGAGTGTTTTGAGTGTTGGCCTATTACTCCTATTCAGCCATGGAAATCCACTGGATGATCTTAGGTGAGTAACATACCCGTAGCTCTAGAAAAACCCATGATAGATTCACTTTAGGATTGCAATAAATTGAAACCTTTTTGAAGTGTATCAACTATAACAGCCCATTCCCTGTGAAGGAGAACCATGTGTTGAAAGATAATGTTGCTATCTGAGACTACTACAGTTTGCTTGGGGGGCGGGGGGAGTTACATTATTTATCCAGTGATGACTATGGATTAAAGATTATATCTGATCATATACATATATTTTTCAAGATAAAGTCAGTGATGGGGAATGTCTAGTTTTCCAGATATTGCTGGACTCCAACTCAGATAAATCCTAACCATTGTTCTTGCTTGATTCTGCTTCTGCACAAAGTCTCAGTTAAGCCATGTTTCATTATAGTCATTGTTGATAGATGCTGCAAGCTAGAATCTAACAATCTAACACAACAAGTACCAAGCAGCGAGGGGACAATCATCTCAAACAAACAGCTAAGGGGGATGTCCTACGGGCTTAGATGTCTTTACACTAATGCCCAGACCGTAGGAAATAGACAAGATCAGCTAGAACTCTTATCAGGACAAAAGAGTTACGACATAATAGGCATAATTGAAATCTAGTGGGACAAATCCTATAACTGAAATGTAGCAATAGAGGGGTATAACCTACTTCAGAGAAACAGACCAAACAGGAGAGGGGACAAAGTAGCATTATATGTTAAAAATATTTACACCTGTGAAGAGATGCAAGACTTCAATCCTGCAAACCAGGTTGAGAGCAGGTTGAGGGAACAATGACTGAAAAAGATATAGTTATGGGGTTCTACTACAGACCTCCAAGCCTGACGGAAGAACTGGATGAAACTTTCCTTGAACAGATGACAAAACATGAAGAAAGAACACTTATAGTAGTAATGGGGGATTTCAACTATTCTGATATTTATTGAAAAACAAACTTTGCCAAGAGTACAAAGTCCAACAAATTCCTCACTTGCCTTGCAGACAATTCTTTTCCAGAAGGTAGAAGAAGCAACAAGGGAATCAGCTATACTGGATCTGATCCTAACCAACAGTGAGGATCTGGTCAATGGAGTGAAACTGGTGGGACCCTTGGGTAGGAGTGACCATGTGCTCCTGAAGTCTGTGATACAAAGGAAGGGTGAAACCAAGAGAAGCCAAACATGAATTCTATACTTTAGGAGAATTGAAATTTAAGGAAATGCTTAGCATGATTCCATAGACAGGAATATTAAAGAGAAAGGACTTAATGATGGATGGGAGTTTCTAAAAAGTGAGATACTGAAGGCATAATTGCAAACAGCGCCAGCAAGGAGAAAAAATAAAAGTGTAAAACAACCAGAATGAATGACCAAAAAACTTCTAACTAAGCTAAGATTTAAGAGAGAGATGCACAAGAAATAGGTAAAGTAGTAGTCTAGGAATACCTGGCTACTCTAATGACCTCATCACATGGGTTAGAATCGATGGCATACAGCAATCTAGCCCCGATCACCCATGAAGTCAGCTGGTTCCCATCAGACAATGTTGTGTCAGATCCGTGGGTGAAGGAGGGCAGAACAGGCACTCTGCTGCTGCGGCAACACAAGATTCTTCCCGTGCTTGCCTATATCTATGAGGAGAAGCTGCACACTCCATGCGTACTCACACTTTCCCCCATGTGATCGCCCTCCTGGCAGGTGAGGCATGGGACACCACATTCCCCATGTCTCATAGCAAAGCAGAGCACTGCCTCCTTCTGTCATTGGCCATCTGATGAGGTCGTGAATGAATTCAAGTCTCCAGGGGCAGATGAACGACATCCAAGAATATTGAAGGAACTAGAGAAGTTGTTTCAGAACCACTGGCAATAATATTTTAGAATTCTTGGAGAACAGATGAAGTCCCAACCAACTGGAGGAGGGCAAATGTTGTCCCTATCTTCAAGAAGGAAAAAAAGAGGACCAAACAATTACCGTCCAGTCATTCTGATATCAATACCAGGAAAGTTTCTGGAGCAGATAATTAAGGAGGCAGTTTCAGTCACTTAGAAAAGAATGCTGTAATTACCCAAAGTCAACATTGATTTCTCAAAAACAAATAATGCCAGACGAATCCTATCTCTTTTTTCAATAGAGTTACAAACTTAGTAGATGCAGGCAATGCTGTGGATGTAGCATATCTTGAATTCAGGCAAAGTCCCCCATGATCTTCTTGCAAACAAACTAGTCAAATGTGGGCTAGGCAATGCTACTATTAGATGGATCTGTAATTGGTTAAGCAACCAAACTCAAAGGGTGAGCGCCAATGGTTCCATTTAATCCTGGAAAGAAGTGACAAGTAGAGCGCTTCAGGGTTCGGTCCTGAGCCCAGTACTGTTCAACATCTTTATTAATGAATTGGATGAAGGTTTAGAGGACATGCTTATCAAGTTGTAGATGACACCAAATTAGGAGGGATAGCTAATACTCCAGAGGGTAGGATCAGAATTCAAAATGACCTTAATAGATTAGAGAGCTGGGCCAAAACTAACAAAATGAATTTCAGCACGGACAAATGTAAGATACTACACTTAGGCATAAAAAATGAAATGCAATGATACAAGATGGGTGATGCCTGGCTCAACAACAGTACATGTGAAAAAGATTTTGGAGTCTTCATGGACAACAAGATGAACCTGAGCCAACAATGTGATGTAGCAGCTTAAAAAGCCAATGGGATTTTGAGCTGCATCAAAAGGAGTATACTGTCTCCTGGAATACTGTGTCCAATTCTGGGCACCACAGTTCAAAAGAGATATTGACAAGCTGGAAGGTGTCCAGAGGACAGTGACTAAAATGATCAAAGGGCTGGAGACCTTGCCCTATGAGGACTAGGTATGTTTAAAGAACTAGGTATGTTTAGCCTGCAGAAGAGAAGGTTGAGAGGAGACATGATAGCCACGTATAAATGTGAAAGGATGCCATAAGGAAGAGTGACCAGGCCTGTTTTCTGCTGCCCTGGAAACTAGGTCTCAGAGCAATGGGTTCAAATGACAGGAAAAAAGATTCCATCTAAACATTAGGAAGAACTTCCTGACTGTAAGAGGTCAGCAGTGGATTTCTGCCTCAGAGTGTGGTGGAAGCTCCTTCCTTGAAAGCTTTTAAACAGAAGGTGGATGGCCATCTGTCGGGGGTACTTTGTGCTTTTCTTGCATGGCAGAGGGTTAGACTAGATGGCCCATGAGTTCTCTTCCAACTCTGATTCTGTCATTCTAATTTCAAGAATGTCACACATATTTCATCCCAGGTGTATTCAGAGGCCTACTTGATTGATTGATTGATTGATTGATTGATTGATTGATTAAATGAAGGAATTATAAGAAATCATTCTGCAACAACATGCTATTTCATCCCGATAAATAATTTCATCACAATTCTTATATCCGATATTTCTCTAATTTTAGAAGGAAAGTTTTATTTTAGTATTTTTAGTTCTGTTAACTGGGAAAGGCTGGTGAGCGATTTTTGTATTTATTATTTTCTGATACTTTGTTTATTTTAAGCTGTTAGATTGCCATGTTTTTCACTGATGCAAACAAACAAACCAAAAACATACAGTCCTGCTAATATCCCATCCAACCTCAGTTAAGAAGATGCCTGAGTTGCTGCTTTGCATGTTACACAAAGGGAAGGGAGAGAGCATTTAAATCACTGCCATAATGTTTTTCAGAGTTTCTTTTGCAATATGCAAAGCTGCTCTCAGTTATCTCAGTGCTTGTTTCTTAATAATGCTTGTTGAGTGGGTTCCTTCAAGCTATGAGCTTGGTTTATTATTTCTGTCTGTGAACTGTGTTCTTCGCTGGCTTCATTCTCTCTGGTTTTTGCCAGCTTCCCAGAAACACATTGTACATGTTATTGCATAGATTTAATGCTTGACTTCAACTGCCATCCCTGAAAGCTGACTTGTGGAATCTTAACAGTTCTAAAGATATGGCATTTTAAATTCTATTCTGTGGTGCCAGATCCCTCCAGTGGTAACCAGAATTTGACAAGACTTGACAACTAATTCTTTAAATAACCAATGCATTAAATCCCTACTTGGCCAGGCCTGAGAGATTTCCTGGTTAATCTTAATCCTACATTGTAATCTATTTTGCCATATTCAAAAGGGCAGGGGGCCCAGGGGAAAAATATTAGAAGGGGGAGAAGTGATTCTGTTCCGGCTGGCTTGTGCTAATGCCATCAGATCCCAATGAAAAAACCCTTAATTATTTTGCTTTGTTTTTGTCCCAAAAAGAGAACCATGTACTTTCACACAATAGCAGCGTTCTAGATTGCAAATGTAGAATTGAAAGGGAGAATCGCCTTACTAATTTCAATGAGTTCAAATCTGCAGGGCTGGATGAACAACATTTCAAAGGAAGCCCCTAATGTACTCTCACAACCCCTTGCCACACTTTCTTAGTACTCTTGGAGAATAGATGAAGTACCAAAGAAGTAGAGAAAGGTAAGCATTGTACCTTGCTTCAAAAAAAGGCAAAACGGGAAACTATAGCTTAATCATCAGCCTAACTTTGATACCAGATTATACAGGAGTTTGTCTGTAAGTACCTTGATGACAATGCAATGATCCATATGAATCAACGCAGGGTTTTTTTAAAATTCTCATTCTTTAATATTTGCTGTTTTTGTTTTCTGGAATTTTAAAATATTTAGTCCAAGGAGCAATATATTCCTTTCCTATATTTATCACTCAAATAGTCCTGGGTATTTGGATAAATAAGTGAAACCTTTTTCTTGAATCCATTGCATCTCTCCTCTTGGCTTCTACTTGCCTCTTACTCTTATTTTGCTTTCTATGTTTGATTGGGTCACATTCACAGAAGGGTTTGATAAAACTGGAGCTGTCAGTTTGAAGCCAAAAGATTCAGTTTAGCTCACCCCATATGGTAAATCCATTGCATTCAATTAATCTTGCCTCCAGGTAAGTGGGTGTAAGGTTACTGCATCCACTTCTAATAAGCAAATTTCATTTTGGTGAAAAGAGTCTTTTGGGTTTGGCCACCAAGGACCAGCAAAAATAGGCTGCCAGAATATTTGGGGCTGCTTTAGTAATAATTTATTCACCAGTTTCTGGGCACATCTGATTTCTCACAAACCTAACTGGTACCTAATTCTGGGAGCTGTAGTTTGATCCCTCTGGAGGGAACCATGTTGGAGAAGGCTGTGAAATACTTTTTCAATTCATTTTCTGTTGCTAAAATCTTGCAAAACAAAATATACCACATTTTTTTTTCTTTTCCTGTGTAATTTTAGTTCTCAAGGCACCTTCCCATGCCCCCAGTCTCTAAAATAATTAGACTCTAAAGTCTGTAGATGTTGATTTTGAAAAAAAAAACAATTCCCTTCCACTTGCAGCCTCCAAAAATGTAAGATTTGCCCTTAGGTAATAATGGAAAAAACATGATATCATAAAGAACCTTGCTGTTATCAGCTGTCCTCATTTCCTCAGTTTACTCTCATTTTGATGGATGACACCCTCATGGCTCGCAGGAGGGGAGCAACATTCAAAAGAGCTCATTTGCAAGAAACAAAGCGTTCTTCTCACGATGAATGGGACTTGTCACAAAACTCCATACTGAGTTATAGTCAGCTGTGCTTGTTTTAGCAAAGTACACTGCTTGACCTAAAATGCCATCGAGACAAAAAATATATCCTTTCCCCATCACGATAATCTTAAATTTGGCAAGGTGAGCATTGAATGAAGTTCAGACAGTCATGTCAAGGGTCATGGAAAACAGGATAAAAACAAAGGCCCTTATGCCCTCTCCCATGAGCATTGTCTGAAAACATTCTGGTTGAAGGACTAATCAGTTGTTTTGTTCTTCTGACCTTGTAAGATGCTCAGAGTGTGATTCCAAAACTTTGGTTCTTCAGCTATTTTGGATTTTAACTTCCAGAATCCCCAGTCAGCTTTTTCAATGATCAGGAATCTTGGCAGCTGAAGTTCAAAACACCTGGACAACCAAAGTTTGGAAACCACTGCTGTAACCAGATGAAAAATGTATTTTGTTACTTGAAATGGTAGCCCTCACTCTTTCCTACCTGATTCAAGGTACATAACACCCAATGCCAGACAAATTATTTTACCAAAGAGGCAGAAGCACGCACTGGAAATCTCTAGGTTGGACTTCTGCAATGCGCTTGACATTGGGCTACCTTTGTACCAAATTCGGAAATTCCAGTTGATGTAAAATACAGCAGTCAGATTGGTTACAAGAACATCTAGGAGTGAGCATATTGCATCTATCCTAAAGTCACTCCACTGGCTGCCAATTAGTTTCTGGGCAAAGTACAAGGTATTGGTTTTGACCTTTAAAGCCCTACATGGTTTGGGTCCAGGTTACCTAAAGAATCACCTTCTCCCATACAATTCGCCCTGCACACTTCGGTCTTCTGGGGGGCATCTGCTCCAACAAGCCAGAACCCAACTGGCAACCACCACCCAGAAGACCTTTTCATTGGCCACCCCACTACTGTGGAACGACCTGCCAGAAGAACTCCTACAGCTAAATGAGCTGTCGGAATTTAAAAACCATGTAAAGACCTATCTCTTCCAGCAGGCCTACCCAGACAGTTTTAGAACATGAATTTTAAATGTGTGTCTTTTGTTTAATATTTGTTTTATGTATTTTAATATGTATTTTATAGAGATACATTTTGGTGTATAACTTTTATAGAGTTATAAATATCTCTATATTTAATATCTGTATTTGTGGGGTTTTTTTGCTGTGCTTATGTGTTTTAATTGTTCTGTAACCCGCCTCGATACATGAGGAGAGATGGGTAAGAAATAAAATTATTATTTTATTGTATGACACAGCAAACAAGATAGATATGCTGGATTTCATTTCACATGAGGAGAGATGGATAAGAAATAAAATTATTATTATTATTACTATTACTATTATTATTATCTCCCAGTTGCCTCTTCCCCCACCCTTGAAATAAAAGTACAATAAACACAAATGAAATAATCAATAACATTTACTCTTTCATGGCACCTAAATCTACTTTCTCATTCTGCTGAATAGCCAGATGTTATCAGCTGTGTCAAGCACATGTTAAGAAGGCCTGATTTAGTAACTGATGGCTGATGGGGAGCCTATGGGCCAATGGTTATCAGCAACAACCTCAAACAGCCGGTTGAAGATGAAGTTCAGCAACATTTGCAGCTGCGCTTGAGAAAAAATCCTTTTAAGGCTTTCAATTGTTGAAATTTTCTAGCATGACTAACCATTGGTCATAGTGGTTGAAGGATTTAGAAGCTGGTAGTCCAACAAAATACCTTTTCTAAAATCTGCCTATCTCTGCTATGTACACCTACAGTAGTTAGCATGAAATAATGAAGCAAGCATTCTTTAATTTTAAAATAGCATACAATTATGTTCTTAAACCAAATTAATTCCTACAAATGTCTCCTTTCACTCCACAACTGTTTCCTCTTATTATACCTGCTTTCCTCTGGCCTCACCTCTTCAAGAATACTCCCAAGGCTACAATTTGCTTTGTTTTCTCCACCTCCATATCCTCTCTCCAAAAAACCCTCTTACCTTTACATTAAGTAGGTTAGATTATGTTTGTCATGTTGCCTATCCCAAGTAAGACTATACTTGTGATCTGTTGTTTAAGGGGAAGCATGCGATGCAATTTTTCCACTTAAAAATACCCCCTGATTCATCTAAATCTGCTTGGTTACAAATGAAAACAAGGTGCAGTGTCTGGATGAATATTTTACAGTGTGTCCGTGTGTGGTTTCTCTTCTTCTATCCTCTGTGTTTACAATGAATGCTCACCAAATTTGTTTGTGTTGCTTGCTGGGTTATGGCTTCTGACATAACTCAAGCTTGTTTAGTTAAAAACAAAAAACAAAATGCATACTCCTGGAGCAACAATCCTGCCAAGTCCTCTTCTAATTCTGCTCTCCCCTATAAAACCTGAAATGCAAAGGTCAACAGGATATGAAGGAATACACCATAAGCCATTGCTGTTGGAGATAGCTGTGCCAAAGCTGAATGCCAATGAAATTATTTCATGGTCCTGGTTTTTGCTCCCTTCCATGAGAAACTGTGCATTTTGACAAACCAAAAAACCTTGTAGGTAAAGACAAATTAGCCTATGAGGCTTAGCTGAAAGTTGCTACACTAGTAGTCACATGATTTATTTCAGTATTGTAAGGAATAAATTATTATAATCTGAGTTGGTGCCCCCCCCCCCCAAAAAAAATATTGCTTGGAAGCTGATTCAGTTTCTCTGGGGGCTCATTAAGCATATCATAAAGACTTAGCTTTTAAAAAATAATGTGGAAAGCAGCGACTGATTCTTACCCCCTAATGAACAAGCTTTTCTTTGGACAAAATATGAAATCCCCCTCCCAAGCAGTTTTTTTTTCCTCACAGGGTTCCAGATACATGATAATGAAGCCAAGTTTCAACTTGCTACCAACTGTCAACTTTTAATATCATTATTGTATCACAGGTCCCCACCTTTTTCCTCTTCTTTTAGGAAGAGTTGCCTTGGACAAGAACCTCATATTCAATCAATTGTTCTAGTGACAAACAGGACATATTGGTCAGTGGAGGAGGAGTTCTAAATTGTAGTTCTATAATTAGAAGACTACTAACAAAATATGTGACACATTTTTTTCATAGTGGTTTGGCAATTAGAGAGGTTCACACACCATACTTAAACATTCATTGAAAGAATGCATGAAGGGGAGTCACTGAGCTAAATCAGCTTACCCACCCTCTGGATCCATTGCTTATATGAGGGCTTAGTATCAAGAACTTTTATTTAAGATCTAGAGAAACATAAAACAAATAATCTAGTGGATTCTTCAGGATGATTATTCTTTTTAGTTAGAGGGTTGGTTTTTGAAGTGTGACGATAGAGATAGGTTTGGGATCTGTTTTTTAAAAAAGAACCTCTTTGAGGAATATAGTCAAAGCCTTCAGGGAAGAAAGGCTGAGAACTATATTGAAACTCTAGAGTACTGGTGTTAAATCCCAGGAAAAGTGGGTTTAAAGGTTTAAATTGTTCTGTTTGTATTTCCTGTGTGAAGGAACATATTTCCACAGAATTCAAGTTATAAAATCATCTGTTGTAAGAGAAAAGCCTAACTTGTTATTGAAACCACTACACATCTTTACTGTTCAAATACAAATAAACAACTTCTTGTTTTTCTTCACATAAAGTGTCTCATGTGACTCTCTAAATATCCTAACACAGAGGAGGCTCCTGAATATAACATTGGTGGTAGTGTTAGTAGTGGTAACGAGTTTGAATCCTCCATATATTGGTGTCAGTGGGTGGCGATCTGTCTAACACACATCGAGTCCTCCATAATTTTGGTGGCAGCTGAAACCAAATCCTCTGCAAGAGGTAAAGGAAAGACACAAATAAACCATTAAAGTGACCGAGAAGATGTAGAACTGTGGTCAGCGGCAGCCACTCCATGGTTCTTTTCGCCATCACAGTTTCCCTGGCTTTCCCCTTGGAGAGGTTCATCTTCTGGCTTGCCCCAAGTCTCTCCACTTAAGGATTTTGTGGATATAATATCCCAATTCTTGCAAATAGGCAGGGCTTCAGACAAGTTGCTGCATGAGTCCTGACTAACACCTTTCCATTCCTTTCCAACTCATTCAGGAAGAAAAGTCTGCAACACTCTGATAGTTTGCAACTTTTGCCTTCCAAGTCTTTCCTCTCAGATGTGGTTTGGACTCATTTATTGACTGCTTCTGCCTTCCCTACATGCCTCCTGCAGATACTTTAAGTGAACTAAACAACTGGCTTTCATCAACAACTGAGGTCAGGGAAGCTGAGCCTATCTTTTCACGATGAAAAGGGACTGTCCACATGTATTGGTCTGAAAAGGAAGTCCTTTGTTGTATAGAAGAACTACAAAGCAGTTGGATGGGTGCTTTGGCTTCATGTGACAGTGGCCAGGACCACAGTCACAGTAAAGGCACTCTTCCTTCTTGATGTTCTTGTTTGTGTGACCTTCATACGTCATTTCTATATGTTATGTGCATGCAAAAGCTTGCATTTATGCAAACGTCCCTGATAGAACAATTCTATGTGTTTTCAGAAAGGATTTATTTTTATTTTTTTTATTTATTAGACTTGTATACCACTACTCCCAGTTTGACTCAGAGCGGTTTACAGAAATAGATTAAAACAATACACTTAGCTTTAAAATAACAATAAAAACAATAAAAACAACAATAAAAACAGACATAGCCCCGAGTTTTTCACCCATTGAAAACTTGTCGGAAGAGCAAGGTTTTGCAGGCTTTCCGAAAGGCAAGTAGGTCTCAGATAGTTCGAGTTTCAACTGGCAAGGCATTCCATAAATGAGGGGCTACAATCGAGAAGGCTCTCTGCCTAGTGGAAGACAAATGATAAGTCCGTATGTTAGGGACTTCAAGAAAATTTTGGTCTTCGGACCGAAGTAATCTCTGGGGTTGGTAGGGGGATAAGCAGGCCCTCAGGTACGCCAGCCCCAAACCATGTAAGGCCTTAAAGGTTAGAACCAGTATCTTGAAAGTAATCCAGTACTCAATCAGTAGCCAGTGCAGCTGTTGTAGAATTGGGGTGATACGCCACCTCGCCGGCACCCCGGCGAGAAGACGAGCCGCCGCATTTTGCACCAACTTCAGTTTCCAGATCACTGACAGAGGAAGGCCAATGTAGAGGGCGTTACAGTAGTCGAGCCTCGAGATGACCGTCGCCTGGATCACCGTAGCCAGGTCGTTCCTAGATAGGTAGGGAGCCAGTCACCTAGCCTGACGTAGATGAAAAACGCAGATCTGCTCACAGCAGAGACCTGGGCCTCCATTGTGAGCAGAGGGTCCAATAAGACACCAAGACTTTTTACAGAAGATGACGGACGTAGTGTCTCGCCATCCAGGGTAGGCAGCTGGTTCTCCCTCCAACCCGGACGGCCCAGCCAAAGGATCTCCATCTTCGCTGGATTCACCCTCAACCTGCTGGCACGCAACCATCCAGTAATGGCCTCAAGGCACTGAAAGAAACTATCGGGTACGGAGTCCGGCCGGCCCTCCATTCTCAGCCATGTCTCATTACATTCTCAGCGTCCTTTGAAACAAACATCAGACAGATGTGGAGTATGATGCAAAATGTGAACACTAACTTTTACCCCAAAGTGAGCAATATTGGAGCACGGGGTTTGAGAAATATGTTTAGAACTAAGTCCCGTTGAGTTCAGGAGAACAGTTTTCCCCCTAATACTTATCCATTGGATTCCATTTGTTATGACTCTTGAATAGATGCATATGGTCATAAAACATCCTGGATGGGAGACAACTTGGATTGTACAGCTGTTGCTTTTCACAAGTCCTTTTGTGCACATTTTATTTCATTGTCCTTCACAGCAATTTTACAGGAGACTTATTTGACATCCAGCTACTTTATTGGGTAATAAAATATAGTAATAAATATGTGGAACAACTAACTTAATCACAAAATGCTTTTAAACAAAATGAAATGGGGTCCAAACAGGACTAACTTTGCAAACAAAGAGAGCATGGGTAGTCAACACAATCTCTGTTCCCTTATCATATGGGATCTGAAAGGAAAGCTACAAGCATTTTACAATATTCTATAGACTTGTTGATGATAAGAACTATGAATAATAACTGTCCTGTGGATGACCCTTGGGGAACTCCAGTTTTAATTGGGGAGAAGGTTAGGAAAACATCCCTTTGTGGTTATTCACTAAAACAGATTGGTTTTTAATCTATTTCCCCTTATAGTCTGCTAAATTAATACAGGTTACTTTAAATTGGTAAAGTGAAAAACCAAATTGAAGACTATTACTATGCACCATGTAAGTGGGTATTATTGTACTCATGTCATCCCCATGAGCTTTCCATAAGTTCCTGGGTGGCCTCTGTGAGAACAGAATATTAGACTAGTTAGGGCCTTGGACTGATTCTTCTACAGTTCTTATACAGAGAAATACCATAATGTTTAGCAATGGGCATTCAAGGCTATTGAAAAACTCATAACAGCTAAATCAACTCCAAGTAAGAATTTACAAGTCCATATATTTGAGAAATGATGTAGTTCCAAGATATTGGTGCTGATACAGCATTTTTCCAATTAAGTCACAATCTTGCAGGACATTCACCAGAACACATCACATTGCAATAAAACAACTCAAGTGAACTATTAGTTGTAGTGAAGGATTATCCGGCTACCATAATGTTCTCCCTGTACATCCCTAAATATATTTGTTTCTGGTAAGGGGCAAAACCCCTGCAGGTTTCATAAAAATAACCTGCATGCCTGTCTTCAGCACTTTCACCCTAAAAACACAGAGGGAAAGAGAGAGAGAGAAAGTGAAAGGTTATATCTTACATAACCATTACACTTTAAAACACTGGTATGTTTATGTATACACACACACACACCTAATTATGTTGCTAGTTCCATTTTTTTCATGTCAGGAGCGACTTGAGAAACTGCAAGTCACTTCTGGTGTGAAAGAATTGGCCATGTGCAAGGACGCCTGGATGTTTTACCATCCTGTGAGAGGCTTCTCTCATGTCCCCACATGGGAAGCTGGAGCTGACAGATGGGAGCTCACTGCGCTCCCCAGATTCGAACCTTTCCATCAGCAGTCCTGCCAGCACAACAGTTTAACCCATTGTGCTACTGGGGGCTCCTGCTAGTTCCAAATAAAATAGACATATCAAATCAATGGGACATACCAATGTCTTGATTCAGCAACTGATTCAAATTAACAGAAACCAAGATCTGTGCATTTTCATAACTTTGGCTAGCTTCATAATGGTTTTATAAGTTGATGACAATTTCTCAGAGTACACAAGATAATGTAATAGAGATACCTTTGCTTGTGATATACACTATTGCCTGTAAGTGCCCCAAATTCTACACATACTGCCTGACCAGAGAGGACAACGGGAAGAAAAATGACTGCAGATGTGAATATAATGGAAGTCAACATGGTGTTGTGCTTTGAGCATTGTACTATGACTCTGGAGACAGATTCAAATCCCAAATGTATCATGAAATCCACTGGGAAAGTCACACTCTCTTAGCCTCAAAGGAATGCAATGGCAAACAAATCCACCAAGATAGTCCTGTTGAGATCAAGAGTGTAAAATGGAGTTTAGCAACCACCTCATCTAAGCAAAATAGCCCTATCAGCTCTAGATGGAATGGGCTATTGGAAAACCATGACTCCTATTTCCTGTTGCTCCCATATTATGTAAATGTAAGTGTGGATTGCTTACACCAAAGTCCCTGTGTTCATTCCTCTGCGTGACTGTTTATACATGAATTCTACTCCTCATGCACACAAAAGAAAAGAGGGGTAGTCATATACGTTAACTCCAAATTGCAAGCCCAGCAGACGTTCAAAGATACGGAAGTTAGAATACTAGGAATAACAATCAATATAGAAAACTTAAAAATTCTGGTAATAAATATATACGCCCCAAACGACACTAAATCAAAATTTGTGAAAAAACTAAAGGAACTAATGTACGATAAAGAATTTGACAAAATAATTCTGATGGGGGACTTTAATGGGGTGATGAATAGTGGATTAATTCCCCTTAGCCCGTGCCCTTATTTTGGAGGGGGAGGAAAGGGAAGAAAAGAAGAAAGAAAGAAAGAAAGAAAGAAAGAAAGAAAGAAAGAAAGAAAGAAAGAAAGGGAAAAAAGGAATTTAAAGGGAAGGGAAGAAGAAAGGGGGAAAAAATAAAATAAAAATAAATACAACAAAACTCTTTTCCCATTGGAAATAAGTGTAAACCAAAGGATTAATGGCGTATAAACTAAGAGAGAGAGAGAACAAAGATTCTAAGTTGACACAAAAAAGAGCATCTATTTCGGAAGAACCCAATATAAGAGACATGACGGATATAATCCTAAAGGAATTGCAGAGGATGCAAGAGAAACAAGATGCATACCAAAAGCTAGCACAGGAGCAATTGCTTGACTTTAAGAAGGAAATTAAAGAGGAATTAAAGACTATGAAACAGGAAATTGGGACGATAAACCAAGAATTAAAAGAATTAAAATTGGAAAAGACGGAAATCAGAAAAACACAGGATAAATTCCAAAAAGAAGTAGATAAGTTGGACTTTGAAACCTCTAAAATCAAAGAGAAACAAGAACAATTTGAATCAAAAGAACTAGAATACCAACTAAGATTCAGGAATGTATGGGAGGAGGCAAAAGAGAACATTAGAAGAAGAATAATTGAAATCATAGCGAACATTCTGAACTGCTCAATAGACGAAGCGGAGGACAGAACCGACAGAATATATAGAATTAATACAAATTACGCAAAAAGGAACAAAACACCAAGGGATGTTATTGTGAACTTTACAAAAAAGATTTATAGAGACGAGATCTTAAGAATCAACAATACAAAAACAATAACTTTCAATGGAGAGAAAATAGTGGTCCTGAAAGAGTATCCGACTGAGACCTTAAACAAAAGAAGAAAATATCAATTCCTAGTAGAAGAACTAAAGAAATATAAAATAAGATTTAGATGGGAGAAGACAGAGGGACTTATGACCACATATAAGGGAGAGAAGTATTGGATCACCTCCGAAGCGAAAGCGCGTAACTTCTACAAAAAATTGAAAAAAGATCTAGAAGAGAGACATGAATCAGATGAGGAGGAACAACCAAGAACTTACAAACTACAAGCAAGACCCCCCCCCCAAAAAAAAGGACGAGGAGTACTTCCCAGACCACCAAACCAAACTAAGGAAAGGTCAAGGAAATCAAGAAGAAAGGCCAGAGGATACGACAGAAGAAGAGGAAAAAGAGGATGAGATAGAGCACTCTCTCCCCTCAGAAGAAGAAGAAGGAAGGGCTGAAAACGAAAAAAGAGAAGATATAGTATGAGAAGACATCTGAAGATTTATAGTAACAATGTGAACGGTCTTAACTTACCCCAGAAAAGAAATAAAGTATATAATTACCTCAAGAAAACAGACTATGACATAATTTCTCTGCAAGAGACACACATAAGACACGATCAAGCCAAATACCTTCTCCCAATGCTGAACTATGCAAGTAAGTTATAAAATGTGACTGATTTCCTCATCCCTCTGGCACCCATGAGCTCATGGTATCTCTGTATTCCTGAATAAGTGGACGTTGTCCAAACCTCCTTGAAGGACTGGGAGGAAACACTGTGGTATATTTGCTTTAGGATCACCACAAAAACTCAGCCCCAAAAAACTGGCCTGACATATCCACGGATCAACATAAGCACTATATCTTGACTCTTATTTGAAAAAAAGGAACCATCCCCTTCTTTGAGTACAGTGCCAAAAAGCAAACATTTAGACTGTCCCAGAAGAACCTATAAGAAGTATCAAGTCCCTCTACTCCAATCGTTCTCAACCTGTGGGTCCCCAGGTGTTTTAGCCTACAACTCCCAGAAATCCCAGCCAGTTTACCAGCTGTTAGGATTTCTGGGAACTGAAGGCCAAAACATCTGGAGACCCACATGTTGAGAAGCGCTGCTCTACTTTCTCCACTGGTGTGCCATTCAGGGGCGGTTCAACCGTTAGGCGAAGTAAGCGGTTTCTAAAGGCGCCATCCTCTAGGGGGAAGGAGAGGAAGGCCGCGCCTGATCCTCCACCCGCAGCACCCTCCATGCAAGAGCGAGTGAGCGAGGGAGGGCCTTTACTGCCGTCCTTCACTCGCCCGCCGTCTGTGCCTCGGCTCCTTCACCACACCAGGTCCTGGCAGCCCCAGAGCCTGGCCTGGCGAAGGAGTGAGAGAGCGAGCGAGGGAGGACCTTTTCCGCCCTCCTCCACTCACCCGCCCTCCGTGCCTCGGAGGAGGAGGAGGCCAAGGCATCTTCCCTCCGGCCTGGCCTGGCCTGGCTGGGGGTCCTCCGCCATCCCCTTCTCCCTGCTCCTGAGGAGGAGGAGGAGGAGGAGGAGGAGGAGGAGGAGGAGGCCAAGGCGTCTTCTTCCTTCCCTCCAACGGTGACTCAGCCAGCGGCAGCAGCAGCATGAAGGAGTGGCCAGGCCACGACAGAGGAGGAGCAGCGAGGCCAAGGCCAAGGAGGGAGGGAGGGAGTGAGGAGACGGGTACAGGAGGGACTGGAGCCCGCGATGGGCCTGGTCTGGGCCAGGCCAGGCTGGGCCTCTGCTGCTACCCCAATATCTGCTTTGTACTGCGTTATCTGAGTCCACACTGCCATATATTCCAGTTCAAAGCAGATAACCTGGGATTTTATTCAGCTGTATGGAAGGGGCCCAAGTAACATCAAGGTTGTCATTTCCAACAAACACTATTTATTAGAAAAACCAGTTTTCTCTTTCTTATCAATGCTCCTATTAGAAAATGCATAAGGATGTGGGTGAACTACAGCTCCCAGAATTGTAGCTCAGTCATCCCCAACCCCCACCCCATGTGTTCAAAGTTGGCCAAGTTGGGTCTGTATGCCAAGTTTGGTTCGGATCCATCATTATTTGGGTTCACAGTGCTCTCTGGATGTAGGTGAACTGTCACTCCGCAAAATCAAGAGCAACCCCCACTCCAAAAAAACCCTCCAGTATTTTCTGTTGGTCATGTGGATTCAAGGGTGATTAGCATTGAATAGCCTTTCGGCTTCAAATCTTGACTGCTTCCTGCCTGGGGGAATCCTGTGTTGGGATGATTTATTATTATTATTATTATTATTATTATTATTATTATTATTATTATTAGGCCTTGCTCCCGGGAAGGTTCCTCCGCCGTGGCTCCCTACCTATCTATCTACCTTGCCACATATTCTCCACATTGTGTGTATGTCTATGTATATATAAGATATATATACACACACACAAACACATATGCAGGGACAATATGTGATATATATATATATCACACACATATATATATTCACTTCTACCTTCTACCTTTTATTTTTCAGTGATTGGTTTGGGGAGGCACCAAAATTCTGTTCGCTTACACTTGGAAATTACCTAGGGCCGGCCCTGGTGCCACTCCTGGCTTTTTTTAATGTCTGGGTAAGAAAATTGTGGTGGCCAGGGGGAGCTGACCCCTGATGTCATCATGGTGTTCTCCTCTGTCTGCAAAATGATCCTGGATTTCTCCATGGATTATATCGAAATACATTTTGGACCCCTCTACTTTCATATGAGGTTATATACTAGTATATAAGGTATTTACAACTAATGAATTATTTAGTTTTTTTTAATGAGTTAAATAACATAATATGGAATACTAACACCTTTTGTGGTCTAATTGTAACTGTTTCTAGCTAGTTCTGTAATTACAATGTGCCTGGGACTTGAGTAGCTTGGTGAGTTTTACATGATAAGACAGAAGCATATAATATTCTGTTTCTGGAAAAAAAAACTAACTATAAAAAACAACTATTTTGTGTATTTCTACTAATAAGTGGGAAAAACAAAATCAGAATTTAATTTTTAATCACTATGATAATATCCAATTTGGGAGTTTAGAACAATAGCTACTTTCAAAAATAACTTATGAAGTTTGTGTATTGTCTCCTTTTTTGGTGATGTCAACAAAGAAGAAATGGACAAAGTTAGAATTTGCTTTTCTACATTAAAATGCACATGGAAGAAGGTCACTCAAGTAATGTCCTCAAATGACTTAGTGATTAGACATGGAAAATGTCCTTTTATGGATAATCAGTTCTCCAACACTATGCCTGCCTTTTTTTTCTTATCCTAGTGTTCTCTCTCTCACTTTCTCATACAAAGAAGCTTTCAACTTAGTAATGGGTCAGGGGCACTTTAACTTCAGCAGAGAATGGACATAGAGTCTGCATTATTTCACATAAGGAGTCAGCATGTCACAGATAAGACCGCTTAAGTACAGTCCAAAAATCTGTAACTTGGAAGCATTTCCCATGATTAACATTGTGGAACCTCAAAAACAAGGCAAGGATCCAATTAGCATTTCTAGTGTGTAGACTACATTAATTTTCAGAGCTATGAAGGAACAGTCAAGCTTGCTTTTCGGGTTTAGAACTATAAAATGTCAAAAGTGTGTAAATCTATACTAGAAAGAAGATTGTCCTTTAAACCAAGAGATTCCAGGAAAAATAGTCACAGTGGTGAGAAGAGAAGCTGGAAGATGCCAGCCACAGATGCAGGTGAAACATCAAGAGAAAACCACAGTCAGGAAACCACACAACACCCCAGTGATTCTGGCTGGGAAAGCCTTCAACAATACAGAAGCTGGGAACATTACCTTTTGTGTATCCCTGTGTATCCTTCCAAAAAATCCATCCCATTCCCCTGACCTGCCAGCATTCAGAATTTTAAAACAGAGGAATAATAAAATTAGTTACTTTCCAGTATTAAATGTACAATAATTTACATCCCTTTGTTGAAGTGTCATGGTTGCGCTGTTATTAATCACTGGGTATTTTTGGTTTTGAGAATAGGCTTTTAAGATTTTCTGTGTGGTATTTCACAGCTTGAATAATGCACATTTTCTCATTTCAAAACTCTTTGTGTATAAAACAGTTTCAGAATAACAAGTTGTGTCCAGCCTTAGTCATACTGATCCATTTACTTCACTGGGCCCACTCTAACTAAGACTGGATCTAGCCCAGTGTTCCGTATTTCTTCATATGTACAGTCTGTTTTGAAACCACAGTAATACGAGTGTCTTTCATTTACTTTTCCTTGGCAAACATTTTCAAGCCTGGATTGACAACAACCATGTAATTGGAACAATGTGAGTGAACAGGATGAGCGAAAACATAGCTAGCCAAATGAAAACAAATTCTGAACACTACCAGCCACCCCATGAGGCTCAAGCACCTGCACTGGGTGGCAGAATACAATGGGTGGTGATTTCCATGCCACCAAGAGGGCCTCTCACCACCAGAGACTGGAATATCACTTGAAAAAATTCCTTCTGTTACTTTTTGGGCAAGAGAAAAAGCAACAGGGTAGAGCGATGTTATGCTATCTTGTTTATTTTAATCCTTTTTATTGAACATTTTGTTAGCTGGTGTACAGGTGGCAATATTACATTGGCTGTTTACAGCATTTAGATACTTGTCCCAAGTAGTCCAGAAAATAACAAGGAAAAAGAATAAACATCAAAAAGCAAAAACAAAGATTAACAATAAAGATTAGGCTGGAAGGATGGAACATTTCATAATCAAATAATCCTTATTTTGAACATAGTCTTAAAAGAAACTTTCAGTAGTCTGTTGAAGAGGAAGGCACTTGTAGTATAAAGTGTCCTTCCAGAAAGCTTTCTGGCCAAGTGGAGGTTGTTGAAGGTACAGATATTGTGATATTTTTGTGCAAGTTGTTGCATTTTTCATATTAGGGGTGATATTCCTACTTAGCTTGAGTACACAGAATGATATGGAGGGGGTGGTGGGCAAAGTAACTCTGTATTTGTTTTACGCTTGTTGGCCCCTATGAAAGCCATTACTTTGTAGCCACAGTATGCATGCTTCTTGTGGAATTATACATTTTAGACACTATCTAGTGTCAAGTTAGGACAACTGGGAAAAATATTTTTAAGACATGCTGCTGCTGCAGTAATTATTTTGCACTGCTGTGAGCAGCATGGGGCTCTTTTAAAAGAGAGTGAAAGAGAGAAGGAGACAGGGAGGGAGCAAGATTCCTTTTTCTCAAAACTGCAATAAGCAAAGCATCACCCAGTGCTCATTTCAAAAGGCAATGCTGCCAGTTATTGCATTTATCCAGTGCAAGGAACTGATTATGCTTTCATTACCACCCCCCTAAGTAAATCATTAGAAGTTACCTTATTTGCAATGAGTCACTCAATGGCAAATGAACACTTCTCACTAACTCAAATCCCAGGATCCCATAAAATGACACCATAGCCAACTTGAATCATAGCTTTTTAATTACATACCATGAAATGGTACCTGGGTACCTGAAAACCTTCAACAACACATTGGTACCTGGCGCAGCCGGGCTGTGGCGCAGCTGGGCTGTGGCGCAGGCTGGTGAACAGCCTGCTGCAATAAATCACTCTGAGTTTGAGGCCAGCCCGTGGCGGGGTGAGCACCCAACAATTAAAAATAAAAAATAGCCCCTGCTCGTTACTGACCTAGCAGCTCAAAAGATAGTTGCATCTATCAAGTAGGAAATTAAGGTACCACTATAAAGTGGGGAGGCTAATTTAACTAATTTACGACTCCATAAAAATCATTCAGCCACCGTTGGAAGGAGGAAGTGCCATTGCAGTGGATGATGAAGCAGCTGCTCCCCCTGTGGCCGGAATCGAACATCCCCTCAGGAGAAGGTTAAATTGCCTCTGCGTCTGTCTCTGTCTTTGACCTATGTGTATATGGCATTGAATGTTTGCCTTATATTTATACACTGTGATCCTCCCTGAGTCCCCTTCGGGATGAGAAGGGTGGAATATAAATATTGTAAATAAATAAAATAAATAAATAATTCCCTAGCCAGGTTAATCCATATTTGAACACATTTTCAAAGATGTTTTGGAGGTTATAGCTTAACTCTATTTAACTGTAGAACAAGGGTGGCAATTATGTAATCTTCCAGACTTGTTTCTACGATAGCTAGGGCTGCTGAGACTAGTTGTCCCATCATATCTGGAGGGTCTCCTGATTTCTGCTCCTTAGTATATTTGCTCAGACCAAAACTCTCTTGTCTGAACAGCTGCACGAGGCCTGCAATTTGAGACTGTGCTACTCCTGCCAAGTTTCTAGAAGGAAGTGTTTTAAATAACCATGATTAAGGAAATGTGGGTTTCACAATGGAAGCAACTTTAAGGATGTAAATATCTGTCTTATATAGAATATTCTATAAACTATTAGACCAGTCAATCTGCTGCCAGAATTTAATGGAGATTAAATGCCTCAATCATGGATTTGTGTTTGTCCCAACCATTACTTAGGCACATGGGAACTGCAGAAAACGCCTGCATATCCCAGATCATAGTCTCTGGCCAAGTCAGGTGCATGCTATTGGCAAATACTCCAGGAGTGAAATTGTTGATGATGTCCATGAAAATATAAAGGACCAGGTGGCCATGATTCAAAGATTTCAAGGATTTTCCCATTGCTACCATGCACATAATACTGGGTTTTTGACACAATATATTTATTATTCAACTATATATTCTATTTGGAATCTCATTGTGAACATTAATAATCTGATTGTTATCAGAACAAACATGGTCTAACCTGTATAGCAGGCATCCCCAACCCAATGTACATATTAAACATTTCTCCAAAAACAATGATGTTTCCAGAATGTGCTGATGCTGGAGAATATGTGATTTCATGCAGCATCATGCTTCCTACATATGGACCAAAATGGAAGACCATATGTAGAAAGCACAGCCAAAAAGAAACAGTTCCTCACACTTCCAGAAGATATGCTTACCAATCCAGAAGACTTTAAAAAGAAGGAATATAATTATTACAGTCCACCCGACACACATATTCCCTCCACTACTAGAGATAGTACACCTTAATATATCTGCGGTTTTGGAATTCAAGTATATGCTTGCATTACACCAGCAATTCCTGTTTGTGATTGCTGTGTAAAAAAAAAAACATGTTGAACCAGCAAAATCTTTCATCCAAGCGTATTGGACTCTTCATGTTGTCCTAAAAACTGAAAATGCTTCCATATATGTCATGGATGTACAAATCCTGGCAAGGGATCTATATTACTTCTTCAAAGCACTCCCATGCTTTTAAATAACATTTGCTTTTTTCCTCTCAGGACCCATCTACACTGCCATATAATGCAGTTTGAACTGGATTGTATGGTCAGTGTAGACTCATATAACACAGATTGAATTGCTTTGTACTGGATGATATAAATCTACACTGCCATTCAATCCAGTTCAATCTGCATTATAATGACAGTGTAGATGGAGCCAAAGTATCTCAACCTTTAACTCCCATGGTTCTACAGCAATGAGATATAGCAGTTAAAGTGGTGTCAAACTGCATTAATTCTATAGTGCAGATCCACTCCTTATTCTGCAGTTTCACTCAGAATGGGTTAAACCCTTGTGCTGGCAGGACTGCTGACCAAAAGGTCAGCAGTTCAAATCCAGGGAGCAGGATGAGCTCCTGTCTGTCAGCCTAGCTTCCCATGCAGGGACATGAGAGAAGCCTCCCACAGTAAAAACATCGCCGTCCTTTGGACAATGTTCCTGCAGGCGACCAATTCTCTCATAGCAGAAGCGACTTGCAGTTTCTCAAGTCATTCCTGACACACAAAAAAAGCTTGTACTGGAGTTTCATTGGTTCTGTCTTTGAGCTGTACCAATATAAAGTAGTAAAACAATGTCTCAATTTAATTATGCCAACTATGAGACCGCAGAGCAAAATTGGATATGCCACTTCATGGCAGAAGTGCTTTCTTGCAAGATTTCCCACGGTAGAACTCTTAGATGAGATGTGAATCATACATTGAAAAAGCCAAATAGTGATTCTGGCTTTAAGCACCCATGAAATTGAGGGACATTTCATTCCAGACATATGAAATCGAATCTTCGGTGGCATAATTTATTTAAGAAAATTCAAACATAGGTTTTTAGAGTTACCGCCTGTTTCACTCCTAATTTACTGACAGCACCTCAGTAATCCCATCCACATTTCACCTGCAGAGACTAATTACCTGAGTGGCATACAGATGGAGTCTGTTCCCCCACCCCCTCTGTCCTTCAGTGCCAGCTGCCAAGATGGAGGTAGGTGGGCCATGGGAGTGTTGATTTCTAGGCATCTGTGGCTGCTGTTCTGTGTTGCTCTAGCAGTAAAGTCACTGGACCAGTTCCTTTTTAACCACTGTAGATTGCATTTCAGATTTTTCTAAGGTGCCACTAAAGCAGGGAAGAAAAATATGACTTAGAGCACAGAGAGAGAGGAGAGAGAGAGATTAAGGACTCTGTCTGTCAACACTAATGTCCAGATGTTTTAAAGTGCAAGAAAAAACAGAAAGAGGACATTAATTACATACCTCTTTGAAACTTCCTTTAAAAACAGGCTTTAAGTACCTGTTATTCCCATTTCCAACATGCTGCTACCGCCCCATATACCTTTCAGGTGCTACTTATAAAAACAGGCTTAGGAGAACAAAATAGATCCCCAGTCCACCCCCAAAATAAAGGTGTTCCTCATTTCAGATGAAATGCATCCTTATTGAATTAAATAGAAAACATCCTATTAAATTCAAAGCTCGGTATGCATCAGCAAAGGGAAATGCAGGAGCTACTAACAAAATTAAAGACAATAAACAGCATTTTATGTATGGTTCAATATTTGTAGGTGCATTTACTGAATGATGTATTTAAACATATGCATGGACTCCTGCACAGTTAAAATCCATTTTATACATAATGATCAATACAGACTAAAGACAAAAGAAGAGTTAATAGTAGAGGGTATTACAATACAATAGTTTGCTCATAAACAAATTGCAAAATGGCTGAATATTGATAAAAAATGTTTGAATTCCTTATGAAAAACACAGAACTTGATACTGTATTATGTTTCTGGGGATGACCATTGATTGTTAAATTACATATTAACTGCTGTTATAATATGAAATGGAGGAAGAACAGGTGAAGGATTGTATGGTTAAATGCACACAAAATATTAGTCATCAAATTCAGATGGAACAATGGGAAAAATTAGACAGAGTTTGAAATTTACATTGAGTAATGATTGGAAATCCCTTTTAAAAATAAAATAATGATTAGATTGTATTTGACACCAAAGAGATTTTCTAAGATGTATAAAGCAGCTCTCGCAAATGTTTAATGTGTGAGAAAAATGTTGGGATATTTACCATATGCGAAAAAGCCCAAAAACATTAGTCTCAAATTTAAAAGGTTAAATTTATGATGAAACCAGAGTTCTACTTGCTGGGGCCCAAGCGCCAGGTGAAGGGAGAAAACTTCCCCCCTCTGTTCGGCACTTGGGCTTTTAGAGAAGCGCGAGGCATGTCGCTAAGCAGCGGCATACCTCGCGCTTCCCTGGGTCTAAGCACCAAGCGAAGGGAGAAAACTTCTCCCTTCGCCCAGTGCTTGGGCCTTTAGAGAAGCGCAAGGCATGTTGCTAAGCAGCAGCATGCCTCGCGCTTCCCTGGGCCCAAGTGCCTGCTGGAGGGAGAAGTTTCCTCCCTCTGCTAGACGCCTGGGCCTACAATCGGGTTATCCGATTAATCCGGGTAACCCGAATTGCGGTCTGTCCATTTAAATCAGATAACCGGGGTTCTACTGTATTGGGTTGTTTGTAGGTTTGTTGGTCTGTTTTTTGTTGAATAAAAATAAAAATTAAAAATCCTTTTTATATATCAGAGGACAAAAGCATTGAAAGGAAGGGTTGCTGTGTCTGTCCTAACACCCTTCACTAGTATCTTGTGAATGTCTGGACCAGAAAATCATTTCCAGTTTGGTTTCAAATGGTTTTGAGGATGGTAAAGGAAGTTACACTTTAGCTTACCCATACTTTTGGCATATCCTAATGACTTCTAGCCTGCCCAGATGCCCTAAAGGCACCAGAGTCTACCTAATTTTGGAGCTGAGCAGAGTCAGCCCTGCTTAGTACTTGGATGGAAGACTGCCAATGAATACGAGGTCCTGTGGGCTATATTTCAGAGGAAGAAACTGGCAAAACCACCTCTCCACAGTGGCTTTTGCGGATGTGCTTCTAGTTTTGTTATGATGTTCTTATTTTGCTATGGTTAGTAAAGGAGGGGCATACAACACAACTCCTACTTCTGGTATAGCTAGAAAATTCATGCCAAGCAAAAGTTGAGGAGGAACGCTTCTCCTTCACTTCTAGTGATAGCATTACTTAGTTTTTAAATATAGGAATATAAGAAAAATTGAAAACAGCTGACCCATTTTTTATCTTGATGTTTGAATTGCAAAATACTAATATGAAAATATCTCTGTTAATTATCACTAGGAAACTAGAAATATGGGGGAGGCACAGATGGGTCAAAGTACATTGTGGGTAGCATGAGGAAGGGGGCAAGTATTTAGTATTATATGGGTGGTCCTCCCACTTTTTTCCCTAACAGGTGGAAAAATGTATTCATCTCTATCACATCTCAGATTGTAGCATTCTTTATACATTTTTCATGGCCTTCCAAAATATTATTTCTTTTAACCCAGCATTTCCAACCCATTGGCTCTCTATTCTTTGAGAGAGGGGAATACATTAATAACTCCATCACAAAGCAATTTTCAGAATTTACTCAAGACATTTGACATTTATTCTACTGAAAAATTTTGAGATTGTCACAAAAATTTGTTTTTTAAAAAATAAAATAAAATACGATATTTGTATTGTATTCTACAAATATAAACTTATGTTCTGTAAATAATAATAATTTTATTTCTTACATGCTTTTTCTCATGGCTCAAGGTGGGTTACAGCATCACTAAGAAACACATAATCATCAACACATTCTATAAAATACACATATTAAAACATATTTCTACAAAATACATATTAAAATACACGGAATAAAGATTAAACACAAGACACAGGTTTAAAATTTGTGATTAAAACTGGCTGGGTATACCTGCTGGAAGAGATAGGTCTTCTGTTTTTTAAAAGACAAAGGACAATTTATCTAGAACTGAGCTCAATTAAACCAAGGTAAACTATATAACATGCCCATATATTACTAATTCTCCTACAATTACACTATGTTGCACAATCTTTCTTCCTGGGTAATAAATGTCATTTCCTAATTGGTTCTATCATAAAAGCATGGGGAAAGTTTATTAAACTGCAAAAACTTTGTTTTTGCGGTCTGCACAAAAAGGTTCAATGGCATATTTCCATTAAGGAAAATTACAAATGAAGTGCCTAGACTGAAGAAAATAAAAGTATTACACTCAGCCGAAAAAATGAAGTTTCTGGAGTATAACAACTACTTTCAAAGTAAGTACAACACAATTAAGCAGGAAATAACACTTTCAAACCAAGAACAGGATTTTTTTTTTCAAATGTTGTTACATATTGTTGTTTCACCAAACAATAAAATGGTTATTATGCAACTCAAGTGAAGAATGAAGATATAATGAGAATCTTGGGTCATCTTCTTAGATCTTCTCCATGTTTTACATCTTTGCTTAGAAGACCCACATTGGTGTTGCCTAATTTTTAATGAGATGTGAGGACATTTCCGATGCAGAACCACATAGAACTGGCAGTGACTTGACATATTGTCCACTCTGAAAATATCATGATGATCTACAGCCACAGCACATCTGGGAGCCTTATGCTCTGTGCCTGAGGAGAACCTTAATTACTTCCATTCTATGCTCACAGCATTCCTTGCAAACAAAGACAACATGGGGTAGAGAATGAAAATGCATTTTTGCCTACTACAGGCAAATGGGACAGTACGGGATTAATTGGGACTGATTTATTATAATTATTATCACCATCATTACTACTGTCGCCATCATCATTATTGAAAACATTTTAAACAATGATTATTTACATCACTGAGTTTACAACGCATTCATAATTTCAGGAAAATAAAATACCCACAACTGTAATCAGATTTTTGGACAACTACCACATGTACAGTCTTCCTAGAATCTTAAAAGAGTTTTATTTTTTTTCAGGATCTTCATACAATGCCCATATTTTGAGTGCATATCATTCTGAGAAGATAGATTCACACCTTTAGACTAATAGTAGATTCTTGATTGTTTGTGGACAAGACTGATTCTGAGACTTTGATATCTCCCGCTACTGTATCAGAGCCTCTTTCATTTGAATATTGATAGCAATTGCACTTCTGGTTCTATATTTGTATGGAAGTGGGTGTCTTGAAGTCTAAACTGAAAAACATAAGGAAGCTACAGTATGAGCAGACCTCTTCTGGTTATCATCCCTATTACAGTGTTTTGATTTGACATGTGCCCAGTATCCAGAGGGCTCTAGATTCAGGCCCAGAAGGATTAATGGGAAAAAATCAGGGTCTGGAAGCCATACCCTCTGCTAAAGAGGTTCCTTCCCCTTTATCCCAAACATTCAGTATACTGCGTATGATTACTTGCTGGCAAGAAGAATGTATTCCATACAAATCCAGATGGACTTTTGTGTTGTATGTGGGCAGTATGCATTAACTACCTTATATACCCATGTATGAGTCTAGAAATGTTAGTTAAAAAATCAATCCAAAAAACACAAGTCAAATAATCAATGTCTATATCCATGGTCTTAGCAAAACATGAACAATTCCCTCCACTATGTAGATTGGTGAAAGGCAAAAGCTTAGTCCATCCTGGAAGAGTCTAAAATAAGCACTGGCCCCCTCTATTCTCTCCACCATAGTGCTATTTTTAATTCCTGGTTGGGAAAATTGTAACATTGACTAGGGGTAACTCGTCCCCTGAGGTGGCACTAGTACTTTCCCCTTTCCATGGAACAATACTCAAACTATCTACAGCTCATATGAAAATCCATAATTTTGGTTCTCAAACCTGCACTTGACTTATACATGGTCAGCTAATATTGGAGTATATATGACATGTATAATTCTTTCGTAGAGCCAGAAAAGTTTGTTTTTGTATTACAACTCCCACCATCCTCCAATTAAAAAGTAACATTTCCAAGCATTGTGTTTTCATCTTTGACCTACAAAAAGCCACAAAAGGGAGATATTAAGTACCGGACAGCTGTAAATAACCCTGTTAGGAAACCTATTATGTGTTACCAAAACCTGTACGGCCCCTAAATTTTGTAATCAGGGTTCACCAGACCAAAACAAATGAATGTCACTTGTAAAAATCTGCAGTAGGGTCCAACTGAAAAATTAAAACAATACTTTGTCTTCTGTTTCTGTTGGTGGAACTTAAATGTGCCTAATGTTTGTCCAGCAAGAGTTAACATCCTGGGGTTGCAGCCTAGACCTGCACGTTAGTACAAATCAATGTAGATCATTGGCACTTGCATTGATTCTGGAAGTGTAGCTACCTCCAGACTCCACAAGCAGTTCCAAATATGTTGATTTTCACTTAGAACTCCAATACTCTGAAAATCTGAAAAAACAATCTTGGCACTGCGCCCACCTGCATAACTAATCCTAAACATTGCTTTAGCTGTCTTTGGCTCAGGGAATGAACACAGCAACAATGTTGGATCTGTACAGGGCTATTCCCTTCCTCTCTTTGAAGATAATGTTGTTATTTGTTTGCAAACAGAAAGACTGCTTCAGGCTGGTGAGAAATGCCAAAAGCTCAGTCAAAATGATGTCCTTTCATTGAAGGAAAAATATATTTGGAGCATCTTCAAGAAGTGGTGGACGGTAGAGGGAAAAGGGAGAAAAGGGATAGCATGGGGAAATAGTTTTATGTTGGTTTAACTATATATATACACACACAAACATAGATACACATTACTCAGCTTTATACTCGTTTATCACATTTTAAAATCAACAATATACTTTTCTTCTTAAATCTTTTTCTTACACAGTAATTGTGATTAAATAATGAAAACCAAATGCAGGGGAGTTCATGGTTGAAGCCTGAAACATGACATTAATACTTAAATAGTGGGTTTGAATGCCACCTCACAGTATGAACATTACAGGGGAGCTGATTCATTAATGTTTGGTGTTTGTAGTCTGGAACAGTATTGATTCACCCCTGCCTTCTCCTAGAGGCCTGATTCCAATTGATAGTTCTAGCTGACTGAATTAATGGAAGCTTATTAAGACAGTGCCTAAGTAGGTTCCTTTGATTTAATACGTATACTTTATTTGGGTCAATTGGATTTAAGCAATTCATTATTTGAAACTCTTCAAATAATGAATTGATTGTTTTATTGTTATGTTTATATATTGTTTGTGACCTGGGCTTGGCCCCATGTAAGCCACCCCGAGTCCCTTTGGGGAGATGGGGCGGGGTATAAAAATAAAATTATTATTATTATTATTATTATTATTATTATTATTATTATTATTATTATTATTATTCAACCACAATTTAGCATAGCTTCTCTCCTTATTGTACATTTAATGATATGCTTCCAATAATGTGCTTCCAAAAGACAAAAGAAAGTCAGATGTTTGCCCAACAGATATATCATTGAGTTGCTGTGAGTTTTCCAGGCTGTATGGTCATTTTCCAGAAGCATTCTCTCCTGACGTTTCGCCCACAGCTATGGCAGGCATCCTAAGAGTGGATGTAATTATATGCTTTTAAGCTTGAATAATGTATTTTATGGATTATTGTTAATGGTTTTAAATATGTTGTTGTTTTTTATTGATTTTGTGTGGCATTGAATTTTGCCGGTTGTTGTAAGCCGCCCTGAGTCTCCTCGGGTAAGAAGGGTGGGGTAGAAATGTTGTAAATAAATGAATAAATAATAAGAGGTTGTGAGGTATATTGGAAACTAAGCAAGGAACGTTTATATATCTGTGGAAGGTTCATGGTGGGAGAACACAGGTATGCCATTGCTGAAAACTAACAGTGTTGATTTGAAAGAAAGAAAGAAACCTACAACACAATCCTCCCAAAACATTCCATACATTCTAAGTCTGTTACACCAGGGGGGTCTTCACATGGGGCATTTTTGCCCTATTTTGCAGCATTTAATCACAACAAGGACAGGGTCTGCCATGCACCATCACATGATGCATGGCAGCCCCGTCCACATTCCTCCCAAAGTGAAAAAGCAGCAAAAGGTGTTTTCTCCTCCACTATGAGAAGGAAAGTGTAGTCAGGGTAGCTCCAGTGGAGCAACCCACACTTTCCTCCCCTTTTGGCCATGTGATGACAGAAAGGGTGATGGGCCATGAGCTGCACGTTACCGCTCTTTCTGCCATCTGATGAGGAGAGGGAAAGGGTGCCAAAGCACCTCTCCCATACTCTCCATGTGATGAGGGGAGGAGGGAGGGTGCACGCAGTGCCACAAGCCACCCTGTGCACCTTCCTTTTCACTGTCAATTGCCTGTGCAACGCCATGGCCCAAAAGGGCCATGTGAAGAGGTCGCAAGAGTATATTCAACTGAACTCAATCAATTGTTTCTGGTTAAATATGCTATCAGATCCATTTGTAAATACGTAAAAGGCCTGAGAGAGTAAAGCAGTCTTTGGTGGCAAAATGACTACCTGTAATCGAATTAATTCAATGGTTCTACTCTAGTCATTACTCTAGAATTAATGAAGTTTCACATACTTTAACTGCTATAGCTCAATGCTATGGAATCCTAGGATTTGTAATTTGTTTTTTTGTTTTGTTTTTTGTTTTTCCTGTGTCAGAAGCGACTTGAGAAACTGCAAATTTCTCAAGTTTCGTGAGGAACCAGCACTCTTTGGCAAAGAAGGCTGAAGACCCAAAACTACAACACCCATGATTCTATGGCTTTGAGCTCTGTCAATTAAAGTATTGTCGAACTGCATTAATTCTACAGTATCGGTGCGCCCTCTTTCTCTTATCACTACAAGTAAGTTTGTCACCTATAGAAAATTTATTTTAACACTAATACACATAGTCAGATCTGGATTGGAAATGGGGTAAAAGACACAAAGTTGGGAAGAATATTCATTATAACTCATTCTCCACTCAAAAAACAGGAATCGCAACAGCCAAGAAATCTTGCCAGGACAAATAATAGATCAATGCAAATCTTGCACAATATTTCTTCCCATAATAGAACATCCTATGTAGACAAATATGGAAGGTTTTGTGGAAAGTGCTGCTTTCTGTGCAGAAAACACTGTTTCCTGTACAAAATATTGAGTTTCCACAAATACCCATCTAGTTTTCTCTGCATAATAATTCTTCCACAACACTTTGGAATATTCATAATATGAAGAGATTTCTGCAGAAGAATGGTTGCTTTCTCTCACAGCAAGAAGAAAATTGTTACAATTATTCATCCACACATGCAAAGATTAAATCCCAGATGATTGGCAGCCATAGTGAGCGATAACACTTGTATAACCTAACATTTCTAGAGAAGATGTTCTAATTCCAGGGAGGAGATTCCATGGCAGCTCAACCTGCAAGACAAATAGAGTTTCGCACAGCTGCCAGCTCATGAAAATGAGAGCAGCTTTGTAACTGGTCCCGACTCCTCAATAACAACAACAGACTGCACTCAGTCTGCGTGGTTGCCAGTTCTCAAGTGGCCCCATGATGAAAACTTTCCACTTGAGCTCATTCTAATGCTATCATAAAAGATATGATTAAGTAATCAAACTTCAGACCAATGACAAATCTTTATTGGTTCTCTCAGTAGGAGAAGAAAGATCTTTCTAAAAAGAAAAAGGCAGAAATCCTATTCATGGGAAAGAGCTTTTTGCTAAAAAGGGATGGATGTGCTTCTTTCTTGTAATGAGTACCAGTGAATATTTTGTATAGTTATTTTCAAACCACAGACAATTTTTTTTTTTTGACTGCAGCTGCCAGAATTCTCAGACCAGATAACCATTGCCTAGGGCAGTGATGGTGAACCTTTGAGAGACCAAGTGCCCAAACCAGGGCTGTGTTGGGGACTTAGGGCAAGGGGGGAGAGTCGGGTGGCGAGCAAAGGGTGGGCAAGCAAGAGTGGGCAGTCAGGTGGGCAAGGGGGCAAGCAGGAGAGTGAGTGGGCAAGCAGGTGGATAAGCAGGGGTCAGGAGAGTGAGCAGGGGCGGGCAGGCAAGTGAGTGGAGGCAAGAGGGTGAGCAAGAATGTGAGCAGGAGGCTGGCAACAGGGTGCCCCTTCTGGCATGCATGCCATAAGTAGGTTTCAGAAAATAATTCCAGCATAATTTGTTCCTTACTTTTGATTAAAGTAGTAGACTATATTAAGCATGTGTTATACTTCACAGAAGATTCTTTGCTTTATGGCATACTCTGTTTGAAAGGCTATCTGCTCTAGATCTGGTTTAAAGATAAGATACCATAGGAATGGAAACTAGGGTCATTGAGGTAATCCATCAACGATAGCACTGGACAAGTGACTAAGCAGACACACTGCTCAGTTAGGTACCTTCCTTACTATTTAGAGAAGTCTTGTGTGACTACTTAAACAAATAAATATGTATGCCTGGAGCCCCCAGTGGCATAGCATGTTAAAGCGCTGAGCTGCTGAACTTGCGGACTGAAAGGTTGCAGGTTTGAATGCGGGGAGCGGAGTGAGTGCCCGCAGTTAGCCCCAGCTTCTGCCAACCTAGCAGTTTGAAAACATGCAAATGTGAATAGAAGGTAGGAAGGCAGGAAGGTAACACTGCTCCATGTAGTCATGCCAGCCACATGACCTTGGAGGTATCTATGGACAACGCCGGCTCTTCAGCTTAGAAATGGAGATGAGCACCAACCCCCAGAGTCGGACACAACTGGACTTAGTGTCAGGGGAAAACCTTTACCTTTACATATTTTTCATATGTCTCTAAGAACCTTATCACATTGGGATATAATCCATTTATAACAATATGCATCCCACTGCTTTTTCTGATTGATTGCATACTGTTTTTAGACAGGATACAAACTGATCCCATCACGCTTAAATACTGTGAATTTTACTGTCAGAAAATACTCCTCTTTGACTCATTGCACCACAGAAGGCTGGCTCCTCCCAATCCATTTGGAAGACTCCCTACATCACTCCATGACTGTTGCCACCATGATTATGCCAATTAAAGACTATTCACTACTGATAAGGAAATGGTTAAATGCTATCTGACAGAATATACATTTCTGCTAAATGCTGGGAAGTTTAAATGGGCTAAATGTTTTTAGCATCATTACAGGCGCCTTATTAAAATACCAAGAATTGTGAATTACAACAGAAATTAAAACATCATGTCAATACCTAAAACAATTACAATATGTCCTTGGTATCCACTAGGATTTGGTTGCAAGCCCACCTATGAATACCAAATCTGTGGGTGCTCAAAGCCATTATATATAGTGACATAGTAAAATGGTTCCCCTTATATAAAATGGAAAAACAAGATTTGATTTGGGGATTAAAAAATTCAAGTTATGAGTGGTTGAATTTATGGATACAGAATGCATGGGCTGATTGACCAGAAATAATTTTGCAAATTAAAGCACTAGTTCACAGAGTAATACAGATGTCTAAATCTATTACTGCCAGAAAGAATAAACTCTATGGACCAATGGAAACTTGGTAAATCAATGCTGATGCATGTTTCATTCATTCAATAGATGTCCTCTACTTGGGACTAACAACTGGATTTAGATCAGTATCTTGCTGTTTGCTTCTGAATAAGAGCTGCTATTCATTTTCCTGAACTATTGCCTTTTTCTTTTTCTCTAAAAGGTCACCGAATATAGTATTGAAAGACTTTTCTACTAAATATTGTATACTAGTACCTTCCAAACACCAAAGGGAGGCAAATTATGCATCCTGTGGGAAAACACACACAGGATGTCATCCATAGGGGATGGGAGTGGAGAACAATGGAATGGAATGCCTGCTTGTAAAGTGCCAATTACAGGGCTACTGTCACTCAATAAGCCAAGGAATTAGTATTTCTTCCTGCCTGGATGAGTTTCCACACAGGCTGTGGCATATCTTTCCAGATGGCTGAACCCCTAAAAGCCTAAGGCAGACTAAGCTTCTCCATCAATGAGATGCAGGATCAGATGCAGTGCAGTAGACTTCCGAGACACAGCCTTTCTGAGTGACAGCTACAATAATGGAAGTTTAAAGGGTGGGGAGGGGGTGGTCTCCTGCGTAGTAATTTCTTGCAGGCCATCTAAAGCTTTAATCACCTGTATTTTATGGGTCACATTGCAAAAATAACCTTCCTTTTCAACAGAAAGCAGCCGCAAGGAACAGAGATAGAATCAAAGGTTCAAAGCACAATACATTTGGTGCCTTGTAGATCAGCCAACAAAGGAGTCTTCCTTGAGGACAACACTGTAGCTTCTAAAATATTGTCAGTGACCTCCACTTTCTGAACATTTCTGGTAGCCTCCTCCACTCTAAATCTGCACATTGTGTATATCCATAGGGGATATGCTCCTGAACTTAGTGTGGTTATGTGAAACCATGAATAATAGTGAACCCTACTGAAATCATGGACTTGTGACCAATAGTAGCATAAAGTCACATTAGAGGGCCTAGAAAATGCCAATACAGTACATATTTTGTTGGATGTGGATAAATTAAACCACAGATACCAGTCCTCTGGGTACAGGAATAATATTTCATTAATTTATTCAGTGACTTCAGTAGATTATTGTGGGAAACAGATAAGAGCTATTTGATAGTGGAATATATTTCCTCCAAGTATGGTGGAAACTCCTTCTCTAGGAATTTTTAAGCAGAGGCTGGATGGCCATCAATCAAGAGTGCTTTCCTTGGGTGTTCCAACTCTGTGACTCTATGATTCTATGATCAGAACTCTTCTCAGATGGTACATGGATGGCATATGGTCTTGGTACTTTCTAGTTACCTGAGTGTTCAAATAAATGTGAGTCTAGTACATAAAGCAGAGTGTTTGCCTTAGAGGTCCAGGTTCAAATTTCCAAATAGTTATGAAACTCCCTTGAGTGACCATTGACATATCATTGTCTCCAAGCTTGACCTATCACACAGGATGAAATGGAGAGAAAAGAAGGCCATGTATGCTAACTTCAGCTTATTATAAGAAAGACAGAATAGAAATGATGAACAAGCTGATCCCATTGGCTAATGACTGACCCTCAGGAATGTGTAACACATGCCTGCATTTCCCAGTTGTTAGCTAGCAGTTTAACTGTCCTGATCTTATTACAGTAAGAGATAAATCAGCAAAGAAATCTTCTTGACTGACTAGAAACACTGCTTCTATCTGCATCCCTTGGATTTCTGGAACCCTTTTGGAAATGATGACGTTCTTCCTACCTCAGATCTCATAAGACACTTCAAGGTCTTACTGCCTTTCCACAAAGAAGCGAACACTGATGTAGAAAGTTCCCCATACAGTAGTACAAAGGGATGCTTAGATTATCAGAAAATGTCTACATATCCCTTCACTCTAGAGAGGAACATTACATCATATTGTTTGTTATGCTTCTCACTAGCACTACCACAAATCTTGTTATGGAACTGCCACTCCATTGATTTTAGAGCATTTCAGAAAAAGAGATCTGGTGTCCCCTATATACTTGAACAAAATGCCACGTGCTTTATTGAGCAGGGAAAACAGTAACCTACTACTATTGTGCTGCTTCATTCCTAAGGAGATGGCAGCCCAAGAAACCTTATATTTGGATTTCCTGGTTTATGTCACAACCTTTGTGTTGTTTCAACAAAGTTTTATATCTAATTTCCTTGTTTTTGTTTAACCTCAATAATGAAAAGGAAATAGTTTTCTGTGAGGTTAAAACTAACCTATTATTGAGTGAGTTTGAGGAGTGATCAGAGACTTAATGGGAGAGCATGCACTGAGGCAAAAAAGAAACATATATTAAAGAAGGGAGCATGGGAACCAAGACCTATCAAGAATAGGAGATTAGGGTTTTTTAAATATAAAAAAGGAGAGGGGGGATTGCCTCAAGGGGCAAAACAAGACCCCCTAAGACTAGCAAAATAATGCTAAATTCTTTCAGTATCATAATGCAATAAGTAAATAATGAAACAACGAAGACACAAGGAAGTTGAAGAACTATGAAGTCAGCTGGTGTACAGGTATAAAGCTAGTCCACATGATTGTGCAGAAAAATATTAGGCTAGATTAAACATAGTGATCATTAGCATCACATAATCATATTAACTGCTGCAAGCAACTTCACTGTCGAATGGATGTTATTGAACTGTAACTCCTATTAATCTTAGGCAGAATGGGTAAAGATAACAGATAATGGTAGATTTAATGCAAAATCCTTTCACTGGCATACAGTCTTGTTCACACTAACATTATCACTCTTACATAGTGCATGAGAAAGTTAGCTTTTGGACTGGACTTCCATATACAACCACATGTTGACTATCCGACTCCTGTTAATCTGGCTTCTTTTTTGGGTTTGCACCTCTCACACATCTGAAGCACCAGTATTTGGGAACTGGATCCAGTTTGGGCCCCTTGAAAATTGAGAGAAGTCCACCACCAACTGAGTTTTAGTATCATCTTGAGAATTTTAGTTAACAAGAACGACCTTACCAGTAATGCAATAGGTATCTGAGTCTGGCAGCAACAGAGGCATTGTTGTGGCTGTTTTTGATCCAGGACTTTCTTGACAGTTTGATGAAGTGGTATTTTGGTGGATTGAAAATGTCGGCAGCACTCAGAATTTTGCTGTTTCTCAAGAGTTTGGTTCTGTTGAAGATGATATTTGAGAATCTCTGACACCTCTTCCATATCTATATTTGACAAATGAGTGTACAAACTACTACACTAAAGTACACAGAAATCTATAATAAGTATAGAGATACAGTTGTCTATTACTAACTGATATACCGGATAGACCACTGGTAACAGACAAATTGTAATTCTTACAGGCGCATGAATAATGTAGAAATGAAAACTGTTTACAACATTACAACAAACATTATATTCATGTTTGTATGTTTTTTCAATAACAGATAAGTATGTTCAGTATGTTGGTTCTCAGTTTTACTTACAAACGTTTGGTGTTGCAATGGGGAGCCCCCTAGCGCCCTCTCTGGCCAATCTTTTCATGTCTAATTTAGAACAAATGTGGATCCTTAATAACACTAAGAATCAATTACTACAAGATATAATATATTATGGAAGATTTATAGACGACATTTTTCTAATTTGCAATACTAAGGAAACTGCAACACAACTTAGCACATGGTTAAATACAATACATGACAATATAAAATTCACCAGTACCTACAGCCATACAAGCATTAATTTCTTGGATGTCACAGTATACAAAAATGGCAAGAGATTGATGGTCAAAAACTATAGAAAGCCAACAGATAAAAACTCCATAATGCATTACTCCAGCTTCCACCACCATAAATTAAAAACCAACTTACCTTTTGCACAATTAATAAGATTGAAACGCAACACTAGTTCCCCTGAGGATCTTGCTACAGAAGTGTCTATCTTTAAGAAACAGTTTAAGGAGAGAGGTTATCCAACAAGAATCATAAACACAGCTATTAGGAAGGTAGAATCTATAGACAGGAGTAACTTACTAAAGGAACAAACAAAGCAACGCAATGATCGCATCATTTGGCCATTAACTTTAACACAATTCACTCCAAAAATCCACAAAATCATTAGAAAGCATTGGCACCTAATTAGAGATATCCCGGGATACCAAAACTTACCATTATTAGCCAATAAACGCTCAAGAAATCTTAAGGACATACTAATAAACTCTGATTTAACAAAACCCAACATTTTGAAGAAATCCAACCTTAGAGGCCACACAAACTGTGGACATTGTGTTGTTTGTTCTCAGTCTCTTAGAATCAAACAATTTATACATCCTACTTTAAAATTCAATATTCAACTACGAAGTTTCACTACATGTAACACTGACCAGGTCATTTATTCTATAGAATGTCCTTGTGGGCTCTTATATGTGGGCATGACTTCTAGATCTCTAAAAATCAGAATATTAGAACATTGCTCACGTATCAAGAATAAAGCATCAGATTCCATCCTTTATTCACATTTTTTAGAGAAATCACACTTTGTGGATCACCACAAAACCCCATGGGGACATACAAAGGATTTTACTACAGAGGGAAGCCTTTTGGATATTTAAATTACATACAGTCCATCCACATGGCTTAAATGATAAACTAGATTTCTCTTGTTTTTTGTAATTACCCTTAATGAGTTCTCCAAGTAGCTAGTAATCCTTAAAAAGGGAGCTACCTCCATGAGCTAATTGCTCACAAATGGAAGGCAGAAGGATCATTATCCACAGTAGAAGTGCTACAGCAGAGCCACAAACTCCTTAGTGGAAGTAAGTGTTTTTCTTTGTTTAATGGATGTTAAACTAATGAGAAATTGTGTAATGTTACTGGGTGCTGGCAACAGCAAATCTATTATGTTGTCTTTTTTAAATATAGTTTACAAAAGCTTCAGGAGAGTCTACTACAAACTCAAAGTCTACTACAAAGAACCCTCAGAAGCTACCTGAAGGGATTTTGATCCAGAAACAAGGATTACAAAATACCCGGGAATCCTTGTTGTTCTACATTGTTTTACAATTCTTTTGCGTATTTTCAAGACAATTATTTGCATGGGACAATGGTGAAATTATCTGGAGTGTGAACTATAGTTTACAGAAGAAATCATCTGTTGTTTATTCCTTTGACCATGCATTTCTAAGACTTTTATTTATGTGGGACAATACTGGAAACTAAGTGTTGTACTCAGATACTGAACATACTTATCTGTTATTGAAAAAACATACAAACATGAATATAATGTTTGTTGTAATGTTGTAAACAGTTTTCATTTCTACATTATTCATGCGCCTGTAAGAATTACAATTTGTCTGTTACCAGTGGTCTATCCGGTATATCAGTTAGTAATAGACAAATGAGTGTACAAAGTCAGAGGAGGTGATTGCGTTCAGCTTGACCATGATGACTTTTAGTTGGACATCCAACTAAATAGTCCACAGATATTTTGGCCATCAACTCCCAGAAATCCTAACAGCTGATAAAGTGGCTGGGATTTCTGGGAGTTGTAGGCCAAAACACCTGGGGACCCACAGGTTGCGAACCACTGCTCTACCCAATCCAAACAACAGATAATCCCAGTTCCTAGAAAAGAACCAGACGCTAAGGGCCCTTTCACATTACCCAGAACTATAGCACTAAGATTCCATTAACTGCTATGGTTCCAGCTTTTGGGATTTTGGGATTTGAAGTTCAAAGAGGAATATTTAGAATTCTCAGGCAAAGAATTCTAATCTCTCATCAAACTGTAAAGTCTAGAACTCCATAGTACGGTATGTAGTTAAAGTGGAATAAGACTGCCATAACAGTGTGATTGTGGCTCATCATCTTAAGGTATATTCAAAATGTTGCAACTCAAGCAATGCTTCCAGTTGTCTCAAAATGGGACCACTAAAATGTGTCACTGACAAAAGGAAAACTGTAATTCACATTTACAAGATGATCAAAAAGTGATGCATTCTTTCCAAATGCAGTTCTTATTGTTTAAATTTGACTGAGATGTTATAATGCCTTACAAGGAGCAGTTATTTCCTATGAAATGCTCTAAGGGTTAATGCTGCCTTTTTAGAAGAGGCCAGTTTCAGTCAAGCACGCTGCTGTTGCTTTTGCAAAAGCATACTTTCCCTATTAAGACGAAGTTTTCATTGTACTTCCATCATGCTGAGCAGAAAGGGATTATTCTTCTTTCAGCAGTTGAAGTACAAGCTCCACAGTCAGTAGGAGATTGACTATTACCAGATACGCCATTCGGTTTATAAAAGACTGCAGCTCTTTGAAGAGGATGCATTTGTTTCCTAATAAAGGCTTGACATGCTATGCCCAAGCCAGACAAAAGCTGTCCTTTCCCTCTGATAGTAGCACTTCTTAATAATCTCAGCCACTGCAGATTCATATAGGTCTCCTACTGTTTTGTATCTAGCAATGCGATGGTAATGATGGTGAAGAAGATGATGATATATAAGAAATGTTGACTGTAATCCTGCACTGGGAGAAAGAGATGTAGCACAACTCTGTAGCTACTTCTTTCCAAGTTATTCCCTCTCCAGATCCCATCTTCAAGTGATGCAGTCCCCATTACATGGTAATTTCCATGTTGGAGAGCTGGAGGACCAGTGGAGATGTGCCTGACTGTTTTCCCATAGCTCACTTCCTTTCAAAGATATGATCAACAGGAACAACCCAACAACAACAATAACAACTTCTTTATTCTTATATTCCGAAGGGACTCAGAGCGGCTAACATGGGGAGCAAGCTCAGTAGAACAAAAATTAAAATATATCACTATAAAAATACACATGCATTACAAAGCATTAGACACATAAAAACAAATAAAACATCATAAAAACATGAACTCAACAACAACTGATAGCCAGTAGCTGAGCACAGTGGATGTGGTCAGAGCTGAAAGGGCTCCCAGTTGCCTGTTGCATTGTATCCAACTACAGGATAATACTTTGATGCCTCTCCACTGATTCCCCTGATCTCCAACAACACAGAAGTGACCATGTCGTGACAGCTGCCCTGCTTGAAAGATGAATTTGAAGGGAACTTTGATCATTTTGCTGTCAGTAAAGAAAATCAACTTCTGTAACAATCAAAAAGTAGATTGCAATTGCATTACTACAACTTAAGGCCGTCATAATTCACGAACTACATCCTAGCTACAGTTTTCCCAAAGGTTACTAACATCCCATATGCTCTTCAGCTAAGACAGAGACAAACCCAGAGCAAAGATTTATGCGGATATTAAACAGAACAAAAAACCCTCTACAGCATAATCCCCTTAAGACAGATTCAGATCTAGAACAGCAAATAATTCATAGAAATATCTAGCACTATCCTGTTTTGAGTAATTGAAGCTTAGGCTTTCTTCTATTTATTTATTTTTGTCTTGCAGCACCCCAGTCATTTTCAGCAACACTGTGGAAATTATTGTATGAGGGTGTCAAGATACAGTGTTAATTAGTGCTGCGAAACCTATAAAGCTGGAGTACCACAAGCAAAAAATCCTCTCCTTGTCACTCACAGAAGTTGTTATAAAACTGGCACACAGGCCTGGGCATACCCTCCAAGCAGTTCCCTCAGGCTCCTTCTGATCACTTTTTGGTAGTGGCTGAATAAAATTTTATTCCAATAGCTTTGTAACATGTGATTTTGTTGCTCCCTTGAGGATTTTTGAGTCAGTTTTTGTTGTAATTTTATCTTGTTCTTTACTAAAATTTTATGCTGTAAATCAGGAGTGAGTAAAAGACCGTGTTCAGCCTCCATAAGGACCGCCACCCCGCAAAACTATTTCTGGAGATGTCAATCCATCCAGACTCTCTAAACAACCTTTTTTTAAAAAAAAAATGAATTGTCTTTTCTTGAAACTTCCATGATTGTTAATTTATTTACCTTTTAAATAAGTTGTAACCTGCAGCCTCTGCATTGTCCTACATTTGGGAGGATGGGGACAGTTTTCCAAAACTTGAAGTGGACTTCCAGCTGCTAATATTTTGTTTTCCCCCATTTTGGCAGTCTTCACAGTCCCAGAAGCAGGATATTAGACCCTGGACCTGCCACAATGGCCCACCCCTGCTGTAAACCATTTTAGGTACTCTAAGAGCAAAAGAACTCAATTTAATCATCAGCATCAATGGTAGTGAATCAATGCATGGATAGTGTTTGGTTTAAAGTGCTTAAATCATGGCCAACAGGACAGTTGTCCGAACAAAAGCTTGAGGCAGACTGCCTTTTTAATCATTGGCCATTTCAGCTCATTTCTCTGATTTACAGTTTCCTGATTTGCAGGTTGTTAAAATACTTGTTAGAAAGTGAGGCCTTGAAGAGGGGGAGGACCTGCCTGGCTGGTCTGGAAAATGTTCCTACATAATTATGCTGATGACTGAAAATCAACCTGAAAAGAGCTTTAATTCATAGCAGCTTATACAATAAGGGAGATTTCGGGAGGGGTTTATTCTCAACTTATATTTTTAATAAGTTTCATTCATCTTCATATCCTGTGCTGCAGGCCCCCAAAGCATATGGATTTATGTGACTAAATCGGCTCTAATCCTGCTCTCAGGATTTGATTCATTTTCTGGAAACACTTTCTTAGGCAAATAAATTCTTCCAACTGAAAGCTAGTTTTATGTTTATGTTCTAGATGTGATCTTTAAGTACTGAAGTAATAAAAGGAATAGTTTCTCCTCCCCACACAAGGAGCAGGGGAGGAATGGGCTTCTAAAGGGTGTGCCAATTGTATTTATCATGTAAAAATGTGGCTCATTTTATGCATAAAGAAAATAATAGGTATGGGTTTTTTTGCTTCTAGATGCAGAATTTTTGTGGAACTGGAATTCTTACAGGATATCTAAAAGTATGTTAAGATTTGCCCAAACAGGAAAGAGCAATTGCAAAACTCTTATCTCATTTATTTATTTACCCTATTTATAGCCCACCTTTCTGTACCCCGAAGGGGACTCAAGGCGGCTTACATATGGCAATTATTCAATGCCTTAAGCACATACAAAATATAATCTCATCTCTGCCCCATCTTATGCTATCAGAGAGAAAAATAGAATTGTATTTTGTGGCTTCTGATCAACCAGAGGTTGTAGTTCAAAACAAACACTGGCCAGTTCAAAAACAAAACAACTTCAAACCATATTTTATGAAGCTAGTTTGTTAAACTAATCAAGTTTGATGTAAAGAGTTATCTACGTACCATATATCGTCTCTGGTTTGTATATAATGATAAATGAGAATCTGAAATGATACTTGGCTATGTAGGGCAAGGGAATATGGAAATGTAAGTATTGTTTCAGCTTTTTCTATATCAAGAACATCAAACACAACAGACTATGTTTTTGTGAGATATACAAACTAGATTAATATGCATGCTAACTGCCTATACATTCATGAGCAATGCATGTTGTCTTATCTATGTGCCAGCTTTGACAGTGCAGAATATTGTTCAGATGCATTTGATGTTTAAATCATTTCTGTGTGGTTTCAAAACAGTGTCTTTAAATCTCATTGGGTCTTCAGAGGGGCTTCTTTCAAAGTCTCAGCAGCTGGATGGGCCATCCATGTCTTGTCTTCTGATACAAATGCTAAATATTTGTTAGCTTATAAAATCAAGACTAGAATCCCAGATCATATTGTTCCCCAAACATCTGTATACTTGGGGCTAGAAAAGATCACTGGGTGGCCTCAGTAGAAGAAAAGGAATTGTGTCAAATAGTCTGTCTTTCATGTGTGTCCAGGATATAGATGGACCCCCTAGTCACAATTACAAAGGAGAATCACCTCTTTCAGGAACATCTATTATTCCTCCAACTGTAACTCTTTTATCATCTGGCCATCACATTTTTAGAAACCAAAGGTAATTTTCACAGAAGTCAAACAATATTTAGGAAGACATACCTTTAAAAAAAAGATATTGGCCCCTTTAGAAACCCCATGTTCAGAAAAGGTGGCCTGTATCTGTACAATGTAGTTAGGTGTCAGCTGTAGTCTGGTGCATGAATCCTTGACTTGTGAAGATTGCTTCGTCAATTTGATCCAAGGTTAGTTTGCAAAGGCCCCTTCTATATTGCCATACAATCCATCTTATCAAAGCAGATAATTCATATTATCTGATTTGAACTGGATTATATGAGTCTACACTGTAATATGATCCAGTTCAAAGCAGATAATCTGGATTTTATATGGCAGTGTAGAAGGGGCTTTAAAGAATAAAATAAAAGTTCAGGGTAAACAGTAACATTTGGAAATAAAATGTAAACTTGGAAAAGTTGTGTCATTACTTTATGGATCAGTGCCTCCATCTTTTTCAGCCTGCAAGGGGCTGATAAGTAGTTTTAGGGCTCATTCTAAATAATAGAATCCATATTATAAATTCTAAATAATAGAATCTGGATTATATGAGTCTACATTGCCAGATAATCCAGCTCAAAGTGTATAGTCTGGATTTTATATAGCAGTGTAGAAGGGGTCAAAGATATCATAGCCATAATGGCTATGTTATCTTCAGTATCAGAGGCAATATCTCTGCATGCCCATCTCTAGTGAATACAAGAAGAACACTACTGCATTTATGTCCTACCCTGCTTATAAACTCCCCAAGTGAACTGATTGGTTGCTTCATGCACAAATTTGACAGAGCTTTGGTCTGATGAAGCATGAATCTTACATTTACGGATCCATTTATCCCATCAGTGCCCTTCTGTTTTAGATTATTATCTCAGCATTCATTTCTGCATTGCTACTTCTAGACCTCACCCTTGAAAGATTATTTGAACTAAATTGAAGAAAGAAGGATAAGGAATAATGTACATTTAGTACACCCTAGTGGGCTGCCATTTAAAGAGATAGTATCTACCAACTTAGCAATACAGTTGTCCCTCTATATCCATAAATTCTGCATCCATGAATTCAACCATGCCTTGAAAATATTCAAAAATTCACGGCTTGAAAATATTCAAAATCCATCCAAAAACCAAACCTTAATTTTGCTATTTTATATAAGGTATACTATTTTACTAGACCATTTATATAATGGGACTTGAGCATCCATAGATTTTGGTATCCATGAGAAGTCCTATAACCAAATCCTAGTGGATACCGAGGGCCAACTGTAGGTAAATTACTAATATACTTGTTAACAGAAGTAACTCCAATGCGTTTAAAAATATTTTCACTTTCAAGACTGAGTCCCAAGGAGCACAACAAATGACGCAGGACTGCTTCTGGTGGATTTGTCCTTAAAGTATATATAAATGAGTTGTGAAGTCGGGGAGGAATCGATTCCACTGCTCTCCCTGTGCATAGAAATGGCTAAACCCATGTATTTAAAGGTGGGGTGGGAACTATTGTATTTTAAGGTGGGGCAGAACTGCTGTATTTGAAGGTGGGATGGGAATTGTTATTACCGTAAATTCTCCGCTTTCTTTGGTGTGGTGTGAACACCACACTTAGAAGACATTCCCACCACTTTCCATGCCTTTTGGGATGAGGTCCTTAGTTACATGCAATTGCATGTAAAAAAATTAGAACATAGTTATTTGATAGCTTGTGACCTCTGGCTTACTCATACCATGGCTTGTTGTTACTTGCAAACTGATAATTTTGGATTGTCCATGACATGTTTTTGCAATTTTCTGTTCTGAAACAGAAAAGGATATAAAGAGGCAGGAATAGCAGACCAAAAATAGAAGAAATAAAACTGTCCCTTGTTTGATTATCTGTGAGACAATTCACAGCAAAACCAAATCAAAACAAAAGCAAATCATAGTTAACAAATCTTGGTTTTTGTTGTGTGAACATGGTTGTAAAAAACACACTGCTTGCTTCTAATGCTTGTTCTCCCCACTCTTTCTTACCAAACAAGCAATATGAAAAACTGAATAAGGCGATTCTCAGCATATTAAGGTTTGGGGGCTTAATGCTTGATTGAGAATATTGAAAAATGCTATTTATATCCTGCCTTTCCTCCAAGGAGCTAAGAACAGTGAGGTTCTTCCACCTCCATTTTTCAGCTTCCCATCAACACTTTGAGATAGATTAGGCTGACAGAGAGTAACTAACCCAAGGTCAATCAATTCATTTATATGCACATGCAGTTTTTGTGCTTGTTCAGTTAGTATCTTATTTAAGGTTTTAATGTATGTGTGTTATCCCTTTTCTTATTTTAACAATCACTGAACAAAGCCATATTTAATATTTCTCAGTTGAAACACATTGAACTTATTTCTGAAATACAATCTTTTTTAACATCCAGAGACTTTAAGTCTCTCCTTCATATCAGGTTTTATTGGATGTTTTCAATCTTTTTTCCTTTTGTCATGCTATGTAACCGATTCATCTGAATTCTGAACAATAAGGTGGATTGGCCTGCTTTAGATTGGGCCCAGTTAAGTTTCTTAGTGAAACAGGAATAGCCTGAAATGCTTTGGAGTAGTTTTGGTAATCCAGGACTCAAAAAGGAAGGAAGGAAGGAAGGAAGGAAGGAAGGAAGGAAGGAAGGAAGGAAGGAAGGAAGGAAGGAAGGAAGGAAGGAAGGAAGGCAGGCAGGCAGGCAGGCAGGCAGGCCAGGCATGTGTCTCCAACATTTCCATAAAGGAAAACACCATTTATTAGATGAGAAAGATAGAAGATGTACTTTGTTTATTGACAACTTTATCCAACAATCTTAGGGATGGGTGTCAAAAACGTTCTCTACTCACAGTGATGTCCGAAGCGCCAGCATTCAAATTGATTTGAACCCGCAGCGGAGAGTTCCGCAGATCCATCGTAAAAGGAACAGAGCGGGACCGCAGCAGACTATTATTAAAAGATTTTTTTTCTTCACTTTCCCCTTCCCTGAACTATGTAACAAATCCCCCCAATAAAAGTAGCATACATTTTATAACAGTAGCACTCTCTATCTGGTTATTTTGTGTCTTTCCTTGACTCCTTCTTTTACATGCAATCCTCCCCCTCCCTCTCTCTCTCTAACCCGTCCATCCTTTAAACTCTGGCTGAGGCTCCTCCGCCATAGGTTAATACGGCGGACGATACAAATTGGCTCATATCTTTATCAAAATTACCCCAGCACGCTCTTCTTTTAGTTCTAACCCTTCCTAAGGATCCTGACCCAAGGACCACCAGCGGAACCAAAATCGGTCCAGTTCTCGGCACCTCATCAGCTGACTGTCAAACGGAACCGACTGCTCTTTCCAAGCCAGACTGCTCTTTTCCAGCCTTATCCCGGACTTTCCTCTCCCCGCGACCCGTGGGATGGTTTTAAGAGATCACTGGTCCTTTTCTGTGAACTGTGGATGGGGGATCGCTCTCCCGCTGGGGAGACATAGTTCTCCAAGGACCTTCACTCTCTCTGCAGCTGCCAGGAGGGTGCCTGGACGGGCGCCCTCCACGTTTCATTCACACCTTCATAATTTTATGAATGAGAAGAACACTCTTCCCCAAACCTACCCCTGAACTTATGAAATCCTATACTTCCAAAGACTGCAACTCACATGTACCTCTTCCCCATGCTATTTCTATGAATTCCTTCCACCACAGATGAACTCTTTTCCCAATGTATCCGTGAATTTTCATATTCTATGAACCTGGACACCCTCATGAATCACTGTTATATGAATTTCTAATCGTTGGGCTAACTTCATGAATTGTAAAATCATGCTGCTAAAACTCCACTTTTATGAATTTCCATGCTGGGTTCTCCAGATGTCATGAACTTCGTTCTTATCAAATATTTTCAATTGTTTATACCATTCATGATTCCCCTTTATGCAATGTAACTCACTTTTATGAATTCTCTTATTTCCATGAAATCTATCTATCTGCCTATATGTATTTGTACTCTTTGGGATCCCCGGAAAATATGTATTTTTCCCAGCATGGTTTATATTCCAACTTTATTTTATTTTTCATTTTATTTCATATAATTGTCAAGTCATGAAATCAAATAGGAAATATTTTGAACTCAACCTGAACCCCAGAACTGATCCCATTTCCTATGACCCAGGCTTCCCTTCCCAAAAACAAAAGGATAATCTGCCACCGCTAAACCCAATCAAATTCAAATTGCATGGACAATATAGGGCTTGAGTCGCCGAATTCGGAGTGTTGACCTAAAGGTGATTCGCCCCAAGGCAAACATTGTCATATCTCACCCAAAGGAAAATCCAGGACACCTCAGGAAGGCGCCCTGCAGAGCCTGTCAATATGGCTCATCACCACCCATCTTTGCTTCCACCTCTGACACCCCAAGGCATATCTAAAATCTGTATACGTGACAGAAACCCGGACACCCTTGATTGCTGCCATTAATAAATTAAGCACCCTTTAAGAAATCGGTCTAGCAGGACTTAATCCGATAGTTCCTGCCCTGTCACCTCATTGTTTCAATAATTCCCGCCTTCTCTTTCCTGATTGGCCCGAGTAGAGACAAAAGGCAGCTTCCTATTGGGCCAACGGAGCAAGGCGGGAAACGAAAGCCCGCCTCGCTCAACCTTCTAGCCTATCAACGATCAGATGGGCAGGGGAGCAGGGCGGGAAATTCAAAGGGCTGTCAGACTGAAATTTTGTATAAATATGGCTTTATTTTGATTGTATGGTACCCTAGTAGACCGAATGATCGCTACTAGAGTCCTCTTCAGCTGAATTGCTCAATAAAGACTCCTTGGCGGATTTTCCTTCAACTTTGGCGGACCTTCTTCATTTCGGCTTCAGGTTGTATTGCAGCTCGTAATTCTCCTTTTGGCTTCGCCAAGGTCCGTTCTCTCAGGACCGGATCGGGTCTCTCCTTAAGGGCCCGATCCCCTAAAACGCGGTCGACAACAACAGTGCTTAAGGGATGGGATTATGTGAGATCACTGAAGTCATGTAACTAATTTTCCTTTTATTATGCCTTAGTAGTAACAGAATCTGGAAGGGCTGCAACTGCAGGTGCACACTAGTTGATTGTCACCTGAATTGTTCTTGCTGAGACTTAAATTCCTTTTGTTGTGCTAAATTGCCTGGCTTAATCTATTGTTTCTGCTTAGCTAACAGATGGAAAGCTATAAAACTATAACATTACTTTGTTATAACAGTATCATCCTGCTTCACCTCCTATACCTGCATCCCATGGAATTTATGGTTGATAGTTTAGTAACGTTTTACCACCTTATCACATTAAGGCTTTTTGCCCCTTTGAAGCACTTTAGAGATAAGACCTGTCAAGCGCCATCACATAACGCTGGACAGGCCTCACCCATTTACCCTCCAAGTACTGAGAAAATATAGTAAGATGCTTCCTTGGCAACTACAGAAAAGTAAGTGTGTTTTGAATAGTTCTGATGGAGCTACCCATATTTTTTTGCCCTTTCCTCCATCTGATGGGGGAAAGGACAACATGGCAATGCGTGTTAATGCCCTTTCCCCCATCTGATGGGGACAAGGTGCCAACGCACCTTGTCCTGTCCCCCATCATGTGATGGGGAAAGGAGGGAGAGCATGTGAGGCACCTGCCATTTCACTGGAGATTTCTGGCAAAACGGAACAAGGCCAGGGACCATGTGAAGAGGACCTTAGAGCTCTCTGGCTGAGAATGTTGAATATCCCTCCCTAAACTGCAAATTCCATGACAAATAACAGTGCTGAAAATGTAGTGTGGTAGTACACCCCAAGATTCCTATCTGCCTTCATTGTAAGCAGTTTGTTGGCCAAGGTAGAGTACCAACAAGCAATTGGAACACATTATGATGCTTCAGCAAGCAGTCCTGCTCAGTAAGAGTCTGAAAAAGCACAGGGATCATGAAGAAGGGACATGAGAAATAGAGTTAAAACAAAGGCAATAGCAGCAATAACTCTCAAGGCTTATCTACATGGATTCAAAAAAAAAAAGAATTATTTTTTAGCCATTGCAGTCTGGGCTCACAACATCATTAACAATTCACTTGGTTCTTTTTTAATAGCCTTAATCCAAGAAAAAAACCCTTGCCTTTTTGTCCATAGTTTCCTAGAAAATCCAGTGTTTGAGGCACATGGCTGGCCTTCTGGGGCAGCATTGCTATCGAGCCTCAGAGCGAAAGTGGTGAGCACAACCAGCTGGTGGCTTGTACTTGGTGGAAGATGTACAAGCCATCCAATGCTATGGAAATGCTGATCCATGGGAGAAGATATGTGATTGGCTACTTACTTAAAGAAAAAAATATGTATATTTGCATGCATGATGAGAGAAGTGCAGTGGCCACAACCATATAACCAAAAATAATGTCAAAGATTGGAGATGTAGATACCCGCCCTTAAACCAGAATGAGTTCACCAGTGGACATGTGTGGCTACTCTCACTTAAATGTGTGTAGTGTTGTGTGAAATAGAGCTGTTTTCATCAGCGTAGATAAGTTCCCCCCCCCCTTTTCTCTTTCTCTCCCCCACACACATAGCTTAAGCAGGCAACTCTGGAAAAGATGGGGTAGCTAGAATATGGGACCATGAGAGAGATACTTCCAGCACCAGCACATATCACCAAATGCCTTAAGGCAGAGGCATCAAACTTGTAGCCCTCCAGATGTTTGGGCCTCCAACTGATAGAGGCCCTAGCCAGCTTGTCTAATGGTCAGGAATTATGTAAGCTGAAGTCCAAAGCACATGGATGGCCACAAGTTTGACACCACTGCTTTAAGAAGGAACACTAGAATATGCTTTTAACCATTACAGGCACAAAATGGCAACAAAACTGAATGCATTCTTGGTGTATGTGCAGAAGTTTTTTTGTTTGCCTACTGATGGGAAGCTGCAGCAAACTGATACATAAGTGGTGACAAGGGTACCTTAGCAGATCCTATGGCTTGGCCGAACACCTAGAAATCTGAGCTCCTGCAATTAAAAGAGAAATCTCGCGGTGATTGTATTACTCTGGAGGATGCCAGAGCTTCCTGCTCTCTGAATCTTGCTGGAATTACTTTGGAAACAGATGTTCTTACAGTACTTGGAACTCAAGCTTATAACCATAGCTAAAAGCAGGAAGTGTAAAGGTGCATTTTTTTTAAAGAGGGGGGCCTGGAGAATAAATAAATATATACATACATTTGCACCTGAACTTTTCTGAATCTTAGACTCTGGGAATTGAGTTTTGGGCAATTGTTCAAATTGGCACTTCATCCTTAAAATCACTTCACACATCCTTGCACACAATCTGCAGAGTTGAAGGCTAGTGTTTCAGTTTCAACTCTCAATTCCCTCCTCTGTGTTTCAAGCCAAACTCTTAACTATTTTGTTCTGCAAACCCTTTGTAGAAAGAACTGAGGATTGAAACATCCCCTTTTTAACCAACTATTGCAAACGCTAGGTGTTGGGGGATGAACCTCCTCTGTGGCCACCAAGAGAGGGCAGGTAGTGGAACAGCCGCAAGTAGACTCAGAATCGGCTCCCAGCCCTTCATGGGCATGTCAGGGATAACACTGACTTCCATCAAAAGATTTTTTATTTATTGGAGCAGCCGCTGACTATGCACATAGCTATAAATATTCATTATGTTGTTTTTACTTTTAATTTTAGGTCAGAAGAAGCAAACTCTATGTCATTCTTGTAGCCATCATGGCATGAATTTAATGTGCAGAGCACCACATGAAAAAAGTGGGGGGTTTTTTACATCAGGGTCAGCAAATAATTTTAGGTTCTGTCTTTATATAACCAAAGTTCAAAAGAGAAGCAAAATGTTAGTTGTATACATTCCAATTGAAATAATACTCAAAGCTGTCTAAAGGTCATCTCTCTGTAGGACTGTAAGAGCCAGGGTTAAAAATTACCTAGCTCTATCACTGATGTCCAGAATGAATTGATCTCCTATTCAGTGTGAGCACTACAAATCCCTAATTGGTCAATACAAATAAAACCCAAACAAGCCAAATTAAAGATGCCATCATTGCATCTAGACTCAAAATGTCAGGTCAAGAGAATCTCATGTTCACAAATAAATCTCAAAAATGAACAAATACTCTCACACTCACTTCCACTCTCATATTTGTTTTTATATACAAGAACAATGTAAATCGTGGGTCCTCAAACTAAGGCCGGCGGGCTAGATGCTATCCTCCAAGGTTTCTCTTAGTCTTAGATTTAAGGTTGTGCTTAGTCGGAAAAGACTTGAAGGCACGCAACAGCAACAACAATCCTAATTAACTTGACTATATCATCAGCCAAAAGCAGGCTCACATTTCCGACTGAAATACTGGTGAGTTTATGTTGGTTGAAATTGTTCCTCATTTTAATTACAGGCAGTCCCCAAGTTACCAACAAGATAGGGTCTGTAAGTTTGTTCTTAAGTTGAATTTATATGTAAGTCAGAACAGGTACATTTTTAAGTGTAACTCCAGCCAAAGATAGATAGATATTGTGATGACTCATGGGCCATGTAGTCCCGTTCCTAGTACTATTGTGGCAGATGAAGAGGAAAACTTGGGTTTCCCACCGTTTCTGCCAGATTTGGAGCCCTTGCACCTGCAAGATGTTTGCCCACAAGAAGTCAGCCAAACAAGCCTTGAGCAGAAATCTCCCCCATTTTCTCGCCGAGATTATTATAATCAAGATAGAGGCGCTCGAGAGGCGACTCGCCGGAGCGCCAGGATAGCTGCCAGACAATTAGCTGATTAAGTCTGTTTCCCTTGGGAAACTTTAAGGAGTCATGCATCTGGACACAGTATAGGTTTCGTTTCTTGTTCCCCAAAGAAAGTGTTCCTTGGCGGGAAAACAAGATCCTATATAGGTGTTTGCCACAAAGAAATCCTTGCGGAGTCAATTCGTCAGCTTCGGGAGTAGATTGTGTGTGGACTACGCTACTCCAGTTCCCTCGGACCTTGTTCCAGTTTCAAGCCTGCCTTGTCCTCGGATCTTGCCACGGACCTCGTTCTTGCTTCTTGCCTCTTGTTGCCACGTATCAAGCCTTGTTTGCCAAGCATCTAGTTTGCTTCCAGCCTTTGTTGCCAAGCTCCATTGGACTAAAGGACCCTGTCATTTCCCCACGCTTTGCTTGGCAAGGTGTGTGTTTCGGTTATTGGATTATAACTTTGGACTTTAATATCTCATATTGGACATTGTTTTCCTGGACTATATTTGACCTTTCCTGAAAGGTCTACTTCTGAACTATATTCTTCACTTGTTTTTATTAACTTTATATATTCCTTTAATAAAGATATTAGATAGTTTCTGGCCTCTGCGCATGGTTATTGGTGCTCTGCAGCCTGGGTCTTGACAGATATTTAGTGTTACATAGCACATGAAAAGGTTAACACCCCTGTGGTGTTTGCTTTGCTATCTATGCTCCTGTTCAAAAGATTTCACATCACTTTCTGACCCTGTGATAACTGGATTTTGAAAAAATTGTTTGTTACAAAAACAAGGATTGATGATAAAGCTTCAGTGGAGACCCCTTTTCCCCCATGATAATTCTTCCAGGAGGGAATTTCCCTTCCTAGGGGTAGATTAGGAGCCCCTGGTGGCGCAGAGGATTAAATTGCTGAGCTGCTGAACTTGCTGATGGAAAGGTTGGCAGTTTGAATTAGGGGAGCAGAATGAGCTTCCGCTATTAGCCCCAGCTTCTGCCAACCTTGCAGTTCGAAAGCATGCAAATGTGAGTAGATCAATAAGTACCGCTTCTTCTAGGAGTTATTTGTAACTCGAGGACTACCTGTATTGTATTGTTCTTTTATGGTTTTTTGTGCTACAAATTAGATATGTGAAGTGTGCATAAAAATTCATTGGGGTTTTTTTTCCTTCAAACTATAGTCTACCCCCCCCCCCTTCCCTCAACAGTCTGAGGGACCATGACCCAGCCCACTGCTTTGAGGATCCCTGATGTAAGAGAACGTTTACATTACTAGTTCAGGGATTCCAAGGACTTCAGAAGATGACCTCTTCTTCCTTTCTCAACTGAAGTTGGAGAAGAACCTCCAGGACAGCATAGCATGAGAAAATGAAAGCAAATTCAACATTATTTAAAGTGTTTGGTGAATAACACATGTGATCATTGTTATTGGACCACTAAGTATGTCTACCTACTAGTTCTTACCAAAAGATGGAAGAGTGTTACCAGTAGCTATTTTCCGTTTATGCATAGTTCACAGAATGCAGCATATTATCTTTTAATTAACAAAATTATTACTCTTTGTAGCCTCATATTGTGAATGGTGATGATGAAGTTGATACTATTAATGTTCTAGCAGTCTTCTGTTTAAATCAGACTTGAGAAATCTGAGTTTTCTTATTTGATCACGGAGAAGGACACTACTTAGCCTTAGGGATGACACCATCTCTCAACATTTAGTTCTTCCGCTAGAAAATAAGAATAACAGGGCATACACACACTGTGCTGTGCAAATAAATAAGGAAGAAAAAAATTAAACCACTCTTGCATATTAAAATAACTACATAAAATGATAATTTAAAAAATCTAAAAAGAGACATTGATAAACAAATGCATCTACTAAGGTTTAGTTAGTTCAACCCAACTTAAAATATAATTTAATTCTGAAGCAGCAGATAATGGAGGTGCAGGAAGTCTCTTCCACTACAGCTGGAGGTCACTCCTGGGACTACTCGAGGAAATGAAATTATCTCTGAAAATTAATCAGAAGAAAGTCCTTGGAAATTAATCTCCAAGAACAGATTTCTTCCTTCAGAGGTGAAAGGAAAGGTTCTAAATCTCCAAGTACAGGGTTTCAATCTGTCCTGAGTTAATTAAACCATAGAAATCAAGGATGCCTTTTTGCTTAGATTGCTGCTTTAGAATTGGAACTACTGGCATCAGATCAAAATAAGAAAAAATGAGTGCATGCAGGGTTTGCTGATTTAACAAATAAGTGTCAGCATAGTGTAAGCAGCCTTTTAAAAAGTCCTGAATGTGTCAGTTGTCACCAAACAGGTAAATAAGGGGCTAAACTAGATTCTGTATTGAGTGACTGGGCTAGATGTTCAATGGCTGGGTACTGAATTCTAGCTTGTTGTGGATAAAAAGAGCACACCTGCTCTCTATAGTTGAATCATTTCTGCTTGCTTGCAGTTTGCAGTATGTTTAGCATGATAGCCAAAACTGGAAGCAATTGGCTCCATGACTTGCTTCTATCATAATATATGGGCTGTTCTAGGGAAATTCCTCTGGCTCGAAGGTGAGGAAGGCCAAACCTACCAGATAGCTGCTGCGAGGTTGAGATAAAAAAGCCATGGACCAAAAGTCTATGGTTTATTTAGCCAGTCTTGTTTCAAGCAGGAGTGATTCTACAGTGGGAAACAGCTCCCTGCTCTCCCATGGTAAGTCAGGGTTTTTCCAGATAAATGGGGAGACAGTTGGGAAGTAATTGAGGAAGCAGACAAGGTTGAATATGTGGGATAGATGGTCCCAAGTCTAAGTTAGGCAAGGCTTCCTTTTGACCATTACAGTCAGAAAGCTAGAAATGTCAAGAGAGTAAAAAATGTCTATGAACAGGTAAATGATTCCAGTTGTCACACATACTAAATTAGATATTCAATCACTCATTAAAGACAGACAGAGACAGGGAGAATTTTGCTACTGGCAGATGACTGGAAATTCATTTTCCAAAGAGAAATCTGGAAAAACTGTGTGTGGATTCTTTTTGAAAGAACAGTTACAAAGGAGGTGTTACATGGCTTCTGTTTTCAATTATAGTAAGCCAGCTTTCTTAATGAGGTAATGTTCTTCTGTTGTGGGTTTATCTTTTGGCAGATGGGGCAGCAGGTAATCCAGAGGAGGGGGAATACATGCTTGAAAAAACATCATATACAAGCTGTTTAAAGTTAACACCATCATTCATCACTCATGCCCTTTGGGCAACTTGACAGGCACAGTAGTGCTGTCCCTTTAGGGGCCACACCAAAACCCCTGACCCCATGGTAGAGTAGTATTTATCCCCCATCCTGAGAGGCAAAATGAGATTTCACTCTACAGAGGAAGTTTACAGTCATCTCCTCAAAGCTTCAGGAAATGTTCAATGGGATATTTTTCATGTATAAAACTCTGAAACTCAGAGTTTATGATCATGGAATTATTCCACGATAAGACTCATTGACATCTTAAGAGAGGCTATCTAATCTGCATCCACATACAAGAAAGGATCTCAAAACAGTTGTTTCCCAGTTTTTGTTGTGTCAAAAAAGGAACTTCGTGTGATCCCAGTTAAGAGTGTGAGCCAATGTGAGTTCACATTGCTGTTTGTCTCTAAGTAGTCTGTACATATAGGTAATTTCTATATATGGCCATAAGAAAAAAAATTAGCAAAACCAGGCAGATAGAGCATGTAGTAAGTGCTGTAAAGTGATATTTCATGTGCAATTTCTGTTACTTTTTCCTATCAAATTCATTTTTTAAAAGAATAACATTTAAAAACTAATGCAGATTGAGCATCTTTTATCCAGCATTCTGAAATATGAAATATTCCAAAATCCAAAATTGACCACATGAGTAACTGAGATAGTGAAACTTTTACTTTCTGATCATTCAAGGTATTCAAACTTTGTCCATGCACAAAACAGGGTAGATAAAAATATTGTATAAAACTATAGTGTGTGCAAAACATAAATGAATGTCATATTCAGACTTGGGTTCCATCTCCATACAAGTACTCCAAAATCCAAAAAACTCAACCATCTAAAACACTTTTGATCCCAAGCATTTTGGATACTGTATGGAAATACTTTACTTAATCAGAAAAAGGGTTAATCAGTTAAAAAACTAAAATAGCATTTTTAAAGAAGGGATACAAAAATTTAAGGCATCCTGTGATTATTCTGCATGTTTCGTTTAGTGCTATGTCCACTTGCTTTGCATGGGCAGACTTGTGCCAGACAGGACAGGCATACTCAGCAGTTGAGAAAGACAAGGCCAGGGCTGATGTTCTTATTACTTGTGGGTCTGCACCCCATGAGCTGCCAGTCAGTTTCCGCAGGATGTTGTTGCGTGCAGCTACTTTGTGCTTGGTGTTCATGCAGTGTTTCCTATATGTTAGTGTTCGATCTAAGGTGACACCAAGATATTTAGGATGGAAACAGTGTTCGAGCTCTTGGTCTTTCCAAGAAACTTTCAGTTTCCTGTTGGCTTCACGGTTACGTAGGTGGAAAGCACACACTTGTGTCTTGGCAGGGTTAGGCTCCAGTGTGATGACTCATGGGCCTTGTAGTCCTGTTCCTAGTACTATTGTGGCAGACGAAGAGGAAAACATGGGATTTTTGCCGGTTCAGCCAGAGCCGGAGCCTCTCCACCTGGAGGATGTTTGCCCTCAAGAATTCAGCCAAACAGGCCTTGGGCAGAACTCCCCCCTGTTTTCCCGGAGGGACAATTATACTAGAGATAGAGGAGTCAGAGAGGCTAATCGCCGAAGCCTGAGAATCGCTGCCAAACAACTGGCTGATTAGGTCTGCTTCCCTTGGGAAATTCTAAGGAGTCATGCATCTGGACAGAGTTGGATTTCGCTTCTCGTTCTCTAGGGAAAGAGCTCTGTTGGCGGGAAAACGAGACCCAATATAGGTGTTTGTCGCAAGGGAAACTATGCGGAGTCAATTGATCAGCTTGAGGAGAGAGATCGTGTGTGGACTTTGTAATCCCAGTTCCTTGCTTCCCGGACCAAGTTTCAAGCCTTGCCTTGTCTCACGTTTGCCACGGACTTTGTTTCATGCTTCATGTTTGCCTCGTTTTAAGTCTTGGATCAAGTCAAGAATCAAGTTTAATTCCAGCCTTGTTGTCAAGCTTCATTGGACTATAAAGACTCTGTTATTTCCCCACACTATTGCTTGGCAAAGTGTGTGTTTTGGTCAAGTGGATTAAAACTTTGAACTCTAATATCTTATATTGGACAATACATTTCTGGACTATATTTGACCTTATCTGAAAGGTCTGCTTCTGAACTATATTCTTCACTTGTTTTTATTGACTTTATATATTTCTTTAATAAAGATATTAGATAGATTCTGGCCTCTGTGTAAGGTTATTGGTGCTCTGCAGCCTGGGTCCTGACATCCAGCTATTCTTTGTAGTAGCTGGAGAGATCTTTCAAGGCATTAGTGAGTTGGTTTTCAACTGTTTCAAAATCTTTCGCTTGTGTTGTAAGGCCAAGGTCATCAGCATATATAAAGCTCTTTGTGAGTGGTGGTAGTGGCTGATCGTTCGTGAAGATGTTAAATAAGGTTGGTGCAAGAACGCTGCCTTGGGGTAAACCATGTTTTTGCCTCCTCCATCTGCTTTTCTGGCCCTGAAACTCCACATAGAAGCTGCAGTTTTCTAGGAAGGTCTGGACAGTTTTTTGTAAAGTCAAAGTCCCGGGTGATATGGTAGACTTTATGCAGCATTTTTCTATGTTGCACTGTGTCATAGGCTGCCGTAAGGTCCACAAAAACTGTTCCCGTAATGCAGCCTTTCTCATAGCCTTCCTCGATATGCTCAGTCAGATGAAGAATTTGACCTGTACAGTTTTCCCTGGTCTGAAACCTGCTTGTTGTGCAATAAGCTTGGGTTCGATAACAGCTCCTAGTCAATTTAATAGCATCCTCTCATAGACTTTATATATACCAGGTTTTAAAATGGCAATGATCTTAGTTTTCCTCCATGCTCTGGGAATCTGTTTGTGTGCCAAGCATTGATTGTAGAATTTTGAAAGCCAGTTTTCAGCTTTGGGGCCCAAGTGTTTGATTTGCTCCATCATCAGGTCATCTAGGCCAGGTGCTTTACCAGTCTTACATCGCTGAGAATAATTAAAACAAGTATTAGTACATTTGAAACCAAATTCAAATAGATTAGATCCACTGGATCATTAGATGCTTGGTAGTGAATTCTTATTTAAATTCTATTGCTTCAGGGGGATTAACAATTGTCTGCAGCCCTAGAAAAGTACAGTGTTCCCTCACTACTTCGCGGTTCACTTTTTGTGGATTCGCTGTTTCGCGGTTTTTCAATAAACTCTAAATAGTATAAAAGACTATTATAAATCCTTAAAAAATACAATTTACAGCCTGAGGAAGGGAGGAAGGAGAAGCCGAAGGGAGAGAAAAGGAGCCCAAGAGGCAACGGGAGCAGAAGGAGGTAATTTATCAACACGCTATTGGTTGATAAAGACTTAAAATAGTGTATAACTACGAAAATAATGTATAAATATTAAAATAAATATAGTGTCCCTACTTCATGGATTTTCACTTATTGTGGGTGGTCCTAGAACCTAACCTCAGCGATAAGTGAGGGAACACTGTAATCCAAGGGAGGAAAGATATTGCAAAAAAGCTATTGGGCAACTGCAAGAAGGGTGTTCGGCCAGGCGTGGGGAAGAGGGCAGATGGAAGGAGGAGAGGCAGAAACTTGCTCCCAGTCTGCGCATGTAGGTTTAATTTCACAGAGCTCATCACAGTTTACCACTTTGAAAGAATACTGCATGGAAACACTGCACTAGCTTCAAATGAAAAGCAGACTTTCCCATCTGAGTAAATTGATTTTGTCCAGACAACTGTAGAGGCAGTGTCATGACAAAAAGTTCTGTCAAACAATCTCAGTCTTTAAATTGTACATAAGAAAAGAAAAACCAGTCCTGTGTCTATAATAGTGTACAGGGGAGGATCTTGAACAACCAAATATTATTTTCCAAAATAAGACAAAATGTCTTGGTGGCTACTGTTGTGAATGAGCCTTCCGGGGTCAACGATACTACTGATAGTAGCAGGAAGAGAAGAAAGACTCATCGGGAGCAAGACTCATTTGAGGAGTTACAGAGAAAGAGGATTAGAGAGATATTTGAGGGATCAACAGGTGAGGATTCATTTGAGGGTTTTGAAGGGGAGGATGGGCTTGAAATGGACGTTGGGGATGTGGTACGGGCAGAAGAGGATGGCATGGACTGGACACGCGCTCTAGAGGGTTGTGATGGGGAACTGGGCTTACTGGTAGTGGGGATGTGGAGGAAACATGGGGTCCTTCAGGATCAGACCCAAGGTGGTCTAATTGGAGGAGTGGGGATAGTTCCACAGCTGCGGGTAGGTCTGGGAGTCAGCAGGACAGTTCCAGCTCGGATGAGGAATGGGAGCAACCTGTGGGAAGGGCGGTGCCCGGCTCGAGTTCTGAAGACGAGTTGTAAATAAAATGAGGGCATTTGGCCATTGAGCCCTTGCGTGTGGCAAGGTGATTGTTGGGTGGTATTGGGTTTCGTGTTCATGTTCCTGAAGACTGGCTTGGGACTGTGCAACTGACTTCGCCTCCATCGTTTTGGTTACTTGTGTCAACCCATTGACGAGGACTTTGCTGTGACGACTTCTCATCTTGGACCTTGGACTAGACATCATTTTGGCATTACTCTTCACTCCCTATTCCGGCTTGGCTTCGTTCCTGACCCTGAAGTAACGCTCCACTCCCAATTCCAGGTTGACTCCTGGTTCTGCAGTTACTCTCCGTTACCGACCGTTGGCTTTGTTCCTGACCCTGAAGTAACGCTCCGCTCCCAATTCCAGTTTGACTCCTGGTTCTGCAGTTACGCTCCGTTACTAGCCACTGGTTTGGCTTCTGACCCTGCAGTAACTCTTTGTCTTTCGTTACTTTGTTTCTGGTACCAGTTTGTTTGCGCTGTTTCCGGTGGCAAAGTTTGGCCTGGTTTGGGACATTGTTTGTTTTGAACCTTAAGACTCTATTTTGTAACCCAGTTGGGATTCTGTTTATTTTGGACCGTTGGGAATTCGGCCCACAGTTTGCTTTGCCTTCTTCAAGTCATCCTGCAATTTTGAGCTGAATCTAAGCAGTTTTGTTTTAATCTGGATTATATCTCTGGATAATCCGGATTATACTCCAGTTTGGTTTTTTGGAGTTTTTTCAGTATAAATGTCTTTTTCACACTGAAGTTTAAGTGTTTGTTTTATGAGCTTTTTTGAGTTGTTTATGCAATAAACTGTATTTCCATCCATTGGCTGGCGTCTGACCTTGACAGCTACAGCTGTGCTAGCTGACAGAACACCCCTTCTATAGATTGGGGCACATGCCTGTTGTTATGATTGTTAACTGCAGTCAGGCTAATTGAATTTGACTTATGGCAATCCTACAAGTAAGAGATATCCACCACAACCCCAACAGGTCTGGTTTCCACTTACTACCTACCACACTTCTGACAACAAAGGGACTCAGCGAGTTGGGGTGAAGGTCATCGTAAGGCCTGCAAATAATCTAGCATTGCCGCCCTGAAAACTAGAGAGGGCTCCTGTACCTTCCTTGACCTACAAGTTCAAGGTAATATTCTTGTTTTACTATTCCCCTCCCAGACCCTGATATAAGAACCTAACTTGCATATCTGCAGAGACTAAATCTGGAGGAAGCTGCTGAAGAGAATATTTGCCAGAGAATCTTGTTATGAATGAAACCTCTGCCCATAAAGACAACAAATGATTACTGAGTTGGTATCTATAAAAATGAGTTACTTCACACCTTAAAAACTCAAGAAAATATATGTTGAGTTCCAAGCCTTCAGCCCACCACACACTGCTTGTACAAATTACTGGAATTAAAGTCGCTGTGCTGGATTTGATGTCCGTTGGAGATTTGTGTTTTAGTAGTTTTCATACACATATACATTCCCCATGCATTCCTAGTCATATCCAAGGAAAATGTACCAGAGCCCTCTAGCCATGAGTTGACTTGGACTGGTGAACAACTTATGTAGCATATGTTTTGGGGGGTTGCACTCCATATTGCTTTAGCAGTCAATCAATGTTTGCCTTCCTAAAGTTGGAAAGTAAAAAGTAAGAAAAAGACAGAGGCAGGCAAGCAGGAAGATTGGTGTTAGTGTATATGTGAAAAGTGTTGTAATATGGGTAAAAAAATTATTATATTTTACTCAGTTCTCTTGAGCTTGCCTACACTTCTTTGCTATGCATCACTGCTGATGTAAATATGATTTAGCTATGATTTACCTACCACAGGGATCTTTGCTCTTTTTGTCTTTTATTCCATGGCCAAGACCTCCTCTGAGCCACTTTTCTCTGGCCATGAGCAGAGAGTGGAACTGTGAACTCAACATGGCTGGAGATCTTTTCAGGCAGTTACTTATTATCGCCCTTACACATTCTGTTTCGTAACAGTAATACATTGCATTGCTTGTCACTCTGCTAGTTGCGTTCTATGACTCCGCTTTTTGTGAATGTCGAATTGATAGATAATTGTATAAAACTTTAAAAGTTCTTGTCAAAATGCCTTGAAATGGCCTTAAGAATACCTTTTTCAAAATAACAAGAAACAATTTTTTCTTACAGTGTTACTCATTACATTACATTACATCTGGAATATTATTTTGGTGAACCAGTCATTTCCCTCTCCTACAAGTGACTACTTGTAGTTAATTAGGAGCACATCTACACTGACCAGCCTGAGGCAGCTTGAGAATGTGGAGTTTACATAATACATGCTACGAATGTTCGCTGCAGCATGCGTTGAAACGTTTCAACCAAGACAAGCAAAGTTTTGAAATACTCTGAAATAAATTCTGTAATGTGCACCAGTATACTCTAATGTAAACCATTTTACCCTGCAAAAGTGACTTTGCAGAATGTGAATCCACCAATCTGTACACGAGTAGGCAGAGTTGAAAAAAACCCTGCATTCTTTACAGCTCTCAGGCTATGGATATGCAAATCCTGAAACCAGTTTGAAACTAACTTCTGTGGTGCATTGTAAGCATCATGCAGTCTCCGAACTAGTTCCATGGCTTGCTATCTAGTTATTTGCACAATGAACCCGCTTTCTTCTATGTTTGTTTCACCTCAGATCAGGGGTCCCCAAACTAAGGCCCGGGGGCCACATGCGGCCCATTGAAGCCATTTATCCGGCCCCCGCCTCCTCCCTTGCCTGAGCTTTGCTTGTTTATAATGGTATTTTAATTATTATTTAATAATTAATTAACTATCAAGGGGTGCTTTGCTAGAGCTTTTGGTGCACAAAGGCAGAAGGGGGCTGGACTAAGTGGTCCAAGGGGTCTCTTCCAATCCTCTTTATTATTATTATTATTATTATTATTATTATTATTATTATTATTATTGACACAAAGACACAGTATAACACAGCAAACGAGATATATATGCTGGATTTCGTATCACAAATCACAAGTTCCCAAGCGTTTAGGGCTGTGTGATGCATTATTATTATCATTATTAACAACATTGAGGCTGGGTGGCCATCTGTCAGGGGTGCTTTGCTTGTGCTTTAGGTGCACAAAGGTAGAAGAGGGTTGGACTCAATGACCTAAGAGGTGTCTTCCAACCCTCTTTATTATTTTTATTATGATTATGATTAACATTGAGGCTGTATTTGTTCCCGTTTGGGTTTTTTTTTTACTTCAAAATAAGAGATGTGCAGTGTACATAGGAATTTGTTTATAGTTCTTTTTTCAACTATAATCCAGCCCTACAACAGTCGGAGGGACCGTGAACTGGCCCCCTGTTTAAAAAGTTTGGGGACCCCTGCCCCAGATCAAGTGGTCATTGTAGATGTGTCCTATGTTATTTGCTTCCCAGACGTTTTTTAACATCTAAGTAGATCATCAGTTTTAAGAAGATCATTCATTATTTATACTGGGACAGATCCTTTCAAAATCAGTATGAAGCACTCTGCTCTGTTCAGTAATACTGGGTGCAGTGGCATCACTGGAGGTGGGGAGTGCAAGAAGTTTGAATCTTACCAGATGACACCATCAGAGGGAGTAACACCAAAATGACTGCCTATCATTTTTTTGTGCAATGTTTCAGCAGAAATATATTATTTCATAGTACTATCCCTGCAATTAGATATAATCGCAGAAACATTTTTGTGTATGCACTCTAGCCTAAGTTGTCATCAATTACAATGATGCTACAAATCATATTGTTTCTTCTATACACTACAAGCATGTTCTGTTGTTTTCATTGCTGCTCTTATATACATAATTGCCGTTTTTCCTTTCTGGTCATTTAGCTACAATATTGGAGTGATCCCATGAGTAACCACACTGGGTGACACCACCCCAGGTGAGGCCACTGACTGCATGATCATGTACACACACACACACACAGAGAGAGAGAGAGAGAGAGAGAGAGAGAGAGAGAGAGAGATTCTTGTTCAGTGCACCAACATAGTGAACTAATCTTGTTGCTCTAGGACTTTTGGTTCTTCTGTTATCAAACCTGATTTGCTGATTTTTCCTTTATTTTCTGCTCTAACCCACAAGCTATCTGATTGGATTCTTCCTTCTCCAGCTGTAAAGCTTCTACCAAGAGCCCAGATTCTAGCAGCCAGTCCACCACAGGCACCAAATCTGTGGCCAAGAAGGATATTAAACAAAGGTGGATTTGTTTTCCCAGACTTGCATCACCACACCTTCTACTTATTGACATGTGCTAGCTATTAGACGGTTTTGATCTGTTGGCTCTCTGTATCCATAGATTCAACCATCCACAGCTGGAAACATTTGTTTAGCAATCTAAAAAGAAAAAACTTGATATTTTTCCCATTTTAAATATATGAGTGACACCATTTTACTATGCCATTGTATATAACGGAACTTAAGCAGATTTTGGTGTCCACAGGAGTCCTGGAACCAACCCCCAACAAATACCAAAGGTCCAATATGTACCAAATCTTCTCATCTGATGCCTCTTTCTAAGTGGACATCATTCAAATCCATGTCACAATAACCTATGCAGAGTTTAACAGTTAGCTAACTTGGTATAGTGTCACAAGGTCTGTGCTCCAATATTAACCATTAACATTTCTCATGCTACATTACAAGATAATCCAATTTTGACGACTGGGCAGAAGATTTATGTAAATGGTTTGAACTAACCAGGGTAGTCTTATTCTGAAACAATTAGTTCTGGTGATCAGTTTCTTCTATTTGCATAATTACAGGTGAAAATGAACTACAGGTTTTTGCAGTGTAGTGCTAGCCACAGTCACAAGATACATTTATCTCTAGATATGGTATAGCAGTTTTGAGCATCTCAAAAGTTTCCTCTACTTTTGGAAATCTTCACTGAATCTGTGCAAAAGAAGACACAATATTTGGCAAATCAATAAAACATTTTGAAATGATGAATTGGCCTTGTTTTGCTCAGCAAATGAATCATGATTCTGGTGATCCTGCCTGGTATATTTATGGATTTTAAATGCCAAAAATCCCTCTTGTTTCGTGTAGACTGGACTCCATCACATTTAATTAATAAGCATTTAGGTATATCAGCTAACTGTTGATACTTCTCATACATCTTTTAAACATATGATCTGGTTATGTCTAGTGGGGTAAATGTGATCAGTTGAATTCATTGTTTTAAAACAGTCTTTGAATTTTGCAGACTTAGATGTACTTTTCAACTGTGTACACACACACAGCCCATCTCTGTCTTTCAGTGGCTAAAACGCACACAACCTTTATTGTTCATTGGAAGGAGTGCTCCCAACCCTTTCAACATCTGGTGAACATATCGCATAATGTTGTCAACATTTTATGAATTCAAATTAGATATTTGGTCATCTTTTTAGTGAGATGTATAAATTTATATTTTTAGTTTATTGTCTGCTGGCTTATTCTTTTTAATTAATTTACTGTCTATTCATGTTCTTTTTTCACTATAATGTTTGCACAATTGAAATACATGATGAAAATGTAGAGAAAACATCAGAATGTCAGCAAAAAACTGTAACTGAAATATATAAAAATGTCAACATGTAACAGTAATGTGAATATATTTCCCTACAGCGATCCTACAAGAGTGTTTTTGAGGTCTAAGGACCTCTTGACACAGTCCAAAATTCAGCAACAGGTGTTTCTTAGTTCTGCTACAGAGCCTGATGGCTCCCATCACATCTCGGAAAAGTACTTCCGGGGCTGATTTGTGGCAGAACTGTCACCAAAATCCTGCCGCTGCTGCCGAAAAATTGCCAGCAGCAGGAGGCTTCCTACCTTTCAATGGCAGTCGAAAGGGACAGCCAGCTTCTTCCCTTTGTGTGATGAGGTAGGGGGAAAGCCAGGACAGTGCAGGGCACAGGGTGATGAGTCCCCACTCCCCCTGAGCAGACGCCACCAAAATCACCATGATCTGCAGTGATTCCTGCAGTGCATATGACAAGGTCCTTTATAGGAATATTTTGTGTCAAAAGATCTATTTCTGCCAAGATAAAACAACTGCAGAGGCATTCAGGTCTCCAAATTGCTTTAATTGGAAATTGTTTTTGCTGATGCACTTTTTTCAGTATGGTTTCAAAAATCCCCACTGACCATATGCACAATTATAATGGCTGCCCTCATATTCTGTGTTGTCTTCTTGCTCTAGACCTTTTTCACAACAGCCACAGGTCCTCAATGTCTTCCAACCATACAATACATTTATACAGTTTAGTGTATAAGAATTTGACGCATTAGATTGTTAAAAATTAAACAAAAGTATTTCAAAAGTACAAGAAGATTGTTGGTAAATTTGATACTCTGCCAAATAAGGAACAGACGTCCAGAAAGTGACTTAAGGCTGAATTCACTGACAGCTAACAGGTCCTGTTTTCCACTTCTTACTCTTAAGCCAAGTTAAAGTGAACCTTAGTAAACTTTTGTACAATTTTGCTGGAATGCAATTGCCAGAAAAAACAAAATAACAATAGCAAAGCAGCATTGCAGCCTTTCTTTGATGGTAAAAATATCAAGCTCTTCAGGTTACCAATAACCAAGATCAAGTTCCTCTCAAATTACTCATATATAGAGAGCCAGTTCAGAAATATCCAACCATTTCTAATAACAAGCCTTCTTCAAAAATAGGAGCACAAAGTATACATCTTTCTCAGTGATCTAAATATTAAATTAGAAAAACGTGATTCTCTTTAAACATCTTCAGAGTTCTTGCCATCAAGTGCAGGTAGGTCTCCCTTAGAAAACTTCCAGCTGCTGCCAAGATGAGGCTCTGAAATGAAAAGTGCAAGTTGCTGTTGGACCAAGAAAGCCTCACCACCTTGTTGCCACAATTATATTTCCTTCCACCTGACCTTAAAACTCTCACCACTGTCACTGGTTGATCCCATGTGAAAATAAAAGTGTGATCAGACCATTTTGGAAAATCTAGTCAACAGATGCCAAATATAGGTGTACAATGTAAGGAATGCCTGTTCCTCACATCCTCCTGCACCATATTGCAAAAAACAGAGCCCTAGTGTGCTTTGGATTTCCGACTGTAAAGATTTATGAGACCATATTTATGTACATGGTATCTTCATATCATGCACCACCTTGTCAGAAGACGTTAGATGTAGAGCAACAAAACTTTAGGATATTTGCATGCTTATTGTGTACATGCACTGTATACCTCTTTATAGTTATGAAGAAAATATGATTCCTCATTGTTTTGATGCCTGTATTGTATTGTTATTGTTGTATTCTGTACTTCTATGGCTATGTATAATCATATTTCCATACACCGTTGGGGAGTAGGGGATATTTTTTCATATATAAATAAAATAATTGCTTTTTTTTAAATAGAAAAGACTGTGTTGTAAAAGGACAGTATTAATTCCATTACGTCCAGTGTCTGAAAAAACCCCACCTATAAATCACTCCTATTATCAATATAATTAGGCTTGTTGCTGGACCAACTGCACAAATACTTACCACTAACTTCTCTGATAGCAAGATACTTCTGAATGCAGTCTTCTGTATTTGTTAATATATAATTTGATACTTTGCAAATACCCATTTAACATGCTCAGTGTTTTATTTTTCTTTAGATGTTGAGTTAATAAGAGAGAGGACTGACTGATGCAAGGGAAGGCTGCTCTGAGAAAAATGGCTTTGTACACAACTGAAAGGGCTATTCTGTTATGCGGTCTTATCATGGCAAACAATATTTCAGCACTTTCTAATGACATCCACTTACTTCATTTTCCACGGTAAAGCTTTATAAGAATATACTGACATACATGGCATTTTCACACCCTGCAATTGTTCCTAACACTCTGTTCTTTGATACCAGAGAGAGCCAATGTGGCATAGTGGAGTGAAGATTGAACTATGACTCTGGAGTCCAAGCTTGAATTCCCCACTCAGCTACGGAAACCCACAGGGTGACCTTGGATGAGTCAGACACTTTCAGCCCCTCAAAATGCTGTGATAGTTCACCTTAGGGTTGCCATAAGCTGGAAACAATTTGAAGGCACACATAAAGAACAACATCTGGTAAAGTTATTTTGACTTGAGGGAATATCTTAAGTAGATGCGCTACTTCTCCTTCCTCCTTTTTAGTAAAATTGCCATACAAATTTTGCTAATTCCCCTGCTTCACAACAAACCACTGCATAATAACTATTGTATAATAAACGAATACCCACACTTATGGCTTCCAACTTTCCAGGCAAGTGTATGTGGAATAGCAATGTGAATTTATCAGGCATTTGCACTAACCTCCATGCTATGAACAAGGTACAGATAACAGGCAAAAGAAAAAGGGATTATTTTACAATTGACAAGGCAATCTAGAAGAGACAGAGAAATCTATCACCAGTTTGAAATCTATCACAGTGGAAACAACATAATCTCTTATAAAGAACAGGAATGTTATAGAGTGTCTATGGTTTCATGTGCAGGATATTAGAGTTTGAATGCAAATGCCTTTAATGGTCTAATCAGCCCTGCTAAAAAATATGGCAAAACTCAAGAACCAGAATTTTAAATTTTATTTCTTCCCCTCATTCTATCTCTTTTTTCTCTCCCCAGAGAGACTGAGAAAGAGAGACTCTTCTTTACGAGCCAGTTACCTGGTTTATAATAACAAAATGAACTACATATGGAGGTCATCAGACAGGAATGACTATCACTCTGTAGACACCTGTGTTGAAACGCAATCTGGTATTTATTAACATAAATTCCTCCTGCTGACAAACTGGGGAGTGCAGGGGGAGGAGCAAGGGAAAATAAATTATACCTTCATTGCATAGATAGAAAAGACACTTGCAGTGCTGCTTGCATTCATTCCCACCCTCCCACCCCCATCCAGTCAATGTTCTTCCTGATCCTGATCAAGATTACCATCTTTTCCATTTCCCATAAAAACTACCTTGAATCTTCCAGCATAACATAGTTATAAAAAAGATCCTTCTGCCTTCCCTAAAGTAAATTGGAGGGCACTCTGCAAGGAAATGAAGCAGTGTCAAAATGATATTAAGAGACTGATATTGCTGTCTTTACTACTGATGAAAAAAGAAGATAATGAAACAACTGCGTTGCCACTATTAGTGGCATTCACAATCACATCAGTGTAGCAATTCCATTTAAAATGCATCAGGGATGGCTCAAGAAATGAAAATGTCACTTCAGATTAGTCAAACTTAGTCAAAACGCAACCTAGGGTTCTCAATGGGAAAGATATAAAGCATTTTGAGGTCTTTGACTTCCATTGCACAAGATAGCAGTGAAGGATATTTTGCTAACCTTATTTTTGAACTTTGATGCATTTCTGCTCTTGGGGGGCAAAGTGCAGGAATTATAAAGGATATTAAGCAATGGTAAGTACAAGTGCCTTCCATGTCAATGAATCGCCTCCAGGTTTCAGGTTGAACTTCAAAGGAACTATCCAATGTACTCACCCTGTTTTGAAGATCAGCATCTTGGGTGGCTTCTTCAGCATTCAGATTAAATTTCTTAATTCTTTCCCCTATACTACATCCAGGCAAAATCAGTTTGGTATATAAGCTAAATTGCTGAACAAGGATTTGGAAGACCTGTATTCTAATCTTCACTGAAACATAAAGCTTTTTGATGTTTTTTATTTCTCCTTCCTTCCCTCCCTCCCTGATCTTCCTCATCAGAACATGGTTATGAGGATAATGCAGAGTAGTGGCTCTCAGCCTGTGGGTCCCCAAATGTTTTGGCCTTCAACTCCCTGAAATCCTAATAGCTGGTAAACTGGCTGGGATTTCTGGGAGTTGTAGGCCAAAGCACCTTGGGACCCACAGGTTGGGGACCACTGATGTAGAGGGAACCATGTACACCACCTTGAGATTACTGGTGGAAAAAGCAAGATGTGACACTTCACTTTATCCAAGTTGGCCCCAAAATTCCAGTCCCTAGGAATCCTGCCATTCACCCTGCCCTTTCTCCCTCAATTGTTTTTCGAACTCTAATAACCTACTCTTTAGTACCCACAGTACCATAGGTAGTTCTCATTTCTTCCTCAAATCCATAACTCTGTGCCTATTTGTACCTATCTGGGTCAGACCAACACACTGCCTCTCAAAAATCAAGACCTTGTTTGAATCCCCACACCCCACAGAGGCAAGCCTCTCCCTTTTTTGTTCATTCTGTTTCTCCACAGATTCCTTTCACAGCCTCCCGAGCTGTACTTTGACGCCAACTATACCGACTGCTTCCTTCACACAAGAAATAGATGAATCTAATAAAATAAAGTAATAAAATATGGTATTTGATATAGAATGAGTTGGCAGGAATTGTGATCTGAGGACATGAATGCTCAGTTCACAACTGAACTCTGCTGATTCAATCTGCAAAAGCAAATCAAAGGAGGCTCATTTCTAAGTTACAAAACTCTGCTACAAATTTAAGTAGCAACAGCAGTAGTATAAGTTTCAAAACATTGTCACCTTTTTGGCATGGAGGCATACAGAAAATTGCTGTGTCTATGTGGTGGGAGAGTAAGGTTTTTATACTGTATTTTATTATATCAAATAGTCTCTTTTAATGCCGTTCTTCTTCCAATAGCTCAGACACATGCACAAAGGAGGTATTAAACAAACTACTACAGACCCCCAACTAACTTAATCTGGCTTTGTTTGAGACCCATGAAAACTTGGAAATGGGACAAAAACCTAATGGCTGGGGCAACTTTCCAGTCTGAGAAGCAGCTGTTGTGATACCAGTGTTTCAAACTAGGGATTGCAGATAGCTTTACACATCCTTGCTTTATTTCTATGGAAAAGGCTTGGTTGACAATTAGGTCCAAGAACCCTTCGACATTCTACAGATGGTTGGAACAATAGGCAAGGAAACTGACCTCAGCTGTGTTCTCTGTTGGATTCTGCCTCTTTGGAATATCATAACAAAGGAGAGAAAATAACAGCCCATCCAAATAAAGCTTAGTTCACCCTTAAAAAGTAAAGGTTTATCTAAACATTGTGTCTTGGCAATTTTTGTACAGAACATATCTAAAGAGAGGGATGCCAACGTGTCTTCAAGCCAAAGCTATCCAGTTCCCAGCACTTTTAAATGAAATTCTGCCTCTTTTTTATTATGCTGTTACACTATGTCCTTTCAGAACTGTTGGTTTTAATTTACAGTGCCATTTTAGCTCTGTACGTGCGTTGCCTTATTGATGCTGTGTATTACTTTGACTACAACCATTATCTTACTTCTGTCTATTGTTTTTGGCCTTATTGTGAAAACTGCCTTGTGGATTCCACCAAAAAGGGGGGGGGGGATGCTTTGGAATTGAACAAATGGATCCCTTACTAAATTTTGAAGTGACTCCAAATTGAGAAATAGGGGAAAGGGGGAAGCTCATTTGCTTGCTGTTGAAATTCTGACATCAGAAAATGGCAGTGGGGACAAACAGAAAAAAATGATAACTGCATATGTCATTACTGCATTCAATGGAATCACCCAAGAGTATAGAGGTTAAGAGTACTGGTCTGAAACTTGGGACACTCAATTTCCATGAAATTCATCAGATGACCTCTGCCTCTCTCAATCTGACCAATATCACAGAGTTGTTGTGAGGGAAAAATGGGATTTCGCGTTGTGCTCATGATAGGAAAAGCAAGATGTAAGTAATAAATAAATAAATAAATTGTTCCCCTCCCCCAGTGGATCTAGTTTAAAGTGCGCCTGATGAGGTTTGTGAGTCTGTGTGCAAAAAGATGTTTTCCTACTTGTGTGAGATGCACCCCATCGCTTGCCAGTAGTCCATCCTCTTGGAAGAGTAGACCATGGTCAAGGAAGCCAAAATGCTCCTCTTGACACCATTTTCTGAGCCAGTTATTGACCTGTACTATTTTTCCGGCCCTTGTAGAGCCGTGTCCTACAACAGGGAGGAGGGATGAAAAGATCACATGTACATTATACAGTTTTAGCTTTGTTCCCAGAGCTCGAAAATCATTTGTGATCTTTTGAAAAGTATGCCTAGCGGTGTCATTGGTACCTACATGAATCAACATAAGGTGGGGAGGGTGATGGGGCTTTAGGAGCCTGCTGAGCCTCTGAGTGATATGGTGTATTTTTGCCCCCGGGAGGCAGCATGTTTCTCGAGCCATCCCATCCGGTCTGGAAATGATGGCTTCCGTTCCTCTAAGGAGGGAGTCACCTACTACCAAGACCTGTTTCCTTTGAGGATTGACAGGGTCCCTTTTGTGCAAGACAGGGACATACACACTGTCTTGCACAAAAGGGACCCTGTCAATCCTCAAAGGAAACAGGTCTTGGTAGTAGGTGACTCCCTCCTTAGAGGAACGGAAGCCATCATTTCCAGACCGGATGGGATGGCTCGAGAAACATGCTGCCTCCCGGGGGCAAAAATACACCATATCACTCAGAGGCTCAGCAGGCTCCTAAAGCCCCATCACCCTCCCCACCTTATGTTGATTCATGTAGGTACCAATGACACCGCTAGGCATACTTTTCAAAAGATCACAAATGATTTTCGAGCTCTGGGAACAAAGCTAAAACTGTATAATGTACATGTGATCTTTTCATCCCTCCTCCCTGTTGTAGGACACGGCTCTACAAGGGCCGGAAAAATAGTACAGGTCAATAACTGGCTCAGAAAATGGTGTCAAGAGGAGCATTTTGGCTTCCTTGACCATGGTCTACTCTTCCAAGAGGATGGACTACTGGCAAGCGATGGGGTGCATCTCACACAAGTAGGAAAACATCTTTTTGCACACAGACTCACAAACCTCATCAGGCGCACTTTAAACTAGATCCACTGGGGGAGGGGAACAACAGCCTGGCGAACACTATATTACCCACGACCACAGGGAACCGCCGAAAGGCTAAACGGAGGGCTGCACAAACACAGCAAGGACCAAGTACAGAGAGCACAATAATCCCAAATAAACAGTTCGAGGGGAGGTCACAGGGGCTTACATGTCTTTACACTAATGCTCAGAGCATGGGAAATAAGCAAGACGAACTCCAACTCCTAGCACAGCACCACACATACGATGTCATAGGCATCACTGAAACCTGGTGGGATGACTCCCATCACTGGAATTTAACCATTGAGGGCTATAACCTCTTTCACAGAAATAGAACAAAGGGGAGAGGAGGGGGAGTAGCTTTATATGTCAAAAACAGTTACGTTGCAGAAGAAATGCAAGACTGTAATCCGGGAAACCAGCTTGAAAGCATCTGGATAAGAATCAAGGGAACCGGGACCCAAAAAGATCTTGTCATGGGTGTCTACTACAGACCTCCGAGTCAGGATGAAGGACTTGATGAAGCCTTCTGTCAACAGCTGACCAAACAGGCACAAAGAAGAGATATAGTAGTCATGGGCGATTTCAATTATCCCGATATCTGCTGGAAAACAAACTCAGCCAAGAGTACAAAGTCCAACAAATTCCTCACTTGCCTTGCAGATAATTTTATGGTCCAGAAGGTAGAAGAGGCAACAAGGGGATCAGCAACTCTTGATCTAATCTTAACAAATGTGGAAGACCTGATCAATACAATTGAAGTGGTTGGATCCTTAGGGGCAAGTGACCATGTGCTCCTGCAGTTTGCAATACAAAGGAATGCTGAAACTAAGACAAGTCAAACACGCATTCTGGACTTTAAGAGAGCTGACTTCCAAAAAATGAAGGAATTACTGAGCGGCATTCCATGGACGCCGATATTAAAAAACAAGGGAGTTAAGGATGGATGGGAGTTTTTCAAAAGTGAAATACTCAAGGCGCAAATGCAAACAGTGCCAACAAAGAAGAAAAATAAGACAAGTGCAAAGAAGCCAGAATGGATGTCCAAAGAACTTCTAACTGAGCTAAAGCTCAAAAGTGACATGCACAAGAAGTGGAAAAGGGGAGAAATTACCAAAGAAGAATTCAAACGTATAGCCAACACCTGTAGGGAAAAGGTTCGCAAGGCTAAAGCGCAAAATGAGCTCAGGCTTGCCAGGGACATAAAAAACAACAAAAAAGGCTTTTTTGCTTACGTTGGTAGAAAAAGGAAGAAAAAGGAGGCGATAGGGCCATTGCAAGGAGAAGATGGGGTGATGGCGACAGGGGACAGGGAAAAGGCAGAACTACTTAATGCCTTCTTTGCCTCGGTCTTCTCACAAAAAGAAAGCCATCTTCAACCTCAGCAACACGGAATGGACGAAGGATTGGGGGAAATCCAACCCCAAATAGGGGAACAAGTTGTCCAGGAACACTTGGCCTCTCTAAACGAATTCAAGTCCCCAGGGCCAGATCAGCTACACCCAAGAGTACTGAAGGAACTAGCGGAAGTTATTTCAGAACCACTGGCAATTATCTTCGAGAGTTCTTGGAGAACGGGAGAAGTCCCAGCAGATTGGAGGAGGGCGAATGTGGTCCCTATCTTCAAGAAGGGAAAAAAGAACGACCCAAACAATTACCGTCCGGTCAGCCTCACATCGATACCAGGCAAGATTCTGGAAAAGATCATTAAGGAAGTGGTCTGCAAACACTTAGAAACAAATGCGGTCATTGCTAATAGTCAACACGGATTTACCAAAAACAAGTCATGCCAGACTAATCTGATCTCTTTTTTCGATAGAGTTACAAGTTGGGTTGATACAGGGAATGCTGTGGATGTAGCGTACCTGGATTTCAGTAAGGCCTTCGACAAAGTCCCCCACGATCTTCTGGCAAACAAACTAGTAAAATGTGGGCTAGACAAAACTACGGTTAGGTGGATCTGTAATTGGCTAAGCGAACGAACCCAAAGGGTGCTCACCAATGCATCGTCTTCATCATGGAAAGAAGTGACAAGTGGAGTGCCGCAGGGCTCCGTCCTGGGCCCGGTTCTGTTCAACATCTTTATTAACGACTTAGACGAAGGGTTAGAAGGCACGATCATCAAGTTTGCAGACGACACAAAACTGGGAGGGATAGCTAACACTCCAGAAGACAGGAGCAGAATTCAAAACGATCTTGACAGACTAGAGAGATGGGCCAAAACTAACAAAATGAAGTTCAACAGGGACAAATGCAAGATACTTCACTTCGGCAGAAAAAATGGAAATCAAAGATACAGAATGGGGGACGCCTGGCTTGACAGCAGTGTGTGCGAAAAAGACCTTGGAGTCCTCGTGGACAACAAGTTAAACATGAGCCAACAATGTGATGCGGCTGCTAAAAAAGCCAATGGGATTCTGGCCTGCATCAATAGGGGAATAGCGTCTAGATCCAGGGAAGTTATGCTCCCCCTCTATTCTGCCTTGGTCAGACCACACCTGGAATACTGTGTCCAATTTTGGGCACCACAGTTGAAGGGAGATGTTGACAAGCTGGAAAGCATCCAGAGGAGGGCGACTAAAATGATTAAGGGTCTGGAGAACAAGCCCTATGAGGAGCGGCTTAAAGAGCTGGGCATGTTTAGCCTGCAGAAGAGAAGGCTGAGAGGAGACATGATAGCCATGTACAAATATGTGAAGGGAAGTCATAGGGAAGAGGGAGCAAGCTTGTTTTCTGCTGCCCTGCAGACTAGGACACGGAACAATGGCTTCAAACTACAGGAAAGGAGATTCCACCTGAACATCAGGAAGAACTTCCTCACTGTGAGAGCTGTTCGACAGTGGAACTCTCTCCCCGGGGCCGTGGTGGAGGCTCCTTCCTTGGAGGCTTTTAAGCAGAGGCTGGATGGCCATCTGTCGGGGGTGCTTTGAATGCGATTTCCTGCTTCTTAGCAGGGGGTTGGACTGGATGGCCCATGTGGTCTCTTCCAACTCTACTATTCTATGATTCTATGATTCTATGAAATAAATAAATAAATAAATAAATAAATAAATAAATAAATAAATAAATACAGACTTACCAGCAAGGTTTTATAACCTAATCTAATACCTACTGTATTCTACTGGCTATCTGAGATATTATCTAACCATGTAACATGTAGATAGAAAAATAAACAAACGAAGAATTATGGCTATTGGACACTTTGATTTTTGAAATTACTGGAGCATCTTACAAGTGGCCCCTGAACTCGCACATTTGTGATTGCAGCCTGTTTTTTTGTTTTGTTTTAATTTGGGAAGACTGTCTATTGTTTGCAATAGTACAGCTAGTTGGCTGAAGCTAAACCAGGTGCTCTTTCAGTTTTGCCAAAAACAAACTTGACGCAAACTATCCCATAAACGAATGGCTTTGCGAGATCAAAAAAATGTGATGTTATTCTGGCTGCTCCAGGGGTCCCAGAGAAAACAATTTTCCTGTATTTTTTAATAGTTTGTGGACATTTTTCAGTAGAATCAGACTGACTGATATTGCTGTGAACAAATGTAAAACATAAATCCTGCTGAAAACAAACAGGTGAAACTAATTGTACATTTTAAGAGAGAGAGAGAGCTCAAATATGCTCACATTAATGGGAAATAAAACATGAATTGCTTTTCAAATGTCAGGAGGGTATGTGAATAATTTTCAACCTAAGTTCAATTATTCAAATGCCAATTGTCCTCACTCTCTCAAACAAAATTTTGATCCACAATCCATACTGATTAATCTTTACATCCCAAAACATTCATGTGCCAAAGAGGTCAAAATGGTTTGCAATGTAGATTGCCACACCATTTAGAGTGGACTTTTAGGAAGAGAAGTGCAGCCAAGCACAGCTCCATTATGCCAGGGCTCCAGTGGCTGATCGAGTCCCTCCTTCCACTGTCCACTTGCTATCCCTGTGGACTTTGAGGGAGAAGAAGAGCAGCCAGAAACTGTTAAACCTAATTCTTACTCCAACACCCCACTTTTTTGTTTTGCTTTCATGTCTTATTTAGAATGCAATCCTGCAAGTAAAGAATAGTCTAAAACAACGAATTCCAAACTGGACTTGGAAACTGAAGTTTAAATCAGGATATAAGTACAATAGGCATGCCACTTTCATGGGAGTTAGGGGCAATTTTTTTTTAAAAAAAATTAGCAGTTAGAAATCTCTTATTTATAGAATCACCATACATGAATGCCAACTTGATGACAATCAACAGCAATGAACATATATATACAACTCAGTTCATTAAATGGTTCAATGAATCCACTCTAGTTGAGATTAGCAAAGAGATTTAGACCATTACCACTCAATTAAAGTGATTTTTTTTTTTAAAAAAGTACTACAGTGTTCCCCCGCTACTTTGTGGTTCACTTATCGCAGACTCACTATTTCATGGGGAAAATATTTCTTTATTTATTTACCCCATTGCTGCTGCTTCTCCTCCTCAGGGTTGCCCCCTTGTTTCGGGCCTGCTATGTTGCTCTGGCTGCCTCTGCCAGGGAAGAAGGAACACCACTCTGCTCAGTGAGAGAGAGAGGGAGGCTGGGTGAGAGAGTGAAAGAGGGAGGGCGGGAGGCAGTGGCAGTAGAAGAGCCTGGAAGAGGCAGCCAGACTCCTCTTCTGCTGCCGCTCCAGCCGGCCATGCTGGGAAATGTGGAGGACTCGGAAGAGGGGGCGGGACTCGTGGAGGACTTTATGGACTTAACGGGACTCATGGAGGTTATGGAGCTTACTAAAGAACTTGGGCTAGTGTTTTTCAACCCAAATTTCCTCACAGGGTTCTTGTAAAAAAAGGAAGAAAGAAACTAGGAAGAAAAACATATGTTGCCTTGAACTACTTAAACATAAAACAGAATATGAAACAGTATGATATATCAAAACAGTGCCACTTGAAAAAAAATGGGAAACTGAGTGACAGTTCAACATAACCTGAATTTCATATTTTTTTTAAAAGATGCCTTGTAGCATAATGTTGCCTTGCTTATTTAAAAAAAGTATTTTCCCTGATTATTCTCCCTTTCTTCATTTTTTTAGCCATAAAAATGTCAATGTCTTGGATGGAAAATATTGGCTAGAATTATGGACATCACTTCGTTTTTCTCTGCCACGTGTCAGAGGCGGGGGATATGCAGTAGTGCAAATCAAGGAGTGCACACCACACTTGGAGAGAAGTTTGCTGAACATGGGTCATTAGCCAAGTGACCTTACTTAACAGGCAAGTCACAAGGACTGGTACTTCTTGCTGGAAAATTTGTGGGCAAGGGGAATTAAACATTTTAGTATTAAATAATAATTCTCAGTTATTCCATTGTGTTCCTTTATAAGTTTTAATTGAAAACATTGTTTCCTTACATAAAGACCTCCTGGCTTGAATTAGTTGGCTCAAAAAGAAGCTCATCTGCAAATAAAACAATTCATGTAAAGTTTCTCAATCTTTCATGTATCCTTCTGCTTCATGCTGACAGCTGCAATAGATGTCCATGCTGAAGAACCACAAATTTGCCCATTTGGCTATAGAGTGGGCGCAAGGGTCTGCTGTTTGTATTGGGAATGGGCAAATGCTTTTAAGTTAAGGACTGCTGGCTTTTAGATGTCTAAGCATAAGCTGACACTGGCCAAGCCAGGGCTAGAATCAAAAGTAGGTCCTCTCTCCCTCCCTCTCTCTCCCTCTTCACCTTACAACCTTACTTAATATTGAGGAAGGGAGTGGTAGTTCTTGCAGAAGCCAGAAGTGATCACTTGCAGAGGATTCTTGCAATTAGATGGCAGGCCACATGAGGTTAAACCAAGAGCCACATGTGATCCAAGTAACACAGGTTGGCAATCCATACTTCATATAAAATGAACAATGGGAGAACAAAAATCCCTTCTTGCCTTTTTGTCTTGCTTCATTGTATATCACAGCTTTCCACCAATCTTGTTATGTTAATGGAATAGGAAGTCATGCTAGATGCAGTGGTTCTCAAACTTAGGTATCCCGAGCACTATCTCCTTGAAGCTGCAACCAGCATCATCAATGGTAGGGATTTTGGAAGTTGAAGCCTAAAACATCTGAAAGGTCAAAGATTGGGAACAATGTGCTAAAGTAAAAGTCTACATAGTCTCCAACATTTCACAGATGAAAGCCAGGATGTGTGTGAAGAAGCAACATCAGAATGTGATTAAGATGGCAAAAGGCAATCATGAAGAAGAATACAGTAGCTATGAGCAGCTGTAGCATTTGATTTTGCTTGATCCCATTGGAAAGGGTATGATTCTAGCTCTCCTCGCCTTCATGCTGAGTTAATCAAGTGCAACCCAGTTTTGCACTTTGAATTCAGTTTATAGTACCTGAATTAAACTGAAGACAAAGAAGGAAAAAATATTTTAAAGCAGTTGAAAAAGTATGGTAACAGGAGATTAACTGGATCAGGCCCGGTTCTTCATTGAGGCCCCTGAAGCCACTGCTTCGGGCGCAACCCTTTCTGGGCACACTCGAAGCGGCAGCGGCAGTGACCATTGGGTCGCTCACTGCGGAACAAAGAAGTATTTTGTATTCTCACGAGATTTCGCAAGATCTCGCGAAATATCACAAGATCTTTCAGGAATCTCGCGAGATCTCATGAGAATACAAAATACTTCCTTGTTCCGCGGCGAGCGACCCAATGGTCACCGCCGCCGCCACTGCCGGTAAGTTTGGGGTGGAGATCGTAATTTCAGGGGGGGGGCAGCCCTAGTTTGGCTTACATCCTGAAAAAACCTGACTGGGATTCTCTCTGCCAAATCTGGAGAGTTCAGGAGTATGAATCTTAAAGCACCAAAATGCTGCAAGGGAGGAACTGTTTTCATTTCTGTGCACACTCTCCCCTATTAATTTTATTGGATATAAAATTATCCTGTCTTTATAGGCAATCAGATATTGCATTACACATGCACATGGTTATTGTGGGTCCCTAAGTGGGTTATTTTGAAATTAGTCTACATATTGGGGGGGGGGGATTACAAGAATTAATGGGCTAAGCCCTGGAGAGTTTCAAGGAAAGCAAGAAACAGTTGTAGCCAATGATCACAAATATGGCCTCCTGGTTCACAGGGAGAAGGGATCCTAATTATTCACATCAGAAATTTGAAAAAGCAGTGTTGTGGAAGACTGTTGAATTGGCCACTAGGAGCCAATATTATATGTGCATTGAAAAGGATAATTAAAAAAAAAAAAAAGAATCCTGCCTTTAGTTAACAAGAGCTCCTTGAACAAATGTCTGAATATTCCCTGAAAAAAGTAGCTATGTTATATTCTTCTCAGACTGCCACACTCAGGTGGATTTATTATCTCACCAAACAACAAGACGCCTGAATATAGAATACAGTCTGCCAGTTCATCATCCTCCACATCGTCTTGTCTTTCCGTTTTGTAGTTTCCTGTCTTCTTCCTTTCTGCTGTGAAATGTCAGCTAAGTATGAATGGTTTCTTCTTCCAGAAAGTGCTCTAATTATCTGAAGAGGTATGTTTGTATCTAGGGGATCTCATCCTAAAATAAAAACCAATTAGTGCTGCTATATCCTCCCCACACCTTTCATTCCTGCTTTTTAAATTATAAGAAAGGAAGCACACCTGTCATGAAACTCCTCCCCCATACCAAATGCCTTTAGAAAATTGTGTTGGTATCTGCCTTCAGCTTGTTTCTGGTTTATGGCAATCTTAAGGAAAGCCTATTACAGAGATTTCTGATAAAACATGAATTCCCAAGGGTCACCAAGTAGCTTTTCATGGCTGAACAGAGATTCAGTCTGCTCTCCAGAGTCATAGACCCAAGCTACTACATCACACTAGCTCTTACTAGAGCTTTAATTTGGTTTAATTGGGAGGAGACCAGTGCAGACATGATGGTTTTATTCTCCTTTGTCTAGGATACCTCTCTTGAAATAATCACTGATTGCAAGGCTTGTTTTGAGAGTCTGCTGGTCTTTCCTACTACAGGGGAGATTCATAGGTCTAGTGCAGTGGTTCCCAACCTTTGGGCCTCCAGTGTTTTGGACTGCAATTCCCAGAAATCCCAGCCAGCTTACCAGCTGTTAGTGACTGTGGGAGCTCAAGTCCAAAACACCTAGAGGCCCAAAGGTTGGGAACCACTGGTCTAGTGGTATGGAACGCCTCCACTTCCAACTGTTCAGTAGGCATCCCACCATCTATATATATAAAAATGTAATGAGTGTTTTTACTATGGAGTAAACATCAAAACCACTGAACCAAATCACACCAAATTTGGCCACAAAAGACATAGTCATCCAAACTATGTCTTTTAAACAATAATACCTAGAAAAATAAAGTCCAAATTAGAAGATATGGAAAAGCCATTTTCTCCCTAGCTGCCGATCAGAAGGGTAGACCCCGCCCCCTTTATGCCCCACCCCCTTTGTCTCCTAGCAACCCACTCAGCCACAATGGTGACAGGCAGAGTTAGGCCTCACTTAGGCCTTTTCCACACTGCTGATAAAATACAGATGATCTGATTTGAACATGAAGATATGACAGTGTAGATTCAAGGTCCTTCCACACAGCTATATAACCCAGAATGCCAAGGCAGATATAATCCACAGTATCTGCTTTGAACTGGGTTATCTTGAGTCCACACTGACATATAATCCAATTAAGTGTGGATTTTGTACAGTTGTGTAGAAGGGGCCTCATATAATCCAGTTCAAAGCAAATAATATATAAAAATTACTGTGGTATAATAAAACAGAACAATAAAATCTCTAAAATCAGGACAGCAAATAAAGAGCAACACTTGGAAAACAAGGGAATTTCAGACAGGAAACAATCAGGGCCAGCTAACACATCCCAACAAAGGATTTCCCCAGGCAGGAAGCAGCCAGGCTTTGAAGCTGCAAGGCCATTAAATGCTAATCAAAGTGCCTAATTGCAGCATTCATACTTGTCGCACCGAGACTATTCATTGCCATGCAACTTGGTCAACCAAGGATTCCACAAGGTAGAAAGCGCCCAGGCTTGCAAGCAGCAAGGCTATTCAATGCAATTCAACCTGGCCAACCAAGATTCCCCCTAAGTAGAAAACCCCCAGGCTTTGAAGCCACAAGACTACTCCATCCCATTCTACCTGGCCAACGAAGGATTCCCCTAAGTAGAAAACGGCCAGGTTTTTAAGCTGCAAGACTATTCAGTGCAATTCAAGCTGGCCAAACAAGGATTCCTCTACAAAGGAAGTAGCCAGGCTGTTTGATTGAGGGTGCTACTCCAGCTCGCCAAACAAGTATTCCCCTAGGTATAACACAGCCAGGCATTGAAGCTGCAAGGCTATTCAGTGCAGTTCAACCAGGGCCGGTCCAACAATGAGGCGAATTAAGCGGTTGCTTCGGGCGCAAAACATACGGGGGCGCAGTCGAGACTGCTATTTCTGTTGATTTCTTGTAAAACATGATGTTTTAGTGCTTAATTTGTAAAATCTTGATGTAATTTGATGTTTAATAGGCTTTTCCTTAATCCCTCCTTATTAGCCAACATTTTCGCTTATTCAATGCTTTTATTTTTCAGTGATTGGTTTTTTTGGGGGGGTGCCAAAATTCTGTTCGCCTACACTTGAAAAATACCTAGGGCCGGCTCTGAGTTCAACCAGACTAACAAAGGATTAACGTTGGTAGAAGGCGGCCAGGCTTTGAAGCAGCAATACTACTCTGTACGATTGAAGCTGAACAACCAAAGATTCCGCTAGGTAGCAAGCAGCCAGGCATTGAAGCAGCAAGGCTATTCATTCCAATTCTAGCAGCCCAAAAACCCATTCCTCTAGAACACAAGTACTCAGGCTTCCAAGCAGCAAGTTCACCAAACAAGGATGCCCATAAGAAGAAAATGGCCAGGCTTTTGAGGCTGCAAGGCTATTCACTGCTATTCTACTTGGCCAACAAATGATTCCCATAAGCCACAGCAATGCGTGGCTGGGCTCAGCTAGTTCTATATAATGACATGAACTGCTGCAGAGAGCTCTGGTGCTACAAAAATTATAAATCCCAAGATTTCACAGAATGGAGATATTCATCAAACTGCTATACTTTTGCAGTGTGAACGGTCTTCAAGCTACAGTTGAAAAGTAACAGGAATGGGAATAAGATTACTTAACTGAGATAATGCGTGATGTTTTCTAGTTACTCTTAAAGGGCTTTATCAATGTTTCGATTTTGATGCTGTTTTCTTGTCATTCTTAATGTTTGAACTTGTTATTGATCTTGAAACCTCTGGTCTCTGCATGCAAAACATGTGTTCAACAACTGATCTTTGCAGACCACACTTTGATTGTTGATTTTAGCCGGTTCTTGTAAGCCGCTCCGAGCCCTAGGGGAGTGGCGGCATATAAGTTTGAAAAATAAATAAATAAATAATCTTATGCTTTCAACAATAATTGCTAATGTACTGATAATTCAATATGTTAAAATGACTCCAACCGATATTAACATAAATGGATTACATGTCTGAATGCATTACTAACACAATATGTTAAGCCTTATCCTCTAGCATTCTGTGCATAATACAACAAAGCCCTCTAACTATTCTAACAGTCCTTTGAAATAACACCACAAGAAGCTTAGTCTATTCTCGCTGCCTTTGAATACAGAAGGCTGATTTCCCAAATATTTTTTCTTAACTCTCCAACAGTACTGCTTGTTTATGCTTTGTCACTTTCACTTTAGACCAATGTCAGATTTGTTTCTATGCTTGATTAGCACTTTATTTTTTACTACTTTGTTGTAACCTATGGTTAAAGAGACAAATTCTCTACGTATCCAGCTGTCATACTGGACATTTAGCATCCAACACAAAGACTGAATGTGTTATAAAATCTATCAAAAAACACTGATTCACCTATAGAATAAGCAGGTTGTTGTATGACTCTCTCAAATATACTAGGTACTATTTTGCTATCACTGTTGCCAAACCAGGTATTTATTGAAGCAGTCTGTTAGTTAGTGGGACCCAGTCTGAGTCAAAATCTTGTGCTCTAAAATTGGATGAGACATCTCAGTGTGTCCCAGAGAGGAAATATGATGAAGACCATTAACTCAATTTCACTTTTTACCTGAGGAAGCACATGAACTCTGACTTCCAGAGGTTGGAAATCTCCCTTTGACTTAACCATAGAACAAAATCCAAGCAACATCCAGAGTCTCCACACCAAAGCTGAAACGTGACTGTGATTAATGTGCAGCATTGAATTTCATGTATTACTGAAGTGTGTACATTGCTAAGGGCTTGGAAAGTTTTCCTTTTTTTTTATATGTAGTGCATATGTAGACTTAAACTGAAGGGGTTTGAGAAATTGATGCAAAATCAAAGTACTTCCATATGTATTTTCAGAATGTTGAGCCTGAAGTGAAAGAGTACCTTGGGAATTATGCTGAGTTTCCCCCAGACTCTGAGAAGTATGCTAATGAAGACTCTCTGCATTTGGTCACTGTGGAGCTTTGCATTACTCCAAAGCAGCCAAGAATGCTGAGAATCCTACACTCTGAATATAATCAGCATTCATTCAAGCAGTATGTGCAATTGACTCTTTTTGCTATTGTACTTTTGGCTCATCTTTTCTTCAGAACAACCCATCTCATTTTTAGAATCACCAGTCTGAAACCCAGTGGAAACATTCAGCAAACTACAGTGTGCTATCCTTGTGAATCTATGCTTTAGTACAAGGATGGTAATCATGTGAGTCTCCAGATCATGCTCAACTCTAAGTTCCAACAGTCCTAGACAGTGTAACCAATGGTGAGGAATACTTGGAACTGTAGTTCAACAACTTGTAGAGGGCTACATTCCTCCCACTCCTGCATTTTTTATCCTCCAAGGTACTTTTCAGTGCATTAATTCACTGAACTCAATTAGATGGTGGCTTCATTCCTGCTAGAATGGTCAATTTTGTCTCCCCAAATGTTTTTGACCTCCATTTCCCATTAGCGAGCATTGCTAATGGTGAGGAACTATGGACGTATATAGAGGACCACAACCGCATACTTCTCTTTTGGAAATGCATGTGTAAAATCACAGCAGCTAAGTTGGATTCACATCATAAGTATCTGCATTCCTTCATAGTAGGGCAAATGAGTGAAGTGTATAAAATGACAGAATTATTACACCTTTAAGAAGTGTGTTGAAATGGAAAATTCAACACCCATGTATGATGAGTAACATCTGCCAAAACTCCTTCTTCTGCACAACTACTAAAGGCAGAAGTCTCCTTTACCAATTGCTTACCTCGCACTCTATCAATCAAGGAATATGAACATAACTAACATACCAATCCATAAACTATGGCTTCTTGGCTATGTTAGCTCTTTTCCGCCATGAGCAAGTCAATAAATAATTAAGTATCAATACAATTTAAACTTGGTACTTATTTCCTAGGTAGTGTATTTATAATTAAACAAGATTTTGGAGGGAAGGGGCTTTTCCATTGGTGATAATCAAAGCTGCTTAGAGGTTATAATAGAACAATATAAAACAACAAGTTAAAATAGTTGCATAAGACAGCAGCCCTTAAAAAAAAAGCACACCCAGAACATCAAAGCAAACTACCACATATGCTTGCATTCAAGTCACATAATTTTGATAAAAACCAACCACCCAAACTTGGGTCTACATGTTAATTCTAGAATAAGGACCCAGCATGAAAACAGTAACAAGAGACAGAGACTAAGGACTTCTTCACACAGGCCAAAGTTCAGATGCAGTGACAGATGTTTCTTAGTTCAGCCACAGAGCCCAATGACTCCCACCACATCCCAGAAAAGTACTTCGAGGGCTGTGGCATGGCTGAACTGCTGCCAACCCCCTGCTGTCTTCAAAAATAAGCCAGTGGTTTTAGAAGGCTTCCCCCCCTCATGTGATGAGGTGGGGGAAAGGGCATGGGCCGACAGATCCCCACACCTCCTGGGTGCCGCAAGAATCTCTGTAATCCACAGTGATCCAGGGCAATTCTTGCAGCGCATGTGACAAGGTCTTAGAAGCTCCCGCCTCATTACCCTTCCCTTTGTTGTGGAAACAAAAATTAGTGCTAAAGCTTCAGTAGAAACACATTTTCTCCATGATAACTCTTTCAGGAGTGAATTTCCCTCCCTAGGGGTAGATTTTTCTCAGTTCCTGTTGTTTCATCCCCATTCTTGACTAGGGACCTCTTCACACAAGGTATTTTTGCCCCATTTTGCAACTTTTATGCACAGTTTGGACGGGGCCTGCCATCGCCATCACACGATGCACAGCAGGCCCTGCCCACATTCCTCCGAAAGTGACTTGCTAATTTCTGGTTTTGATGATTAGATTGGTACCAGAAGAAAGTGAACTTTTATAAATGTTAGACAAAAAGGTACGAATATTTGTCTATGTACAGAGCCAGTTTGAATCACAGATTTTAAACTTGCATCTTATGTTTAATCTTTGTTCTGTGTATTTTAATATGTATTTTGTAGAAATATGTTTTAATATGCGTATTTTGTTTTTAGATTATTGTATGGTTTTAGCAATGTTGTAACCCACCTCGATAATTTATATATAATTGCTGAGAGGAATATAGGGAGTTATTTTACTTCTTTAACTTTTGTCGCGATTTATTTTTTTCTTTCTAGCATTTTGATATTCCTATAACCTATAACAAAGAAATAAGAAAATAAATTAAGTAAAAGCTGACAGTGCAGCCCTATATAGACAAGCTATATTTAGGAATAATCACTGTAAAAAGGGAAGAAGGGTTTTTTAAATATCCAGATTAAGCCTCAGCACTGCTTCATAACCTAAACGTATGCAAGTTATTTTTTAACTCTCTAAAGTGTGAAACATTCTATACATAGACCTAAAATTTAAGAACATTACACACCTTGACACGACTCTAAATTTTGTATATGGCACTAAAGAATATTATACAACACAATGCAATCCTTTAACTGAAAAGATCCCTATCAATCAATCTCTTTGAATCAACTTCATGTTTGAGAGTCCCACATTGGCTGGGCAGATGCAATGTAGATATTACTAACTGTGCCCTGCCACGTGTTGCTGTGGCGAAGTATAGTGGTATGGGAAATAAAGTATTAAGGAATTGTTGGTAGTTAAGGTAAAGGGTAAAGGTTTTCCCCTGACATTAAGTCTAGTCGTGTCTGACTCTGGGGGTTGATGCTTATCTCAATTTCTAAGCCAAAGAGCTGGCGATGTCCGTAGACTCCTCCAAGGTCATGTGGGATGACTGCTTGGAGTGCCGTTACCTTCCCTCCGGAGAAGTACCTATTCATCTACTCACATTTGCATGTTTTCGAACTTCTGGGTTCAAGCTTCTTGAGTCTACACTGCCATATAATCCAGTTCAAATCAGATAATCTGTATTTTATAGGCAGTGTGGAAGAGGCCTGATTGAAGTGGCCCTGGGCTGAAGTGGCTCTGGGCGGAGCTTAGCCTTCTAACTGGCAGCAATTGGATAAAAACAATTATTCCTCTCCCTCTAATTAGGACTTTATTTTTCTCTTCTTTTTGTTGTTGGAACCTAGGGGCAAGGATGATGGGTTGTGTTGCCAAGTTTCGTGGTTCTGGGACTTGTAGTTTTGTTGTTTACTCCTAGGCTGAGATTCCATTACCTATATATATATATATATATTAATGCACTCCCTTTTTCCCTTCGAATTTGGTCTATTGAACTTTCCATATACTGTGCACCTGGCACATCATTATAATGCTGTGTGTGTGTGTGTGTGTGTTAAAGCACTTGAGTTATACAAATAGCTTTGCTATTTATAAAAGAGGAGGCATGAGCTGAAGAAATGACACCTGCCTCAGGAAGCTGATTGAGCTTATGAACTAAAGCATGGAATCTTGGCAACCGGAGAAACCCCATAGCCAGTCGTTCCTGGTTTTAAGATTTTCAGAAGTACATTAAGAGAGGGCCATATACCTCTACAAATATGAGATGGTAGTGGAGAGTTTTTTTAAAAAAGCTCTTATATATAGTCATACATAGAATGACTAAGTTGCAAATAACCTGATTTGTACAGATCTGCAGCAGAATTTTTGAACATGCTGTCCCATAACCTTGCTGTTATTATTTCAATGGCTGTGTGGCAAACAGGCAGCTAAAGGGGCAATTAAGAGGTATAAGGCAGCAGTGTTGATTTTAGGCAAGGGCAGCATCATATGTTACAAACTGACAGCTCTTACCCCAAATAATAGAACACTATTTAGGTTTTCTTTAGATAAAATAATCTACAAGGCAGTGATCCTGGAAGGGGAGAAAGGGGGGTTAATTCTTGACCATGTTTAGAAGAGGGAAGGCTGAGACTGCACTCCCATCCCTGAAACAGCCAAAAATGGACCACCAAGTTTCCTGTGAGCTAAGCCCTCTCAGAAATTGTCAATCACATAAACAAAATGATCAAGCATTTTTTAAAAAGGCAGCTACTTTGGTTGAACTCTCCTAAGATTAAAAAGGGTTAACACCTCCTGACTAAGCATAATTATTTGGTAATAATTTGTACTGAACACACACAGAGATCTTCTGTATACATATTGTACTTGTAAGAATGGTTATACCCAAGACTGGTTGAATTATAATGCTTGGAGGCAATTCTGCCAGTGCCTGAAAGAATGATAACAGCTGTTGTGATAGCCTGGTTGGATATTCCAGATCACATAAGAAAAAGACTGTCCTGTTCCTGTTCTCGGTGACTCTTGGAAATGACAGTGGTCTTAAATTCCTTCATCGTGGGCTTACTTCCTGGAACCAGAAAATTAGGGGGGGGGGGGGGGGGCCTTACAAAAGCTGTTTTTCAATTTGTGTGCTGGAGAAAACAATGACAAAGAAATCCTACTACATAATTGTGACTTGCAATCATCCTTAAGTATCACCCACAATGTGTGCTTTTATGTAACTGTTGTTCACATACTGCATATTCTTGAAGTACAATACTTGTTTATTTTTATTGTGTTATTTCAGTTGTGTTACAGAATTAAAAGGGGGTGGGGAAAAGGGTATAGTGAGGAAAGTTATTAGGTAAGCCGGGAAAGGAAGTGAAGGGTATATGGGAGCAGGCCAGGACAGTAATGGGAAATACGGGAACAGGAATAGGGAGGGAAAAAGAAGTGGGGTGTGGGGGAAGTTTTTTGGTCTTCCATTATTCCTCTTTGCGGGTCAGTTCAGTTTTGTAATCTTTCTTCTTTAGTTTCCTGGTATCTCCTCTTTTCCTTTACTTCAGGTTCTCTTATTTTCTACTCCTTTGCACTCTTACTCTATTCTTCAATTTTTTTCCATTCTGTATTTTTTATCGGTTTTCTTCTATTCTCCTTCAGTAAAAAGGTTAATCTGTCCATATTATATATTTCTTACATTTTTTCCAACCAATGATCTTTTGTGAGTATTTCTTGTAATTTCCAATATTTTGCAAAGGCTATGCTTGCCGCTGTGGCTATGTACGTAAATAAAATGTCATCATTTAAATTAAAGTCTGTCTCAGTGTCTGTTATTCCAAGTAAATAATACTCCGGTTTCATCAGAAATGTCTTTTTAAATACTTTTTGGGCTTCTTCATGTATCATTTGAAGTAGAATACTTTAGGACTTTTGAAACATAGAATCCTAAAATCATAGAATTGGAAAGGACCACAAGGGCCATCCAGTCCAACCCTTGCCATGCAGAAAAATATAACCAAAGCACTCCCAAAAGAGGGTCATCCAGCCTCATTTATAAACCTCAAATGAAGGAGACTACACCACATTCCAAGGCACCATGTTCCACTGTCAAACAGTGCTTACCATTAGGATTGTTGGCACAGATCTGTGATACAGAATCAGAAAGTCAGGAAGCATTCCAAATCCCATCTAATATAATTCCACCAGTGCAGGAATCCACAGTCAAATCATCACTGAGAAGTGGCCATACAGCCTTTGCTTTGAAATCTCCAGAAAAAGAGAATATATTGCCCTCCAAGGCAGTCCTCTGAGTGAATTTACTGGGCATAATATAGACAGAAGAAGTCTTATTTGCCATGAATATGTTCAGCATAAGCCCTTAGTCCCTCTGAAATGTAAAATTATTTTCATGGTAGTTTTTCTGTAATCAGATTGATGGCACTTTCAATCAGCACAGCAACAGTTTTTAACAAAATTCTACATCAAACAATAAAAGGAAAAGGATTTGAGGAAAATCTTAAATGGCACAGAGGTTAATATTTACAAAGATTCTAAATATAGAAATGTCTTTTTTCTTCTTTCCTTTTGTGGAGAGGGGCACTGTGATGTTTACAGATTTTAAGATATTTTTTCCAATAGTCTTCATTTATTATTTAGTTCTTTTAGAGCCTCATATGCCATATATACTCGATTATATGCCAATCTGAATATAAGCCGAGGCACCTAATATAAGCTTGAATATAAGCTTGAATATAATATAATACTTGAATATAAGCAGACCTGAATATATATATGAATATATATGAATATATATATAAATGCACTGCCTCGGACACCAACAGTAATATACATCTATCCTGACTAGTAGCCATTTCTGCATTAATAGGAAAAGAGGCCCCATCACTTTTTAAAGCTTATCCAAGTTGGCAACCATTACTACATCTTTACAACCTCAAACTATCTTGATAGCACAGGGACAAGTAATCCCCTCATCCCAATTTTTCAGCTGCTGGAAAATGTTCCAGTTTCTCTCTCTTCCATTTTCTCCCTTCATTCTCAGTTCATTCAATTGCTGTAAACTGAATTCAAACTGGAAAAAGAGAGGAAGAAGTGAAATGTTGCCCTTTCAAGTAGGATCGAGCAAAGGGAAATTGCTATAGCCTTTCCTCACTTGTGCGCTCTTCCCCATTAATAGGTTTTGCCATCCTGACCACACTTGGATGTCTCTTGGTCCCAGTTTCGATCTGCAAAATGTTGGAAAGCATGCATCTTATTATTGCAGCAAATTTTACACTTGTACTAAGCCGTGTACACATCCTTTGATTTGTCCTGAATCTACCACAATTATGGTAGTGAGATGAGATGACTATATGTATGAGTGAGATGACCCCACGCTCCAGTATTATGAAAGAAGTACAACTTTATACATTTCTATCATGTCTCCTCTTATATGCATTCATCCTAAGCTACATACTGTAGCTCCAGACCTTGGAACCCTTCCTGTTAGGTGAATTGTTCATGTTCTTTAGTCATTTTTATTGTCCTTTTGTTCACTTTTTCCATCTCTACAATAGCCACTTTAAACTATAGTGATTAGATTTGTATACAGTATTATAGATTGATCACATTATGAATTTCTGGAAGACTAATGTGATACTATCACTTATTTTTTATTTCTCTTCTAATTATACTTAACTAGGAATCAGTCCTTCTTTATCAGTAGTTGCAAACTTGTTGACATTTTCATGAAGGCATCAATCATGATCCCAACACAGCTTGGTCAGTTGCTGTCAGCTCAGATCCAGTCACTGTATATGTGAAAATGAGTGGTTTTGTTATGTTTTGGTTTTGTCCCAATACGCATCACTCAGTAATTGTTCTTAATTACAATTTATTTTACCATTTTAACATCGATTCCTGCAGTCTGGAAAAATCCTTTTGGAACAATTCCCAATCTGTTTTTGCTTTGCAATAGCTCTAAATAATTTAGTGACATCATTAACATGGTTACTAAATTGACCTATTCACAGCACTGCTGGATCCTTTCTTCTCAGCACTCTGAAACAGTATACTTTGAATTTCTAGTAGGGCCTGCTGTACCAAAAAAAGGGTGGAGGAGCATTCAACATTTATAAATGATGATGGTTAAAGAAAGATGTGTTTGGCATTTTGTGTATTCTTTTCTGACTTAACTAAATTAAAACAAAGGGGACATATGGGCTAATAGAAACACTGTCACTTTCAGAAGCCTATGGTACTTGGTGGAAAACCGTTGTCTGAGCTCACTACAATTGGCGTGTTAATCAGTTCTGAGAATCCCCCCAATCCAGAAGCTTTCTTTTACAATGCCAACCTTGTCCTGTTGGAAGTGACCTTCTTTCCTCGGTTTTTAATTTCATATGGCAAGCCTCTTCTCATTTCTTAATTAAGCCTAAAGGAAAGAATGGGGGAATCTTGCAAGCTCCACCAACTGGGCCTCTTTACTAATTGACATATATGTAAGCCTGCTGTCGGCTCATGTGGTTCCATTTTCACACAGCCTGACCCAAGAGCAGCCATTCTTTTCTTCCTAGGCTTTCTTCTACCAGCACTCCCTCTTTTCTTTCTCCCAGCAATTTTGTATACATTGATTTAGGCCAAAAAATTCAAATTATCAAAACTGTCATGGGTGATTTGCTGGATATAGAGATAGCCAGAGTCTGATCAGCTTGGGTGTCAGAAACAATTATGTATCCCAATGTGATTTCAGTTAGCAAACATTCCACTAATGCGCCACCTCCCTAAGGAGGCTGATTGCTTTTGACAGTGTTTTTCATACTGTTTGGTAGGAATCTACAATCCAAAACTTTGTGGCTTAATATTTTAGCAAATGCCTTAGCACTTCTCAGAAGTAAACTCAGCACACAGACAAAAACATTTTGGAGGTGGTGGTTGTTTGGCTTCATCGTGTTCAGCAGTTTCCCCTGTCCTGTCCCTGCATTTCACAAACATGCTTCTTAAATGTGCTTCAATAAAACCTCTCTGCCCTTTCAAACCTTGTTTACGATATATGCCAGGCAGCTCCTGGCTGAACTAACACAGTGCAGACCTTGAAGCAGGTTAATTTCCGGCAAAGAGTATGAGTGAAAAGTGCATGCACTGGCCTCCTATAGTCCAAGCTTGCAGGGAAAGCCCACTGAAGGATGAGATCTACCTTCTTGTGCAGATCATGAGCTGCTGGTATGTTTGGGGATTATAAATTATAGCTTCAGCATCCTTTGTCCATAATTCCAAAATCTTTTTAAGACAAAGTTGGGGTTTACTCCAGCATTTGCTGGAAATTCAGGAGTATCCTGCAGCTTCGGAGCAGTCTGGATAGCAGGATTGGATCCAATTCAGCCCAATCTGCTATCCAGACTGATGCCATGATCCTTCCCCTGTGCCATCAGTGAAAGGAAAACAGATGGACATTGGCTGTATTACCGTACTGCTAGTCATAGCTGGTCATATAACTCCATCCAAGTTCCTTGCAATTGCAGGGCCTCTGCTGACATCTGAACAGATTCAGCAGAGGTCCCTTCTTCTTTCTGATAATACAGGTGCCCCATTCCGACATCAGCAGCGGTGTCTGCCACCAGAAATAAGTGGAAGAGATCACCCTCTTTCTTCATGCTAGTTGTACAGGTGCTGTGTTCTGATATCAGCAGAGGTGCATGCAATGGCCAGGAGCTTGGATGGATCTCCATGGCTGGCTAGGAGTAATGGCTGCAGTGGCATGGAGAAGGTGAAATGCGAGTGTGGTCCCCAGCCATATATTTGGCACAATGTGCCAAATCCAGAGCTGACGCAGGCTGAACTGCTCAGTGTAGACGAGTCAGTCATTACAATTCATCTCCTTTGGTGACAACATAAGTATTCTATAATAGTAGACTATCTGTCAAGCAAATAAGGAAAGGTTCTAGAATGCCGAAGCTGCATTCAAGTGCTCTGCCAACTGCAGTCTGTAATTACCATAATAATAATTTTGTTATTTAATTATTTTTTACTCACCTCTTCTATATAGATCAGTGGTTCTCAACCTGTAGGTCTCAACCTGTTTTGGTCTACAACTCTCAGAAATCTCAGCCAGTTTACCAGCTCAAAAACAGATGTTGTCACCAGTAACTAGCTATTCCAAACTTCAAGCATTTATGCAGATTTCTAAAGTGTCCCACTTGCTGGCCCTCTTCTAAGCCAAACAACTAGATCTTCACATTTTAATCGCATCTGTCCTTAATTCTAGCCAGTCCGGAATAAACTTCTGGTCTCCCAACTCAGCGTTTCGATCCTGCCCTTGCTGTGAGCCCAGAGGAATGGTAAGTCTTTCATTGTCCACTTGGGGTTGTTGTTGTTCCTGTTCTGAAATAGTGGCCTGTCCAATATCTGGCTGCACCTGCTCTTGCTCTGTATTTGAGCCCAACATGAATGCTGGGAGTAATCCTTCCTCCACCTTCTCATTGTCGACACTAGCCATGATACAGCCTTATTTTTTCCTCTTCCGCTTAAAGTTGTCTAACATGACCAGCACCACTTCCAGTGAAACTAAATTTCATAGAATATTGGATATGAAAAAGTACTGTGTTTAGTCTCTCTTGAATTTCCAACCCATATAATTTGTCTCCTTGAGGGTCTATAATTCATTGTTTGTCACTGTAATGCAGATCATAATGTACCATATCAAAATGTAACCATGCCCTAATCTTAATAAATATCTGCTCTGATATCCATTCCGTGTGCTTACATTTTTTTTGTTCTTTTTTTAATAATTTTTTATTGAAAAACATATAACTTAAGTGATAAACATACATACATACTACTGTGCAAAAAGTATAGAACAATAGCATAAGAATATATATATAAAGAAGAAATAAAGAGAAATAAAAACATGAAAAAGGTAAAGAACGAAATTTTTAAAAAAATGAAATATAAAAAATTAAGGTCTAAATTCTCCCTATGGACTTAGCATCTATACCTAAACAATACAATCACACTAAAATTGACTTCCTTCTATTGTGTGGTGCTTTGGCAACTATTCTTTTTATGCACAATGCACCTTTGTTTCCATTATCTGCTTACTTTCTCTTTATTACTTAGTCTGGGACGATCTTTTGTTCATTCTTCTCTGAACCATTTTCATATTATTATCTTGCATTTTTCGTTTTTTAGATAATTTTAATTAATTCCCAATTTGTTTGTTTTCTTGATTTTCCTTGAGTGTTTGATAATAAATATGTTAATTTGTCCATGTTCATTATTTTAAAATTTTTATTATACCATAATTTGATGTCCGGCCTGTTTTTTTCCCTCCATTTTTTGGCATAAGTCAGTCTCGCAGCTGTCACTAAGTAATTGAACAGGATTTCTTAGTTTTTATCTTTTTATATATCATACATCCCTAGGAGGAGAAATTTGGGATCTAGATTAACTTTAATGTGTAGCATATTCTGTGTTCCTTGTTGTATTTCCTTCCAAAATTCTTTGGCCTTCTCACATGTCCACCAGCAGTGGTAGTAAGTGCCCTCCTGTTCTCCGCACTTCCAACATTTGTTTGAGGTTTCTTTATAATATTTTGATTATTTTGGGGGGGGTCTGGTACCATCTGTAAAAGCTTTTTACCCAGTTCTCTTGAAGATCTGCTGAGTATGTGAGTTTTAATCTATAATTCCAGGCTTTCTCCCATTCTTCAATTCTAATTGGCTGTCACACACCAGGGCAGCGGAGCACCAAGAACCAAACACGGAGGCCAATAAAACTATCTAATATCTTTATTAAGGAAATATATAAGAAGGATAAAAGCAAGTAGAGAATATAGTCCAGAAACAGACCTTTCAAATGAGGCCTAAAATAGTCCAGGAATAGTTTGTCCAATAAATGATATTAGAGTTCAAAGGTAAAATCCAATAACCGAAACACACACTATTGTCAGGCAATAGTGTGGGGAATTGTCCAAAGTCTTTCAAGGCACAAGGTAAATCCACAAGAAGGCTGGGAATAAGGCTTGGATCTAGGAAACAAGGTCCGTGGCTCAAAACAAGGCAAGGTAGTCCAAAAACTTGATTCTAAGAACAAATTCCGTGGCTGAGAACAAAGCAAGGCAATTCTTGGATACTTGAACAGACGAGGCAAGGAAACTGGATTGCGGACTTAGCGAAGTCCACACTAGGCTGGAAACATGGAATTCACTCCCGAAGCTGAGCTGTTGTCTCCGCAAAGAATCAACAGAGCCCGATACTTTTATCTGGGTCTCGTTTCCCGCCAAACGGGCGTCCAGCGTTCTCTTTCCCTAGAGAACAGGGAACGAAACCCAACTTGCAGGTGTGAGACTCTCTGGATTTTCCCAGGGGAAACATGGCTAATCAGTGTCTTGCTTGGCAACAATTCGGGCACTCCTGCGAATTCTCTCTTTCACTCCCCTATCTGCCGAGAAGGATTGCTTTCTAGCGAAGGGAGGTGAGCGTTGGTCAAGGTCAGTTTTAATTGGTTCTTGGACAAGAACATCAGGCATCTGGAAAGACTCTGGCTGTTGATCCGGAGAAAACCCCATGTTTTCATCCTCATCTACCACAGTGACACTAGGCACAGGACTACAAGGCCCATGAGGCATCACATTGGCTTCCCTATGTTTCTTGCCCATTTAATCATGCATTCCTTAATTAATTCTTGTTCTGTTGACCATTCTAAAAGTTTTTTTAAAATAAATTTTGGTTATAATTTTGGTATCTGATTGTAGTATTTTATCCCAAAATGCTTCCTCCTCCTCGAAACCCTTCTCTTTATCTGAATTGAAGTGGTCCTTTAATTGTATGTATTGGAACCATCCTACATTCTTGAATTCTTTATTTATGCTTTCTTGTGTTCGCAATTTATATTTTCCCTTTTCCTTAATTAAAATATCTTTATATTTTGGCCATTCTACACCTCCTAGTTCTCTCCTTTGTGCTTACATTTTCTATCTGCAATGCAAATTATTCCATAATAAATAGCAATGCTCACAATGGTATGTCCAGCATAGGTGAATATCCATATGCCATACATGGATGTGATTATTTAAAAGATACAGCATGTGCATTATAACATGCTAAATTCTACATGTCAGATGTTTTGAGGCAGAAAAGACCAGCATAAGCTTGTTTTTTCAAATGAACAGCAAATTTAGATTTTTAGCATGGCAGACTAGTAATATATTAGATATGAATGGAAGAAACTATGTCATTTCCTGGCTATAAGCCAACAAAAGCTTCCTGACCTGTTTTTGGATGTGTGTACAATGAGAAGCAACCACTTCATTTATCTATACATACCCATGGGCCTTTTCTTTGCCATGCAAAGTACAATAAATAATACAAATGCTACTAGGCACATATTAAATCAGATTTCAGAAGCTATAAGCTAACCCACAGCCCTCACTCCAAAAAAACTCAAGACATTCCAGAGCCCATCTTACCCACTGTATTGAGATGAGCTCTGCCAAATTTAAAACAATATATTTTGTTTGAAGGTATGGTTCTAGTGGGTTTGTGTCTATCTACTTCTCAATCAAATAACTTACTAACATTTCTAGCAGAAATTATAATTATATATTTTCTTTCAACCTAATGATCCTCCTACCATTCTTTAATAGTCAAATCATCCCTACTTCCCCATGTGTTGCTCAAACACAAATGTGCAGAATGTGCAACTGACAGTGCAATTTCTTTTAATCTGGGAAATTGTCCTGTGGTATTGGGTGAACTTCATAAGAATTCCTGTGGATCATGAAAAATTAAACACAAGCCCATGAAATGTTTACCATATTTATAATATGCAGTTGAAAGCCACACCCAAATACCACATCTCACATAGTCGCCATTCAAATCTAAGCACTTATCATAGCGATAAATGAGCTTGGAAACTCTTTCCCCACTAAATTCTGACACCTCCGTCGTCAACCCTTCCCCCTTCCCCCTTCCCGTAGCTGCGCAGCATCACTAAAACACTGCGTTTCCAGCCACATCCCCATTGTTGGAAACAAGTGGTTGACGACGGAGGCAGCAGAATTTAGTGGGGAAGGAGTTTCCAAGCTCATTTATCACTATGATAAGTGCCTAGATTTGAATGGCGACTATGTGAGATGTGGTATTTGGGTGTGGCTTTCAACTGCATATGGCAAATGTTTTCTCCTATACTTCGTTCATTTTTAATTCCAAAGCGTAATGTACTTTCTGGATAGCCCTCATATACTGCTATTCTCCCCCAGGGGGACCCATATAAACTATAAAAACTACACAACTACAAACTATCCACAAGTGAACAAAAATGAAACAACAATATGTTTTTTTTAAAAGAACAAAACAAAAGGCACATGAAAGTACTACAAACATTCCACTCTGTCAAATGGTTGGTGCCCCTTATTAATCTACTCCCTTCAAATGATGATGTGAGCACACTTCTACTTCAGACAACATTATACCAATTCATGCTGCGAAAAAATGATGAACAGGTCCCAATCTTTCTTAAGGCCGATCAAATATTTCTCCTTTATCCACATACTTAATTTGTCCCTCTCTACTATTTTACAAATCTTCATCAGCCATTCTTCTTGCAATGGGGCAGTTGGTTCCTTCCATCTCTTAGTGTACAGGCAGTCCACAAATTACAAACATCTGACTTACAAATAACCCATAGTTTAGAACAGGGGTGAGACAACAGGAAGTGAGAGAAGTCTACCCTTCAGAAGGGAAATTCACTCCTGAAAGAGTTACATGGGGGAAAGGAGCATCAAGTGAAGCTTTACCACAAATCCTCATTTCCACAACAAGCAATTTTTTTCAAAATCCAGTGATCGCAGGGACATAAAGTGAAATGAAATCTTCTGAACAAGACCACAGACATCAAAACAAACACCACTGTTAACCCTTTCCCATGCTATCCAAAGCTCTAAACTGCTGTGCTAAAGAAAAATTCTGCCGATCGAAAGGTCAGTTCGAGCCCAGGTTAGTGTGAGCACCCGGTGTTAGCCCCTGCTCACCTGTCTACCTAGCAGGTCAAAAGCAGAAATGTGAGTAGATAAATAGGTACTGCTTTTAGCGGGGAGGTAATAAAGGCACCCATAAGGACATTGATCGGGAGGAAGCTCCTTGGCATGGAAGATAGAGTGACAGCACCCCCCCACCCCCGAAGCTGGTGGCTGGTGAGTCGAACATCACCTCCAGGATGCCAGAAATAACATGGGAAAATCTGTATTTACTTCTGCCTGTGTTGTCTGTCCTTGTTAATTGTATAATTAGGCATTGAATGTTTGCCATGTATGTGTTCTGCAAGCCACTCTGAGTCCCCTTTGGGATTAGTAGGGCAGGGTATAAATACTGTGATATATATAGAGAGGGGGGGGGAGGGAGAAAGAGAGAGAAGTTACACTTAAAAATGTACCTGTTCCTACTTACATACAAATTCAAATTATGAACAAATCTACAGAGCCTAGCTTGTTCATAGCTTGGGGACTGTCTGAATACAATTATTGCAGAAGTTATCATACACTGTAACATTCTCCCAATTTTTATTTCAAAATGATCATCCAGCATTCTCAGCACATAAAATTGTGGTTTCATTTTACCCTTAATAATACCTTCCCAAATAAAGTGTATTTGAGTCTAATACTTCTGGGCCCTTCCGCAAGACCATCACCTATGATAAAATGTCCCAAAATTGTGCTCGCATTTCCACATTTACTAGAGTAACCACTATATATCCTAGCAAGTCTCTATAACATCAAATACCATCTGTGCATTTTCGTCTGAACATTTTATTTCAAATCATTACACAGTGTAAATTTCAAACTTTTCATTCGTATCTTCTCTCATTATTCCAACAGGATTTGTGTAATTCTATTTTGAGCCCTTTTAACTATACAGTCTTTCACTTGTTTTTTTCTTTTCTTATATGAAGCCTATAGAGTTAACCATAATCCTTAAAAATTCATATCCATGATATCAGTCAGCTGTTTAGGTGAACAAAAAATGTCTACATAGTTGCTACTATGTTGTGGTTTCTTGTTACTATGGCCTGAAATTTCTGTTAGTTATACAGTCCGGTTCCTTTTTATTGAAAAAGACCTTAGCATGCTCAAATGTAATTTCCATGTGTTACATCTACTGGCAGCCAACTTCACTCACACACTTACTTGTGCCCACATAAACAGGATACTTTAGGATACCTAGGTTACATATGAAGTGTGAAAGACAGAAATATAATTGTGCAGTCAATTGCTTTAAAGACCACGAGTTTACGGCAATGGCACCTTCCACAGACCGACAACATTACAGAACCGTTTAAATATACATCTGTATTATCACAGGGCTAACCTTTCTGTGCTTTCTCCAAAAATGAATAAAATTAACACCTGGTTTATAACATGCATTACTAGGCATGATCACTCAGATGTGACCAATCTTGCTTTCAGTGAGGCTTACTCCCAGGTGAATATGGGCTTGCAGCTTAAATCTCAGCTATTAAATTAAATGCAAAACCGCTTCCATCTAATAATGAAGAAACAACACAGATTTCTCTGAAATGTTCAAGGTTGATGTGGTGTACATTCAGTAAGTGCCCTCCGGTGGAAGAAGAGAATGGAAGAAATGCAAGTTTGCAATTTTGCATGATACATGCCCAACAAAAAAGAACAGTCAACATTCTGAGGACATCTCTGGTTTAAGAAGAATGTTATCACAGTCTAAAGTACCAAGGGCATCTAACAAGTCAAAGCCACAAGGGAAAGAAATAAATACTCTGCTAGAAAAAGAGAAAGTTTTGAGTTGTTCAAAATGTGTGTGTGTGTATGTGTGAAAATGCCTTTTTAAAATGTTATCCTTTAGTGACATCTGGTGGAACTAGATAAGAATGAAGAAGGTAAAATATTCTCCCCTGGACTATGTCACACAAGCTTCTTAGAATTACTGATTACATAATTCAGTTAACTGGATGGCCATATCAACTACATCCTAATAAATGACTATTAAACTTGTTTTCCTAGACTAAACCTGACATCTCCATTTGCATTTATTTAGGAGAACAGGTTTAAGTAGTCAAACACAGGCAGAGCAATTCACATTTTGCTAGGGATACATTGCCATATCCAGTGCGTGCTTAGCTCTGAACAAAAAAACAACAACATCCAAACCAGTAGAAAATATAAAAAGGGCTTTATTCATTGGTTTTGTTCTTGAAGGAAGCAATGAATAATTTTACCTATTTTCTTCCCACTGCAAGAAAGTCTGAACGCTATTGTTTATTCCCAGTGTAATATATTCACCATTCAATAACTATGTGCACAAATCACATGTGACACTTTCCCACAGAAAACAGCTTTCTCTGCACAGGAAACAGCATTTTCTGCACAGAAAAGTCTGTTGACTATGCAAAAGCATGCTGCAGCTGTGGACTAAGTCTGCACAAAAATTGCACATGAGTATGCTGTGGAGAAAATGGCATTTTTGCCTCCAAATTAATACTGTTGTACATTGTTTCATACAGAAAACCTGTTTATTCTTCAAGAATATTTCAAGGGATGTTCGCACAGAATAAGTCTCCAACTGTAATGAATCTCATCAGTCCAGAGTTCTCTTCATCGTGGTCCACAAAAATTTAAAATAAATTGTTGATTTTTAAAAAATATTGTTTCCACTAGCCACACATGCTAGGGGTTCTAATCTTCTTATGTTGTTCTTTATTAAACATGCTCTGAGAAGCAAAAAGCGGCCCCAGAATACAATGCAAAGAAGACACTACTGCTAAAGTGAAGCCACAGATTTGTAGAAAAGCTAAGCCAAATGAAGCAGCAAGGCAAATACATTCTGTTACCCAAATCAGGGAATTAAGTAGAAAATCAGAGTTTGGACAGTTGTAACGACCTGAGGGTATGAGTTTGATCCTTGTTAGTCACATATAAAAATAGAGGATGACTACCCCCCAAATGCTTATTTAATAGCCCCAGAAAATTCATAAAACCATAGCATAGGAATAGATCACAAGGGCCATCCAGTTCCTCCCACTGCCACACACAATCAAAGCACTCCCGGCAGATCCAGTGTCTGGTCCCATGTACTTTGACCACTTGAAGGCAACTTCAAACCACCGTGAACACAAAGCAGCATAAATCAAGACCTTTAAATCGCATTAAGGAAAGTTGGGGGGGGGGGGGGGGTCCAAGTTAAGGATCAGCAAAGTCCAAACATAAACCATACTGCACTGGAAAATCAGTTCCAGAGAATATGAAGCCAATTCTAGACATCTGCCCTTGCTGAATTGCTTTGTAGAATTCAGAGAACAGGAGTAAAGGGGCTGCCAAAAAATCCCAAAGCCATGCCTGGGCAACTGGGGTTTAATTGAAGTGATTACCTCCAAAGCAACCTCTCACTTTCCTCTTTTTTCACCTCATATGTCTCTGTAGTGCTGGTGTAGAAGGGGAGACAGTGTAGCGGTTTGGGGCTATGTTCCATGGTAATCACCATCCTGGCCTCTAAACTATTCCATAGAAGTCAATCTAATCATTTCTTCAGTGAAAACTGTTTCTGCCAAACCAGTTCCAAACTGACCAAAATGGTCAGTGTAGACTAAAGAAGCAGATTCCACCACAATCTGAGGCAGAATATTCCAGATTCCAAATGATGTGTCATGCAAGTGCTGATAACCCATTCATGTGAGTCACAGAAACTATAAAGAAGAATTGGAGAAAAGCTAAAATAGTGGAACTTTTTCGAGTAGATACACATAAGACATTAGGAAGGTTAGGATATCTTTACTCGTTGAATTTTTACGTGAGGGACTGTTACAGTTGGCCCTCCACATCTGCATATTTCTCTTTCATGAATTTATTTGCAAGTTTATAGCTCCCTTATAACCAGCAACACTTTCTCCTCTGAATCTCGTGTCATTCCAACCATTCCAGCCCAATTTTAACACCTTTCCATACCATCAAGCCTTCTGCCTCTTTGTCCCAAGCCTCCTATCTCAATCTCTTGTCCTTCCAAAAATAGATAGCCAGATTTGAAATCATTTTCCAACTTATTAGTCTCTTTGGTCACGCCTTTTTTCTTTCAGACCTCTCCTGTTCTGTCCTTCCAACTGTGAAATTCAGAGTAAGATCAATTGGCTGGAAAGCAGTTTAAAATCTGGCTGACTCTTTTTTTGAAGGACAGCAGCTTGAGAGGATTGGGAGGAAGAAGTATGGGGTGAATATATCAATGGATTAGAAAGCAATTTAAAACCTTACTGGCCCCTTTGGAAGGACTGGGGGCTTGGGAGGAGAGGATTGTAACTTAACCTACCCTTCCATGACCTGAAGGCAACTGGACTGAGGGCTGACTCTTATTTCAGTTCTGATAATAACCCAGAAACTTTATCAGTAAGACAGATGCATATGGAAAGATATACAAAAGCACATAGAAGATTTGTCCTACCTTCAATTTATGTCCTATCTGGTGAAAAAATGGGACAGAAACATTTTTTAAAAAATGTGAATCTCTTAGAAACCAAAGCAAGCAAGAATTGTGTTGCTCCCTAGCATAAGATGCTAATAGTCCTCTTCTTAGCTATATGCATAGAAATGTTGTATTTGTATCAATCCTTCTCTGTTTAGGGTTGACAGCATCCTCATAAGCAATTTTGAGTGAGGAGAAATGACAATTATCACCATGTTGCTACTACAGTTAACATCAATGTCCTCTTCAAAAAATATTTACATTCAACAGAAACAAATTACTTAAGCCCACAGTTCTAATCAGAAATTTCCTGCATCATGTGGTTCAGCTTTGACATATCTCCTTTTAAAAATGTCATTTATTTATTTCGATAACTCGGTGTATCTGCCACTTTCCAGTGAAATAAGAAACTCTTAAAAAGAAAAAAAAGTCTGTGATGATGATGTGTCAGTCAATAATCCATTAGCCTATCCTAAAGATCTGCCAAGGTCCAGAAGAGGGCAGTGATGTATCCAATAAGAAAATTCCTCAGTACCTCATGACACATTAGCATTTTTCCATTTCAATCCACTTTAATTCCTGCAGAATTCTGGGGCTTGTAGTTTAGGTAGGCCCAGGGTATCTCTGGATGAGCAGTTTAAAGGTCCCTCCCTAAACTACAAGCCTCAGAATTCTGCAGGAGGCAGTCACAGCATTTAAAATTGATTGAAGTGGGGAGAATGTTCAAGTGTGATGAGGCCCTTAGATAGGGCAGAAACAATTTATATCTCCCCTGTAATGTCAGTGTCTTAAAAAAACTATACAGATTTACAAAGCATTTTTGAGAGTATATGTGAATGAAATAAAACTGTTCATTTCAATTAGCAGAGACTATAGGGAAAACAAATCTTAGCCCATTTTATATTAGTAAGTCTTAACAACAAAACCTGTGTGATATGTCAACATTATTATCACAGAGATAAGGTAGAGACTGGGACGGGAATGAGTGGAGAGACTGCAGATACAAGATTAGAAATTGAGACTTATTGATTCACAGCCCAGTCCCTAAATTAGGGATGGTCAACTTGCGCAGATCAGTATTACCTCCCAAGCCCACTGGGATCACAAACACAGCCTCAAAAATTCAATTCTAAATGACCACACAACACAGGGAAATGACAAAACCAGCAATACTATCCTCTCTCCACGTGTTTCCTGATCCATGGATTAAGAGCAGCATAATCTTATGGCTATGTAATTAGGATTACCACACACAGGAGTAATCCCTGTGCTTGAAAGTAGGATAAGCACCATTGATACAAATTGCAGTTTTACTCGCTTCAACGCTGGCCTTACCTACCCCTGCTGTTTGCAAGTTGATGGATTGCCTTGTGCCTATGATAAAGTCCTGCCAATTTCATTGTAGTATTTGTGCCAAGTTTTCTTTATGCGTAACTTTTGTACATTTGTTCTCAGATAGCCACATTCACATGCTAGCATCTAGGACAAAGACCTTTGGCTCTCCAGCTGGATTGGATTTCTAATCCAGAAAGCCCCTTCCAGTATGGAAGTTATAGTTCAAAAGATCTAGAGAGCTAAAGGTTTTATCAATCCCAATTTTTAAAAAGGCACCATTGAAGTCCCTTCTCAGGAAATTTGTAGGAGAAAGCCAGTCATGTAATCTCACAGTCAGATCTAATTCCAGCTGTTAAGATAGTGCATAATTTTCCAATATAGGTGCTACAGACTGCACACTTAAATGTATTATTTAATACAGGGGTCCTCAAACCTTTTAAGTGGAGAGCCTGTTCACAGTCCCTCAGACTATTGGGAGGCCAAACAATGATGAAATAGTCCAAAATTAATATTGTTGTTTTTGTGTGCCTTCAAGTCGTTTCAGATTTAGGTCAAAGTTTAAAGTTTAGGACAGGGACCAGGTAAATGACCTTGGACGGCCGCATCCGGCACACTGGCCTTAGCTTGGGGACCCCTGATTTAATAAATCCAAATCAATAGATTCAATATTCACAGATCCAACTATCCATTTCTTTAAAGTATTTTAAAGAAAAACAAACAGATTTTGATTTTATATAAGGGACGTCTTTTTACTACATCATTGTATATAATGGGAATTGAGCATCCATGGATTTTGGTATCAATGGGGGATCCTGGAACCAAACCCAATTGATACCAAGGATCCAATATCATAACATATTTATATCAGAGATCAGTGCCACACAAAATACTGGTCTATGTGCCAATGGTCTACAGACCATCAGTCCTCATTCCCCCATGTCAGATAGTTATGATATACTGCCATAGATAACAGAATGGTATGCTTGTGCTTATAACCTTATTAACTTTTCTTTCAAGATAATTTCATAAAGAGTGTTATTGACATGATCACATAGGTACATTTGTTGCACGAGATAGCACTACAAATAATTTTGAATAGATTCAGAATGGAAAGCAGGAACAAGGAAAACAAGCCCTATAAAACAAACGTGACCTGCAAAGCACCAGGCTTAGAGCCTATCCGGACAGTACCTTTATCCCACGAGCTCCTGGTTCAATATAGAGAGTGGCCAAACAACGCATCCAGTAAAAGAGGATTAATTTGAGAAGAAGCAGGAAAACCCTGTTTCATCCTGAATTAATTAGATGGCCATTAGACTCGCGCCTTTGTGAAAGGCCTGGGTCTGATGGGCTATGAGCCCTGTATGGACAGGTCCACAAGGAGTCCTGGCACTTCCCTGGGGCCTGTAACATACACCCATCTCGCACCTTCTGGGCTCCTGGAGCCCAGAGATGCAAGATGGCCCCACCCCCTTGCCAACCCCCCCCCCCCCCCCCACAAAAGCCTTTAAAAATAAAATAACTTACCCAACCACCATCAGACCTCGGAGCACACTTCCTGGAATGTACCAATTATGCATGAGGTAGTGGGGGGGATTAGTCCTTCCTCCCCCAGCCTCTTCGCATGTAATTGGTACATTCCAGGAAGTGTGCTCCGAGGCTTAATGCCTGCCAGGTAAGCCTTCCTTTTGAAAGGCTTTTCTGGGGAGGTTTGTTTAGTGTCCTGGTCTCTTCCCGGAAAGTCCGGCAGGGCATCTGGACACCTTCCCTGCAGGAAAGCGCAGATGTTGGGGAGAGGTGTCTGGACTTCAACCCGGGCACAATCGCGTTTAAGAAATGCAATTGCGCTCAGGCTAAAGTGCTGTCTGGAACCGCCCTTAAGACTGCTTTCATGCAGTATTTGCCTAGGTTCCTTCAAAAATATGATGCAAAAGCTTTCACATACATCAGGAGCATTGTGTATTCAGCTTTACAAATTATAAGCTATAATTCAGAGGGAGAGCACACGCTTGGCATTCAAGAGGTTTCAGGTTCAGTCCCAAGAAATTCAGCTGGAAAGCCATTACTAGTACTCAATGTCAACAATATTGGGCAAGAAACCTTAAAAGAAACTACACAATTCCATAATCATTTATGATATCATGAAGCTCTTACTAATAAAGCAAAAAGAAAGTCACTTGTTACTTATTACAATGCCTCCATAAATTGGAATTATATTTATTTGTATGCACTTTTCCCCCTAGGTTATGATGCAAAGTGGGTAACCATTTTAAAAATGATAGTTAAAAAGTATAAAAGGTTAAAATATTCAGATAAATGAAATGTTGTAAGGAAAGAAACAAGAATCTCAGGGATGGTTAGAAATTAACTTTTCCAGTGTATCTTTTGCAAATGGCCATATGTATAAAGCTTGCCAAAGTAACAGCTCAGTCTTGTAGTTTGACAGTCATAGATTAATGTGTAACTCATTCAAGCAAGGTTGACCATTTGTTGTTGTTGTTGTTGAATATCTTAACATCATTTCCAATTTATAGTGTTCTAGGGAAACATTGAAACTATCACACCACTTATAGTTATAACATTCAGCAAATCTCTAGTGTTGCAAAAGACATTATATTTGACCCAGTCACAGACTATTTTAAGCCTGGCTAGTTTTCAACATTCTTTAAGTTCTTACAGTGTTTACAAAGATAGTCTGGAAGATCAGGGGTCTCCATGACCTCCATGTTTTGACAATTTAGAGAGCTGGGAAAGTTAATTTGAAAAGTAATTATTTACTGCTGTAGTTCAAATAAATCCAGAAAAGTGGTTTGTTGCTATAAAATTATATTTTTAAAAGCAACTGTTTATTTTTTTTATTCTAAAAAGTAATGAAAATACAATTGATACTTTGAAACAAATATTTTTTAAAAAAAGATTTAAGTGTTTGATTGTTATGAACAGCTGGCCTGCGATGTAAAATACATTCTTCTGTCCAACTTGCTATCCATAATAAAAGGCACAGCACATCCCAGCTCTGGAATCATGACTCTCCTCCACAATTTAGTGATGTCCCACCTCGATAAAATAGGAGGAATGTTTATAAACATAACTAAAAATGACACTTATAACAGAGAAAATATGAAGTTGTCTTTTGTTAAAATATATTATAATGCCAAAGATCTGTTATTGGGGAAAAACTTTAAGCAACTAGTTACTTTAAAGGCCAAATAGTTTACATTTATTTATTTATTTATTTATTTGTTTAGTCCTGTTCCTTTGATAATTCAATAGTGATAGAAATTTAATGGATTCAGATTTCCAGCACACTGATGAGAAAGGCTCAGTGAGTGACCATGCTGGCTGGGGGATTCTGAGAGCTGCAATAAAAAAAATAACTTTTCCAAAGTCTGATTCCAGAAAATGTTTTACAATGTTTCCCTGTGAAAAATAACAATGCAACATGTTTTGATATATATGCAGTTAAATTGATATTTCACTAAATAGGTCTAGAAAGCATATGAAGCCATGTGCTTTGTTTAACTATATACACCAAGCCTGAAAAGGACACAAAGTATGCATTGTAGCTCTATTTGTTTTGTATAGCAATCTTCCACTCATAAGCTTCAGACAAGAAAATAAGGGAGGGAGGGAGAGGGGGGGAGGGAGGAAGGAAGGATGATTTGCAAATGTTTTTCACATATATGATACTTTCTCTTGTTCTCCTACTCAGCAAAATTATTAGTTGATGTTCCAAAGGACAGCTAGCAGCAGTAAGCACACATTCTTGTTGTTGCTGTTATATGCCTTCATAGAATCATAGAATCATAGAATTTTAGAGTTGGAAGAGACCTCAAGGGCCATCTAGTCCAACCCCCCGCTAAGAAGCAGGAAATCGCATTCAAAGCACCCCCGACAGATGGCCATCCAGCCTCTGCTTAAAAGCCTCCAAAGAAGGAGCCTCCACCACGGCCCGGGGGAGAGAGTTCCACTGCCGAACAGCCCTCACAGTGGGGAAGTTCTTCCTGATGTTCAGGTGGAATCTCCTTTCCTGTAGTTTGAAGCCATTGTTCCGTGTCCTAGTCTGCAGGGCAGCAGAAAATAAGCTTGCTCCCTCCTCCCTATGACTTCCCCTCACATATTTGTACATGGCTATCATGTCTCCTCTCAGCCTTCTCTTCTGCAGGCTAAACATGCCCAGCTCTTTAAGCCTCTCCTCATAGGGCTTGTTCTCCAGACCCTTAATCATTTTAGTCACCCTCCTCTGGACGCTTTCCAGCTTGTCAGCATCTCCCTTCATCTGCGGTGCCCAAAACTGGACACAGTATTCCAGGTGTGGTCTGACCAAGGCAGAATAGAGGGGGAGCATGACTTCCCTGGATCTAGACGTTATTCCCCTATTGATGCAGGCCAAAATCCCATTGGCTTTTTTAGCTGCCGCATCACATTGTAGGCTCATGTTTAACTTGTTGTCCACGAGGACTCCAAGATCTTTTTCGCACACACTGCTGTCAAGCCAGGCGTCCCCCATTCTGTATCTTTGATTTCCATTTTTTCTGCCGAAGTGAAGTATCTTGCATTTGTCCCTGTTGAACTTCATTTTGTTAGTTTCGGCCCATCTCTCTAGTCTGTCAAGATCGTTTTGAATTCTGCTCCTGTCTTCTGGAGTGTTAGCTATCCCTCCGAGTTTGGTGTCATCTGCAAACTTGATGATCGTGCCTTCTAACCCTTCGTCTAAGTCGTTAATAAAGATGTTGAACAGAACCGGGCCCAGGACGGAGCCCTGCGGCACTCCACTTGTCACTTCTTTCCATGATGAAGACGACGCATTGGTGAGCACCCTTTGGGTTCGTTCGCTTAGCCAATTACAGATCCACCTAACCGTAGTTTTGTCTAGCCCACATTTTACTAGTTTGTTTGCCAGAAGGTCGTGGGGGACTTTGTCGAAGGCCTTACTGAAATCTAGATATGCTACATCCACGGCATTCCCTGTATCGACCCAACTCGTAACTCTATCGAAAAAAGAGATCAGATTAGTCTGGCATGACTTGTTTTTGGTAAATCCGTGTTGACTATTAGCAATGACCGCATTTGTTTCTAAGTGTTTGCAGACCACTTCCTTAATGATCTTTTCCAGAATCTTGCCTGGTATTGATGTGAGGCTGACCGGACGGTAATTGTTTGGGTCGTTCTTTTTTCCCTTCTTGAAGATAGGGACCACATTCGCCCTCCTCCAATCTGCTGGGACTTCTCCTGTTCTCCAAGAACTCTCGAAGATGATTGCCAGTGGTTCTGAAATAACTTCCGCTAGTTCCTTCAATACTCTTGGATGTAGCTGATCTGGCCCTGGGGACTTGAATTCGTTTAGAGTGGCCAGGTGTTCCTGGACAACTTGTTTCCCTATTTGGGGTTGGATTTCCCCCAATCCTTCGTCCATTCCATGTTGCTGAGGTTGAAGATGGCTTTCTTTTTGTGAGAAGACCGAGGCAAAGAAGGCATTAAGCAGTTCTGCCTTTTCCCTATCCCCTGTCACCATCACCCCATCTACTCCTTGCAGTGGCCCTATCGCCTCCTTTTTCTTCCTTTTTCTACCAACATAAGCAAAAAAACCTTTTTTGTTGTTTTTTATGTCCCTGGCAAGCCTGAGCTCATTTTGCGCTTTAGCCTTGCGAACCTTTTCCCTACAGGAGTTGGCTATACGTTTGAATTCTTCTTTGGTGATTTCTCCCCTTTTCCACTTCTTGTGCATGTCACTTTTGAGCTTTAGCTCAGTTAGAAGTTCTTTGGACATCCATTCTGGCTTCTTTGCACTTGTCTTATTTTTCTTCTTTGTTGGCACTGTTTGCATTTGCGCCTTGAGTATTTCACTTTTGAAAAACTCCCATCCATCCTTAACTCCCTTGTTTTTTAATATCGGCGTCCATGGAATGCCGCTCAGTAATTCCTTCATTTTTTGGAAGTCAGCTCTCTTAAAGTCCAGAATGCGTGTTTGACTTGTCTTAGTTTCAGCATTCCTTTGTATTGCAAACTGCAGGAGCACATGGTCACTTGCCCCTAAGGATCCAACCACTTCAACTGTATTGATCAGGTCTTCCACATTTGTTAAGATTAGATCAAGAGTTGCTGATCTTTTCCTTCAAGTCTTTTCCAACTTTCTGTGACCTGAAGGTGACCTTATCATCAGGTTTTCTGGGGCTGCAATTGAATGACTCACCCCCTAGGATTATGTTTTTCACTGTCCACATATAGTTAGGCTTTCCAGATCTGACAGATATACTCAGATGATTTAAGGGTGAGGTGAAAAAAATACACAAAGATTACAACACCACTTTTGTGAGACCTTTATGCATGCTTCCCATGGGTTTAATTATATACAACAGTGACTCCAAATGTTAAGTTTCTAAGAGTTTGTTTTGGTTTTTGAAGAAGACTGCCCAAGGCAGAGGCAGGCAGTAGGCCAGGGAACAGAATACTCCCCCATCTCCTGATGTACTGGCAAAACTTGCTTGCAATATGGTTATGGCAGTATGCCTGACTACCACACAGCTACTGGTACTTGTTTGTTTTATTTTAGTTGAGGCAAGTGTTTATCAAGAACTAGAATTATGTGAATTTCAACATCTACAAGTACTGTATATTTGGAGACTGGCCTGTCTAGCTTTCCAGAAGGCCAGATGAGTTGAGTTGAAGGCAAAATCAGCAGCTTTATTCTCAAATGTCAAAGAGGATGTCAGCGAAGACAGAACTCCAAAGAGCTGAAATGCCACAGTTGCAAATACATAGCATATTTATTGTTTTCAAGTTTACCTTTCTGGCTCCTGATTATTTCAGAAAGTGCCTGGTTAGGATCTGCTCTCTGGTTCCATGGTGGGAAAGTTCAACAAACTGTAATTGATTTATTTTGAAGATTGTGTCTGTTTATTGAACCACTCATGAGGGGGGTGCTATTAAAAAGGAATGTGGTGGAGCAAGCATTAATGGGCTTAAATGGGTTTTGATATCTCAGCTCCAGTTAATACAATGGGTGTCTGTCCATAAGAACAAAGAGGTGCTTAAGGTGTTGAACATTTCAATGGGAGCCACAGGAATGGGTCTGGTTGGGTGACACGAATGAGGAAGCATCCTGAGGAACAAATTAGATCATATCTTGCTTGTCCACTATTGCAACCTCATTGTTTTTAATTCGATGTTTTAATACCGTGTTGTGTTTTTTCGGCTGCTGTGTATATATTATTATTGGTTTTTATTATTGTTCTTTGATGTTTCATATTTTATTTTATCATTGTTTTGTATCCGATTTTGCTGTGAGCCGCCCCGAGTCCCCTTCGGGGGAGATGGAGGCGGGATATAAATAAACTTCTTCTTCTTCTTCTTCTTCTTCTTCTTCTTCTTCTTATTATTATTATTATTATTATTATTATCATCAGGGGAGACAGAAAGCGACCAAGGCTCTTGCACAAACCCATTGTGTGTCCCCTGTGTCTTCCTGGTGCAGTGTGGGATTATTATAATTTATGTAGTGCTCGCTTCGGCAGCACATATACTAAAATTATAATTTATGTGATTATACTCTGAAGGTGTGATGGGGCAGGATTCCAGGGTAATTCATGAATAGTTACTACAGGACAAATGGAAAAGGTAATGCAAGCTTACTGTATATCCAAATGCAGCCATGTCTTATAATTCATAATTTTGGGTCTAATTTTCAATAACACTGAGAGCAATGCAATTGTTTGGAAAATAGAATTCACAATCCATAATGATAGCAGTTTAATACAGGTTGAGTATCCCTTATACTAAATGTTAAGGACCAGAAGCGTTTGTGATTTCAGATTTTGGAGAGATTTGGAATGCCTGCTTTTGCATATATGGACATAATGTAATTCCTTGTAAATGGGATCAAAGTTGAAACACAAAATTCATTTATGTTGTTTACATACCTTTTAGACACAGACTGAAGGTAATTTAATACAGTATTTCTGATAATTTTGGATTCTGAAGTACAAATGTTTTGTATTTCAGAATTCAAAATCAGTTACATACAGACACTCAAAAAATGCTGGGAATTATAGTTTGGTGCAGTGGGCTACTACTCTCTGGTAGTGAATTCCAAATCCTTCACCAAACTACAAATCTCAAAATTTCATAGAATGGAGCAATAGCACTTAAATGATATAGGTGCAGGTTGGATACTGCATATGACATCCAAAAATGTTATGTGTGAGCACCTTATTTTATTTCACTTCATTTTATTGCTATCTTTAGTATTTCGATACTGTGACTGTTTGCATACTTTTCTCTTGTGTCCACAAGTGACTGTGGATTACGCATTTGAGCTGATCCAACTCTAGTGCATTTTAAATGTTTTGTATAAATATACCCAATAAATATTTCAGATGCAGCCACTGACATTCAGATTTGATTTGCACTAAAACCCATCTAGTCACCAAAAAGCCAAATGAATGGAGGACACAGATCTTGAACACTCACTTAAAACCAAAATGACTAAACTGAGGTTCTCATATTCTAAATATGTCTTGAGATATCATGGCTTATTGGAAATGACATAATGCTCAGTAAAGTGGAGGTGATTTTTTAAAAAAAGAGGAAAATCACATTACCAATGGATTTCCATAAAGGATATAACAGCCCTGAAATTTCAAAAACTGGTTACAAAGACTTTTAGGATGCATTCATACTGTAGAATTAATACAGTTTGACACTACTTTAATTGTCATAGATTAGTGCTATGGAATTTTGTATTTACTTGCATAGAGGGAGCAGGATTGGATGGCCCTTGTATCTTCCAACTCTATGATTTTATTATTCTATCATGGGAGTTGCTGTTTTACAACATCTTTAGACTTCTCTGCCAAAGGGCACTGGCACCTCACCAAAGTACAACTCCCAGGATTCCACACCATACAGCCAAATCAGTTAATGTGGTCTCACACTGCATTAAATCTATAGCATAGATGCACCTCTTACCGATCTCTCACTTATCAGCAAATAACATGTAATGAAGTCTTTTGAAAAATCCTTGTATTATATTTACATTAGACACCATCTGCCTAGAAGAATTAGATGAAAAAACATAATAGATAATGGTCTTCTACAACAACATACCTACAAGAACTACATCAAAAGTGCTCAAAAAGGTTTACGGAGAGGGGAATATTCTGCCTCTGATATCTCCAATGCATATTAGGAGTCCCAGGCCTCATCTACAAAAGCTCTGTTCATGAAAATGGAACAGACCAACTAAGGCTGGCCTCTAGGGGGATTTTTATGCTCCACCCAAAAACTAATACAAATGGAGGCATCTACATTCTTGGGAAACCTAAGCAGAGAGAACTAAAGCAAAGGAGAGGAAAAGACAAAGCCAAGACTTCCCATGATCTCTGTACAAAAGTAAGGAATTTGTGCAAATGTAGCACAGGTTTACCTAGTAGGGAAATGAATTATAGGAACCTTTTTCTTCAATACCATATTTTTTTATTCTAAGGCACCTTCAGTTGTAAAACGCATACAAATTTTGCTTCCACCAACAGAAAAAGGTTTTCTTTATATATTTAAAAAAGCACCTGTGATTATAAGATGCACCCCATTTTTAGAGATGTTTATATGGTGTGTGTGTGTGTTGTAGAATACATTTTAATATATACAGGCCACTGAAATGGAGGAAATCATATAAGGGACAACCTCCTCAAACAACACTAGGATGCATTTACATTGTATAAATAATTCAGTTTGACACTAGTTTAACTGCCATGACTCAATGCTATGGAATCATGAGAACAAAGATTGATGATAAAGCTTCAGTGGAGACACTTTTTCACCACTTACAGGAGTGAATTTTCCTTCCGAGAGGTAATTTCCTCTCACTTCGTTGTCTCACCCTCGTTTATTACTAGGAGTCATATGTAAATTGGATGTTTGTAACTTGGGGACTGCCTGTAGATAAATTATGGTACTATATATAATTGGCTTGGGCTCTGTTTATCTGGACTTATCTGGGGGGGTTCAAAAAGGGGAAAAATTGCTGACTGTAAAGAATCAAACTGTCAGATCAGGACACTTGATAAATATGATGAACACCACAGCTAAATCATGAAGCTGTACATGTATTGCTCTAGGTTGCATAAAGCATACTTCACTGCTCTAGGTAGTATAATTAATCCAGAAACTTGTTAGACAGATCCACACTTTATAAAGCTGTAATTTGTCTTAAGCTCTAGGCATTTTATGTAGTTAAGTGTTACAACAGCTTCTGAAAGCCAGACTTCAGGGACTGGTGACTGGTAAGCTATGTTTCATTGGCACAATGAATATATTGCACGAGAATTCAGAAATTTGATTCATCATAAGAAGGTCTAGGAATGTGTCTTTATATGTCAACATTATATGATGCCTAGAGTGAAAAAGCTATGCAATCTCTAATTGCTCAAATGAGAAGAAACCATGGATTTTTTTTATGTTGCATTTAAAACAAATGCATTCAGTGTTGAAGAGGGATCAAGAGGGATGAGAAACAGTACAGTACAGAAATGAGAAACAGGAGCTTGCTTCCTATCCTCTTCTAAACATTTCCTTCTAATTTTAACATCTCTACTGCCAAGGTCTTCAAGGATTTCAGAAGCACTTTCCTACCATGTCCATAGGTTTCTTGATTTTTTTAAATGAAAGAATGCAATTGGCACAAAACATGTTAGATGGAAGCAATCGCATTCCAGTTCAACATGAATGACTTACATTTTTTTTTAAAATGAAAACAAAACTGATATACAACACAGATCCCACCAGCAGGGAATAGTATTAGTTAAAATAGGACTGGAACTTTCAGCATTATTTTGTATTGTTCAACCATTGAGACCCTAAATTCTATATGTATTTAGAAACAGTACAGTTGGTTATCCCTGATCTCAAATACTTGGGACTAGAAGCGTTTTGGATTTTGGGATATCTATATTTGCGTGCATGCATGTAATGATATTCGTACATTGGAGATGGGAACCAGATTCATTTATGTTTCATATACTGTATACTTCAGACACATAGCTGCTATTGAAGGGGCAAAGATGTAAAAATACCTCTTAATCCAAAGTCAAAAGTAGGAGGCCTCTTTTCTGTGGAGAGGGCGTGGAAAGACACCATGAAAGTTGATCTTCAAACTATTTATTGCGAGCTTAGCAATAACGACAAAAACATGCATACATCTGTGCAATCAATAAAAGATTTGTCACACTTGCAAATGGTTGCAAGGGTTTTTATCACTTCTACAGAAAATAGTAAGCATATCTTTATTGGCTTACAAAGATCATTTACTCTATTCGTCTAATGTTGGCTACATCACAAACATCTTAACCATCATGCAATTCCATTGGTTTTCTATGCTGTAACAACATGTGACTCTTTAAACAACGGTGCTTTTTATGTTATTGACCCTGATCTCAGTACCTGCTTATCTTCCTGTTGCTGCAAGTATAGGTTCGAGTCCGTATGGGAATCCTAGGGAGTAGCGGGTAACCGGTTCTGACTTGATATATTGTTATTATTAAAAGTAACTTCTTTTTCTCTGGAACAACTCTTTTCCCAAACATCAGCATTTTCTCTCAAGCGCATGCCTTTCTCAAACATAGGCCTTTTGCAACTTAGGTCAATCAAAACATATGGGACTTATAGTCATTGGAAGTATCTTTGAAAATTCTCTTTTTAAACCCACGTCCCCCTCACTATACAATGCAGTTTGAAACTCACCTGGAAAACTGTGTCTAGTTTTGGGCACCACAATTCAAGAGAGATGTTGACAAGCTGGAATGTGTCCATAGGAGGGCGACTAAAATGATCAAAGGTCTGGAGACCATGAATCCCTATGAGGAATGTCTTACAGCTGGGTATATTTAACTGCAGAAGAGAAGATTGAAAGGAATTTTTTATCCTGTCAGAAGCAACTTGAGAACATACTGCAAGATGCTTCTGGTGTGAGAGAATTGGCTGTCTACAGAGACGTTGCCCAGGGGACACCCGAATGTGTTTGCTGGGAGGCTTCTCTCATGTCTCATGTCCCCGCAAGCTAGAGCTGACAGACAGGAACTCACCTCATCTCACGGATTCAAACCGGCAACCTTGTCAGCAATCCAACCTTCAGGTCAGCAGTTCAGACGGCACAAGGGTTTAACCCATTGTGCCACCCCAATGATAGCCATGTATAAATATGTGAAAGGCTGTGATAAGGAAGAAGCTTGTTTTTGGTGGCCTTGGAGACTAGGACTCGGAGCAATGGATTCAAATTACAAGAAAGGAGATTCCACCGGAGCATTAGGAAGAAATTCCTGTGAGAACTGTACAACAGTGGAACTCTGCCTTCTTTGGAGGCTTTTAAACGGAGGCTGGGTGGCCATTTGTCATGGGTGCTTTGATTGTTCTTTTCCTGCATGGCAGGGGGTTGGACTGGATGGCCCATGTGGTCTCTTCCAATGCTATGATTCATATGTGTGTGTTTATTTGTTCAGTTACTTCGCGGTCAAGTCAGTCACTTCAAGGATAACATTAATCTTGCCCTTGGTCAGCCCCTTTTCCTTTCTCCTTCGATTTTCCCCAGCATTATTATCTTCTCCAAGCTTTCCTGTCTTCTCATTATGTGGCCAAAGTATTTCATCTTTGACTCTAATATCCTTCCCTCCAGTGAGCAGTCGGGCATTATTTCCTGGAGAATGGACTGGTTGGATCTTCTTGCAGTCCAAGGCACTCTCCGAATTTTCCTCCAACACCACAGTTCAAAAGTGTCTATCTTTCTTCACTCAGGCTCCTCGGCTCCTCCTTGCTTTCAGCCATCCAAGTGGTATCATCTGCATATCTAAGATTGTTAATGTTTCTTTGAACGAGACTCCTGTAATGCAGCTTAACTGCATTATATAAATCTCTACAGCAGGCATGGGGAAAACTTTGGCCCTCCAGGTGTTTTGGACTTCCACAATTCCTAATAAGCTACTGGCTGGGTTGCTGTGAGTTTCCCCGCGCTGTCGGGTCATGTTCCAAAAGCACTCTCTCCTGGTGTTTTACCTACATCTATGGCAGGCATCCTCAGAGGTTGTGAGGTGCTGAAAACTAGGCCAGTGGGGTTTATATATCTGTGGAATATCCAGGGTGGGAGGAAGAACTCTTCTCTGCCTGAGGCAAATGTGAATGTTGCAATTAATCACCTTGATTGGCATTGAAAAGCCTTGCAGCTTCAAAGCCTGGCTGATTCCTGCCTGGGGGAATCCTTTGTTGGGAGCTGTTAACTGGCCCTGATCTGGAATTCCTCTGTTTTCTGAGTGTTGCTCTTTATTTACTGTCTTGAGGTTATAAGATATTGCATATGGACATTTGCCTTGCCCCCAGTGGAATATGTTCACTGTGCCTGACTAGTAGGTGTGGCTTGAGTATGTTTTAATGTATTATATGTTTCATGATTTTATGTCTATATGTTTTTAATGTATTTATGTGATTATGTGATTGTCTCCATGTAAGCCACCCCAAGTCCCTTTGGGGAGATGGGGTGGGATATAAAAATAAAGTTATTATTATTATTATTATTATTGATTTCAACGTTCTTTTTAAACTGGTAGCCAGATTTTGTTCATTTTCATAGTTTCCTCCTTCCTGTTGAAACTGTCCACATGCGTGTGGATTTCAATGGCTTCTCTGCATAGCCTGACATGGTGGTTGTGAGAGTGGTCCTGCATTTCCGTGTTCTCAAATAATATGCTGTGTCCAAGTTGGTTCATCAAGTGCTTTGCTATGGCTAACTTCTCTGGTTGAATTGTGGGAGTTGAACGTCCAAAACAGCTGGAGAGCCGAAGTTTGCTCATGTCTGCTCTACACTGACCATATCATGCAGTTTTTAAACGTCCTGGTAGATTGGGCCTACAACCTCTGTAGTTGCCATGACAACGGCTTCCATTCCTTTCACGTTCCATTCATGCTCACGCAGCGCTTTCCCCGTCACGTGATCACCGCCGTGTCTGTGTTTCCCCCCTGTCCTCCCTCCTCCCCTCCACCACCATCCACTTCCGGGTGGGTGTGGGGCTCTCTCTCGTCCTGCCGCCCTGAGGCGACGGCGTGAGTCGTGCCTGTAGAAGAGGCGGGGAAAAAGTGAAGGGGAGGCGGCGTTTCCTCCTCCAATCAACATGGCGGCGCGCAGGGCGGGTGGTGGCCGTGGCGCTCGAGGTAGCAGCGCCTTCTCCAGCGGGAGCCGCGCTTGAGGGGAACCCGGGAGGAGCCGGAGCTGGAGCCGCTGCCGCCATGGAGAGCGAGGAGGAGCAGCACACGACGACGCTGCTCTGCATGGGCTTCTCGGACGCGGCCGCCATTCGCAGGGCGCTGCGCTTGGCCAAGAACGACATCAACGAGGCCGTAGCGCTGCTCACCAACGAGCGGCCCGGCCTGCACTACGAACCCATGGACAGCGGGGGAGGAGGTGGAGGAGGCGGAGGCACCAACAGCAGCAACACCACCACCCCCACCCCGGGCGGGAATAGCGGGCCCGGAGGAGACGGCGACGGAGGAGGCGGCGGCACTAGCACCAGCACCACGGGCTTCGACCCGCCCCCCGCCTACCATGAGGTGGTGGAAAACGAGGTACCTCCTTCGCCTCAGCCAGGGCCCCCTCTGCACCTTCCTTTTCAGACCGTTTCAAACCGCTGTTGAATGAAAGACGTGTATTCGCCATACAGAGGAAATCCGATTTGAGGCCTGCTTGGGTGGCGGTTGCACCAACCACAAAAAGCATGCTTGAGGTCTGGCCTAGCATTCAGTGTAGATGGGGGGCCCTGCCCCCTTGGGTTCCCTGCCTTGTTTCCTGAATTAAGGCAAGCCAGGCCTACAGAATCAAAGGTTGTAAACCAGGCATGGGCAAACTTCGGCCCTCCAGGTGTTTTGGACTTTATTTACTATATTTCTACTCTGCTCTGTCACCCCAAAGGGAACTCAAAGCAGCTTATGGTTTGGCCACTTCAGTAAAGGTAAAGGTTTTCCCTGACATTAAGTATAGTAGTGTCCAACTCTGGGGTTAGTGGTCATCACTGTTTCTAAGCCGAAGAGTCGTCATTGTCCATAGACTCCTCCAAGGTCATATGGCCGGCATGACTGCATGGAGCACCGTTATCTTCCTGCCTGAGCGGTACCTATTGATTTGTTCCCATTTGCATGTTTTCAAACTGCTAGGTTGGCAGAAGCTGGGGCTAACAGCGAGAGTTCACCCCACTCCCTGGATTCGAACCGCCGACCTTTTGGTCAGCAAGTTCAGCACCTCAGCGGTTTAAACCGCTGCACCACCGGGGGCTCCAGCTACTTCAGTGCCACATTGCAAATACACAGTGTATAAACATTATACAATACTAATTTGTTTATTGTATCAGAAGTGAACCGAGGGTACACTTGTCCTGTATTTAAAAACACAAAGTTAAAAGCTTGGCATTATACTAAATGTCTTTTGAGCAGTAGCTGGGCACTTGGAGTGCCTCTGGTGTTGCTATAAGAAGGTCCTCCACTGTGCACGTGACAGGGCTCAGACTTAATTATAATAGATGGTCTGTGGTTTGCTCTTCTCCACAGTCACATGTCGTGGACTCCACTTTGTGGCCCCATTTCTTAAAGTTGGCTCTGCATCTCGTGGTGCCAGAACGCGGTCTGTTCAGTGCCTTCCAAACCACCCAGCCTTCTGTGTGCCCAGGAGGGAGTCTCTAATTCAGTCTCAACCATGATTTTAGGTTTTGGGTTTTAGCCTGCCACTTTTGTATTCTCGCTTGCTGAGGTGTTCTTGCGAGTATCTCTGTAGATTTTAGAAAACTATTTCTTGATTTAAGGCATTGGCATGATGTCTGATATCCGAACAGAGAATGGGCCAGAGATGTAACTGTCTTGGTCCTTTCATTATTGGCTGCTACTTCCCGGCGGATGTCAGATGGTGCAGTTCCAGCTAAACAGTATAATTTCTCCAGTGATGTGGAGCGTAGACATCCTGTGATAATGCACTATGCCTCATTAAGAGTCACATCTACTTTTTTAACATGGTGAGATGTGTTCAATAGTAGGGTAGCAAAGCGCAAGGGCAGATGTCTTCACTGTATCTGGTTGTGATCCCCGGGTTGTGCTGGTCAGCTTTTGAATGATATTGTTTCTAGCACACACTTTTTGCTTGATATTCAAGCAGTGCTTCTTGTATTCTGCGACTTGCAGCATACAATACAAATCAAAGCACATTTATTTAACATAAAATACAAGACAAAAATCGCACAAAGCATAATAACATCAAAGAATAATATATAAATAAATAATAAGCATTAAAAACATGTAAAAAAAACCAATTACAATTATTGTGGAGACTCATCAGTTAAATAGTATATTTCGCTAAGTTCAGTCATCAGTGATAAACATGAACCAGCAAGAAAATTAAGAGAAATCTCCACAAAATTAAGTAAATCTGAAAACAAAAATATTTATTTATTTTAAAATATTTATTTTATTTATATCCCGCCCATTTCACCCCGAAGAGGACTCAGGGCAGCTCCCAACAAAGGCGCAATTTGGTGCCTTGAACACATATCAACATAAAACAACATATCCTTTAATCACATCATTAAAACATATCAATTGAAACAATTGCTCAAAATCACACAATCTGAAAACATGTCAAGAGCCATTCCAATTTTCATCTGTAACTGTTCATTATTACACTGAGATATCAATTGTTGCATTGGGAATCACTGTGCAAACACTTGGTCCCACAACTAGGATTTAACCTTCTTCCTGAAGGTCAGGATGGAGGGGGTCGGGGATTTCCATAGCCAAGGGGCCACCATCGAGAAAGCCCTGTCTCTTGTTCTCACCAATCGCACCTGCAAAGTGAGTGGAATCGAGAGCAGGGCCTCCACGGACGATCTTAATCTCCGAGAGGGTTCATAGGAGGAGATATGTTCGGGCAGGTAAGCAGGGCCAGAACCGTTTAGGGCTTTGTAGGCTAAAGCCAGTATTTTGAATTATAGCAGACAGGCAGCCAGTGGAGCTGGTGCTGCTGGCGAGTTATGTGCTCCCTGTACACAGCTCCAGTTAGAAACCTGGCTATTGCCGTTGGACTACTTGAAGCTTCCGAACAGTCTTCAAAGGCAACCCCACATAGAGTGTGTTGCAGTGGTCTATTCGGGATGTAACAAGAGCGTGGACCGCTGTGGTCATACATGACTTCCCGGTAGGCTGTTAGGAATTGTGGGAGTTGAAGTCCAAACACCTGGAGTGCCAAAGTTTGCCCATGCCTGTTGTAATGTGAGATAAGCAAAGGCTACATACTTGGTTGACAATGGATTTGACTTGAGTCCTCACCACGGCTGTCATATAATTCAGGCCCCTGCCACACAGCTGAATAAAATCCTACATTATCTGCTTTGAACTGGAATACATGGCAGTGTGAACTGAAGCCCCTTCTAGGCAGGCCCTATATCCCATATTCTGATCCCAGGTTTGCTGCTTTGAACTGGTTTATATGAGTCCGCACTGCCAGATAATCTGGGATAAACAGAAAACCTAGGATCAGATCCTGGGATATAGGGCCTGTTTGGAAGGGCCCCTAGAATGAACAAGGATTTTTCAGCACTCATTTGAGATACGAACATTTTTCTCAATTTATGTAGACATGACTTTCCAAAGAAGCAGGCAGGTTTTGGTCTTGGTAAGACCTGTCCAGTAATTTTTTGAATCACTAGAGCAGTGGTTCTCAACCTGTGGGTCCCTAGGTGTTTTGGCCTACAACTCCCAGAAGTCCCAGACAGATTACTGTTAGGATTTCTAGGGGTTGAAGGACAAAACATCTGGGGACCCACAGGTTAAGAACCACAGCACTAGAGTTTGACTGTTAGGCCCCTTTCACACAGCTGTATAAAATCCATATTGAATTGGACTATATGGCAGTGTGGACTCAGATAATCCAGTTCAAAGCTGATATTGTGGATTATCTGACTTGATATTCTGGGTTATATGGCTGTGGGGAAGGCCCCTCAATCTCCTATGTTTATCCTAGCTTAACAGAAGAAAGATAGCCTCAAGGTGAGAAATAGCTACTTCATTCCTGTGTCTTGGCTGGGCTTCAGTGGTGAAGAGTTATACACCAAGTTATTTCTTCATTTATGTCTCTAATGTGACTTAATTAGTTGTTTATTATTTGTGCCTACACTGCATTCTGATTTTCTTGCATTTATTTTAAAAGCTTTCTTACCATTTTGTGCCAAGAAATGGCAAAATCAAATCGTTCAGATGAAATTTTGGTTTTGATAAATTTCACACTTTTTTGGTTAATAGTTGGATTACCTTGTCACAAAGAGGATGGCAGGCCCAAGGGCATACTTGAACTAGAACCCTACTCCACATGTTCTCAGTATGAATGTGTTCATTGGGGGATGGGGGATTTCAGAATCATCATGATATTATTTGAATTCTGTATTTGTTTCTTATAATGTGCCCAGAAAGTTTGCTCAGTTTTGTCAAGCATGTTACTACTTCTTAAGCTTCTACTTTTTGTTTATTGTTGCTATGTTTTATTTTGTGTGTGCGTGCAAACTTACATATATAAATTCAGTAGCATTTTGTATTGGAAGACTGTTTCTAAGCATATCTGAGGAAGTGTACTTGTTACCATCCTGTTTTACTTTTGATGGTTGAGGTATTTGGAGAAGAGACTCCACACACAGTTGGCCAGATCCATCCAGGGAGAGTAGATTCTGGAAGTACTTTGAAATAAGACCATTTAGGCCATCAACAGGGCAGCCATATGGATCATAGTGTCCAATGTATAATGTACCCAGCTGTAATCCTGATAGAAGAAAAGAAGCATTTTCTTGCTTTTGTCCTGATTCTTAAAAAGCAATGTACATTCTGTTATAACTGGGAGAGATTAAAATCTCATTGGTACCAGGGCTTCTTTAAATGTTTAGCCACTTGAGTCCCTATAGGGAGAAAGGTGGGATAAAAATAAATACATAAATGTTTGGCACAGTCAGGGAGGTGGAAGTAAGGGGCAGAGAGAACTTTGGATCCTGTGGATCCACACACCATGTCCTTGAGCCTTCCTTTCATATTGGCATTAGACAGGTGTGGGAACAGATGGGGAGCAAAGAGTAGTTGGGTTACATTCTTGAAAGAGAATTTTCAGTTGGTATTATGCTTTTGGGGGTACCATGTGAGAAAACAGGATTGTAGTACCTTTTATTCCTTTAGGTATTCTTAAATGGCCTAGTGTGAAAGCCAGTGAATTAAATGGCTAGTGGTTTGAATGTCAGAGTAGGGCTCTGGATATGAACGTCCTGCTCAAGCATGAAAACCCATTCGGTGATCTTGTGCAAGTCACAGATTAAGAAAAAGGCAATGACAAACCTTCTCTTAATAAATATTTCCAAGAATACACTATGATAGTGCTGCTATACGTCAGTTGACACGTAGCAAGAATAAATTAACTGCTGCTGTCCAGAATAGAATGACACATTTTCTCTTAGAATGAACTGTTTCTCCTTTGTCAAGACTTTTGAGGATATTAACCCTGCTGTCTATTAAATATTTGATATATTTAATATATTCAAAGTTAATAAAGTTAAACAAAAGTTATTAGAACATTTTAAAATATGCTATATTTACAGCAAATTATATATTTAAAATAAAATAACTGAAGGCAACTTGCCAGTCTTTGCTAAAACTGGCAAACAGTTCAGTCAGTTAGTAATTACAGTCATTAGTAATTACAATACTAATTATACTGCAGTCATACGAATATTCAGAAGCTTTTTATGGCTAGAAGAAAATTCAGCCTAGCTTTTGCCTGAATAGATAGGTATTGTACTATACATTTTGTACATGTAGCATTTCTCTTACATTGTGAATCATACTGGATTATTTCATGGAATACGTGAGTGTAGATGGTTTGTCTGCCATTGTTCTAGATCAGTGATGGAGAACCTATGACACGCGTGTCAGCTCTGACACGCCTAGCCATTTTTGCTGACACGCGGCCACAATCGGTCGCATACAGAGGGGAATTGGGTCCAAGTTTGCCCAGGCCTCGTGTAGATAGATGCGCCCTAAAAGGAAGGGGAGTGAGCAGCTGTCAGGCTCCAGCTGCCCCTCCTTTCTGCCTCGAAGGCTCCGCCCACTTCCTCTTCCTCCTCCCCCCCCCTCACTCAGAGGATGTGGGCTGTGCGCGGAGCAGCCGCGCAGCTTTTGCTGTCGCTGCAAGCACCAGGCGGCAGAGGCTGCTCTGCCTCGCGAGCCTATCAGTGTGCTCGCTTGGCTCCAATTGGCTGCCCGGGCTTTCACGAAGGGAGGGGGGCTGGTGATTGCAGCGACGCGCAGCAGCCCCAGCAACATGGCGAGCCAATCTCACTCGCTCAGCTATGTTGGCAGCAACTTTTTGCGGCAGAGGATAGTGTTAGCCATGCGGTGAAGGTCCGCAAGATTCGGGCCAAGGAGGACAACCTGGGACTCCGAGGTGCGTGTTCTGGGCGAGGCGGTGGTTGGTGGGGGAAGGAAGGAAGGCAGGAAAACAGGAGGATTGGCAGATGGGTTGCATTCCCTTGGATTCTAGGCAGCAGTGACATCACCAGGATCCCCTGTTTCACCCTCCTATTAATCACCTAATGGTAGAAAATAGTTTTTGTTTTATTAAATACAGTTACAGTAGAGTCTCACTTATCCAACATTCATTTATCCAATGTTCTGGATTATCCAACATAGTTTGCCTCCCGTCTGGATCCACAGCTGTTTCTCTAGGCAGCAAGGACTGAACTTTTTACTGATTTACTATTTAACAATGTTGTTACTGTAAGTTCATTTTATGCAATTCTATCTTTATTTGTAGTCAGTGTGTTAGTAGCCAGTGTTTTTGTAGGCAATGTTTTCAATACATTGCGATGTTTTGGTGCTAAATTAGTAAATACAGTAATTACTACATAACGTTACCGTATATTGAACTGCTTTTTCTGTCAATTTGTGGTAAAACATGATGTTTTGATACTTAATTTGGAAAATCATAACGTAATTTGACGTTTAATAGGCTTTTCCTTAATCCCTCCTTATTATCCAACATTTTCACTTATCCAACGTTTTGCCAGCCCATTTATGTTGGGTAAGTGAGACTCTACTGTATATATTACAATTATACATTTTTGTTATTTAAACTATACATATTGCGAAATTATGTTTTTTTTCTCTCGAAGTGACACACCACCCAAGTCATGCTAGGTTTTTTGGCGAATTTTGACACACCAAGCGCCAAAGGTTGCCCATCACTGTTCTAGATTAACTTTATTTGTTTCTGTAATCTTTTAGAATGGATGTATTATTGTTTGTTTCCTCATTCTGCAATAAGAGTAGTGAGAAAACAAAACCCCATAGAGTACATGGCTCCATCAAGAGATTTTGTTAGCCTTTTAGCTGGAATTTCATCCATAGACATCTTCTTTAGTGTGCATTAATGGTAATCTAATACCTCTGTTAAGAGTAATGAAATTTAATTATTGTTGATTAATGATGATTCTCTTCAACCTTAATAAATATAGTTGGCTGACCACATTTATTCGTTTCACACTTGCGATTTTGATTGTTCACATGTTTGTACCATCATACCTGCCTCCTCAGGAAATATTGGGGGGGGGGGGGGGGGGGAATCTCCACTTGCGTATGTCCAGCTCCCCAAGGTTCATTCACATGGCAGCTCCATCTTCTAGAGGTGCATGGGTGGGAAATGATCACACTGTGTACTGCACTTGGCTCCTGAAGTTGGGGTTGCCGTGTGAACATTTAAACAGTTCCTTCCTTAGGGAGTGGAGGTGCTGTTTAGGACAGTGAATGTTTGTAGGGCAGCTACATCTTTGGAATCCAGGCATGCCGTGTGTGTCTCTTTCAGCCAGTACCTCCCTTCTTTTACCCAAGTGAAACAGACACACATGGCATACAAGAAGGAGAAAACCATGTAGCACTTCATTGGCCCAGTAGGTCTGGTGTCTTCCTGTATAGGCAAAGAAGGGGAGTTCCTGGGAACAACAGACATATGGCACACAAAAAGTGGGAAAGGAGCAGATCCCACAGGGAAAGTGAAGTGGTGTAGGGCCTGTTCCTCCTCCATCTGTTTCCCCCGATACCTCATTTCCTTTACCCTGGCAAAACAGATGTACACAGCATGCAAGAAAAGGAAAAGGAGTCGGATCTACATTCTCAATGAAGTGAAAGTGGCACATGAGACCTGCTCTATCATTGTGCGTAACCCATTCCAGAACTGCAGTAGCCATGCTTCATTTACTCCAGCACGATATATTCATGCCTTTTTCACTTATACACAGGGGTAGGGAAGGCTGCATTCCTAACACATAAGGCTGCATTCCTAACACATAAGAAAGTGGGAGACAATTAAACAGACTTTCTATAACACAGACAATGAATAGAGGGATGGAATTTTTAACAATAGAAAAGTGTGTTATTTATACAAGTTGAATTGAGGTAATGGAAGCCCTTTAAGTTTTTATTGAGCACCATGTCCTTAAAGTATGCTAATCAGGTTCTCATTTGTAATAATAAAATTAGGATGTGGATGTATCATTTATTTATATATATATATATATTCTGTTCTTTTAAATAGGATGCAAAGTTTCTGAAAAAGTACACTGTCAAGTCTCCTTGCAGTGGTTTGACCCAGTTCCTCTTTTTTGTGCTCAACCCCCTGATACAGTTTACTTTTCTCTTCCCTTTCATCTTGTCCCCTTTTTACCATGACTTAGATTCAGAGTAAACTATTTTTGTGAGTCTGGGAACTAGTTGCTTCACACATAGCCAAAAAGATGGAAACTGAACAAAAGCCCACCTTGGATTTGAAAAATTTAAAATTTTAAATGTAGTAATGGGGTCAATTTAAAGAGCTGACCACCTCTTCTGGAGACTGCCAAGATGGGACAGTCATTCTTTTTTATTTGTCAGGAAAAGGAGCCTTGGGAAATTGGGATGCAGGCATTAAAAGCAGTTGAAGTGTATACTTTAGTCGTTCACCCCTACTTTGCATTGTATGCTTGTGTGCAAGGCCTGTGTTTTTTAAATTTTATGTGTATCACCAGGCAATCTTTTCAATTGTGGAGTTGCCTCCACAAAAGACTGGTCCTTTGTTTGGGTGAAGAGCAGATAATTTGCTAAACATGAAAAGTGCCTGTCAGCTGAAACGTAAATACGTATTGTAAATCTGTTCCAGTTTCATTGTTTTTATGAGATTTGTAAATACTTCAGAATGTGATAATTTGTATGAATATTTACATTTTTCCAGTAATTTGGAATATACTAAATCAAAGATATGGCTCTTGGAAAGTTACTAAGTAAGCTTAATGGCTTTGTATCGACTGATATTTGTACAAACAAAAAATGAAACCATACTTCCAGCTACTGTATTACACTAACCTTCATCTGTTCCACTTTCTTTAAATAAGAATTTTTAGTACCCCCATTATATCTCTTTTTTCCCAGATAACTGTGTCTCAGAAATATGGTATTTGAAATATTCAGTCATCTATCCAGGAACCTCTGAAGTTCTTAATCCACACTCTGTGTGGGGTTCCACCCTTTATGTAAGGATTTCACCCTTTATCAGACTGAGATTTTGCACTCAGGCAGTTTCACCAGTTCTACCAGTGATGAGGATTCCTCTCAAGCACTTTCATCAATGTGGACTCCAAATACGATATCTACCCTTGAACCCGCCAGATTTGAAGACTTCCATGGTGCTCACTACAGTTAATAAGAGTGAAGGCTTTCCTTCATCCTCACTTCTGCTATAATGCAAGGATGTCCTCCTGCCCTACCTGGTGGTATACCAGGTTTGGGTGCCATCTAAATGTTCTCAAGATACCTATGAGGATTTATGCAACTTATGTCCTCAATGGGTTATGCCTATTTCCCTATATTCAGTGCTCCCATCACAGACATCTTATCTCAGTTGAAGTTCTCAGATCAGCAGTTCTGGAAACCAAAAGTGTATAAAAATAAACTTTCTTTAAAGAAGTTCTGTATAACTTAGCATAATATTGATTACATTTAAAAATTCTGGCTCTCACATTCATCTCAGATTAGATTATACCCTTATCAACTCATCTCAAATTCCCATCTCTCATTCCAGCCTTTACCTAATGTAAACCTCTATAAACCTTTTTGAATTGTTCTCTTCTCATACCCTGGGCAAACTGAATTCACCAGCCTTATGCAAATCTTATCAACCATTCTGCCAATCAGCATTTGCTTCCAGCATTCCATTGTCCCACATTCCACCGAATGTACGGTCAATAAATCAAACAACAGTGTTGACATTCATAGGTCTTATTATTCTTTGCACAGGAACCTAATCTTGAAGTTGCTGACTTCATTGTGGTGCTCTTAGAATCCCAGCGAGCTAGCTGTAACAATGAAGCCACATGAAAGAAATAATAAATTGTTGAGAATCTTTGTAATTCTGGATAAATTCTGCACAAAATTCTAACAAAATCCTACTTCATGTGCAGGAAATAGGTTTGGTTTTTATTTTTTGCAGAAATATTCTAAGTTTAAAATATGAAGTTTTGTGCTCAGAAAATGCTGTACAGTAAGGTGGAAACGATTTGAAAGCTGTTGGTTTCAAAGAATTTAATGCAGCAGAATGAAATTTGTTAAAATTATTTATTGCTTCCTTCAAGAACAAAAGTAGTGGATAATTAGATATCTGCTGGGGGAAGCTGTGTCACATATGTATTATGGACTTTAAGCTTGGTGGCTTTCTTTTGTTGGACAATTTGGGAGGCAGAGAATTGTGTTACATTTTTCAGGGCCTTGATTTTAAGTGTCATGCTTTTAGATTGCCAGTCTTCTTGCCTTGTTTTTGGGCTTTCCATTTGGTCTCCTTGTCATCAGCTATGCTTCTGAGACCAAGAATCTAATCAGATTAACCTCCCTTTGGATATATTAGATCAGGATGTGTGATTATCCTGTTGAGCTAATCAAAAGCCTGTTCGCAAGAAGGCAGCCTAATGTCCACAGTGAGTTTCAGATCATTTGTGATCATCAGAGAAGGAGCTCTTTTATGTTCACTTTTCTCTGAAAACAAAAATAAGCACTATTACTGAAATCACTCAGATCTATCTGTTCTATTCCTGGTGCAGCCCACCTTTTGCCTTCAGAACTCAAAACTTCTGTTGCGTATATCTTCCCACACCTTGCCTCACACCTTTCCCTGGTATCCTTTTAACTTCCTTTGGTGAATTCTAATTCTCTTCCTGTTTCTGTTACCGATAGTGAAGCAACTCTGTTAGTATTATGCTAGTAGAGAGTTACACTTAATTAAATTTGTTTGAAAACATGTATGTTCAAACAAAGCTGTTATATTTTTAATATTTTCCCTTATGTGCATGAGTCGTTGTGGGTATGGCATATATCTGGAAACATTTATTTTATTGAACAGGCATGTAGAAATGTATGTTTTTATATATGAACAATAATATTATGATATACTTTCCCTATTGTAAGAAGCATTGGCAGATTCCAGTATAGGTGTTTATGTCTTCCACACTTATCCTCCACAAACTGCCTTCTGTAACCTGAATGTTTTGAATTTGATACTTCCAATCGTCCCTACCTAGAAAACTAAAGACCACATAGTACTGTATCCCCCACTCAAATAATGTACATGCAGTGCCCGAGTTACAGACATCTGACTTACAAATGGTTGATAGTTAAGAATGGTTAAGACAGCAGGAAGTGAATGAAATCTACCCCTAGGAAGGGAAATTCTCTCCTGAAAGAGTTATCATGGGGAAAAGGTGTCTCAGCAGAAGCTTTCTCACCAATTCTTGTTTCCACAATAAGCCAAATTTTTCAAAATCCAATTATGACTGGGACAGAAAGTGAGGTGGAATCTTCTGAGCACACAGCAAAATAAACACTGCAGGAATGTTAAACCTTCCCTATACTATCCAAAGTGTGTGTGTGTGTGTGGCTGGAGTTACACTTTAGTACCTCTTCTAAATTCAACTTAAGAACAAATCTCCATAACCTATCCTGTTCGTAACTTGGGGACTGCCTGTGCTGCATTACGTATTTGTGTATTCATTTATATGAAATTGCTCTGGAGAACTGCTCATGCAAGCTTCTTATTTAAGAGCATTGCATCATTCACAGTCCTTTCTAAATCGCTTTATTAATGCTTAATCCTTGTAGAGCTATTAATAATTTAAGATATAGTGCTTTATAACGCTTTTCAATGTCTTCAGAATGCCTGTGTCACATAAGAGGTTATCATCCTGCTTTTGAAATAAAGAATCTGGTTGTTTAAGTTAGTGATAAGCAAGCTTCTCCTCTTTCCTTTTTCCATGTCTTCAAAAATAGTAGAGCTGGAGGTTTCTTCCTTGGAAAATAGAGGTAAGCAGAACAGGTACCCTTGGAGCAAGAACAGCCTTCTTGAGTGTGGGCTTTCATTCTACCCTTCCACAAAATGTCTTTGCTGGGATCAATGCAGGACATTCTGCCAAATATCTTTCAAACTAATGTTTTAATTTGAACTGGGTTTGGGAGTTCCTGTTGTCTACTGTCGTTTTGAGACAACCAAGAACATCTGCCTCAAAATTATTTCTGAACCTAAGGTCACAAGAATTTCATTGCCATCTCCAGGTTTTAGACTAGATTGTTAAAGCCATGTAATTGATTACTTAGTCCATTGACTTTTCAATTGGACTATTAAGAGTGTTACAGAAACTCTACTCAATTGGGTCCCACATTCTTAAGCTCCTATCACTCACCTTCCTCTTTTATCCTAAAAGCAGTATGTGTGAAAAAGATCTTGGAGTCCTCGTGGACAACAAGTTAAACATGAGCCTACAATGTGATGCGGCAGCAAAAAAAGCCAATAGCCAATCTGGCCTGCATAAATAAGGGTATAGCGTCTAGATCCAGGGAAGTCATGCTACCCCTCTATTCTGCCTTGGTCAGGCCACACCTGGAATACTGTGTCCAATTCTGGAGAAGGAGATGTTGACAAACTGGAAAGTGTCCAGAGGAGGGCGACTAAAATGATCAAGGGTCTAGAGAACAAACCCTATGAGGAGTGGCTTAAAGAGCTGGGTATGTTTAGCCTGCAGAAGAGAAGGCTGAGAGGAGACATGATCGCCATATACAAATATATGAGGGAAAGTCATAGGGAGGAGGGAGCAAGCTTGTTTGCGGCTACCCTGGAGACTAGGACGCAGAACAATGGCTTCAGACTACAGGAAAGGAGATTCCACCTGAACATCAGGAAGAACTTCCTGACTGAGAGCTGTTCGGCAGTGGAACTCTCTGCCCCGGAGTGTGGTGGAGGCTCCTTCTTTGGAGGCTTTTAAGCAGAGGCTTGATGGCCATCTGTCGGGGGTGCTTTGATTGAGATTTTCCTGCTTCTTGCAGGGGGTTGGAAACAGCTTCCTTGGAGTAATAGAGCTGTGCATCATCAGCTTACTGATGATGTCTGATTCCAGAACTGCAGAAACCTCTTCTAGCCATTTCATGTATACGTTAAGTAACATGGGGGCAAAACAACGTGCCATGATACTACACAGGCCAGCAGCCAAAGAGTCGAATAGGAATCCCCCCAGGAACACTTTACTTTCAGTATGATTGCCCATAGAAGTTGGTGATAGTTGGCTGTATTTAGTTTGCAGAGTTTAGTGTTTCATACTAAAAAAAAAACCCAGATAGGTTAATTTATAAAAAAAATTATCAAGAGGCAATGTAAAATGAATATATGCAGACAAAATTGTTTTAAAACATAAATCAATTACATGCTAAATGCCTATGTATATTTAATCTTCTCTTTTCAAGATTTATTCACTTACGTAGTACTTCCTGTACCATGAAAAAATGGCAGTACATGTGTACCAAATCAGCACAAGCTTGTGGCTATTAATCATGAGATGGTAAATGGGCTGTGGGTTAGAAGAGTCTGAACTTTAAAGAAACTATCCAAGGTGCTGGACTCTGTCCCTTACAAATAGTTTAAGCTCTTTGAATAGTTCATTCAAATTTCAGAATAAACCATGAGCATTTTAACCACCTATTAAATTGAGAGCCACCAGCCCACCAGCTGTACTGGGAAAATGTAAGGTTTGCCAATCACCAATACCTTTTTGTGTCCATCACATTATTTTTTATTTTCCCAGGCCATTCCATGTGTTTAGAGTCATAGAATCATAGAATAGTAGAGTTGGAAGAGACCACATGGGCCATCCAGTCCAACCCCAGAGAAAAGAGTTTGTGGTGTTTTATAGTTTTCTACTGTCATAACCTCACTTCTTCTGTGTTTACAGGATTTAATTTTGGGGGCTTTAGGTTTGAAAATCTGTGTGTTTTAAAATATTTCATTGAGTTACACATTACTTTTATTACCATGTTCAATTTAATTTTGGATTTTGATCTTCTAAGGAGAAGCTTTTAGGATATTTCTTGTGAAAGGGCTGTGTGTTAGGGGCATGTGAAAATTTTTATGTAAAGTATTCATAATAGGACATCCATAAGAATCATGTGCATGGAACAACTACATTAACATTTTGGCAGGAATTTCTTCTGGCTTCTGTTTGTTTTGGGGGGTTTGGGGGTGCTTGTCTTTTTGGCCAAAATTGAATTTGAACTCTTGTAGTTGCTTAGCTCTCAATTACTCCCATTTATTTTGAATTGGGAGCTGTTTTTGGACTCTGAACCTTAACTGTAGTCTTTTGGAAATTATAACAAGTAGTATTACCTCTGGTAGGAAGTGTTATACTAGGAATATATTGTCTTTTGTGGCTTGCCTACTGCTTTCATTAGTTCTAAAGGATTTCCAAATCCCATGAAGTAGGTTTCTGTTCATTGAACTAAGCTTCACATGAAGATTAACACTTGGTGTGATAGAAATGTTTATCATTGGTGATAGTGGAAGGCCATTATACATGGAACAAGCAGCAGCTCAGCTGGGCAGGAAGTTTCTTTCAGATAATGTTCAGTGGAGACATTTTCTGGTCATCTTCCCAGTCAGAAGTTCTATTCAGAGACAGCTGCTTAATAAGGAAGTGAAATTCTGGAGGAGAATTGGGCTAAACAAAACATGTCAGTGTTAGAAGTTAATTCCAGATAAAGCATTTTAAATGCCTTTGGATCAAGAACAGTAGTCTTTTATAAGAAAAGGCCTGGGAAGATCTTCATTTTCTAGCTTTTATTTGTACTTATTTGTACCAAGGGCTGGAGGGGGTAGGTCTGAGAACGATGTTGAACACCACATTTCAATTCCTCATTTAGATGTTAACTCTGCCTTTCTTCTTTTGCTTTCAAAGCCACAGTTACTTCCTTTTGTTTACTCAGTATGCAAAACTGACTAGAGAAATTCAGCAGACTCAATATTCGCTGATTAATGTTCAGAGGGTGGAAAAGATTTGTATTCAAGGAAATATATAATAAATCTAGAGTTAATTTTGAGCCATTATGTAAATATGTTGCTGTATTGCACCCATAAAGTTGAAAACCTTTATCCTGAAGATAAATATAATGCATTCCATCAGTAGCCACATCTTCATCTAAATGCTAGTGCTTGAATAAAAAGTCCAACTAGTATTCTTTGTACTGTATCATGACAATCTTTCCATCTTTTACTTTGTATTAAGTGTTTCATTGATATTATAAAATTCTGAAAAGTGGTATCGGAATATATTGCTGTGAGTTTTCCAGGTTGTATGGCCATGACCACACAGCCCAGAAAACTCACAGCAAACCAGTGATCCCAGACATGAAATTCTTTGACAACACGGTATCAGAAGGAATGCTCAGTATTCAGCAGACCATAGGGAGATGTTGGGACTATGTTCAGTTCTGGGTATGACATTTTAAAAAGGATACAGAAACTCTGGAGCAGGTTCAGAAGAGGGTGATGAGGATAACAAGTATAGAGAAAAAACCAGGCAAGTTTTTAGGAATTAAGCATGTTCAGCTTGGTGAAAAGATTGAAGGATGATATGACACACTCATCAGCTGCCACAAAGGTGAGGGTGTATGTGATGGCTCAGGAGGTAGAACTGCGTCCCAGTAGTTTTTAAGCAAAGAAACAATGACATTTGATTGAACATTAGAAGAAACTTGACAGTGAGAGCAGTTTAGCAATCAAATTCATTGCCTAGAGAAGAGGGGGGCTCCTTCTCCGGAAATTGTCAGTAAGTGTCTGGACAGCTACCTGTTGGGAATGTTGTAGCTGGGAGGTTGAACTTGAAGGCCAATGGGGTTCCTTGGAACTCTGATTCTGTGATCTAGATAGGTTATTGAGAACATATAACACCTTTATTGAAACACCATAGTTGACCACCAGTCCATTTCTGGGCACAGTTCAAAATGCTGGTTATAACTTAATGGGCTCTATATGGATTGAATCCAGACTATCTTAAAAAATCATAGATCCCTACCTGAGCATATCCAATTTGTAAAATCTTCACAGGAGGTCTTTTAAGCCTGCCATCAACAGAAGTACACAAGGAGAGTAAGGAAATATTATCCGGCAGTTGCCATCAACCTTGGCTCCTCCCATCCTCTTTTCACCAGTAGGCAAAGACTTCGTATTTAGACAAGATTTTGGATTTATCTTGGCTGTGCAGAATATTTTTTTAATGTGTGTGCTGGATTTCTATCTTTTATGTCTCAAATATGTTGTAAGGTGCTTTTGAATTATTTTGAATATACCTTTTTAAACAATTGTGCTATATGTATTGTTTTAGTTGAATTTGTTTTAACCTAATTGTAAGCCACATTGGGTTTCATATTGGAAGAAAAGTACTGTGTGCTAACTCTAATCTAGTATGTTATAAACAACACAGTTGGAAGTAGTGAAATTTACTCATTAAAGGACTCCTGATTTATTCAAAACACTAAAACTATATTGTCCTATTATTTAGCTACTCTGTTCCTTACAGTGTTCATACTGTCCTTATCTGTTTCTCTTTCTATTTTGTTTGGCACTCTTAAATGAAATGCTGCAATTATAGTGATGTTTTTAGTACTTCTGTTTAATGAGAAGACTGCATTAGTTATTTAATTATACCATTTGTCATTTTGTTATTGTTCCTTTCCTAGATAATAGTTTCCTTTTTTTGTTCTTAATGTTGATTCTCAGAGACAGAAAACATTAATTTATGTGCATTTTTAAAATGCAAAGCTAGTACTTTTAGACAGTGAAATAAACGAGACAGTACATAAAAAACAGAACCAGTGACGGTTAGATTGCAGATTTTGAATCTTATCCAAGTACACAGCAATCAAAAATAGCCTGTTCAGTGACTGACTAGCTGGTGTGCAATGAGTCATGGTCTGGGTGTTTTTCTAGTGACTGTGTCTATGTGAATTTTATTGTTGACTCCATGCTTGGCACCACTTTGCAGCCTGTTGGTACTTTTTAGTAAGGTTAAATCTTAAGCTGAGCAATGGCATACACTTATCACTCTTCACTGAACATAGTGGTATATTTCATACTTTTTAAAATCTGAGTGGAATTGAATGCCTTTAAGACCCAAGATCAAATCTTTTGATAATTGGGCAGGAGGATAGTTGAAGACTTCTTACCTGAGTTATAACAAAGCATGTGAATTACCAAGCTTGATATTCTTCCTGCACAGAAGTAGACAGTTGTGGTGGGTTTGTGAGTTGTATTTGTGTTTTGCTGTTTATGGGGAAAGAAACCTTGTGAGAAAATGGCATAGATGACCTCACTGCTGTATTATAAACAAGTGGAAAGTGTGTATTGCCATTCTGTTTTTCCTGGTAACTGGTGGGTATCCTTCTTCAAGTCAGTTTCAGATTTCTCAGTCGTAACTTGTAGAGTTCAAATCTTTTCTTGCCTATGAGTTGAAAACACTAAAACTATGTACTTGATGTACTTGATGATAGTTTCCAAACAACTAGATGCTATGATGCAGAAGTATGGTAGCTGCCTTTCCCATCCCTTCTTGTGCCAGAAATCAAAGGTAAACTACCATAGAAGAAGTTGCATTCTTGCAGAACAAAGTCATGAGATCATGGCAAGCTATATCTGTATATTTACTTACTTACATTTCTTGGTTACGATGAAGTACATTGTATGTCCTTGAAATCTGTACCAGTTTGTTCTGTAATCTGTGAAAATCCTGAGTAAATAATTGTGGTACAGTAGAGCCTCGCTTATCCAACGTAAACGGGCCAGCAGAACATTGGATAAGCGGATATGTTGGATAATAAGGAGCGATTAAGAAAAAGCCTATTAAACATTAAATTAGGTTATGATTTTACAAATTAAGCACCAAAACATCATGCTTTACAACAAATTTGACAGAAAAAGTAGTTCAATAAGCAGCAGTGTTATGTTGTAATTACTGTATTTACGAATTTAGCACCTAAATATCATGATGTATTGAAAACATTGACTACAAAAATGCGTTGGATAATCCAGGATGTTGGATAAGCGAATGTTGGATAAGTGAGACTCTACTGTAATTCGTTTTTCTTCCAGCAGTATATATGAATTATCACAGTATTGGATTCAACACCAGTTATCCCTGAGGTTTTTGACATTCTGTTTTTTCTTTTGGGTATGAAAATGATGAGAAAAGGGAGCAGAGATAAAGTGTTTTTGTTTCAGAGCTGACTTGTACTTGGAATGTGTCCTTTTCAGTTATGTGTGTAGTATATTATGTCATAGCTGAAGACTAAAACAACTAAAGACTTCACATGTAATTTTTTCAACAGAAAAATGATGAAAATGGGAACTGCTCTGGAGAAGGTATTGAATTTCCTACAACCAATCTTTATGAACTGGAGAGCAGAGTATTAACAGACCATTGGTCCATCCCATATAAAAGAGAAGAGTCTCTTGGCAAATGTTTAATTGCATCTACCTATCTTGCAAGACTAGGTAAGTTGACAAAAGCATTTCAAGTAGAACCATTAGAATGCTGTTTTATGAAAATGATAACATTAACTTGGCATACTAATAGAAAATGGGTTTTTTAAAATTCCACTAAAATAGCTGCTATTTATTTTCTCAATTTTTGCATGCTGGTAGCAGAGTTTAAACTTTATAAAATCATGAATCTCTTGATATGTAATTTACATTTTGTATAAATTGCTTTGCATTTTTCTGTTGATTCTTTCATGTTTTACCCCTCTATAAAATCATTATAAAATCATAATTATGTGCCACAGAGAATTAGCTGTGTTTTTTCTGCAACAGAAATGAGATTTTCTAAATGAGAAAAGATTTGTAGAATATTTGATATGAAAATATTTATGATATCAGGTAAGCATATAACTAGTGCATGCAGCAGAGTTTGGAAGTACATGCTTAATGTCATTACCCTTAATATAATAATTCTATTGCTAATAAAGTTACTGGTTATTGTAGCGGTAACCATCACTTGGTGTTCTGAATTTTATTCTCAGGCAGCATTTCTCGCCATTTCCACTGTCTGTTCTTTTATACAAAGTGGACAAGTTGGGCAACTTCTTTGGATCTTAAGGCTAAATTACATCTCTAAACTTGGAAACTGCTGCTGTCTATATGCTGTAGCTTAGCTGGTCCATTCATCCCCATTCCTGAAAGCTAATATTGATATTTGGGGTTTTTTAACTACAAACAATTGCATGGGGCATATATTTTCTCTCTGGTCTAGTCTGAAGATACCTAAAAGTGCTTGAGGATGCATCCTTGAGGCACTAATACAATTGTAAACAAGACTCTGTTTTGCTTCCACCATCTTTGCAGTTATAGCACACTTAAATGACATAAAAACATTTTCACCTGCTATAATGCAAGGGAGCCAGATAGATTCAAACTACTTCCAACTTGTACTACCTGAAACACCTTTTTTCTTGTCTTCAAGAAGTGAATAGTGCTAGAAGGCAAAGAAAATGCTCGTTTCATATTTTTTGTGTTTGTTTCTTTATTAAGAAGCGAATAAACGTGTAAAGATCCTGTTTGCATTGCTGAGGTCCGTCTAAAATAGAAATGAAAGAGGGCAGGAGAAGAAAAGGAGTGTGCATTTACAGTATATGACAGAGAAGGATAATTGCTCCAACCACACAGAAAACTATCATTTATCAGTGATAAAGACTTGTTGAGATTTAGGCCTCATGGGAGTTACGTCTCTGCTCTAGTGTCCAACACAACTGACATGTGCAAGTACACTCTTAATCCCCTGGATATTGGCACAGGCTGTAATTGTTAAGGGACAAGAAAAACAAACTTGTTCAAGAAGCATTTCACTAAAACATACTTACTGGTATAAAGAAATTGTTATGTTTCCTATGAAGTGGAGGCCTGTAATATAGAATGAGGAGTAGGGGAATAAAACTCTGAGGATGACAGTCCTAACAATACAAGAGCAAAACAGCACTTTTAAATACAGTGCAGATATTTTCCACGTTAGTCTTCTTGTTTTTACAGTTGTTAAGCTTTTCTTTGTTTAGTGTTTGTGCCTCATGGCAGCTGAAAAACTGTTAGTGTATTACAGCACGTGCCACTCTGAATTGCATTGCATCAAGTCTTATAGATAAATATACAGATCATGCCTGCCTGCACACACATTTGTTCTTTTATCTGATTTTCACATGTTGTGCGAGATCAGTGAAGCACGTAGTATTCACTGAGTTTCCATTTGGAAAGCAATTCTTTGGAAGCTGGCTGAATGTACCACTTATTGTTTATACAACATTGTTTACACTACCAAAGATTGATTTCTATAAATATAGATAGCCCCTGTTGTCCTTTATGTATGTATCCTTCTGGGTTGTGTAGCATTGTGCTTTATGAAATGATCCCTTCAGTTGGTACTGCAAGATTTTGGCTTTGGTAAGCTACTTGGATTGTCAAAAACATACTTGAAAATATTAACTGATAGCACCATGGAAGTTATTTAGCATAATGTACTGACTTACCTGTCTCTATTGTGAATTGTGTCAAGTATCCAGTTTGTTACAAGTTACTGAGTATTTTTTTCGTAGATCAAAGGAAGGGGCTGTGTAGCTCTCCAGCAATTGTTGAGTGCAAGCTCCCCTCTGATCTCACCTTTAATTATGTTGGCAGAAGCTGGTGGAAGTTATAGGCCAAAAGCAGCTGGCATGCCATACTTTGTCCACTTCTGCCATCATTCATAAGTTAAGCTTGGAGCTATCTGCCTTGGCTCTGTGGACCACCACTCTCTCTGGAAGCTTTATACTTGCAGCTTCCTTCTCTCTGCCTCCTTCTACTCACTGTGAATACATGGAGATAAGGGAACCACCCACAGTCTGTTACATGAGCATTGTGCCCCTATCAAATCCCAGTCCATATTTCACACACATGCATTTTGTTACCATGGTCAAACATCAAAGCTTCTGTTTCACTACTAATAAAAATGACAGTGTGATTCTGGCTGATAGCTAATTATAGAAGTGTTTAGGGTGGTGCATATGTAATTATGGTTGAGATGCAAGTGTTAAAGTATTTTCAAATAAAACCAGACAGAATGGTGTGGTGGTAAGTTGCCCAAGCTGTGGTCTTGGGTGTCCAATTCAAGATTCACCATCTTCTGAATCCATATAGCTTCAGTGTTTTCTGGATCTGTCTCCATAGGTGGTTCGATGAGATTCAAAGTTCATTGCATCCAAAGGTTTGTAGGATCTCAATTCTTTTCTTTCCTCTTTTAAATAAGGGCTTTCTGATTCTGATGAAAATTGTAGGAGGTTTATGGACAGATGCATGCCTGAAGCTTTTAAAAAGGTAGGTGGAAGAGTATCGAGGTATAAACTCTTATAGATATGACTAGATATAGTGTGTGAATTAAAATTGTGTTTGCTTCATTTTTAAAGTTGCCTCACAAAATATAACATTCAGATCAATTAAGTATTTGGGTGAAAGGAAATAATAGTCCATCGGAAATTATACAAGTAACATGTTGGGCACGGCAGATATATTTCAAATCCTTCTCTGCTGTTCCTTTTTCTTGATACGTGTAGAAGGAGCATTTAATTTTATTCTTTTCTTGTAATATGCATATTTACAGGGAGTTTGCATTTTGTAGAATTGGCTGGGTTTTTTAAAAAAGATATTCAATAGAAAAGAATTGGGACATTCATAAAATTGGTAGAAAGAATGATAGGAGCTGGGACAGTGAAATGTGAGTGATAATGATTTTATGATCACTGGAAAAACTATAATATCTTCTGATCTCCTGGTATTTGATGAAAGACTTCTATAAATATGTTGGCTAAAGGATGCAGTCTTCTTAAGAAACACCAAAACTTGTGACCAGTTATTCTTGAGAAGTTTCACAGATAGTTTTGGTTAAATAGGGAGCTATAAAAATTTCAATGCCATAGTTTAAGAAAAAAAATATCTGTTGATTCATGCTAGCATTTAAACTTTTATTGTTCTCTTTTTAACAGCTGTTGACATCAAGTGCTGTTCATAAATGGGGTACTGAAATCCATGAGGGAATCTACAACATGTTGATGCTGCTAGTAGATCTGGCTGCAGAGCGAATAAAGCAGGATCCTATCCCTGTTGGTCTTCTAGCTGTGCTTACAATGGTATTGTTACTACTTTAATTCTCTGGACTGTTTGGTATGAAAACATTAGGACTTAATATAACTGCATATCTTTAATTAAAATGTAAAATCTAGAAATTAAATCAGCCACATTCTACTTGCTTTTTGAGGATCCCATAGCAAGTGAGTAGTTCCTTAACAATGATTAAGAAAATGTTTAGCTGTATTTATATAGAATTTTGAACTTTATCTTTCATTGATTCTGGTTTACCATATCTGAATTAAGAAGGCATAGTTGATGTAGTTTTCCATTTCTAGAGGTGCTTTGACAAGCAACTGTACATCACAGCTTGCTTTGAATTCTAATCTGTGGTTAGTATGAATTATCTTGGGCAAGATGTCTAACGTAATATATTCATGCTGCACAGTCCACTGCTGCATATGTTGAATTTTTTAAACATTGTATTCAACATGTGTCAAATATTTCAAAACATAATAGTGACTAGTGATTGGAGTTGTTGAAATTTGCAATACAGTACTGTACTTCAATTCACAAATACATAGTGGCACAATGTACTTGCTGTTGCAAAAGTATTGGTTTGATTTATTTCTTTTAATGGTATTATATTCACCTAAGGATACATGCCTTAGGCCTTATTAAAGACATTGACGTTATTTTTGGAGTTGTTAGGTCAAGTGTCATTTTATATTTTATTTAATTGTAAACTTATGGTCTCTTAGCCTCAGTCTCCCCATTAATAATGCATTGATAATACTGATCAACTTAGTTCCATACCTTTTATATAATTGCTTTATTAAGATATCATCCCAAGCTATGGTTCACATCATTGGTGTGTGGGTCACTGAAATGCTTCAATTGCTCATAGAAAGTACTATGTAAATATTAATCATGCTCCATTTTCAAAGCAATTATGTGTATGTCTACTTAGTAATAATTTCCATTCAGTGTGGCTGAACCCAATTAAGCACGTATAGATTGCAGTGTTCATCTGTGTCATTACATAAAACCCTGTAACTATATTGCAGTTACCTGTTAGTGTGTCAGCAAGATTAACTTAGTAGTGTTCATGTGTCTACTGTTTTGAGTCAAGCCCAAACACAAAAGTCATGTGTCCTGCCTCTATCTCCACATAAAAGCACCCATTTTCTTTTTTTGCTGGTGTTAGTCAGCTTTTTCTTCTGCTGTTAGTAGTCTGTGAAGAAATTAAAAAGTCCTACTGCGAAGCCGTTCTTGCATGATCGTCCATGCCCATGATTCTGCTATCATGCAGACAAGAGTGGTAAAACCAACTCAGCTCTATTCTCTCTGACCAAGCTTCCTACAAATGATGGGATTTGCTAGTACAACACATGCTTTATTACAGGCCTGAAACAGGTCTGTTAAGTAGCATCTTCAATTTTTAAAAAATATCATGTAGCTGGTAATGGAGAGAAATCTTTCTGTCCAAGAGAAACTGGAGAGCTGTTGGGGTAAGATAGTATTCTGCTAGATGGACAAATAACTTTACTTTGTATGTGTATGTGTATACAGTATTGGTATATTTCTGTATGGGTGGAATTGAGGAAGACAGACTTTGACATACTAAAATATGAGTCCTAAAACTTGAGTTCTATTCATTCTGAAATGTGGAGCTAGTTATATGTTTGTGTATTTCTGGGTATCAAAACACTTTTATCTCTACATGGAAGAAAAAAATGGCAACTAGTGGATATAAAATACAGTTACTTGTTTTTGTTTTGTTATTGTACCTTTTTAAACCAAGGCTCTTAATCCTGATAATGAGTACCATTTCAAGAATCGAATGAAAGTATGCCAAAGGAACTGGGCAGAAGTGTTTGGGGAAGGGAATATGTATGCTGCCTCACCCATTTCTACTTTCCAAAAGGTAAATTTGTGCATTCTTCAAAACTAGAAATTATGTAGAATGTATGTTTAATAGACTGTGTCATCTCAGATAAAAATGGGTGTTTCCCCCTCTAGTCATCCAACAGAGCTTTCAGTTTGTCTTATGGCCAGCAGGCCCTGCTGATTATTTCTGCTGATTTGGATATCATAGTGGTTCATTCAGTACATCCAACACTCTGATGCTCACAGACAAGAAGTTTGTCAGTGATGACTATACTCTAGCAAGGCCATCCTAACCAAGATCCTTGTGGTTTTAGTTACAGTGTCAATTTGATAAACGTCACTCTGTTTAGCTTTCAGTAGTGGCTCAAAGGAAGTGATATAATTTCCTTTTTGTTCTTTTTGCTAAATTAAGTTTTGGTCATATAACTTTCACACTTTTGTTCTAAAAAACTTCAGAATATGAGAGCAGGAGCGTTTATTAACAACAGTTTTCCCATAATCATTTAGGTCAGTGGTTCTCAACCTGTGGGTCCTCAGATGTTTTGGCTTCCCAGAAATCCCAGCCAGTTTACCAGCTGTTAGGATTTCTGGGAGTTGAAGGCCAAAGCATCTGGAGAACCACAGGTTGAGAACCACTGGTATCTTCAGAGTCAGCAATACTAGAGTTTATATTCCCATAAGGCATTTATAGTATGCATAGGAAAATACTGATAAACGTGTAGTAATTTTCTTATTGTGTGTCTTCAAATAATTTCTGAGTTATTGTGACCTTAAGGCAAAGCCTGTCATGGAGTTAAACAAAATTTAATCTGAACAGGTTTACCATTGCTTTTCTCTGAGACTAAAATAGTTTGATTTGCCAAAGTCACTACCAGACAGTTTAGATGTCCTTTCTGAAAAGCACTAGCTGTTACTTTGAATTAACAATGACCACTATGGTGCCTTAACATGATAAATATTTTATTATCTTCAAAACACTAATTTGTTAATTTCTCAATTGACTAGGAACCACATGGATGGCTAGTAGACTTAGTGAACAGGGTAAGTAATGAAGATATTATTTTGTATGTTACAATATATAGATTCTTGGCATATGTTGCTGCATTTCTTTGTCATGTTGCAAACTTTAATTCTTTTAAAAGAGGTTTATAATTATGAAGAATTTGCAGTCTAGTGTGGATGATATGTGATAGCAGGGGAGGTGAGATTTGGGGGTAGTGGATTAAAAGGATACATTTGACTTCAATAGCCATTCAGATTATCTTTTCTGCCACACTGTCTGCAGGGAAGGCAAGGGGCATGCAAAGCACACACCTTTCAGGAGCCGAGTCTAACTGTATGATTTAGCTAATTCTTGCTTGAGTATGTCTGCTTCACATGTGCACCCATGGCCTTGACACACACATGTGCACATGAAGCTGGATCCCCCACCAGTTAAAGAGATTTCAGATTTAACTCTGACTTGGAAGTCAGTGATACTGGAGGTGTTTGGCTCCATATCCTAAAGTCATATGGAGTGGGAAGATGACAAGCCTATTACTTCAAATTAGTTACTGGTATAAACATTTATGGTTTATCATCATTTTTGTCTTCATTTAGTTTGCAGAATTAGGTGGGTTTTCTGCAATTCAGTCTAAACTTCATTCAGAAGATATTGAACTTGGGGTAAGTTTAAAAAATCATTTGTTAATCAGTTGATTTGATCGACTACTGTACTTAATTTTTTTAGCTTTTAGTATTTTTGTCTTTAGGGTTGAATATTATTTTTAGACATTGCTTTGCTTTATCCGTAAGTTAAGCCTTTCTTTCGAAATGTGAAAAGTTCTGTTCAGTTACCTATTAATTATATATGCCATTTTGATGGTCAAAGGAAGTTATATTGAACTCCGTGATTTTGCATTAAGTTGTCTTAGCCCAGTGGTTTTCAACCTGTGGGTCCCCAGATGTTTTGGCCTTCAGCTCCCAGAAATCCTAACAGCTGGCAAACTGGCTGAGGTTTCTCGGAGTTGTGGGCCAAAAACACCTGGGGACCCCAGGTTGAGAAGCTCTGTCTTAGCAGATGCCGTTGCCATCTACTGTGCTTGTTATGTATTCAACAGTTTGAGCAGCCATATATTTGAACTATTCTGGGTTTGTTGCATATTTCCTTGAACATTTCCTCTTTCTCATAGGCGGTCTCTTCATTGGTTCAGCCTTTAGGAGTTTGTGCAGAATATCTCAACTCATCAGTAGTGCAGGTAATGAGCTTCCCTATGGAGATAAAGATATAGTCAGCTGATGCAGATATTTTTAAAAGTAGTGATTCATGTCAAACTAGTACAGTGGTTCTCAGCCTGTGGGTTCCCAGATGTTTTGGTCTTCAACTCCCAGAAAACCTGACATCTGGTAAACTGGCTGGGATTTCTGGAAGTTGTAGGCCAAAACACCTGAGGACCTGCAGGGTGAGAACCACAGAACCAGTAGTACACAATGTTGTAGTACAAAAATGGCATTGCTTAATTTTTATGGGAATAATTTGAGATTATATTTGGCATGTAACTGTGACACATATCTGTTTTATATTGGATGATATGCAAAAGTTGCATCAGCAATGTCTGCTTAAACAGTTCCCTTCCACATCTAGTTCCTAGAAAGGCATTTTTGAATGAATTTCTCATTCAAAGGATGGGTAGAATTGCCAAAACTAGGTAGAAATATGTTAATTTTTGTGACTGAATTGAGGAATTTGCAATTTCCCCATCTTCAAAAAGGATACAAGAATTGAGCTATTTGTGAGAGTGAAGATCTTGGCAAATACACTTTTCTTTTCCTCTAACATGAAATGATCATTTTCTTGTTTTGTAGCCCATGCTGGATCCAGTAATTCACAATATGATTAAATATGTACAGAATGTTGAAGAGAAAGACCTGAAAGACAAGGTATAACTTGATTTCCTAGCAACGATCAATCATGTTTATGCTAACATTGGCTAATTGTTTTTTCCTCAGTGTTACTGATGCATGTAGTTTAATAATGCATGGTAAATTGTTTTTGCTGAAACTCAGGAAATGTTTTATGAACATAGCAATAGTTTTATGGAGCAGATCAAAGTCTATTCAGTCTTGCATTCTGTCCTCAGAGTGGTGAGGCTGAAGCTAATGGGAAGCCCACTAACAGCACATGAAATCAATAGCACTCTTCCGCTTGTTTTACCTGGATTGACAATAAATTAGTTTTATTTTAAAATGTTATAAAGTGATAGATAAATATGTTAAATTTAGTATCTTAACTAGTATTCTTACTTGCTGCAAGAGATAATATAATCTTAACCCTAATCCTGTGCTATTTTTAGTGGGATTGACTTCAAAGCAACTGTGTATAAGACTGCAGTCTGTAATCCTCCCTTCACATACCTAGGACATCATCCTATAGAATTTAATGAGGTTTAATTCAGATTGGATATGTGTAGGATTGCACTGTTAGTTGAAAAGATGTGGCTGCATTGCCTTATGTGCTGACCTCACTGCTGCTTGAATTCGTGATTGATATATCTACAAAATATTCATAATTCCTGTCTTCCACAGAGGTTGGTCAGTATCCCTGAACTCTTATCTGCCATCAAGCTCCTGTGTATGCGTTTTCAACCTGATTTAGTAACGGTAGTGGATGACTTGCGATTAGACATTTTACTGCGCATGTTGAAATCGCCACATTTTAGTGCAAAAATGAACTCTCTCAAAGAAGTAAGTTAAATATAATCATATCTGCAAATTAAATGAGACTAGATTGTCAGAATATAAGAATACTGATTCTGATCTCTGTAGTTACTAAATTTTTATATGATGTATATATCTTCCCCAGAAGAGAAGGGAATAAAATCCTCTGGAGTCTTCCTCCCACTCACCCTGACAGGAAGAAAGACCTTCTGTTACCCCCGCTGGGGGGAGCAATCCCTAGAAGATTTGTTCTTTTTTCTACTTTTGCTCCAGTAGGATGGCTTTACTTTCAGTTGCTTCCCTTAGTTCTTTTTATCTCTCTTTTTCATCTCTCTCTTTCTAAAAAAAAAGCCCTTTTTAAAAAATTAAAAACTTTCTAATTTCTTCCTTTATTTGATCCTTCCAATGTCTTCCCTTCCCCACTTCTCCTTATCTCCCTCATTCTCTTGGAACATGGAACAATCTGGGAAGTTGGACTTGTTGAGGTTGGTATGGGGTGCACAAATGGGTCCTTCTCCTTCTCCAAGCCAAACAGCTCACTGCTCTTTGACAATCATAGTGGTCTGTTTTGTGGCCTGGGGAGTGTACAGTTTAAACATACCAGATTGTGCCAAACAAATCCCAGTCCCCTGTGCCACGTGGGAGGAGATTGGGAACCCCCTCTTCTGGCCTTGAGGATTGCACCTCGACTATATGGGCAAAAAGATGCCTACCAGCTAAAAAATGTAAACAAATCCCAGTACACCTTGGTAGTGAAAAGCACAGCATACACCATGCACTCTGAGGAAGAGCACTGGGTTGAGGAATCCTCTGTCTTCTCTTCAAGATCGGGAAAATGGGAAGTTTTAATCAGAGAAGTGAGAACTTCAACTATTCCCAGCCCCATGATGGGGTCACCTTAGGCGTTACTATAAGATGGAAATGGTTTAAAGGAGTATAATAATGTGGAAAGAGATTACTGTAAAATGTTATTCTGAATTAAGGAAAATTAAACTGAGAATCACTGTAGATAGCTCTTCTCATGTAAAGGAAAGCAAGATAACGTTTCCTTCTTTTCCAAATCTTCAGTTATTTACGTGTTTGGACATTGCATTTCCTTCAAAATTAGGAGATCTTAAACTTTTGTTTTACCTTGTTGCAATTTCTTTTACTTATATGTGTGTTTTTGATAGTGTTGTCATTTATTTTTAGGTGACAAAACTTATTGAAGACAGCACTGTATCCAAATCAGTAAAGAATGCTATAGATCCAGACCGATTACTAAATTGGCTGGTAGAAAATTCTGTCTTATCAATTGCATTAGAAGGTAAGTATTTGTTCTCTGTGTCCTTCTGAATCTCTTAAACCAAAGAACAAATTGATAGTAGTTGTGTTCAGATATAATGCTAAATCATGGTTTAGGGGTTTAAGAATAAATTTCAATAAGCTTTGGTCTTATGCATGCCCCCTCTCCTTCTTCCTGTAGTGCTACTGTAAAAAAGAAACTGGATAGATTGGAAACTTCTGCTTGAATGTGTTGTGTCTGAATGTTAAGCTGTGGATGTTCTAAAGATGATTTCTTGAGCAAACCAACTCATTAAAGTCATTTAAAATTGGCATATTTTATCCAACCATAGTTGAAAGTAATCTTTATTTATCTGTATTTAGGTGACACAGAAGCCTTCTATTCTACAGTGAAAGGAGTGCTTCCAAACCCTTCTTTGTGATTGTGCCAAAACTTTGCTATTGCGTTTTTTGTAATATTGAACTAGTATCTACTAAATACTTGAAGTGGGTGATTCTAACAAAAGCTCATATCTTAGGAAGGAAACAAATCTAACAGTTCTAATTGTGAACTGAATGTCATTTAGAAATGAAGTGAGTTCCTCATATATTTTTGTGGGGTTTTTTAAAGCATTGGTGTATTATTACACAATATCAGAACTAGTAAAATGTCCTGGCTGGGATTTTTGTGATTTGTTTCTCTATTAGGTAACATTGACCAAGCACAATATTGTGATCGTATAAAAGGCATTATTGAGTTGTTGGGCAGCAAACTATCATTAGATGAACTGACAAAAATTTGGCGAATACAGGTAAGGATGGCTAACAGTTTTCCTCAAATTAAACTTCTAATGGCAAGTATATTTCCAATGTACTTTCTGATTAAATGTGTTGTTCAGTGTGACTGAATAGGAGAGGAGATGTTTGGAGGATGATATTCCGAGTTAAGAAGGAGAGAATCTGTTTGAGAATAGAATATTGCTGAAGAATGTAAGAGATAGCAATTAAAACACTTAATGCAGCAGTAGGCAACCTGCTGCCTCCAACCTCATTTTACATATCCTCGGCAAGCTATCTGTTCATATCTTTGGCAAGAGCAGTCTTTTTTTTTTTCCAGCAGCCAAACAGAGCAAGGAGTAGGGTGGAATAAAGGATGAGATAAGGGGCCTTGCAACTCATGGGAGGAAAGAGGAGTGAAGAAAGGGAGAGATATCAAAGAGTGTCAGAGGAAGAGAGAGAAATGAGGGAGTTTCATCCACCTCTAACTTACACCTCACTGATCACCATCATTAAGCTGCAGTACATTACCCTAGCGCAGTGTATCTTTCGACTGATTGCTCACCACTTTATCTGGGATCAAGATAAAAGACAGATTTTTTTTGTTTAAGAATAAGTCGCTGTCATGAGAATAAAAGCGTTTGTATAAAACAAAGAGTAAAACCAAAAAAATGGTGATTGCACTTATCAACTGATGTAGCTTGTATTTGTTTGCTTTCCATTATCTTGAATAAAACCTGTGAAAATGTTGTTCCTGGTTCATTTTCCATGGAATTCATGTTTAAGGATTTGAGAAACCCCCTTAAAGCAATATGATCTCTGTGTGTAAAGAAGGAGATACTCTGGATTGGATTATTTCCTGTCGCTGCCAAGGCTGTGCAAAGGTCATGTGATCATATAACCCAATCTATGGGGAAATTGTGCTTCCTATGGCCTAGTGGGGATTCAAATTCTGGCCTCCATAGTTGTAATTCAATTTAAAGGCACTATCCCACACTGGCTTTCATTATGTTAATATAGGTCACATAAATTTATTATATTGTTGAAAGAGGCAAGTGGGTTATTTAATTAAATTGTATGCCCAAAGGAAAGAAAAAAGACTATAATTTCACAAGTATGCCTCATGCAAATAGTGGGTTTGCTGCCCCATATATTTTGTTTTTTATCTGCTGTCATATTATTGTTAAAATGCCTTTTCGTGGGAATGTCTCTTTGTTCTTCCTCTTAAGATCTTGTCCGTTACTTCTTTACTAATTTGATAAGCAAACTGCCAACATGCATGGCATTTTTAGCCTATTGTAAATAAATGTTGTCATGCAGTCCAAGCAAAATAAGAAACATTATACAGTGATTGAGGCCTTGAAAACCTTTAGTGGGAATTAGAACTGATATTTTATCCTTTAGTGCATTAAACCTTAGTGGAGCTTCTCACATTGTTTCTTGAGAAAACAGTTTTGTTCTCATGCCATATAGGTATATTAAGACTGGATACTCTCTCTCCCTTCTCCTTCTCACAACCACAACTTTACTTCAGTACTTGTACATCAGGTGGCTAAGTCAAGTTCTCCTACACATTAAATAACTTGAAAGATGATAATTCATTCCTTTCTCTGCTACTTAGTAATCAAGATAAAATTATGTGTAAATTTTTGTTGGAAGGAATTGCAATGACCTCAAATACGCCTCTTTTTAATAGCTGCCTTATGGACTCCTTAAAATTTCTGCAGGCAAAAAGATTATAGATATGCAAAAATTTGCAGGCTGATTACAAAGCTCTTTTTTCCTGACATGGTTTTAATCACTTAACACCTTTCAGTATTTATTTTGAGCAAGCTATCCAACTAGCAAAGCTCGGGATGCTCTACAAAGAAGATGCCACCTAAGGCTATCTGTGATTTTCAGTTTCACCACTCAAAAAATGTCCCCACAGTCTATCCCTTTTCTTTAATAATAATAATGATTATTAATAATAATAATAAATTATTATTATTATTTTATTTCTTACCCGCCTCTCCCCATTGCTCAAGGTGAGTTACAGCATACTTAAAACACATGAACATTGTAAAAATTATATAAATTGACATATTAAATGTATTTCTATAAAGATCCATATTAAAACATATTTCTATTACATGTATATTAAAATACACGGAACAGAGATTAAAACATAGGACACAGGTTTAAAATTCACTCTTTTGATCATTGATGGACAGAAGATAGGTTGTAATCGAATAGATCTATTTTTAGATGTGCATCATTTTGCAAAACAATAATTCCTAGAGAGCTGTGATCTAGGATAAAAAATAGTGCTTTTTTATTCACGGGTTTCCAACTTTAGGGTTCTGCGCCCCTGATGAATGTGGAGGGCCCACTTTAATAGTATGCCTGTAAAGAGTATCGAGCCTTAAGCAAATAATTAAACTGCAGTATATGGTCATATAATCCAGTTCAATGCAGTTAAGTCTACGGTGACCATATAATGTAGTTCAGGCCTAAGTGGGGGAGAAGATAACTCCTTTCTGTAGTAACCAGTTCACATAACTTTTGATGTTGTCATTTGTGGTCAGTGCAATGTGCATCAAGATAAAAATGTCTGTTTAATATCTTTCTTCATAACTTTTGTGTTTTTCCTTCTCTCCCCCCCCCCCCCCCTTTCAAAGTCAGGACAGCCATCAACTGTGATAGAGAACATCCATAGTATTATTGCAGCAGCAGCAGTAAAGTTCAGTTCAGAACAGCTCAGCCATCTTTTTGTCCTTATTCAGAAGGTGAGGCATTTTCTTCTCAATCTTCAGCTATAGCACTAATCAATGTTGGTTTGTTCTTATTTTGAAGCATTCAAGCCTGGTGAACATAATTTGGAAAACTCCATTCCATTCCAAACAAATGTTAAGTTGATTTCTACAACATGAGTTAAATAAGTTTCAAAATAGCATGCAGACTTTAAGGATATGATGGCCTAAAGAGGCACCTAACCATCTGCCAGTCTTTCATTCTTTAAAATGGAAGATATTTTTGAAAATAATAGTGCTGCAAGTAGTACGGAATGCCTTAAATTAGATTTAATGACAAGCCCATCTTTAGTTACATTAAACATGTTAAGGGCCTGCTGTTTATCTGATGCTGTTTGATAGTGGATTAATTTTTTGAAAAAATATGCAGATAATTCAGCTTCCTTGTTGAGTATCTACTGGTCATTTCTAATTTATGGTGATTCTTAAGGCCAACTTATGGGATTTTCTCGGTATGATTTGCTCAGAGATGGGTTAGCCTTGCCTTCCTTAGAGAGTGTGACTTGCCCAAGATGACCCAGTGGGTTTCCATGGGCGAGAGAAAATTCTAATCCTATTAATCGTAGGCCAACCTTCAAGCCACTATATGCTGGCTTCCTATTTGCTTCAAATAATGCTCTTAAAATAAAATCTCACTATTAATTTCACTGTTGATATTAACAGTAGGTTGAGTAGTTGAAATTTCTAGTTCCAACTAGGCTTTCCCATGCTTATTTGAAATCCGGTTTTTAATTTTTATCAGATACACCCAGACATAATGTTTTCTGTATTAAAGATCTGTTTCCAACATAATTAATAAAAATTGCAAGTCAAATGAGACTTTTGAAATTAAACTGAAATCTACAGTTTGCTTATTTCTGTTATAGCAAATATAATTATTTGTTTTGATATTGTTTGTATTGGTTGCTTTTATCCAGTGTTTTTCTGTTACAGAGTTGGGAGTCTGAGAGTGATAGAGTGAGGCAGAAGCTCTTAAGCTTGATAGGACGCATTGGCCGGGAAGCACGAGTAGATTCAACCACCGGAAAGGCATGAGCATAAGTATCATTGTTAATTGCATGCCAATTTTGAGTTCTGTAAAGAATTGTTTTAATTTTCTTTGTGTTTATAACCTTCTAGGTTCTTGAGGTTCTCTGGGACTTAGCTCATCTTCCAACATTACCCAGCAGTTTGATTCAGCAGGCTTTGGAGGAGCATTTGACAATCCTTAGTGATGCATATGCAGTAAAGGAAGCTATAAAACGAAGCTACATCATCAAATGCATAGAAGATATCAAAAGGGTTAGTTTGCATTGTCTTCAAAAACATTTATATTGAAGGGCAAAACTTTATCTGGACAACTGCATGAGCAAACCACTTCACGTGTGGGCTATGTCCTTCTGCCAGCTGGTCAAGGCAGGACTTCAAAACCCTTTTTTGGTTAGGAACTTTGACCCCCAAACTCCTCATCAGTTTAATTTTTCCTGTCTTGCTTGCTGATCGAGATTTTTCTGTCACTCCATACTAATGCAGACACTGAATTAATTAAATTCCTAACAGTATAATATAACAGAAATGGCAAGACAGTCTTTAAAACAGAAGGAGAAATAGATTAAATTATTTTGAGCAAAGGAAAGAAATGGGAGAAGATCAAGCCCTTGACTCTGCTCTGAGCAATAGACAAAAAGCAATTACCAGAGCAAGAAATAAATTCGAATTTAGCTATTCATTTGATTATTAACTAGTAAGTCCACTAAACAGCATCTGAGACAACTTTACAACGAATCTTCATATCCTCCAGTGAAAGTGAAACAATCACAGAATAAATAGTCTCCATCCCAAGTTAGTAAATAGGACAGACACCAATAAAAAAGACTAGAAAAGTAGAATAATATATGGTAACATGGAAGGATAATGAGTCTGAGGAAAGTAGAAATATTTAAAGGAATTAAATGACCAGGAAAAAAAACCCCTGTACTGTGCAGTGGAGCTGCAGTGAAATCTCTGATGGCTACTTCGAACTGCCATTTGGAACAAAGTAAGGCTTTCTATCTTATTTGGAAGTACAGATGTTACAAGCTTCACAGAATCCAATGCTGACACAGTAACAGGATATCTTGTTACTACAAAATCACCAAAGTCTCAGCACTTAGTCAAAACATCAATTAACAGTTTAATAGACAAGGCAGTAAACAGAGTATTAAACAACAAATTTACAATCCCCACAGGTTCACAGCTTAATAAGACCCAACACACAACAGGCACTCAAGCAACGGCATATACTGTAGTTTAAATCAAATCAATTTAAACACTTCACATCTGAGTCCTTTAATAAATTTAATCAACTCAGTGAATTTAATACAAGCCAGTGAACTTACCTTCAGTTGATTTAAATGAATACATTATTTCCAGTCATCTAGAAGAGAAAACTATACATTAAATACATAGTTACAAAATGAAATCACTGATGTATATGAAGATGATTAATTCTTAGTTTAATAGCTCTTATGCATAACAACTGAAATCATTTGAATAAAGTACATAAGGGCTGTTTAAATAAAATACATAACATGCAGCATCAATATTTACAAGAGCAGCTGTCCCATGGATTCAGGAAATTCTAGATGCACTACTGAAGATTTGAGTGCATGCATTATAGGGGAATTTTTTAAAAAAAGCATATACTGGTAGAAAATAAAGACAAAAAGCATGTTCCACCAACTTTGCAGAAAAAGAAACAGCAGAAAATTCTTCTACTCCTTTTGTGAGGGAATAGAAAGTAGAAGACAAGCAAGATTTCTACAACTTTAGGCCACAACGAAATAGGTCCCATTTCCAGTTCAGGCTACAAAATGCACAGGAAGCAAGAAGAGAAATCTGTCACAATAAAACGAGATTATTGAGCTAAAGCAGATGGGATGCATTTAACAAAAATTTTGGGGCTACTAATATCTGCAGTTCAATTAATACTTTGGGCTTGTTTCCACACCAGAAGGCTTCAGTTATTTTTGAGGCAGCATCACTAACAGTAGCAAGGAAGAGATGCTTCGAAGTACTAGTAGCATTATCTCTGAAATGAGATCTTTGGTGGTGGGTAAATAATAATTTGAACAAAGAATACAATTTGCAGAGACTAATAGTGGCCAAAGATGCAAGTCTCATATGGTGTGTGGGGCATTGTATTGGATTCTCAGTTCTTGGTGAATGGTCAGTAATAGATATCCCACAATAGACATTTCTTAAAAGAAATAAGGCTAGCATTGCCACAATTTGAACCAATAGGTTTGATGTGGGGATCTGAAATTTAATAATGATAGTAATAGAAATAATAATAATAATAGTATAAATAATCAAGAACAAAAAAGAAAACAATGAAAGTTTATTCCCATGAGGCATTATTACTGAAAGATATTTCAACATCTTTTAATCAGTCATCCCAGCATCATAACCCTCAGTTTGTATGGGTGGTGCCAGCTTTACGTCAGCTCCATGAAATCACACGTTCGTTTATCAAGCAAACCTACCAAAAACAAGATAAGGTAAGACTGTTTCAAAACAAAATTGCATTTTGTGTGTGCTTATTTATTTTGTGTCAAAAGCATTGCATAATAAATAAGTTTAAAAGTAATAAAATAAAGGAATCACAAGGAGCTAAATAGTTTTAGACCAAAACCAGGCAACAGCGACAGAATTGTCCGTAGCTTTAAACAACTCCTCCTCCATACATGAGGCAGGACATTGTGGGCAAGCATACATATGTGGGGTTGTTTGTTCTGCTCCACAGTCACATAAGGTGGAAGATTCCTCCAGGTACTGCCATCTTGCCAGGTTGTCTTTTGATCTGCCCACTCCGCTTCTGAGTCTGTTCAGGAACTTCCAAGTTTGCCTGTGGAGGCAGACTCTCATGGGGGGGCATCCAGTTGGGATTGCCTGGTTTAGCTGCCCAGAGGGATCCTCTTGTTGTTGCTGGAGGAACATTAAGAGGAGTGGCGGTTTTCATGAAGCTTTCCCTTGATTTGAGTCTACTAGGAAGAGGCTGATAGTCATGCAGTGGGTGGCTTTCACAATTTTTTTGTTGTGTGCTGATTAAAAGAGGAAAGAGCCTGGAAAAAGAAAACCGGAAACATTAAGGAATCAGATTCATTGTTAAATGAAGATACATCCGTCTATTCAAAATTATTCATAATTTTTTATTACCAATACACCCTGGTTTTTAATTAATGGTGTTTGCTGGCTTTCCGTGCTTTATTATTTTTAGCTGATGTTGTATTCCTTTTGGTCATAGTGAGAGCCACTTTGGTATTTTTTCAATGAAAAGCAGAATAGATATGTTTTGTACATATGGCAGAGAGTGGGATTGGACTGAATGGTCTGTGTGGTGTCTTCAAACTCTAGGTTGAGGACCTTAGGGTCTGTTAATCCAATCCTTACCGAGAGAAAGTAGACTGCACCATTCCTTTTATCCTTCCTGCTGCAGGCAGCCATTTTATTCTACTAGGCTTACTCATTGATGTGGGAGAACATTGCTGCTGGATTTTAATTTTTTTAAGTTGCAATTTTGTTTTCACAAATGAATTTATGTTTTGATTATTGAACTGTGAGCCATCTTGGTTACCTTTTTATACTATAGTTTTCTGTTTATAGCACATGTCATAGTAACAGCACAAAAAGTAAACAGAATATAAACAGGATAAAAAAATAAAATAACTCAAAATCCAATAAAACAATTTAAATATGAAACAATGTCAAATTTAAAAACAGATTTAGCAATAAAAGGATTATAATTAGTAACATCTAAATGAAGGAGTTTACATTTTTAACAGCAGCGGAATAACAGGGAGGGGGATCAGTGTAGTTTTCTAATTATTTATGTTGTTAAATAATATAAATATGTCTGATTTTGTTCTTACTGTAAGACATTCTCTTACTAAGTGATACAATAAATTGAGAAGTATTTACTGAAGTCATGCTTGTGACATTTTAATGTTAAAATCTTCGTAATAAACCAATCTAATTTTGGAAATAGAAGCAAGTATGCATCTCTGTTGAGCCATTTAAGGAGAAGTTATTGGATATATATTTGAAATGCTTCATACTGTGGTGATGTGACTAGAAATTGTGGTAAACTGATGAAATTATACAAATCAAGAACCTGTGGGCCTCCATTGCAACATAGACAGGCGCCTTCCTATTGCATATTCAAAGTGGAAAACATAATTTTGTGGCAAACATAATGTAATGTTGTGCATAACACTTATTTTCCATTCTTTTTGTCAAGAGCATTATTCAGGATTTGAAGAAAAACTTTGAGATAGTGAAATTGGTGACAGGAAGCTTGATAGCATGTCACAGATTGGCTGCCTCAGTAGCAGGTCCTGGAGGCCTCTGTGGAGCAACATTAGTAGATGGCCGATACACATATAGAGAGGTGAGCAAAATTATACTTAAAGTTGCTAAGACCTGGAATATAAGTATATTTTTACTGAGTAGATTCAGTGGTGAAGAGGGAGGGCTTTGAATTTCATAGTGAATTTACCACTTCAGAAACGATAAACTAAAATCAATTAAATTTGGTCTTTTCCCAGTATTTGGAGGCACACCTCAAATTTTTGGCATTTTTTCTTCAAGAAGCCACACTTTATTTAGGATGGAATCGTGCTCGAGAAATCTGGGAATGCCTTGTAACAGGTCAAGATGTTTGTGAGCTGGATCGAGAGGTGAGAACTTAACAACACGAGTTTTAGTACATGAAATGTTACATATTTCACCAATTCAATATGTAAATTGTTATGAATTCTGGAATAATGTTACACTAAAAGTAGCATACCTTAGAAGGAATCCTTTCTTAGCACATTAGTAAAGCTCTTAAAAGCAGAGACACTTACTTTTTTAGAAGCATGTATTTATGAGACTGTCTTCATTCCTAAATGTGAAGTCCCATCATTAAGTTAATTATGTGTTCAAATGAAAGAGAGCTGAATCTGGAAGTGTGTGTCCATGCACACACGAAATGTGTACAACAACATTTCTATTAACTATAATATTTTACTTGATGCCTTATAAATAAAAAATATACTATCCTGACATCTGTACTTGTTTTAAACTCCCCTTGAACGGCTGTATTTCAAGAATCTAAGGAGCCATTGAATAGAAGGCTTATTTTTGAAGCTTCATTTTAGAAATAAGCAATTTTTTAGAATATTTTTTAGAATTTCTTCTTTATGCAAAATATTTTTTTCAATGCGGCTTTGTAGTGCAATCTTTCCTGTGGGATGAGGAGAGAGTGCAAAAAAAAGCGGGAAATTTGCATGAGTCTCTTTTACTAAGTTTGTGGGTCTGTTGGAGAGGCAGGAAATGGCACTTAGCTCAACCAGATGGTAAACAGCTATCTGGCAAAGGCTGAGGGCAAAATGGCAAAATTCTTGGGACTGGGGGGGGGGGGGACTTCTCTTCTTCTTTTGCAGGTAAGACAGGTAAATCAGCAAATATAAGGCACCATCATTTCACACCCCATTTCAATGGGGAAAGTATGCCTTAGATTCAGCGAAATACAGTACTTGCAGTTTTTATGTAGGATTGAACTGTACTGTACATTTCATTCACAGATGTGTTTTGAATGGTTTACAAAAGGACAGCATGATCTTGAGAGTGATGTGCAGCAGCAACTTTTTAAAGAAAAAATTCTTAAATTGGAGTCTTATGAAATCACTATGAATGGTATTTATTTTGTTTATTTTCTTAATTTATGATGCCTCTTTATTTATGTCTGCCAGATTTTAGAAGAGAACTAGGGAGCCCACAGCTAGTGAAAATTGGAAGGGATTAAAAATGCTCAGAAAGGGGGCTTGTGACTTTGTAACGCCACCCTACACCAGTCTACATAAGCATATTTCCTGACCTTGTTGAATAAGGTGGGCTGAGCGGGGAGGAGGAAAAGGAAAAACTCAATTGGACAGAAACATATTTGACTTCTACTTGCAAAATATATGTCTACTCATTTTTGTGTGTGTGTTTTCTTCCTCTTCAGACCCCCATGCTACAGCCCACTCCTCTCATAAGTTTCTAGTCACTCAAGTGAGGGGGTTTGGTGGGTTGATAAAGTAGAGGCAAGAAAGTTGCCCTTTTCTCCATAAATGTCTTAGGATGCAACCCATCATGAGCAGCTTTCAAGTCTAGGAGTGCTCTCAGTTGGCTTGAAACAATTTGTTTTGTACGAACAATGTTTTTGATTTCACTTAATGAAAATAGCAAAATCCCCTTAAAATGTTAATTTTTAAAAACAGGTTTTGGTTTGTTTAAGACCTTTTTTGAAAATGTGAACCTTTGTGATCATCGGTTGAAGCGACAAGGAACCCAGTTGGTGAGTAACTTTAATCTTACATCAACATGCAATTCACATTCAAATATTTATTTGGCAAACAAGTATATTAAATGAATAATGATTGTGTGAAAATGCTAAATGCTGAATCTTCTGAAGTAGGGAAAGAAAAGTGTGGTTTATGGGCTGCATTCATCATCACGTGCATGCAGCCCTCAATTTTTCCTCCAAATGCCTCCTCATGCTCCTAGGGTTAGATTCCAATTTAAGGAAGAACTGACTTGTGGCAAAATTAGTTGAATTCCCCCAGTGGAGTAGAAGTCATTTTAGCCTGTAGTAGTAATAAAAGGTGTTGTGGTGGATGGTGTTGCCCCCTTGGTCATATGAGGGGCCCATTGTTGTCCGACAACTCTTCACAGTAGCGAAACACAGATCTACAATATAGTATATGAATTTATCCCAAGTAAATATAAGGGTAGGGTTCACCATAGTTCATTTGGTGTTATATCTCTATCTTAAGTTTTTAAAACTATGACCTGTTTAATTTGTTTTTAAATGTGATGCTTGTTGTTTTGTTTGATTTTATGATGTTATGTGATTTGTATTGGGCTTGTCCCCGTGTGAGCTGCTCCGAGTCCCCGTTGGGGAGATGCAGGCGGCATACAAAAATAAAGTTATTATTATTATTTATTATTATTATATGGCATGCAAAAGTTCATTTAAAAATGTATTATTTCATTTCACTGCTTAATACATGCATTAGTTTATGTTTCATTGCTGACTTTTTTGAAGATGGTGTACTCTGAATTTATTTATTTTAAAGCAGAGTACACAGCCTGTGGCTTTGCAGATGTCTTGGACTTTAGCTCCCAGAATTCCTGGCAATTAGACAAGCTGGCTAGGCCTTCTGGGAGTTGGAGGCCCAAACACCTGGAGGGCCACAGGTTGTGCACCACTATTTTAAAGTCAAATAAATGTTTGCCTATTACCATGTGAGTAAGCAAATGCCTTTTTATTCAGGTAGAGGGGTTTGTAACTGATATCACTTACAGGTTTTTGAGTGGACTGTTCTATTGGTGCATTTCAAAGTAAAATGTACATTGTGATACCTACACTTACTATGTGCCTGGTGCATTGGCATGAGATCATCCATCTTTATACTTTAACTGGAAACTATGCCTGTATACCTGATCATATGACTAGACTACTGCTTCTACGCGCCAAGGCAATGCTTGGTGAACGATGGCACATATCAAGGATTAGCCAAAGGGATCTCACTCTAGGAGAGTCATTTATTAGATTCTTACTCAGTCGTGTTAAAACATCTATACAGGTCAAGTGAGCTATGACAAGAAGAATATCTTCACTTCTAATGATAGATTATCACATCTGGTCAAATAATTATGTTGTCCTGGTATGTTGTAATTGTAGACAAATTGCTTTATGAGACATTCTCCTGATTAGTGAAAGAAGAAAATCTATATTGCTGTTATGAGAGGAATGGTATACTGAGGTAGATAACAGAATAAAAGTCAATGCATGATCAAGAAAACCCTTTGCCTAGGAGATGCTATTTTAGTCATAATTCTGCTTCCTTGTTTAAAGGGGGCCATCCTGTAAGTCAAGTTACTAGTCTGTCAAAAATTAGGACTGTTTGAATAGTATCCTAAATTGAATTGACCCTTTCGTTTTGTGGGTTAGCATGTAGAAAAACTGGAACTGATTGGAATGGATTTTATTTGGAAAATTGCAATGGAATCACCTGATGAAGAAATAGCTAATGAAGCTATCCAGTTGATAATAAACTACAGTTACATTAATCTAAATCCTAGATTGAAAAAGGTAAGCCTTTTTAATTATTTTGTTTAAACTGGTGATGGCCATTCTGGTCCCAGAATTTTAATATGAACCACATTGAGATACTTATGAAAACTACAGTTAAGTAGGCATCAGGTTCTAATTCTCCTACTTACCCTTCTTCCTTCCTGTGAATGTAGTTAATGACAAGCTAGAGTTTGCCAAATCAAGCTCTCACTTGTCTCTGACAAGCATCTGATCTCTTTCATTTGTACTTCTCCAGCAATGACAAACTATAAAAGTGCAAGTTACATAAAACTATATTTATGGCTCAGATAATGATGTAGATGTGTTTCTGAGAATCATGCTGTTTATTCTCATACTAGCGTTGTGTTTTTTGTTCGTGAGAAATGAGTCATGTCATCCATTAAGATTAATTGAGCAATGATGTGCTCTTATTCATGCTTTAGTAATGTCTGTAGTATAATTCTGTGCTGTATGTCTTGTATGTTAGCAGTAGGGAACCTGATGCCTTTAGATGTTATAGTGCCCATAATCCAACTGTCAATCAGGTAAAACAGAGGTAACGTAACCTCTATCTAACCTGACTGACAGTTGAATTATGTGTTCTGGTCCCCAGTATGTGGGGAGGAGCAAATTGTCCACCCCAAAATATGTTAATTGCAAAATGTGTTGATCTTTGATATAACTTGGTAATTTAAATTCCTTTCAGGATTCTGTGTCACTCCATAAGAAGTTTATTGCTGACTGTTACACACGATTAGAGGTAAGTGTTGCTTTTCTTTTCTTTAAAAAATGTTGTGTTCTTTCTTGTATAATTATTAATTAATTTCCAAAAGTCCTTTGCATTTTATATTGTACAAAATCCACTTTCCTGGATATTCATAGAATTGACTTTAAAATAAAGCCATCTTCCTTTTGCAGTTTTTTTTATAGAACTTTAGTTTTGTCAATAACAAAGCAAGTACAGATGCAGCTTTATATATGCCTGTATACAGTATATTTCCTTTGTGGATCTCAGAGCTGAATAGATTGATCTGAGAAATAATATGAAATCTTCTTTCATTCTAGGCAGCCAGTTCAGCACTTGGTGGTCCAACACTGACACATGCTGTTACCAGAGCTACCAAAATGCTAACAGCCACTGCCATGCCTACTGTGGCAACATCTGTACAATCTCCCTACAGGTAAGCTTGATCTAAATAGATGCCTAAATGAAGATTTTAGATGACTTGAAATTATCAAGAGTATATACATTTCCTTCTCCTTTTTCAGCCTTCTTTTAAGACAGAGGTGGGCAACTATGTAAGGCTAGGAGACCAGATTAGTTCAACAGGAGATCTTGCAGGGAAAGACTTCCTCCCAAATCACATTCTATGCCCAGAAGACACTTGTTTTTCATAAAAGGGAGTAGAGTCATAGTTGAAAGAGAGCTCAACGACCATCCAATATACTACCATTCAGGTATACACAAAGCAGTCCCAACAGATGGCCATCCAATCTCTGTTTAAAAATGTCCAAAAATGAGATTTCACCACACTTGGAGGCAGCATATTCCACTGTCAAATATTTCTTGCTAGGCTCAGGAAGTATCCAAATGTGGTAGAAATGCATTCCATATTCTTAAATGGCAACTCTTCTGGTACATAAGATAAAAGGTGATAATTGCAATAGATGCCTGTAGGTATATTGAAGCATAGTAGAGCATCTTGTATTTGGTATATATTTACAACTGAGCTTCTACAGAAGATCTAGAGCACTATTGCAAGAAATCTTTATTTTTTTTAAAAAAATTGTGCTTGGTTTGCTTTGTTCACATTTATATTTTGTGTGTGATTTAGACTTGCATGGCTTGCAAAGCTGCCTTGTTTTATTGTCATCATAGAGAGGCAGAATTTTAACCGTACAGTAGAGTCTCACTTATCCAACACTCGCTTATCCAACATTCTGGATTATCCAACACATTTTTGTAGTCAATGTTTTCAATACATCGTGATATTTTGGTGCTAAATTCGTAAATACAGTAATTACTACATAGCACTACTGCATATTGAACTACTTTTTCTGTCAAATTTGTAGTTAAACATGATGTTTTGGTGCTTAATTTGTAAAATCATAACCTAATTTGATGTGTAATAGGCTTTTCCTTAATCCCTCCTTATTATCCAACATATTCACTTATCCAATGTTCTGCTGGCTCGTTTATGTTGGATAAGTGAGACTCTACTGTATTTACTTGACTCTAGTGCGCCATCAAATGTAATGTGCACCCATTTTTTTTTTAAAAAAAATTACTGGCAAATGTAATGTGTAGTTCCCAGCTAGCTCCATTCACCAGCCACCATTGACCAAGCCTTTTCCTTCCCCTCTGCTCTTTTCATGGACCAAATCCGGCTTCACCTTCGCCTCCTGCTGCCTTCATATATCAGCTCCTTTCTCAGCACTAAACAGATCCTTGGGAATAACCAGCAACATCAGGCCCAACAGCACAGGCTGTTAGGAGTGTGGAGGGTGGCTTGGCTTTCTTTTTGCCTGTTGACCATTCCACTGCCTGCCTCCTGGATGACAAGCCCATCAGCACAGCCATGGTCTCCTTAGGGAGGCAGGCAATGGAATGACTGACAGGCAAGGGGAAGCCAAGCCCTCTGGCTGCCTGCCCAGCCTCTCACCCTCTGGGGCCTGCTCCTCCCGCCATCGGATGCCTTCTCTTTCCACTCCTCCTGGGCTCAGGCAGAGATGACTGCTTCCCCAACTGCTTAAAAAGAGGCAGCTGCACCTTAAATAAGTAATGTCTCTCTGGCAGCGCCTTAAATAGTCAATTCCCTTCTGGCAGCATTGAAGGCAAGGAGGGGGGCTTACCTAGAAACTAATGCACATACATTAGAGTCTCATTTATCCAAGACTCGCTTATCCAAGGTTCTGGATTATCCAAGGCATTTTTATAGTCAATGTTTCCAATATATCATGATACTTTGGTGCTAAATTCGCAAATACAGTAATTACAACATAACATTACTGCTTATTGAACTACTTTTTCTGTCAAATTTGTTGTATAACATGATATTTTGGTGCTTAATTTGTAAAATCATAACCTAATTTGATGTTTAATAGGCTTTTCCTTAATCCCTCCTTATTATCCAAGATATTTGCTTATCCAAGTTTCTGCCAGCCCGTTTAGCTTGGATAAGCGAGATTCTACTGTACCAATTTTGGAGACTTAATTTAGCCAAAAAAAGGTGGGTATTAAACTCAAGTAAATACGGTAATATCAAACAATAGATGAAGATATGACGCAGTTCAGGTACAACTAAGTGTAGAGACGAGTACAAGGTCAACATTTTCTTGATTGTTCATCCCCACCCTCTTCTCATATGTCCTAAGAAAAGAGATCAAACAGTTTTGCCTAAAGAGTAGCACGATTTTGAAATACTACCTTCTTCTTGGCCCTTTGTAATGTTAACTTTCTACATTATATGTTATGTTGTACCTCACTCATACTTTTTCAGGGTGATAGCACCGTGTTTGCAATTCTGTTCTGAAACTAAGTGAATTAGAGATACCCAAAGTCTAGGGGAAACTATCGTTTACACCTCTATAGTTATTTTTTTACTCGGCAAATCTAGGTGAAAGGTCCATGGCGGGGAAGATGTGGTTGCTGCTAAAGGTGGAGGTTGTACACCACTTCCTCCTCTTCCTCATCCCATTCATTTCATTACTACTATGTGATTAGCTACAATGCATAGCATAAAGCTCAGAGGTTCTCTACAAGTTTGCTAAAATGCGTAGGATCAGAGAAGTCTTAATTTCTCTTCAAGATACATGAGCATGTAACTGTTGTATTTACCAGCAGTCATTTTTTCAAACAAATTGATTCTATCCCAGTATTTTATCCAAACAGCTAAAGGCGTTGTTATCCTTGTGTAGCTTTATCTTAGTGCTGAGCACCATATCTTTAAGTATTTCATTAGGTAACAAGTTTTCACCACCTAACAGATGAACCTATAGCAATTGTGTTTGTGGCTTGTCAAACTGGTAGGTGTTAAAGAATTGAACTGAGATCTCACCCAAATCTCTAACACTTAACCTTAATTGCAATCTTCAGGTCAACAAAACTCGTAATAATTGAAAGACTGCTACTGTTGGCAGAGCGCTATGTCATCACTATAGAGGTAAGGGGAAAATGAGTTCTGTGCCCTTTTATTTTGACCTAGTGCAAGAAAAGTTGGGGGAAATGTTGCCTCCTGTATGAATAGAATTCCACTAGATAAAAGCCTGATTCCATTTTGTGTCTTTCAGATAGATTGTGAAGACAAACCATTTTATACTGCATGTATTGTTCAAATGATATGTGTTACAATGATAGTTCAGACAAAGATATTAGTTGTACAGCATAGGCCAATTGAAGTAGTTCTTGTAATATACATGGTAAAATAATCATTTTCACTTCATTTTCTCTGCAGGATCTTTATTCTGTTCCCCGTACTATTCTACCTCATGGTGCTTCCTTTCATGGACATCTATTAACACTTAATGTCACATATGAGTCTACCAAAGATACCTTTACAGTAGAGGTAGGTATACATAATTCAGTGTCTTTTAGGAAGACACAATTCTTTGTAGGAAATGATTTGTATGTTTAACTAGTGGAATTGGTATTTCTGAATGAAAATACTTTAGAAGATGATCCATGTGTGCTCTTTAGTGCTATAGTGGTTTCGGGAAAATATCAATTCCAAGAACTGTGAGTATGAATGAACTGAATTTATGTTCATTTCTTTTTTATAGGCTCATAGCAATGAAACCATAGGAAGTGTCAGATGGAAAATAGCGAAACTGTTAAGTGCTCCTGTGGATAACATACAGATATTTGCGAATGAGAGTTTGGTATGTTATGGACAGTTTCAGCTTTATTCCAAACCTGTATCATTTGCTGAAGCTAAAAAAAATACTTATGTTTCAGTTAACAGTGCATAAAGATCAAAAGCTCCTTCACCAGCTAGGCTTCTCTGATGACCAAGCACTCACCGTAAAGACATTGGGAAGTGGAACTCCATCAGCAAGTTCTGCAGATTCCTCCACAAGCTCCAGCAACAGTAGTAATGTCTTCAGTTCATCGTATGCAATGGAACAGGTACAATATGAAGGGCTGAAACATTTCCCTGGTACTGTCCTCCAGAATTTAGTTCTTATTCTCATTCAAAAGTATTTCTCCAGATCAGGATCTTTGAGACATGAATTATATGGTTTGCCTTACAAGGTTCTTCACATTTGCAAGCTACTTTACAGACATGATTGTTAAAACACACCTTTTGCTTATGTCACTCCTAAACGATATGAGAATTACGTTGGTTATAATCCACAAACCCTTATGAACCTTAAAAACCAGGAAGGACTGAAGCAAGATAATGTGATGGAAGGATGTTTGGAAGTGGTGTGCCATGCTATTAATCTATAAACTTTGTGATCATGTTTTAAATGGTTTTAACCTCATCATTTTAATAGATTTGCTTGTCTAATTGTTTTTTAACATTTGTAATTATTTTAGATTCATTGTATTTTAAATTATTGTATGCTACTTTGGGTCCTCTACTGTGAGAAAGGCATGGTTGTACATTAGAAAAAGAGAGTGAAAGAAAAGAAAAGAATGATAATGTGAAGGGCATAAACTGAAATGCACTCAAATCAAACCCGCCTATCTACCAACCTTGTGACAAAAGTTAGCCCCTTCCTATTCTCATCATGTTTTTCTTCTAAACTGGAATTCAAGAAATCATTGAAAAAATGAAACCATCAGCATACTTGAAATTGTTCAGGTGCAAACAGAAAAAAGTACAGAGTATTTATAATCTCCTAAAACAGTTGAGAACAAACATTTTAATTCTGTTTTTTACTGATATTTAATTATATTTTAGTCATAGTTGATTATATAGTTTTCAGGATATAATATATTGTTGACACTTTCCCTATCTTTGAAATGTATTAAAATATAGCATTGACTGAATGAAACTGACCTCTTCGGCAGAAATTTATACTCAGGAGTAAGAGTTTCTAATAATGAGTTATCAAGCAGTTGACATCCCCAGGCCAGGTTTTGAATGTGTTCCTTTGCTTTAAAAAAAAACAACAACACAAAACTTGAGAACTCTACCAAATTGCTTTGAAGGAGTAGAGGAACTAATTGTATATTCTTAATCCTCAGGAAAAATCCCTCCCTGGAGTGGTGATGGCTCTCGTGTGTAATGTATTTGACATGCTTTACCAACTTGCTAACCTCGAGGAGCCAAGGTAAGTAACATTGTTGGCACACTAAAAATGCTGTGACTGCAAGATAAAAAAGCCATATGATTATAAAGTGTTTACAGGTACTTACAAAATTCTCTTAAGTAAAAACTGGATATTTTCTGTGCTCTTTAGGATTACTTTGAGAGTACGGAGGCTACTTCTTCTTATTCCTACTGATCCTGCTATTCAAGAAGCTCTTGATCAGCTGGATTCTCTGGGACGAAAGGTATGGGGGTGTTTCTTGTTCCTTTGTTGTTTTGTAATTGTTTAGTTCTACTCATATCTTCCTATTATGGTTGAAATAAACACTAAGAGAATTTGGTACAGCTCTTATCACAGGCATTGAATTAATGCCAAATAAAGCAAACTAAACAATAGAAAATCTGTACAGTTGTTGGCTAAAATGGAATAAACTAGAGCAATAATTGGCAAGGTTACACTCATTTTTTATATGGATAAAAACTATTTATTGATTTTTGAAATCTCTTGCTCAACTTATGTGCTTTGCTTATAGCAGTTGACATAGCATGTCTAATGTGCTTACTTTCACTAGACAGGAAAATAGTGTCATGTTAGCACATTTGTATATTAGCCTGCCTTCCACATCTCTTGAAGATGCAGCAGAATCTGTTAATGTAGTTCCATTTGAGCCACAGGGTTATTTAACTCCCATCTTAAAACCTATTCTAGTTGCCTATTTGAGAAAGTAGCAAACAGGCACTAGATACTTCACATATACTGGAAATTAGACAATGTCAATGTCAGAACAATTAAATCTGCAAAAGAAAAGGTTTTCATTTTGAGCGTCAGAATGATAAGCAGATTATAAAAGAATATTAATTGAGAGAGAGGAGTTGCCTAAAACATACTTCTTTGTCTTTGACGGGAAAAAGAATAAATGGTGTCAAATTGTTTGCATATCTGTTGGGTTCATCTTTGAAATACTATAACCAGAAAATGCTGCCCCTGAGCATTTTGATGATGTAAAAATGTCAATACTGTTAAGACTAATTGAAGTGATTATAAGAGGCTGTATCAGAGTAGCTCATGTTTTATATATTTACTCTTTCTTCAGAAAACATTACTGCCAGAATCAAACTCTCAGTCTTCAAAATCGCCATCACTATCTACAAAGCATCAGCACCAGCCGAGTGCTACTTCAATACTTGAAAGTCTTTTCAGGTCTTTTGCTCCAGGAATGTCTACATTTAGAGTGCTTTACAACCTTGAGGTAAAATAAATTTCAGGGTGGGAAATGATCTAGGCTCAGTGGTCTATCGAGGCATCTTCCTAATAAAGCAAAATACAGTAATTTGATGGTTATACTTTTGAGTGGCCTGCAGCAATTTCATTTAATTTGATATTAAATCTATCGATAAGGAAACAAAATGCCACTGCAAAGTGATTTTATCCTGAATTGCAGTATTATATAAAGTATAAACATTTGTCCATTTGAACAGAATATTGCTCACTGTTCTTGGATGAGAAACTCTTAGCTCATAGTTTCATTGAGAATCAGCTCCTCTTCTGTGAAGTCTGTGACTATTTTTCAGGTTCTGAGTTCCAAGCTGATGCCTACAGCAGATGATGAAATGGCAAGAAACTGTGCCAAATCTTTTTGTGAAAATTTCCTCAAAGCTGGTGGATTGAGGTTAGTTTAAAAGATATCAGGTTAACCATTATCTAGAATTTTACAACAGTGAAACAGTTAATGTTGAACTTTCCCAAGACAAGCAGTCCTTGAGTTACAAACATCAGACTTACAAACAAATCATCATTAAGAACGGGGCTGAGACAATAGGAGGTGAGAGAAATCTACCCTTAGGAAAGGAAATTCACTCCTGAAAGAGTTATTGTGGGGAAAAAGTGTCTCAACTGCAGCTTTATCACCAATCCTTGTTTCTACAATCAGCCAATTTTTTCAAAACCCAATAAACACAGAGACAGAAAGTGAGGCGAAATCTTCTGAACAGGGGCACAGGAAGCAAAACAAACACCACTGGGGTATTAACACTTCCCTATGTTATTCAAAGTACATATATGTATATTGGAGTTACACTTTAAATTTTACCTATTCCAACTTGCATACAAATTCAACTTAAGGACAAACCTCCAGAACCTATCTTGTTTGTAACTTGGGGACTGCCTGTACTGGAAATTACACTACCAGTGCTACTATTTGAGCAAATGTTTTGGATGTTGTCAAGACATTAATTACTTAAACTTTATCTGACATCTTATTCAGTTCTCGTTTGTCAGCTGCTATATATTATATATCTTAGGTAAATTGAGAGGAAGTATTTATATTTTCCTTTCTTTCCCAAATCTCATGTCATGTAACGGCTTAGCTACAAAGGGACCACTGTTGCAGTGAACTCCGTAAATTCTGGCTTCCTGGCAATGCTCTTCAGTGATTGATCCTGTCCTCCCAGTATTCAGAGTTTAGTTCTTCTCAGTTATGTGCCAAATGACTTTCTTCAGTTAATATCTCCATTCTCCCAGTGGTGCAGAGAAGCAGTCTGTAATTGTATGGGTTATCTTGCCTTGTTGGAGTCTAAAAGCAGGTGTCATATGATCTTGAGTTCTTTAGTGTTGATTCCTCCTTCTCTTTTATCAGCTGTCTAAATCATTGACAGAGTGGGATTGAGACTTATATTCCCCATAAATTCATTTGAAGCCACAGAAAGATAAGAAAGATTTTCTTTGCCAGCTCCATTCTGAAATTAGATCAAATTTAGAGCTTCTGCAATGGAAGCATCACAGTTATTTCATATTTTTGCCTGCAATTTCACATACCACTAAACTGGAGCCTTTCCCAATGGAATGATAGATAGTGCTGTTGCCCCCCTGAATTTATGCTTATATTTCAGTGGGAGCAAACAATTTGGAGAGGAGAGGATTGAAATGAAATTACTTGTGTCATCCAGACTAGCAGCATGAGAGCCTGGATTTCACAAGTAGCAGCTTTTAAGTACTCACAGCTTTCTGTGCAGTCTGATATGTCAGGTTCCAGTTTAAATACTGAGATACTTAGGTTGCTTGCTTGTATAAGGTGGAATGGGATATTCAACAAATTTATGTTTGCTTGGTAATGTGTCTTCAAGTCATTTCCTTCTTATGGCAGTGTAACATGAAACTATTGCAGGATTTTCTTAACAGAATATACTCAGTTGCTTTTGAAAGAAATCACTGATGAATATTATTTTCCAGCTTGGTAGTAAATGTCATGCAGAGAGACTCCATCCCATCAGAAGTTGACTATGAGACACGACAGGGAGTGTATTCAATCTGTCTGCAGCTGGCAAGGTGGGTGATTGACTTTCTCAAAAGTAGAGGCTTATAATTGGTCTTTGATCTTTCTTACATGTCAGCTGTGACATTCATTCTTCATAGCGACACAACTCTTTATATGCTTAGGTTCTTGCTTGTTGGCCAAACAATGCCTAGCTTGCTTGATGAAGATCTTGCTAAGTGTGGAGTGGAAACACTGTCTTCACGCCCATTCCGTAATGTGAGCCGACAAAGTAGCAGACAGATGTCAATTTGTGGTACCCCAGAGAAGTCCTCCTATCGTCAGCTATCTGTCTCAGACCGGTCCTCCATTAGAGTAGAGGAGATCATCCCTGCTGCGCGGGTTGCAATTCAGGTAAGTGGCATAAGGGAAAAAACAATAAATGTTGGAAATGTAAGGAACAATAATGAACTTTCTACAACATGTGATGGTCCTGTAAGAAAGCAAAGGAATTATGGGGTGAGGTACAAAAACATTGCAGGAATTTGTTAAATCAAAGATACAATTAGAGCCTGAATTCTTTTTATTGGGAATGCCAAATAAACAAACAATATCAGTACACTACAAAGTGATGCACTGCATGATAATTCCAACATGGATACTATGTGAAGAAGTCAGACCTTCTGATAATGAAAGAATGGATAGTAAAAGCTTTCAGAATAGCGGAAATTGATACATTGGCTATGATGAACAAAGGAAAAAAAACAAAAAAACTATCAAAGATTGGGAACCATTTCTAAATTTTATAGAAACAAAGAAAGAGAAAAGGCTTTATAGATGGCTTCATGCCAATATGCTAACTTGCAGTCTTTTCCCAAGTAATCATTTTCCAGTGATAATGCCTTGTAAAGTATTGGGGTATATCTGGGATTATTTCTTTGCCTTCTACTGTTTTGAACAAGTAGAATGATTTCTTTCAGACAATGGAAGCAAATGATTTCACATCGACAGTCGCCTGCTTCATGCGGTTGTCGTGGGCTGCTGCTGCAGGGAGGCTTGACCTGGTGGGGAGCAGTCAGCCAATAAAAGAAAGTAACACGCTGTTTCCTGCTGGAATCCGTAACCGGCTTAGCAGCTCAGGTACACCACTATCTTAACTTAACATATACATCAGAGTTTTCTGTATTGACATGACCACTGTTCTGCTTAAAAGTCTTTACTGTGTTTGTAGCTATTCGGTCCTAACTTGTGAAAACCCAAAGCTATTTGGTACTTGGGTTCAGACTATCTGAAAGTCTGTTCTCTCCCCATAAGACCCCATCCAAGTTTTAAGATCCTGGGGGGAATAAAGTGTTTTAATTGTCTGATGTAGGATGCCTTTTAATTGGGATATGTTATATTTTTGTCAGCCTTTTAAAACTATTTTAAATTGATGTGTTAATATGATTGTTAAATAGTTTTTTAAACCTTTGTACCCATTGTTTTAGTTACATTTTGCTTTAGCTAATATTATGAGCTACCTAGGTTCCCATATTGGGAAAATGGTGGCTATAAATAGCAAATGTTATGGCTTGAAAAACATAAAAGAAAATTGTTGTAATTGTCACTTGTTGATCTATTTCAGGGAGTAACTGCAGTTCAGGAAGTGAAGGAGAACCAACAGCTCTGCATGCTGGGATCTGTGTGAGGCAGCATTCTGTGTCCACCAAAGATGCACTCATTGCTGGAGAGGCCTTATCTCTCTTGGTTACTTGTCTGCAGCTCCGCAGTCAGCAACTTGGTATGTTTGAGAGAAGCTGGTTATTGTCTCTGTCTGCCGTTGTTTCTTGATACTCCTGCATCTTGATACTACTGGATTGAGACAGAGTCAATACAGATCCCAGTCTGTACTAGCATATTTGCACAGACTTGGGGTTGGAGGGAGGGAGGGGATGGCTGGGTTATTGAGAAGGGAGAATTGGTATTTGGCTGTAGCTTGTATGGGAATAACATGCAAGAACAACAGGCATTGTTTCATCCAGCCTTTTTGTAGCTGCCAGAAATTACATGTACAAAGGGGTCTGAGATGCTTCCTTATGTGAGCAAATGTTGATCCACTTGTAGAATAGTGATTTGTGTGATGATTGGACTTTAGTATTGGCCTGGCTATAAACTAAACATACTGCAGTGATATTGTTCTCACTATCCAACTCCCTTCTTTTCTTCTTCCTTTACTTCGGTTCCACATATTAATATTATTACTACAAGGCTTTTTGATGGTGTCAGCATTTCTGCATGGAATATGACGTCTCATATGAGGGGAAAGCATGATGTGAATTCAACTGAAGAAACACATTTCTTCACATCACCAATTATAAGCCACACCCTAATTTCAGTACCACCACCACCAAAATACATAAGATACACCTCATATTTAGAAATGTTTATATACAGGGGAAAGTGCACCTTAGAATAAATGCAATAATTAAGGTATTATATTCTGTAATATTTTCTAACAAAATATATTGAATACCCAATATTGTTTTTATTTTAGGTTCTTTCTACAACTTACCTTGTGTTGCTGACTTTATAATAGACATATTGCTTGGTTCACCAAGTGCTGAGGTGAGAGGTTTGCCTTTTTATTAAAAACGGGTTTCTTATTTGGAAGTCACACTTCAGTCTTGTTTGTTTCAACCTCCAGAGGAAGACAAAGACAAACCCCTTATAATCAAATCTTTCCAAGAAAACCTCATGGCGGGTTTATGTTAGGGTGGCCTAAGCGGAGGTGCCTGAAAGATACACAACAACACCTGAATATTTTTACAGGTTTTTTTATTGAGCAGAATAGTATACTAACTTAAATGTATTTATAGATTTCTAAAACTGTGCTGTTAGAAAGTTTTTGTGATCTAATATTCTGCTGTTTCAGATTCGTCGAGTTGCCTGTGACCAGCTATATACCCTCAGTCAGACAGATACGTCTGCTTATCCTGATGTACAGAAACCAAATCAATTTCTCTTGGGTGTTATCCTTACTGCTCAGCTGCCCCTTTGGTCACCTACCAGTATCATGAGAGGAATCAACCAGAGGCAAGTTGGAGACACATTCGACAAAGGCCAGGGAAAAAATGAACACTATAAGTGAACTGTACAGAATCCCATGAGTGCTTTCAGATAGTCAAAGAACAGGTTTTGCAACCAAGAGGGCCAGACCATATCAGTTATTAAAGGACCAGGTTGAAAAGATAGTTCTTCACCCAGTGACAAGAAAAAAGCCACAAAGACAGTGCCATACAAAAACATTGCAGAAAGTGACTCTGTAACTAGGATGCCACTTTTGAAAAGGTCCTCTTTCTTGATTTCTTCATGATGAGCATTGAATAGCATTTTTGAAGAAAATCTCAAGGGAGAATTTTTCTTCTAGAAAAACTGATCCAAAGTTAATTTTAAAGATTGAAAGACTGAGAACCAAGCTAAAAAAAACTGTGCACTTGTATTTGGCAATCTGTCCACTTCTAAGGAATCTATTACAGAATGTTCCTTTCTCTTGTAGAATGTAGTAACACCACAGACAACCTAACATCCAAGAGGAAGTAATTCTACCATAACAGGGCAATGGATTCAAATTCTGGGGTTTTTTTTCAATTCTTTATCCGTATTTCCCGTATAGCCAATCCTATACATAGGGATCCAAGTACAAGATACATGGAGTTGGTGGGCATAGCTACATACATGTCAGTGGTGACAGGTGAAACAGTCATGTGCTGTCATGTAATAGCCGTGAAATTCATCTCGATCAGGAAAGAGCTGCTGTGTTGGCATCTTCTGTGATAATGAAGACTTAATTTGCCCACCCTCAAATGCTGTAAATCCACTATTCCAGAAAGTGGCTCCATAGCAGCCTTCTGTACCAGCACCATGATGGTCTCATCTCTGTGTTGATTAGTGATATGTTAAGAAGGTTTCATGACTTTAGAATAATCAACCTGGAAACTTCTTAAAACTATTAGGCAAGGATACCTTGCAGAGGATGATATGCCGGCACCTTCTCATCCTATCCCAAGACAAACCTGGAATGCATTGTTACCAGTCTCTGAACTTCGGCCTCCTTTTTGTTATTATTAGTCAGCACAATATATAGTTAGAAACTAACATTAAATATTAATGCAAATCCGCTTTCACATAGAATGTTTCAAAGCTCTTAATTAACTAGATTTACACTAGATTGTTGACAAACAATATTTTTGTTGTAAAAATTAAAACATAAATAATATTAGTTTATAGTGTAAAATGTGCAAGTGTTGATATGTTAGCTAACTTTTATGTATATGAATTTATATGTTAATTTAAATTTTCCTGCAAACTATACTGCTTATGAGAGTTATTCTATTAATTACCTGAACTCGTTTTTAGACTTTTGTCCCAATGTACAGAGTACTTTGATCTTAGATGCCAGTTGCTGGATGATCTCACATGTAAGTAGTACAACCAATGCTGTTTCAAATACAATATGTAAATTGTAACGTAATGTCCTTTTTAATTAAAAAAATGTGTGTAATCATGAAATATCAGCATGTGTGTATTTCTCAATAATTATTTGTAAAAGAAATGTGCTATTTTGTTCTCTAGTGTAAATTATGATCTCTAATGCATGTTCTCCAGTGAAAATTGTTTCCTATCTTCTGTGTTCTGCAGTAATATGTAATTATCCTCTTTTCCCCCTCCATTTTGGTCACCTAGCTTCTGAAATGGAGCAACTAAAGATTAGCCCAGCTGCCATGCTGGAAGATGAAATCACATGGTTGGATAATTTTGAGCCGACCCGTGCAGCTGAGTGTGAAACCAGTGAAGCTGACAATGTGTTACTGGCAGGCCATTTGCGACTGATTAAGACTCTTCTTTCACTTTGTGGGACAGAGAAGGAAATGCTAGGTAAACAACCTTATATTCGAGATGAAGTGCTGCTTGCCCCAAAAATTCCATGCAAACTTGTTAGAAAATTACAGACAGATATTTCTCGGAAATGCTTATTCAATTTGTGGTGACCATGAAATCTGATAGAAGACTATTTGAAATACAAGCACTTTTAGTCAACATACAGGAAAGGCACCTTCCTTTGAATTATCTAGGAAAATAATTTATTTCTATAGTGTTTGCTATTATCCACAGTTTCCCCTTTCCACAGTAAGTTCAGAAAAGTATCCTCACAAATGTGAGGGTTGTAACGTACATAGGTAGGAGCCCCCGGTGGAGTAGTGGGTTAAAGCCTTGTGACTTGAAGGTTGCGCTGCTGATCTACAAGTTGCCAGGTTCGAATCCCACCCGGGGAGATCGCGGATGAGCTCCCTCTATTAGCTCCAGCTCCATGCGCGGACATGAGAGAAGCCTCTCACAAGGATGATAAAAACATCCGGGCGTCCCCTGGGCAACGTCCTTGCAGACGGCCAATTCTCTCACTCCAGAAGCGACTTGCAGTTTCTCTAGTCGCTCCTGACACGGAAAAAAAAACCAAACATACATAGGTTGTAGATTAGGTGATCTCTGTCTTCTGTGGGATACAGGGAGAATTAACCCATACCTAGATGCCCCCTTTTCTGCAGACATTCAATTCTCAACAGTGAAAATTAGTACTCAAGTTGTTCAACTGCTGCCAGGTACAAGTGAGCTTGAGCTGTATTTTTGGAAGAGAGCTAATCTAAAGTGTGAGTAGAGGAGGAAATAGTTGAAATAATAATTTAAGAAGCTATGAGTGGGGAACAATTGTTATAATATACAGTAACTGACACTTTTCTTGTAAACATCCATTGGTTTCGGACACCCTAAACATGTTTTTCTTGTAGGATACAGTGTTTTTCTTGTAAAGATACATTGCTTAGGACTTTATTGGCAGTGTTTTTGATTATACGTTTTAGATCACATTTTCTGAACAGGTACTAGAAATAATAATGGGATAATTTTGCTTGTGTGGATGACAGCTGATATCCAGACAAAAGGTATACTGAAAATAAGGCATGTAGAAAAATATTACTTCAGAATTTATGTAAAAAGCATATGCCCTGAGCTGGAGTCATGATCTTATTAAGAACTTCACAGTCTAAATGTATGCAAAAGCTGCAGTGCTTAATATCAAACACAGCTTTACTCTTTTTATAGGTTCGTCTTTGATCAAACCACTACTGGATGACTTTCTCTTCCGAGCCTCCAGGATTATCCTGAACAGCCATTCTCCAGTTGGGAGTCTTGCCAGCACTCAGCAAGACTTTCACCCAAAGTAAAGAGTGTATTGGTATATTGGTAGTAAGAAAGAAGTGTGTTAGATCAAAATGTATCACTTGGAGGGCTCAATTAACTTTATTCATGCATGAAAATTGAAGGAGGGCTTCTTCATTTCATTGCTCCTCATGTTAGGTTTTATGTAGTAGTAGCATTTATTATCGTATCCATTTATATGCCCCCCCCCCCCCACCGCGTAATGGGATTCAAGGCAGCCTGCAACCTATTTAAAACAATCCAACTTAAAAATGATATATAAACCTTTAATAGAAGTAAACATATAAAATGTAAAAACCAATTTAACAAATTATAAAATTAAAAATATTAAAATTCCTTTAAAACTACATACAAACATTTTAAACAGCATATAGTATATTTTGTTGTTACCCATGTGTTATGAAATGAAGTAGGAATAAATGGAAATGGATAGGAAGAAAAGGGTTATCTGGGGATACTATAAAGAAACATGAAAATATTATTTGTCAATCTTTCTTGCCCTTGTAGCTGGTTTATTAAACTTTTACACTGTACTGTTTCAAAATCTGTAAAAAAAAATACAGTTCAATCGTTCAAAATATTAAGTGATAATGTAAATCACTTTCCTGAACTACTTTCCTTGGAACTTAAAATTTATACGGCAATAATCACATCACAACCAGAATATAGAGGTCTTTGTTCTGTTAAAAATAGCAGGCATCCATCCCTCATTTATAAAATTGGACAGATGGGCAGTGAACTTAGTTTTGATTCCCTTTGCGAGTTATTAGACGTAGGTCATTTGTTATCAGTTGCTGCAGTGAGAGCGAAAGATGGAGCAAAAACAGATTCTGCTTGTTGTTGTCTAGGTGCAGCACAGTAAATAGCCGATTAGCAGCATATGAAGTCTTGGTAATGTTGGCTGATAGTTCACCATCAAATCTTCAGCTTATCACAAAAGAACTGCTTTCTATGCATCACCAAACTGATCCGGCTTTTTCCAAGGAATTTGATGTAAGTAAGTAGGTTCTTCAATCCAAGTTCTATATGAAAATACGTGTAAAATCTTTAGATTTGGGGATAATTACAATATGGAAAAGTGTCCCATATAGAGAACCAAGAATAGCAGTCTTACAAATGATAACTATTAATGCATGTGTTTAGTTTTCTGTCCTACAAATAACTTTTTTTCTTCCTGCCTCTGCTTTCCAGTATCTTCCACCCGTAGATGGTCGTTCTATTTCAGGATTTGTGGGGCTGAAGAATGGTGGGGCCACATGTTACATGAATGCAGTCTTCCAGCAGCTTTATATGCAACCAGGACTTCCTGAGGTAATATCCACCGTTCCTATAGTAAATACGTTTATAATATCTGTTATAGGAATAAGAGATGGGCAAAGGAAGGATTGCCGATGCATGCATATAGGATGAAAGTCAGCCACAGCTTAGAATTGAGCCAAATGTAAACTAGCATGGAAAGTAAAGGAAATAAATAGACCAAACATGATGGAACTTTGTGTAATTGTTGGTTTCAGTGATGTTGGTTTCATTCATCTAAACCCTTGCTTCTTAGACTGTGGATCCTGACCCCAAATGATGCCCTTAGCCCAGTTTTTTTGTCCCGAAACTTTTGGCAACAATAAAAATTTTCTGAACACCACCTAGTGGCTGTTTAAGATATTTACACAAATCTGTTGTGCAGTGTTTATAGTGGATTCTGCAGAAGATCCTGCAGCTGTATTTCATAAAAAAGGAAAATCAGACTGCTTAACAATGCTGACTTGTTAACAGTAAATGTTTGATTTTTATACCTATTTTATATACCTACTAGCTTTGCCCGGCCACGCGTTGGTGTGGCTTATGCTTTCAGAGTGTTGCTCTTTATTTACTGTCCTGATTTTAGAGATTATATTGTTCTGTATTATTATTAATCGCTTTGAATGCGATTTCCTGCTTCTTGGCAGGGGGTTGGACTGGATGGCCCATGAAGTCTCTTCCAACTCTACTATTCTATGATTCTATGATTCTATATCACAGTAATTATTACATATTATAGTTATAATCTTATATTATCTGCTTAGAACTGGATTATATGAGGCCCCTTCTTCACAGCTGTATAAAATGCACACTGAAGTGGATTATATGGCAGTGTGGAGTCCAGATAATCCAGTGCAAAGCAGATAATATCTATATATATAAAAGAGTGATGGCATCACGGCAATTCACAAAACAACAAAAGTACAGGCCCCCCAACCTCAAAATTTGACAACACAACCCATCATCCACGCCTCAATGTTGATACAACAAAAAGAAAAGAAAATTAAAGTCCTAATTAGAGGGAGAGCAATAATTTTTTTTATCCAATTGCTGCCAGTTTAGAGGGCTAATCTCTGCCCACTTGGTTGCCTGGCAACCAAGGGACAGCCAGGTTTCAGTTAGGGGACAGGCAGATTTAGGCCTCACTTAGACTTCTTCCACAGATTATCTAATTTGCACTGGATTATATGGCAGTGTAGACCCAAGGCCCTTCCACACAGCTATATAACCCATTTATAATCTTATATTATCTGCTTTGCACTGGATTATCTTGACTCCACACTACCATATAATCCACTTCAGTGTGCATTTTATACAGCTGTGAAGAAGGGGCCTCAGATAATCCAGTTCTGAGCAGATAATATAAGATTAGAAATATACAGTAGAGTCTTACTTATCCAACGTAAACAGGCCGGCAGGATAAGTGAATATGTTGGATAATAAGAAGGGATTCAGGAAAAGCCAATTAAACATCAAATTAGGTAAACGTTATACAAATTAAGCACCAAAACATCATATTATACAACAAATTTGACAGAAAAAGTAGTTCCATGCACAGTAATGCTATGTAGTATTTACAGTAGAGTCTCACTTATCCAACACTCGCTTATCCAACATTCTGGATTATCCAACGCATTTTTGTAGTCAATGCTTTCAATATATCGTGATATTTTGGTGCTAAATTCATAAATACAGTAATTACTATATAGCATTACTGTGTACTGAACTACTTTTTCTGACAAATTTGTTGTCTAACATGATGTTTTTGTGCTTAATTTGTAAAATCATAACTTAATTTGATGTTTAATAGGGTTATCCTTAATTCCTCATTATCCAACATATTCGCTTATCCAACGTTCTGCTGGCCCGTTTATGTTGGATAAGTGAGACTCTACTGTACTGTATTTACAAATTTACCACTAAAATATCACAATGAATTTAAAACACTGACTACAAAAGCATTGATTATGAAAAGGCAGACTGCGTTGGATAATCCAGAACATTGTATAAGCGAATGTTGGATAAGTGAGATTCTTCTTTAATATGAAATAATTACTGGGATAGAATAATGCAGAACAATATAATCTCTAAAACCAGGACAGTAAATAAACAGGGGAATTCCACACAGGAAACAATCAGGGCCAGCTAACACCTCCCAACAAAGTATTCCCATCATCAAAGTCTGGCAAATCCTGTTTTCTCAGGGCCACAGACAGTAGAAGCACATAAAATATCGCAAACAACATCACTCTGAAAACAAGGGTATTCCAGACAGGAAACAATCAGGGCCAGCTAACACCTCCCAACAAAGTATTCCCATCATCAAAGTCTGGAAAATCCTCTGTTTTCTCAGGGCCACAGACAGTAGAAGCACATAAAATATCGCAAACAACACCACTCTGAAAACAAGGGAATTCCAGACAGGAAACAATCAGGGCCAGCTAACACCTCCCAACAAAAAATTCACTCAGGGAGGAAACAGCCAGGCTTTAAAGCTGCAAGGCCATTACATCCTAATCATTTTTCCTAATTGCAGCATTCATACTTGCCTCCAACAAACAAAAAAAAACCAATCAGAAATATTGTATATTCACAACCTTTAGGAAATAATATCCCCTGATGGCGCAGCGTGTTAAAGTGCTGAGCTGCTGAACTTCTGGACTGAAAGACCACAGGTTTGAATTGGGGGAGCGGAGAGAGCCCCCACTGTTAGCTCCAGCTTCTGCCAACCCAGAAGTTCGAAAACATGCAAATGTGAGTGCATCAATAGGTACTGCTCCGGCGGGAAGGTAACGCCGCTCCATGTAGTCATCCCACATGACCTTGGAGGAGTCTACGGACAACGCCGGCTCTTCGGCTTAGAAATGGAGATGAACACCAACCTCCAGAGTAAGACACGACTGGACTTAATGTCTGGGGAAAACCTTTACCCTTGACCTTAACTACCACCAATTCCTCAATACTTTATTTCCCATACCACCATACTTCGCCACAGCAACGCGTGGCCGGGCACAGCTAGTAAGATTATAAATGGGTTATATATCTGTGTGGAAGGGCCTTGAGTCTACACTGCCATATAATCCAGTGCAAATTAGATAATCTGTGGAACAGGCCGAGGCCTAAGTCTACCTGTCCCCTGGGCTGAGTTGGTTGCTAGGAGACCAAGTGGGCAGAGATTAGTCCTCTAACTGGCAGCAATTGGATAAAAACAATTATTGCTCTCCCTCTAATTAGGACATTATTTTTCTTTTCTTTTTGTTGTATCAACCTAGAGGCGTGGATGATGGGTTGTGTTGTCAAATTTCGAGGTTGGGGAGCCTGTAGTTTTGTTGTTTTGTTGGTCGCCATGATGCCATCACTCATTTATACATATAGATATGCGCAGGGACATGTAAAAAATGTATTTGGCCAAAAGGGGTTCCGAATAGAAAAGTTTAAGGAATTCTGATCTAGATAACTCCCCCTTTGAAAGTAAAATCACTCCATAAGAGAAAATGAATTATGTGAATTATTCAAATAAATAACATGAGTCATCATTGCTACCAAGTCATGAGGAAAGATAGACTGTTTCATTACTTAACATGATTTTGAATAAACCAATATTAAGAAAGATATTCACAATTCAATTTTGTTAGGCGGTTGTTAATAGATTTTTCTTAGTTTCTGAATAGATGTGTTTTCTCTTAACTCACATTATTAGCCTGTCCCACTGTACAAGCATGTGCTGCCTTGTTAGTTAATTCTTCATTATGTTCACTTTTTAATAAAATATTTTACAATTTTTTTTCTTAAAGGCATTGCTTTCAATTGACGATGACATGGACAATCCTGATGACAGTGTATTCTATCAAGTTCAGTCTCTCTTTGGTCATTTAATGGAAAGCAAGCTACAGTATTACATACCTGAAAATTTCTGGAAGGTAATTCTTTCAATTTAACATAAACCCTTTTTTCATCACTTACCATGACATTTTGGGATTAGGTGTATTGAATAAAAACAATGAGATCTTATCATTTAAATAGTAATGTACATTTTGTTTGATTAGACTAGGGATTAGGACAGAATTCCCACTTACCTCTGGACTCTTGTCTGCGTTCTTCTTCCCCAGGCATATCACTCAAGATTTTGAAATAATTAATGCATTTTCCTTTTACAGATCTTCAAAATGTGGAACAAGGAGCTTTATGTGCGTGAGCAACAAGATGCTTATGAGTTTTTCACCAGTCTTATAGATCAAATGGATGAATACCTCAAGGTTAGTGTTATATTTTCTATCATGTCTCATAACCATATAGTGATTCTTTCAAGCAACAGCCGCCTAACATACAAATTTGTTTCTATTAACACTTTTAATCTCTTACAGAAAATAGGACGAGACCAAATATTTAAGAACACCTTTCAGGGCATCTACTCTGATCAGAAGATCTGCAAGGACTGCCCTCACAGGTGAGTGGCTACATAAGTTATCTCTAGTTTGAGGTTGTTAGTCCCGACCACAGTAAATCAGTAAATCCAAATTAATGGAACTTAAATCAGATCTTTTTAATTTGATTGGTCTGTGTTTGGATTTAGGCTTTACTGAGCAGGCCACAGTCTGCTATTGTCAGATACAGACCATGATTATCACATTTCTTAGATGCAGAAGGCCTTACATTCAGTCTCTCCTGTGTTCATTTAAGAGGATACATTAAAGTGAAGACATGAGATTTTGGAAAGGGGCAGGAACTTTTTATATTTATACAGGCAGATTTCAATCAAAACACACGTCCATTCATTTCTCTATAGAATTGAGATATCTTTCTGCTTCAGTGGTGTTTTGTAGAGTTTGTTAAAGAATTCAGAATCTTGAATGTCCAGCTTTTAGGGGAAAGTGGTTGTTTCCTATGATACTTGTGTAGTGCCATTTACTAAACTTTGCCTATTTTTTTGCCTCACATCTTTTGTAAGATGTGTCAGGAGAAGGTGTCACAAGACAGGCTGTTTTTTCTGATCCTTTCTGTTAATTGTCAGTCTTTTAATTTTACTTTCCATAATAAGATGCCGCCTAGTTTCAGTCCTGCCTATTCTGAAGCAGCACAGTTCCTATGGGCTGACTGCACCAGCTAACCTCCGCAGGGGTGGGGGACCTATTAAAATGGTCTGTCCCCGGAGGCTTATGGATCCTGATGGATTCCTGATGGCTCTTGGGGAGTTTCCCGCCGCCTTGGTTGGTGATCCTTTTGATGTCCTGGTCTCTCTCTGGAATAGGGAGATGACTGGGTCAGTAGACATGATTTCTCCTGAACGTCCCCTCTCGAGTACCCGAGCTAAACTGACTCCTTGGTTCACTGAGGAGTTGGCAGCGATGAAGCGAAAGAAGAGGGAACTAGAGCGCGTGTGGTATTCAGAGTGGAACGAATCAGACCAAACACGGCTGTGTCTCTACCTCAGGGCATATGCCACGGCAATAGATGTTGCAAAGAATGCTTTCTTGGCAGCTAATATTGCGTCCGCAAAGAACCGTCCGGCGGAGCTGTTCTGGGTTGTCAGAGGCTTGTTAAATCCCATCGCTCAAGATGGGATCCCTGACAACTCGGCAGCCCTCTACGAAGCATTTGCTCGGTTCTTTGTGGACAAAGTCGCTCTGATCCGCTCCGGCTTTGACACCATATTAACGGCAGTCTTTGAGGATGTAACACGAGCACCTGCTTGTCCTATTTTGATGGATTCTTTTCAATTGGTTCAGCCTGAGGATGTGGACAAGGTGCTTGGAGAGGTGAGGGCTTCCACATGCATCATAGACCCCTGCCCATCCTGGCTGATAAAGGAAGCCAGAGGGGGATTGTCCGAGTGGGTGAAGGTGGTGGTGAATGCCTCCCTTCGGGAAGGCATTTTTCCAGCGAGCCTCAAATTGGCTGTGATCAAACCGCTGTTGAAGAAGCCATCACTGGACCCCACTCAATTGGATAACTTTCGGCCTATTTCCAATCTCCCCTCTTTGGGCAAGGTCATGGAACGTGTGGTGGCCGCACAACTCCAGGCATTTTTGGTTGACACTGATTTTCTGGATCCGGCACAGTCTGGCTTCAGTCTGGGGCATGGTACCGAGACAGCCTTGGTCGCCTTAGTCGATGATCTTCGCCGGGAACTGGACAGGGGGAGTGTGTCCCTGCTGGTTCTGCTGGACCTCTCAGCGGCCTTCGATACCATCGATCACGGTATCCTTCTGGGGCGTCTTGCCGGGATGGGACTCAGAGGTACTGTTCTGCAGTGGCTCCGGTCCTTCCTGGAGGGGCATTCCCAGATGGTGTCATTGGGGGACGCCTGCTCGGCCCCACAACCATTGACTTGTGGGGTCCCGCAGGGGTCAGTACTGTCCCCCATGTTGTTCAACATATACATGAAGCCGCTGGGAGAGATCATCCGGAGTTTCGGGGTGCGGTGTCATCTGTACGCAGATGATGTCCAGCTCTGTCACTCCTTCCCACCTGTCACTAAGGAGGCTGTTCAGGTCCTGAACCGGTGTCTGGCCGCTGTGTCGGACTGGATGAGGGCTAACAAATTGAAATTGAATCCAGACAAGACAGAGGTCCTCCTGGTCAGTCGTAAGGCTGAACAGGGAATAGGTTTACAGCCTGTGTTGGACGGGGTCACACTCCCCCTGAAGACACAGGTTCGCAGTCTGGGTGTTCTCCTGGACTCATCGCTGAGCCTGGAGCCCCAGGTCTCGGCGGTGGCCAGGGGAGCATTTGCACAACTCCGCCTTGTGCGCCAGCTGCGCCTGTTCCTTGGGAGGTCTGACTTGGCCACGGTGGTCCACGCTCTGGTTACATCCCGTTTGGATTACTGCAACGCGCTCTACATGGCCCGGAAGCTTCAATTAGTACAACGAGCAGCAGCCAGGCTTATAACTGGAGCGGCGTACAGGGAGCACACCACTCCTCTGTTGCATCAGCTCCACTGGCTGCCAATATGCTACCGAGCCCAATTCAAAGTGCTGGTTTTGGCCCACAAAGTCCTACACGGTTCCGGTCCAACTTACCTATCCGAACGTATCTCCTCCTATGAGCCCATGAGAACTTTAAGATCGTCTGGGGAGGCCCTGCTCTCGGTCCGGCCTGCCTCACAAGTGCGGCTGGTGGGAACGAGAGATAGGGCCTTCTCGGTGGTGGCTCCTCGGCTGTGGAACTCCCTCCCCAGTGACATCCGGCAGGCTCCATCCCTTCTAAGTTTTAGAAAAAAGGTGAAGACCTGGCTTTGCGAACAAGCGTTTAATGAATGAATTATGATGGCTTTAACTCAGTCCGGATTAAGGTTTACGTGCAAGGTTTATGTGGACGAATGGATTAAGTATTTTTATTGTACTGTTTTAAATGTATTTATTGGATTATTTTAAATTGATTGTTTTAATTGTTATGTTTTATTTTTGTACTGTATACCGGCATTGAATTTGCCAGATTGTGAGCCGCCCTGAGTCCCTTCGGGTGAGAAGGGCGGCATAGAAATGATGGAAATAAATAAATAAATACAGGGCCTTAAAAACAATGTTTATTTACATCTCCCTGGATTAGGTTTAAAGTTGAAAGAGATGAGATTAGAAACATATTTAATTTTTATATTTTCCGATTCTTTATTGTTGAAGTTTGATAGTAGCAACACACAGGTTTTCCTCAGCCTGCTACAAATAGAAAAAAACATGCAGCAACCAATTGCTCTTTACCCATGAGCTTTTTTGACCTTTAACAAATACAGAAAAATTTTAAAAGTCATTCCTAGGAGATAAAAGGCTAATTGGAAAATGTATTTAGATTTTTTATGGCTGCTTTTCTTCCTCTCTCCTGTATGAATTTCACTCTCATTTTTGTTAGCATCAAACATGGCAATCCTTCAGTTCTGTTGTGTGTGGAAAGAGGGGAGATTGAATCTTCCTCTCTTACAAGTTACTTCTAGGCTATGCACAAATAGTAACTTCAGTTAATTTGTAGCTACATTATGATTAATGTGATCCCACTGTTTTAATGCCCTTTGACCTAAAGGTGCTGCTTATAAGGAATATCTCTTAAATTTAATAACACATTCAGTTTTTTACTCCAATATTCTTTTACTTGCACCTTGATGTAGGTACGAGCGAGAGGAAGCCTTCGTAGCTCTCAATCTAGGAGTCACTTCATGTCAAAGCCTGGAAATTTCATTGGATCAGTTTGTAAGAGGAGAAATTCTGGAAGGAAGCAATGCCTACTACTGTGAGAAGTGTAAAGAAAAGGTACTGCATTTTCCTTATGTGTTAGGTAAAACACTTGGATTTTTTCATGGGGAAAGACCCCCTGGGCTATGTAAGTATACGTAATAATAATAATAATAATAATAATAATAATAATAATAATAATAATAATAATAATAATACTTTATTTGTACCCCACCCTATTTCCCCGAGGAGACTCAGGGCAGTTTCCAACAAAAGTAACAAAATGGCAAAACATTCAATGCCGAAAACAGACAGCGATAAATCAAATCAAAACAGTGGATAAAACAATCTCAAAATAAATTTATTAAACTAAATAAAAAATAGTACATAATTGAACTTAAATAAACATAATATAACCCATCACACACAATTTCCACAAGCTGAAGTAGGTGTCCAATATCTAAGCAATTGCAACAGATAGTCAAGACTTAATCTCAGAAGCTTCAGGTATACTTGTTGCTGGGAAACGTGGAGGCCTACGGAAGAGGGGGCAGGATGTCCAAGTCCTCCACGCTTCCCAGTGTGGCCCGGCTGGAGCAGCGGCAGAAACAAGAGCCCGATCGCCTCTTCCAGGCTCCTCTGCCACTGTCTGCCCTCGCTCTCTCACCCACCCTCCCTCACTCACTAGTTCACTGACCAATAAATAAATAAAAATCCTGCGAGTCCACGATAAGCGGACCGCGAAGTAGCGGGGGAACATTATATAGTTAAGTCATATAACTGAATCCAGTCTATAGTTTCCATTCTTGTGTAGCCAGTGTTTTTTGTGTATTGGGCCAGAGGTAACATATATAAATAAGCCTGATCTGTTCTACAGCTGAGAGGGACTATACTTTCCTAATTCTTCAGTTTGGGGTATAGCTTAGATTTCCCATGATAGTGAGCAAAAGTAAGGTAGGCTAGAATTTTTCAGTTTGTTCTTGATGATATTTCACTAATTTTTTAAAAATGAGCTTTCCCCATTGCTTCTGGTTACAAATTTGATAATGATGTGTGCTTGTTCACACATTTTCAGCCTACTTTATTTCTGAAAGCACTCTTGTACTGAAGAATAAGAATAGCTACATGGATATTCTACATAACATTTTTCATGTAGAAGTTCTATAATCTGTGCTACCCACCAACCTGCTTACCCAAAGCCCTGTACCCTTGAAGGTAGGTGCGTTAGAAAAGTCTGTGCTGCTTCTGGATATGATGCATAATTTCATCCAGCCTGAAGATGTGGATTTAAACCCCACCCCGTCTCTGGTATAGTTTAATGGTCTTGCTTATTTTAAGTCTGATTTAGAGAATTAGGTATCAAATTCTTAATTTATTGTTGTGAAAAAGGTCTTGGTCATGAAGAATAGAACCAGAGCAAAAACTTAAGTGCAATAAGGAAGCTTTTCTACCAGAGGCTAGACTGCCTCCATTTCCTGAGGAGGTTTTTGATCAAATATTAATATGTAATCACCCGGGGACGCTCTGTATTGGACTGTCTGCTTTGTTTCTTTATGTTTTTAACTTTGTATCTTTTAAAAATAATTTTATATTGTTTAAATGAGATAATTTTAATTTTTGAAAAAAATAGTATTGTTAGGTTTAACTAATTTCATTTGTGTGTCTTTGTTCTGAACACTCTGGGAGAAAGGCGGCATATAAAATGAATGAGATACTTGTAAGAATATCTCTGGCCAGTGGCCAGAAATGCATGCAAATAAATATCTAGCTGCAGGTGATTCTCTTCTCTTTTAAGAGAACTACAGTTAAACGGACATGCATTAAAGCCCTTCCCAGTGTGTTGGTGATCCATCTTATGAGATTCGGATTTGACTGGGAAAGTGGACGCTCCATTAAATATGATGAACAAATAAAGGTAAGTGCAGCTGTTGTCTATTTCTTACAAAAGATTTATGAATGTCAGATCTGGGTTTGACCTGAAATGTTTGCTATCAAACAGTTCCCTTGGATGCTGAATATGGAGCCCTATACGGTTTCTGGAATGGCTCGCCAGGATTCTTCTTCAGAAGTTGGTGACAATGGACGCAGTACAGATCAGAGTGGCTCAGGGTCCCCACGGAAGAAAGTAGCTCCTACAGAAAACTACGAGTTGGTTGGTGTGATTGTGCACAGTGGTCAGGCCCATGCAGGACACTACTATTCCTTTATTAAAGACAGAAGGTAATGGAATGTTTAATTAAACAAAAGCATTCATATTTTCATCATTTGCTAGAAGAGGGAGGTCATCAGATGTTAACCTCGTAATTTCTTTTTGGAAAGTGTATAGGCTGGCATCCTTTTGATTAGTTTGTGAACTATATTAGACCTATCTTATCAATCGTTGACTGGTGAATCACCTCATAGATAATTTCTGTTAATTGAATGGATGCACATCTGTCAGGATTAACTGAAGGATTAGTTTGTCTATAATATGAAATTGTTATATAATACCTCTTAAGACCATGCAGTCATGCCGGCCACATAACCTTGGAGGTGTCATCCTAAGGTTGGCTTGTGGATCTGGATACCTAAATGTCAGATTACATAGATAGTGCTCTCATATTACTGACAGGCTGACATTGTTGGGATTTCTCATTCTGCTCTAGATATAAAAGTAGGTTTCTATATGGTAGTCTTGATATACTGGCTCATATATAACTTTGTGAATTACAGTATGGCCCAAATAAGCCAATTTCTTCTCGTTCTATGCTTTGTATGTCAAAAGGGGAGGTATATCCTCATTTGGGGAAACAAAAGCCTCAAATAACCAAGTAGAGAAAAGTAACCCAAGAAACAGCCCCATTCCAATGGCTATGGAATGATAATGTAGTCTGTAGAATGGAGTTCCTGGACAAGAAGAGTTCATACTGAAATCTTGTTCAATGCAATGAGAATTTAATGGTCTGAGTCTGGGAACTCTTATTTATTTTATTTATTTATTTTATTTATATACCGCTCTTCTCTCCCAGGGAGACCCTTATCTTAATGGTGCTTATGACATAAATGGAACTGTGGCTTGAAACAAACTAGGGACTTTCTGACAGAATTTGCGAACGATAGAAATTAAAATAAAAGGGGCAAGTCAAGGAGCATTCAGTTTCAGTGCTCATTCATAGAAATAATACAAACCAGTATTAAAGGTCTTTTTGGATCAATGTTTTATTTAGCATTCATTTTTCTTTGTGGTGACACGCCCTTGTCTTTTTGGTAGTTGAATTCTGTAAAACTATTAGGCATATTCTTTGAATTTGGCAATTAGCATTGTCTTTCTTTCTCTGTTATGACAGGGGATGTGGGAAAGGAAAGTGGTATAAATTTAATGACACAGTAGTTGAAGAATTTGAGCTGAATGATGAAACCTTGGAGTATGAATGTTTTGGTGGAGAATATAGACCCAAAGTTTATGATCAATGTAAGTATATTTCTGTTATTTTTTTATGTTGTTTTTAGCACTTTTTAGTGTAAGGCATGAATTACAGTACATACTCATGTATAAGTGGGTTGGCGTAGCCAAGGGTCCGTGTAAGAACCATACCTTAACTCTTATCATTCCTTTTTCTGAGTGGCAAAAGGGCTTCTGGCCTTTTTGAAAGGAAAATTATAGTAGCAGACAGAAAGGTTGACCCCCTGGGGCCACCATTAATGTTTTGTTCTCTTTGGAATAATCTTCGACTCATCCACAGAGTCATATCAAAATCCATAATCTTGGCCCCCAAACATGCTCTCAACTTAAGCATGAGGGAGACTAGTACATGAGTATATACAGTAATCACAGAGCCAGTTATGTGATTATTCTGGAAAACATGAACCTGGACATTTTTTCACTTCCCCTGAATTGATAGAAGCAATATTGTATCATGTCCTGTATTGTACCTGTCACACCGCTCACATGCAATGGAACAAAACACAAGCACTTTGACACTCCTCAACTGAGGTTTCTTCCCCTTGTTGCTGCAGCCCTGACCATCCTCTGCACACACAATGACAGAGAAAGAAACCTTATGGCATATTATCTCTCACCAGATCACGTGCTGTATAGAAAGGCTTTTCTGAGAGGTACTCAGAGCCAAGTTAATATGGAAGAGATGGGTAGGAAAGGGAGTTTACAGGCCCAGGTGTTGCAGAAATCACTATCTCATATACTTAGTTGGTCCTTGACAGAAGATTGCAATGTAATTATCCCAGCAGAATATCTGTTATTCCAGGGATGGATAGTATTTTAGACTTGGACAGTATCTAATGATTTTTAAATAGATTTTCTGTATCTGGTTTACAAATCTTGTTTTATTTCTAGCACCAGTTCTTACATGTAGCACATTTATGAGAAATGCATAGAGTAAATGTTACATACAACATTGAAACTGAGAGACAGAGAGGCGTTCACTAGATGTTCACTAACCATATATAATGTACTAGCTGTGCCCGTCCACGCATTGCTGTGGCGAAGTTTGGTGATATGGGAAATAAAGTATTGAGGAATTGATGGTAGTTAAGGTAAAGGGTAAAGGTTTTTCCCTGACATTAAGTGCAGTCCTGTCTGACTCTGGGGGTTGGTGCTTATCTCCATTTCTAAGCCGAAGAGGCGGCATTGTCCATAGACTCCTCCAAGGTCATGTGGCATGACTGCATGGAGCGCCGTTACCTTCCCGCCGGAGCAGTACCTATTCATCTACTCCCCTGCGCCATCAGGGGATATTATTTCCTAAAGCTTGTGAATATTCAATATTTCTGATTATTGAAGTGTGAGTGATGTTGTATGTTTGTTGGTTTGGGGAATTGGTTTTTCTGCGGATATCTTGGCTGGGTGTCTGCTTTTTGTGTATTTGGTGTTGTTATTGTGCATGTGTTTGGGTTCTTTTGCCCTGTGGTCATGGTTGTCTTTGTAGGTATGCATGTGTCCTGGCTGTAGTGGACATGGGAGATAGGGATTGCATTGGTGTGTGGATATTGTGTTGTGTGCAATTGTGTTGTGTCTGTTTTAAGTGGTGAGGGAACAGAGGGTGTCAGAGTTTAGCAATGTCGAAGTTTGTTGTGGTGAGGTTGGATGGGTTTCTGTAAGGTGTGGTTTGAAGGTGTAGTGAATGGTTGAGAGGTGGGACTGCATGGTGATCTGTCCACTGTATGATGGTATTGACGTGTTATTGGTATTATTATTGTGATTGGTGGGTATGCATATGTGTAGTTGTGGAAATGCGTGGTTGGTAACTGGTGATTGGGCCGTGGTATTGAATGGGGGTGTATTATTGTTAGTATAGCTGGCTGTTGTTACAGTTTGTCAAGAAGTTATAGCCCTCCTTGTCATTTAGCCATTGGCCTCCCCTTGGTCTTGGAGCTTTGAGGCCCTGGGCTGAGTGGGTTGCTAGGAGACCAAGTGGGTGGAGCTTAGCCTTCTAACTGGCAGCAATTGGATAAAAACAATTATTCATCTCCCTCTAATTAAGACTTTATTTTTCTTTTCTTTTTGTTGTCAGAACCTAGGGGCAAGGATGGTGGGTTGTGCTTCCAGTTTTCGTGGTTTTGGGATATGTAGTTTTGTTGCTTACTTCACACCCCCAATTTTTTACTCTTTTTATATATATATATAGATAGATAGATAGATAGATGTGTGCAGGTGGTTCCTATCCACACTGTCCATTTTCCAACACAGCCCTGTACTGCTTTTTATATAGCTGGAAAATAAAATGTATGAAATAACCTGCACATTTTGCATATGTGCAGAAGTTTTTGTAAAACGTGACCAAAAAAAAACATTTTTTCAGCAACAAACAATGTCTTGAGTACACCCTCAGTACCTCTTCTTTACAGCAAATCCATATCCTGATGTTCGACGGCGGTATTGGAATGCCTACATGCTCTTCTATCAAAGAGTGTCTGACCAGAACTCCCCAGTGTTACCAAAGAAAAGTCGAGTCAGTGTTGTGCGTCAGGAAGCAGAGGATCTCTCCTTGTAAGTTCATTTGCCTTTCATTCCAAGCATTTATTTTGCGTACAAACAAAATATTAACAGTGTTCTCCCCATTTTTTCTTGGTTTAAGATACTTAATCCAAAGTATTGCTTCCATGAGGAAGCTCTGTAGAATTTTTAATCTTACGTTTAGAAAAGTACTCCTGAGGCTGTAATTTTTTTAGGCTTAAGATCCAGATTACTTCCAAGGAGATGTTTTTGGGTGAAATGATCCTTCATTCCAGAAGGCAGGAGAACAGCAAAGAAAGAGGAGGGCATTCTTTCAAGGAAGCAGTAGAGCAGTGGTTCTCAGTCTATGGATCCCCAGATGTTTTGGCCTTCAATTCCCAGAAATCCTAACAGCTGGTAAACTGACTGGGATTTCTGTGAGTTGTAGGCCATAACACCTGAGGACCCACAGATTGAGAACCACTGCATTAGAGTCTGGGGAAACCCATCAAAAAGGCATCCCCATCAGAGGTTCTTGTGAAAGTGGTGAAATTCAAAACAGATCCCCATCCTTGGCAGACTCATCCAGGGAGGCATGGCCTGCCGAATACTCTGAACCTGAATTGTAAATTATGACATTTAAAGTCATAATTGGCAGTTAGAATTGTGCTCAGAAATGGACTGGCAGCCAGTGGATCGGTTATTTTTTGATCCGCGTGGTTATGCAGCTCTTTTACACAGACTTTCAAGGAGGAATTTCAGGAATATTGGATAGAGGGTGATCAGTTTAATTGAAGCCACACAAATCCTTACTATTAGCATAATACAAAGATATTACAAATGCTGAACAGATCACCGCACAGTAAGTTTATACTTTCCATATAGAGGACACTATATAAATAATGTTCAGTCAGATGTCCATTGATGAATGCTGTACTTCTGAGAAAGGAGAAAACTGCCTCATCAAACAGATTGAACTTTTTATTTAATTTAATTATTTACAGTATTTATATTCTGCCCTTCTCACCCCGAAGGGGACTCAGGGCGGATTACAATAAACATATATATGGAAAACATTCAATGCCATTAGACAAACAACATACAGTATAGACACACACAGAGGCAATTTTAACATTTCTAGCTTCATGAGGGTATGCTCGATTCCGGCCAGAGGGGGAGCTGTTGCTTCATCATCCACGAGTGACACAGAGTGCTGTACTTCTTCATTCCTTTCCACGTGCTGCTGGCAGTTTTATGGTGTTGTAAGTTAGTTAAATTAGCCTCCGGCATAAAGCGTACCTAAATTTCCTAGTTGACAGATGCAACTGTGTTTCGGGCTGCTTAGGTAAACAGTACGCCAGCTATTTAATGGTCGGGGGCTTAACACGACTCGGGCTTTGAACTCATGACCTCTCGGTGAGTAGTGATTTATTGCAGCTGGTTACTAGCCAGCTGCGCCACAACCCAGCCCTTTTGGGATTCATGTTGCATTTTGTTTCCAGATCTGCTCCATCTTCACCAGATATTTCACCACAGTCTTCACCACGGCCCCACAGACCCAGTAGTGACCGTCTGTCCATCTTGACCAAGTTAGTCAAAAAAGGAGAGAAAAAAGGCTTATTTGTAGAAAAAATGCCAGTTCGAATCTATCAGGTAAATAATAATAATTGCTTATATGTTAAAAGGATTGGGTTTGAACAAGCTTGTTGTTTATCATCTGGAACATTTTGAAACAATATTGTGCTTGAGGGAAATGAAGATGTTCTTTTAGTTGCCAAAAGCATGAATGGGCTAGCCTTTAAGAATGCATTGTCTAGATAAGATTGTTATTGTTTTAGTCTGGAGGGGTTTGGGCCAACAGAAATTTTATGCTACATAGTATCATTTTTTGAGTCTGTAGAATGAACAATAGGCATAGGAAAGCAAATATACTGCTAGGTACCATATAGACATTGAATCATTCTTCTCCACCACCACCCCCTTACACACACGCTATAGCACAACATTGAGCTGATGTTTTCAGTGACCCTTCCATTATGAATGAATTGCATTGATAGTAATCACATTTGGTTTAGAATCTGCCTTTTTGGCCAACCAAGCAACTAGGTTGTCAGCAACATGCTTTTCAAGGATCCTCCTTTTTGTGGGGTTTTTTTTAACAATTGTGATATTTATGTAACATATTTAAGAAATTATGAACACAATTTGACATATTACTAAAATCATCTATGTATTTTTTTGCAGATGGTGCGGGATGAAAACCTGAAGTTTATGAAAAACAGAGATGTCTACAGCAGTGACTATTTTAATTTTGTTTTGTCATTGGCTTCATTAAATGCAGTGAGTAGTGAATTCTGCTTTTTTTAGTGAATTGAGGTGAATATTTCTGTAGCCTAGATAAGAGGAATAAATGAAAAACAAATAATTATTGTTATCAAGTAGAAAAATATATAGTATTTAGAAAACTTATACATTGTTGATAGAGTGGTGTCTGGCATCATTAATTATGAAACATCAGTGAAGCCTGTCTTTGGGCTAACAAAAAAAACCTGGACAACTCTAACTATAGATTTCCAAGAAATACTAGGAGAAAGTTGGAAAAGTATTCTTGTATCCCTGCCTTTTCTATACTTTTCATGCTATCCTTGACTCCATGTTGCTTCCTTTCCTTTCGAGAAAAGCTGATATAAATTCAATAAATAAATAAGGCACAAAAGAGATTTTTTAAAGTGTGTGTGTGTGTGTATAAACACCTTTTGTACCATAAATTAAAAGCTGTTTTCTTCCTTCATTAGTACCAAAGGGGTCATTGGAAAAATGAATGGGATCGGGCCAGACTCATTTAATGCCGGGCTGTGGCGCAGGCTGTTGAGCAGCTGCAATAAATCACTCTGACTATGAGGTCATGAGTTCGAGGCCAGCCCTTGGCGGGGTGAGCACCCGTCAATTAAAAATAAAAAATAGCCCCTGCTCGTTGCTGACCTAGCAACCCGAAAGATAGTTGCATCTATCAAGTAGGAAATAAGTGTAAAAAGTATAAAAAAAAGTGGGGAGGCAAGGTTAACTAATTTACGACCTGGAATGAGGAAGTGCTGTCAGAGTGGATGATGAAGTAGCTGCTCCCCCCTGTGGCCAGAATCGAACATCTCCTCAGGAGAAGGTTAACTTGCCTCTGCGTCTGTCTCTGTCTCGGTCTCTGTTTGATGTGTTTATGGGCATTGAATGGTTGCCCTATGTGTGTATAATGTGATCCGCCCTGAGTCCCCTTCGGGGTGAGAAGGGCAGAATATAAATACTGTAAATAAATTAAATAAATAAATGGTAACTCAAATGAAGACCTTTGGTGTTAACCTGCCACAAATATGGGCTACTGCACCAGATCCAGGTGCTGAAAAACAGAAACAAATCCAAACAGAAATATATTATCTTCCTTGCTTGCTTGATTGCTTTTTTGCATTCTGGAAGTTTGGCAAGGCAGAGACCAATAAACAGCAAAAACTGTAAAACTGCCAGTCCAACAAAATATCAGATCAGCAGATTTTTTTTCTCAAGGTGGTGATAGGCAGGCAGGCTGCCCCCAAAAAAATCATTTGAGAATTCATGTGATCAGTAGACTGCACTTGTCTATCCAGATTCTAAGAGTGAGTTAGATAGTATCTCAGTTCCTATCTGAAAACAGTATTTAAGAAAACTGTAACTGTGTCTTTATCTTCTTATAGACAAAACTGAAGCATCCCCATTATCCATCAATGGCAAGAGTGAGTTTACAGCTAGCAGTTCAATTCCTCTTTCAAACTTATCTGCGAACCAAGAAGAAACTCAGGTAACTAGCCATTTAAAGAATGTTTCCTAAAGAAATATGCTATAAGGTAGTTTTTCTGACATTGCTTTATTTGCCTTTTTTAAGGATTGACACAGAAGAATGGATTGCAACCATTGATGCTCTGGTATCTAAAAGCTTTGATGCTTGTAAATGGCTAGTTGAATACTTAGTGGAAGCAGAAGGACGGGAGCTCATAAAGTAAGTACTAGTCTAATACACAAGACTGCATGTGTTAGATGAGATTCCATTACATCATCCTCTTATCTCCAGTCTAGTTCTTCCTGTGTTTGTGCAGCTGCATAGCAAAATTTAGGGTGACTCCAAGGTCTGCAGATATTGCCAAAATATTTAGGTGAGGGGAAAAGCCACCAAAAGCAGCCCTATAAAAGCTAAATAATACAAAGTTTTTAAAGCCCCTGTAAATGGATGGTAAGGCAAGAAATTGAAAGTATCCCAGGGAATAGAGATCAGTCTCTTACTATGTGTCCCTCAGGGGAAGATAATTTTTTTTTGGGGGGGGGGGGTAAGAGTACAATCCAGGCTGGGCAGGAAAATTAAATTTGGCTTTTTGTTGCTTATTTTATGTGTACAACAGTTTCAGCATTAGAGGCATGTATCCAGCAAGTCTACATCGACATATTGACTTAATAACTATCTAGGAGAAGGACAAGTGTATATGGGCACATATAAAGAACCATGTTTACTTGTTCTCAGAGTATTCATCTGTAACTAGCAAAATCATTTGCCAAGTGACACATTGCCTAAGTGAAGTATAATGATCCAGCTATGCAGTTTGTTTTTGCAAGCACCATCATAAAAGGCAATTTTTAAGCACGGTTCTCTAATCATTTACTGGCTGGTAAAAGACAGGAGGTGCCTGGTTAGCACCTGAAGACCCAAGAGGTGATGTCAACTTTCGTTTCCTAGCTGCAGAAAGGCGGCAATGTACGGGGTGTTTGAAAAAGAACTCCCTATTCACCATTTAATTTCAAACACCCTGTATTGCCCACACACACACAAGCCAGTAAGTAGTGTGGGAGGTAGAAATATTGTGGAAGAGGGTGTCGAATACCTCCTTCTCCAAGTTCAAAAAACCCTCATACAATCCCAAGTTATACAATCATATGTCATCAACAGGATTACAGCCATTGAATGCTAATAGCTTATTTGTTTGTTTGTTTGTTTTTTAAAAAACCTCTAGTAGTAAGACCTCAAGATATTAACGAATACAGCATAACTGGTATCCTCTTATTTCCCAGGATATTCACAGATATGTGAACTTTTTATGACCAGACACATTTTTTTCATTTCTCTTCTTAGAGAGCAAATATTGAGACTGCACGTTCTTTAGAATTGTTCAACCAAAATATAAGCATGTTTGAGAGGCTGATGTGATAGCACAGACTTTTGGGTTTATATTTTATGCTCCAACTAGCAGCAGTATTGAATGTAATATATGGCATGGATATGAAAAAAACCCAAATCCATTAAGTGATGAAAGATTGAGAGGGGGAGAATATATGCAGGCTCATACAAGTCTGCTCCTAGTGACAGTCTCTGAAACACTGAACAACTTCGAAGTGGAAAGCTATCTATGTTGCTTCAGGCAGTCAATTATTGCTTCCTTTTAATCAAACTGCTTTGTTATGGTATTAAATCCAGCTGATTTCCAGAATTTATGTCAGACCCATAGAGATACAATTTATATTCTCTAAGGTACTCTGAGTTTGACTTTTAAGTAACCATATCCAGTCTTGCCACTGTCAAAGGAGTGGAAATATTTGATTTTACAGTAAAGGAAACAGGGACTGAAGACATGAGCTAGCAACATGAAAGTGATTGGACAACTTCTTGCATCTTCATTTTTACTGCATGTGTGTTTCAGGACGTATCTGCTAGAATGCAGTGTGAGAGAAGTGCGAGTTGCTGTAGCCACCATTCTTGAAAAAACACTAGACAGTGCCTTGTTTTATCAGGAAAAGGTCAGTAATATGTAACTAAGATGGAAATAATATTTAATGTGTAATTATAAAATGTAATAAATTAACAAACTGCTGAAATGTGAAAGCTGGTGTTGTATTGCTGAAAAAAGTTGACTATTTTAAAAAGTAATGCATATTACTTTCTCTTGTTCTTCTCTCTTAGTCATTTTAAGTCATCGTACTTGTTATAACTATCAAAATTATGTGACTGCTTGATTTAGGCAGTTCTTATAGCTCTGTGAGTGTTATATATCAGAACAGTATCAAGTGTTGTGAAAAGCTCCTGCTTTGATCCTTCATAAAATAATTCTGGTTATTATGACTACAGAGCTAAGTTATAAGATGTTTAAAATGTCAGGGGCAAGAGGCCAGGGGCTTCCATATTCAGCATAGCTCCTTGTATGAACACATAGCAAAATGTTGTTTCATGGGCTGAAAAGATACCAAGTTCTAAGTTTATCAGGCTAGTATTCTACTTAATTGTTGAGTTCCATTGCTCAGACCCAGAATGTTGTCCAATGATCTGCTAATGAGCTGTTTGATGGTTGAACATATGTAAACTAGTTTATTTCTCCTGAGAGTGTTTGTTTCCTAGAGCATCTAAGATGCCCTGTAAAAAGTGTTCCGTGAGCTAATAATTAAACAAAAACAGATGGTTACCTGAACCAAATTGCATCACGTTTGCAAATAGAACACTGAGCTGCCTCATCATTAAATGTACATCAATTAAAACTACCATTATCATCATACAAGGTCTCCTTAACTCAATTATTTGACAGTTGAAAGGTCTTCATCAGTTGGTGGAGGTGCTACTTGGGCTGTTGGAAAAAGATGTTCCCGAGAACTGTAAAAACTGTGCCCAGTACTTTTTCTTGTTCAACAATTTTGTACAAAAGGTAACAAGATTTTTCTACTTATTTAACTTCACTAATGTACTATTTATATGTCATGGAAAAATTGCCACTGTAATATAAAACTGCTTTATATTCTGAATCTGCTGATTGTGGACTTGGCTCAGTGTCCTTTATAAAATGAAAAAAACCCTGTATCTCATGTAATGGTAGCTTCCCACTGTAATACTTGTTCTTCTGTTTTATAAGTTTTTGATTTATGACTCACTTCTACAGATACTTTAACACACTTCATAATGCATAAATACAAAACAACAAAGATGTAAATACATCAAAACATTTAATAATTATTACATAGATGCACACTAGTTATTAAAATAATATAGATACAATTTCCCTAAACACTTGTATTATTTTTTCCCCTGAAACAAGAATTATTTCAAAATGTATACAAATGGGTTTCCCCCCCTGTATGGATTCATTGTCTAGCTATTTATAGTTTACCATTACAAGTTAAATTTGCCCTGAGCAGGTGTTAATGGCTATAAAATGTGCAGTTAGGCCTTTCAGACTTAAAGTGGATCTTTCTGTACATAGGGGCTTATATATATTTGCATGGGTGAGTTGGGTGTATCTCCAAGTAGAGACATGTAGTTGCATAGTTCCTTCTCATACTGTTCATGTAACTCCAGATACCTGACTGGACACATCTTCTGCTAATGTTTACAAAGTTATTCACAAAATAGCAAACAATATGTTGCATTTTGCAGTCTACATTTTAGAAGTTGTTCAAACCAACATTGTATGTAGAACTCATTTTGTAATCCAGTCACATTTGATTATTAATAGCCAGACAGCCTGGTATTAAAGGCATTCAAAACCCTGCAGATCGATGCACTTCAATTAAAATTCATCAGAGTTATTTTATGAAGTGTTTTGTGTTTCCTACACGTTAAGAAATGTAACCCACCATTTTGCCTGTATTTTCGCAGCAGGGTATAAAAGCTTGTGATCTCCTTCTCAGGCATTCTGCCTTGAGGCACATGATCAACTTTCTTCTAGGTCCCAATCGGCAGAATAACCAGGTAACAATTTATGTTACTGTCTAGTTCTCTCAGTATAATATATGTCATTCTAGTTGTTATGTTCAGCATTAAAGCCAATTTACCATGTTCAGCATTAAATCTATTTAGAACCATCTTACAAAAATGTACCCCCTTGTCCTGCCTTTGCAGCAAGTTGGCGAAAACAAGGATAAAACTCTCTGGTGCTACCTTTTATAAGTTTTGCTATAAATAGCCAAAAACTTTGTAGGTACCATTCATGGCATATTCAACAGGGTTAAGCAGACAGTTCTGACTTTAGTACTAACACTGCTAAGCTTCTCTCTCCTAGATAAGATTTTTATTTCATGTATTGTTTATTTGAAAGAAATCACTCTTTCAAAAACATAATTTAGTTTGTGATTTACTATGGACTATATGTCGCATCACCATAACATGTGAAGTGTCCATCAACTGTCTCAAAAGGAGGGCTGATATTTCTGATACTAGGGAATTGTGCTGCATTCGGACTCCATATAGAACAGTATATGTTTACGACGTATGTGCTTCCACAAGCACAACTGTTACTTGTTTTAGTCAAACAAAAATGAGTATTGTAAAGCTGCCCCCCCCCCCCGAAACTTACAGTACTTTTGGAATCACTGTTTGAGGAGCGATATTATCAGAAGTGGGAATAGATTTTCGTTATATGTAAATGTTTATACCTTACACTCTCACTTTATTTGCCAAAATAGAATCGCAGGTGGAGTTCAGCACAAGCACGGGAGTTTGGATTTCTCCATAATACTATTGCACTCCTTGTCCTGCACTCAGATGTCTCCTCACAAAGAAATGTAGGTAGGTATGGTTGATTTCACCTCAGTGACCTCTGCTCGGTGGCTGATCTTAATGCAATACAGCATGTTTATTTTCTATAAAGTTCTCTTGTGAGGGCTTCCACTGAACCACTGCCACAAAATATGTGGACTTTCACAAATCCCACCACTGTACCGACTGTGAGGGCTTCCACTCATTCCATGTCTACCACCAGTATGAGGGCTTTGTACTGTCTTATTGCTGTCTCAAATGTGGGGGACCTTCTAGATGCCCTTCTGGTTCTGATGGAATATTTTATTTATTTAACTTCCCTATCAGATAACACCACCGGGAATTAACTGCTGCCATCACAGAAACCTTGTATCCGAACTCAGTATTCCTTAGATTGCACTCCAGAGGCTCAAGTGAATAATATAAACATAATTGTTTAATAGGTAGAAATTGAACATAATATCACCAAGTATTTATTGAGTGCAACTGAATTCTGACTGACATATCTCTCAACCATATTGTGATTAACTCTAATACTGACAACAGCAGTCAATCAATCATCAGTCACTTGCTACATCCATCCTCACCTTTCTTCCCAACAGATCCTGACCTTATGACACATAGTCACATTGCATACATAACTCTGCTTTCCCTTAATTTATCTAATAACAGCATTTTCTACATCAGCCCAGAGCATCACAGTAACAATCTGCAGCAATTCACTCTTCACACTCAGTCCTTGTTTTCAGGACCTTCATTTACTATAAGTGTACAAATCTCCATCAAGATCAGGACTTTATATTTCTGTACTTGTATATTTGTATTTTCTTTTTAGCTCCTGGTCTGTTTGTTCTCCGTTCGCCCCATAGCAGTCCCACCTCAGGGGCTCTTCTTAGTCTCCATGAAGAAGTAGAAGCTTTGCTGTTCCTGTCTGAGGGGAAGCCTTATTTGATGGAGGTGATGCTGCTATTTTAACCCTCTGCTTCATGATTATCGGTTGAGCTTAATGCAAATGAATTTTTAAACAAGTTTTAAGAGGAAAAAAGAAAGTCATTCTCCTGCTTCTTAGACTTTTCTCTTTCCTTATTAGGTGATGCATGCATTGAGGGAGCTAACTGGATCATTGTTCATCCTCATTGAGATGGTGGTGTATGGCTGCTTTTGTAATGAGCACTTTTCCTTTACCATACTGCATTTGATCAAGGTAAGGAGAAATTAGTCAGAGTGAATTTTCAAAACATGGGGCCTGGAGCATTGGTTTATGTATGTGTGTCTGCAATTCTGCTGGTATTCTACAGTATATAATCTAAATGTCCTGTAGGCGCTTTTTTTCTCTACAGAGTGGGAGAGCTAATTCACATATAAAGAGATAGCTCTCCAGAGATTTTTGAATAACTTCTGATGTGTGCCTCTTCTGCACATTTACTATTTTGTTATACTATTGTACAATATCTGTCTGGCATTCTTGGCTCCTGAGCAATGTCTTCTCAAACCTAAAATGCACCCAACCACCACCAAAAAGATGTAGAATTTTTAGAAAGCAAGAGATCTGTTTGTTCATTTAAAACATTCACATCCCATTTTTCATTATGTACTTTCAGCCTGACTGCAAATAAAATAAGAACATCAGAAGATTTCCAAATTAAAACAACAAAATAGCTAAAACAGAATAAACAAAAATGCACTAAAGAAGTTGCATTTCTTAGCCAAGGATTTCCATACCTCTCAGTTCCTTGCCTAATTTCCAACAACATCTAAAGGTTCACACATTTCCCACCTTGATAGTTTGTATATTCATTTCCTTCCACCTTCTTTGAGCAGAACCAACTGGAAACAGCAGCACCTCATGAACTGAAGAACACGTTCCAGCTTCTTCATGAAATATTGGTGAGTAGACTACTTAATACTAAATATTTTTTCCTGACTTTATCCCCTTTCTGTTCATAGTACAGTAGAGTCTCGCTTATCCAACATAAACAGGCCGGCAGAACATTGGATAAGCAAAAATGTTGGATAATAAGGAGGGATTAAGGAAAAGCCTATTAAATGTCAAATTATGTTCTGATTTTACAGATTAAGCACCAAAACATCATGTTTTACAACAAATAAACAGAAAAAGCAGTTTAATACATGGTAACGTTATGTAGTAATTACTGTATTTATTAATTTAGCACCAAAACATTGCAATGTATTGAAGACATTGACTACAAAAACATTGATAACTAAAAACTTGACTACAAACTAAAATAGAATTGCATAAAATGAACTTACAGTAACAACATTGTCAGAAGTTAAATCCATAAAAGGTTCAGTCATTGCTGCCTAGAGAAACAGCTGTGGATCCAGGTGGTAGGCAGACTGCGTTGGATAATCCAGAACGTTGGATAAGTGAGACTCTACTGTATATACATATGTACACTTACATGCTTATGCAAAGAACACAATTCTAGTTTCTAGGCGCTAACTACTACATCCCATTTATTCTGTGGACTATACAGCTTATCCTCTAGTAGTTCTTATTTTTTAAAAAATAAATGTCATGTTAGCTGAATCTATTAGTTGTTTTTCTGACTTAAAAGTGGATATAAATTAGCCCAAAGTTTATCATTTTTCAATCAGATTCTTTTCAGTATTTTGGATTGTGTTCTATTACCATTATATGTTGATCTTTCTACTCCATGTTTTTTAATAAAGGTGTATTTTGATATATTATTATTATTGACACAACAACATAGTATGACATAGCAAACAAGATAGATATGCTGGATTTCGTATCACAAAATCACAAGTCGAACACTTCTCAAGTGTTTAGGACTGTGTGATGCATTTTCGGATGATGCGTGCAGATCCCAGTAAGGTGGCCTTCTACAGTTGACAGATCGTAATTTTGTCAATGTTTCTTGTTTCCAAATGCCGACTGAGATCTTTTGGCACAGCACCCAGTGTGCCCATCACCACCAGGACCACCTATACTAGTTTCTGCCAGAGTCTTTGCAGTTCGATCTTGAGGTCCTGATAGTGGCTGAGTTTTTCCTGTTGTTTTCATTAACTTGAATCCCACCCACGGGAGAACAGTGGGATAGGAATAAAATAATAATAATAATAATAATAATAATAATAATAATAATAATAATACTCCAGCTCTCCTCCCACAGTACTCAACCATTGCCCAGAGGGTCTCTGCAACATAGCTATTTAATGTCTAAAATGCTAGGGAACCGGAGAAGGGTCTACTGGTGTCCCTGCAACTGACAAAGGGATCTAAGAGGTCCTTCAGAGCATAATGCCATTGTAATGCATTCAGTTATAAGAACATAGTGAAGTTGTTATCTGCCAACCCTTCCACTAAGTAGCTCTATCAGAGACAAAATACGAGATTTGAAGGGATATCCGTTATCTTACAAGGGAGATGTGAATTCCTACTTACACAAGCAGAAAAAAAAGAAGGGATACTAGTCCATACTACACTGTAATTAATTCCTTCTTTTCTTTTGTTCAGATCATTGAAGATCCTTTACAGATAGAACGGATCAAATTTGCATTTGAGACTGAAAATGGATTGCTAGGTTAGTAAACCTATTGTGAAGAGTTCAGTATCAAGAATCAACCATGTAACTTAACTAGTTCCCTGCACATAAGGAGCTTCTGAGCTCTTCAGATGCCTGAAATTTGAAATTGAAGTAGCAAAAGCAACTATCTGGAAAAAGGGTAGTATTGTCTGCTGTCCAACTTCTTGCATTTTTCAGAGGCAAGTTGTTTGGGAACTGAACATTGCTAAAAGAATCCCAGCTCCTTTATTGAGTTAGATTTGAGGTATTATTAGCTAAACTAGTGTTAAGGAAGCCAGCATAATGCAGTGATTTGAATATTGGGCTACAATTCTGGCGTCAGGGTTTGAATTTCTGCTTGGCCATAGAAACCCATTGGATGACTTTGGGCAAGTCACTCTGCCTCATAGGAAAGCAAAGGCAAACCCTTTGAATAAATATTGCCAAGAAACCCCCTGATAGGTTTGCCATTCATTGGAAACTAACTGAAGGCGTACAACAGCAACTGGTGTTAAGGAGGTTTCAATATTGTTTGAAATGTTCTCCATTGAAAAACCTTAGTAAGCGCTATTGTCAGCAGAAGTAGGAATTAATGATCTTCAGCTATTATTAAAGTTCTTAATAAATGGTAAACTGATTTGATATAATATCTGTACTGATTTTTTCAACCGAAAGCAAGATCCACTTTGAGTCCCTAATACTGTTTAATGCTCTTTCTCCGACAGCTCTCATGCATCATAGTAACCATGTGGACAGCAGTCGCTGCTATCAGTGTGTCAAATTCTTAGTCACTCTTGCTCAGAAGTAAGTCAGAGAAATAGGAGGCTGAGATCTTTGGTCATACTGTGTTACTTCTAAGTTGCTTGAAGAAACTGATTCAAGGATTGTTTTCTTTTTGGTTCTCTCTCACCCATGATATTTTCCAACCCACAACAGAATATGGAGTCTTTTGACCCATCATTAATAATGGGTTTGCATAAATTATTCATTTAGTAACATTTTTCCTAGCTAACAGGATAAAACAGAAGAAGCATGATCAATAAACAGTTGTACAAAATAAAAATAAATAGTGACCAATGTTAGCAATGTGAAGTGCAGTTCAAGAAAACGAACATTGTCATGACAAGTTAGGACTAATACAATCTAATGAGCATTTCTAAATGTAAGAGACCATTTTAAAAGCAATTTTTAAAAAAGTTTTGGTTTGGTGCAATTGTTGGTCCAATTGTTGGTGCAAGTTCCATTCAGAATTTGGATTAATTAGACATTTAAAATGTTTCACCCTCTAGACTGTGTTGCCAGAATTCAAATTAGGACAAGCATTCAAATTAGGACAAGCATTCAAATTAGGACAGTGATGTTACATACTCAAATAATTTTTTAAATACAAAAAGGGAGCATGTCCCTTTAATTTCTCCAGATGTATAAATAATACTTTGCTTTCAATTTCCAAGGTGCTCTTCTGCTAAAGATTATTTCAAGGAGAATTCACATCATTGGAGTTGGGCTGTTCAGTGGCTTCAAATAAAGGTAGCTTTCTTACAAATGTTTTTCCCCCACATTGCTGCAATGCAAACTCATGTAGATGAATGTGGATTGGAAATATTCACTTGCATAAGTGTACAGCGGATTACAGTTTTAAAATCAAAACACAGACCTCATAATTCAAAATCAAATGAGAGAAAATAGAATAAACAAGAGAATAGCCCATGGTGATTTTCCTGACCCAGCAGCCCCCTACATCCTACCCCATATTATTCTGTGTTGACCTCCCAAGTGAAGCAAGGTAGGGATAGGAAGAGAAAGGGGCAGACTTGCTTGCATGTACTCCTTCACATTACATTAGGAATTGAAAGCATTAGCCTTAGCACTTAGGGAATACTCTTTATGCCATTTCCATTAATGGAAGTTTCCCCATTTTTTCTAGATGTCTGAACATTACTGGGCTCCACAGAGCAATGTATCCAATGAAACCTCAACTGCCAAAACTTTTCAGCGCACTATTTCTGCACAGGTCAGTCTAAATATGGTACTGCTTGACCCCCATATCCTCTGATTCTGTATCCATAGATTCAATCATCCACAGTTTGAAAATATTCCCTCCAAAATCCAAAAAGCAAACCTTAATTTTGCCGTTTATATGAAGGACACCATATTATTACTCCTTTGTATATATTGGGTCTTGACCACCCACAGATTGGTGATTGAATTGTATATTTGAATCTTTTGACTTTTACATTATAAAAAATACACATGTAATGAGAAAGTGTATTGCTGTTTTTGTTCACTTCTATCACTCTGTATAAGTTACTCTGTAGTATTGGCTAGTAGTTTCAGTTTTATTCTCCAAAAGCACTGCACATACAAGTTGATCTACAGGAATATATGCAAAAAAAAACATGATAATCTATGTGAAATGCATTTGATGCAGAAATTTCTTGTCATTCACTGCTTAAACAATGAGATAGTATTCAAGTTTTACAATAGGTTGGTTTATTTTTAAAATCTTCTGTTTTGTAACAGGATTCATTTATAGATGTTAGGGCTCCTGTATGGAAAATCCACCTGTCAAAATGTTAATAAATGGCATATGGGGTATTTGAATTAGTTTTAAAATGATACTATTTGGTATTGGGGGGGGGGCATTCAATTATATGAACCTCTTAGCATAGTTCATAACCACTCTGCTATTTTATTAGGACACATTGGCATATGCCACTGCCTTGCTAAATGAGAAAGATCAGTCTGGAAGCAGTAATGGATCTGAGAGCAGCCCAGCCAATGAGAATGGGGGCAGACATCTACAACAGGTAAATACAATAACAATCCAGTTTGAACCTATTACATACAAAATTGCTATGAGGGCTTATCGATAAGCAAAAAAACAAAACACCAGAAAATTGTGTTGTTCCTAATCATTGCTCAATCAGCTGGCATGCTGCATAAAAGCAATCACATTTTCTAAAATGAATGAATACTTATTGGTTAGAACTCTGCTTGTTGGTTTTGCTTTGCATATCCTGATGCTGAAAATTGATTCATATATTGAATTCCATTTAAATCAAGCTAAAGCAATATGTAAGTTGCGTATGTGTCTCCCTGCCGTTTTTGCAGGAACCACTTCCAAGTTCTCTGCTGCCGGTAAAGTTGCAATAATTATGACAAAATGATTTTAAGCTGTATGCTTTAAATCAAGGTGTTCATTCTTCTTGTGCCTTCTTTCGATTTGATGCTGTATTTACAAGTCAAATTGCACTTCCAGAAGCAGGATTTAAATTTTAACAGACATGCATAGGAAATTACACATGCTTGTTGACAAGAAAAAAATAGCATCTCAATCTCCTTTTAATGAAATAGTAGCTATTTCCTGTAGCTGTCACTGCTTCTTTTATGCATCAATGGCAAACATGAGGGCAGGCCTGCACAACCTGCAGCCCCTCCAGCTAACTCCCAGAGGCCCTAGCCAGCTTGTCCAGTGATCAGGAATTCTGGGAGTTGGAGGCCAAATCTCATCTCAAATTTGAAAATATGAAAGCAAGATTAAACTACCGGCTGAGTTTAGGTTTTAATATTAGAAGAAAACCCATACTGGATCATATTAAGAGTACACAATTGAGCTTTATGTTAATATACTGGCCAACTAGATGCCTGTGAGATGCCCACAGAGATGAAATAGTCTCCTCATATTCATGTTTACCAGCAACTGGTAGAATGCCTTTAATATATAGGCGTTATGGCTGGTGGTGGTTGACAGCATTATCCTTCATAAAATTCTTTAATAAATGATCAAAGCCGGCCACATTACACAAGCTCTTCCATTTTATAGCATGTGTCATCACAGTTCGTGTGCTTTCTTGATCTAATTTGTGCTTCTCAAGTCACTATTCCTTTAATAAGATGGGTTGTTACAGTATTGTAAGTCAGACAACCGGTGAAAACATCTGCACCTCAGCTGTGCAACAGTACTTCACTTAAGTCTTGCTCATGTTTTTAAAGGGTTCGGTGTCCCCCATGATGATCGGTGAACCTAAAAGTGACCTTGATGATGTGGACCCTTAAAGGCGAGCTGTATGCTGAAGAACAAAACGTCTAACTAAAGAACTGGATACCTGGCACCTTGAAATTGCTAGAATCCCGCCGCTTTCAGCTTTCGAGAGATCGGAAGTGAAAGCTTTCAAAGAATCAGTGGCCATGCTACTTCCTAAGAGCTATTCTTCAGCTGAGAAGTATAAGCAGCAGGCTATGAAGATGCTCCCATACTCAGAGGCTCTTTTGGGATTCTAGTCAAGGCAGGAGTCAATTAAAATCTGTCAAAAGATTTTACCCATTTAAGGAAGAAGTATAAAGAGCTTGAAATGTTTATTACGGTGAACCTTTAATGAGTGAATGTAAAAATATTGCTTTCCGTGATGCTGCAAAAAAACCCCTTGGTTTTTATACAGAAAAAAAAAATCTAACTGCCTTTAGGTATGAAGGGCAAATTTTTAAATATTTCTGAAATATTGGATAGGAATATTCAAAATAGTGTAAAAATGTGGTGACTTACACTTGGCACTGTAAAATATTAAGAATCAGTTTACACAAGGCCCTTTATATTTAATATGTCTCCGAGGTAATTTGTATAGCGCTTTACAGAAAGGGTTTGTTAAAATTGCCCTTTTCTGTAAGGATGGTTATTCCTTATGGAATGGTTTAGATACAAGAAAGCCTGGAATTGGTATTTCTTTTCCTAATGTCATAAGTAAATGAGTGAGAACAGTAAGAGCTTTGTTTATTCCAATAATACATGTGTATTGTGGCATCAATTGATTTTTTTAAAAAAAAATGTCGGGTAAGTTTATCAAAAAGCACTTTAAGACAGAATTTTATTACTGTTTGCCTCCTTTAAATGATCATTCTAATACTTGGGAGACATATTGAATAAATTGTAGTCTTAATGATGTGATTTGCAATCATTTGCTTTTGGTTACAAATTGAAAGAGTTTGAATTGGCTGCAGGATTCCTTAAGCAGGGATATGGATTTTTTAAACAAAATTTTAATGCAAGCAAAGGATTGTAGGCTTTGTTTAACCTGGCCAAGCAGCATTTAAAATCCAAGAGATTTATGAGTTCTTTAATAACTGGAAATCAACCATAACATGGGTATGATTTTCGCTTCCCATGTGAAATGCAGTTAAGTGATCTCTTTAGCAGCTGTAGATATTAAGGGGTTTTTTTCTGTGCCAATGTTGTTTCTTCTTCACTTTTCACGTTTTTCTTCACTGCTTTTGCCTTTGTTCAGGGATTTTGCCTTAAGTTAAACAAAATGCACCATGCAGATGAATTGAGGGGAAATCATTGAGAGTGCCTGGGTTACCTCTGTTGTGAAAAGATTTGCCAAGTCAAAGGCACAAATAGCCAAAAAGTGCCTTTTTATTTTCTTTTGACTTCTATGTATGGTTGCAAAACCTGATCAGGCACATAGCTTTCTTTACTCCGGTGCACTAGTTGTGAATATATTAGGTCGTTTCACTGTAGAAGGAACTAGCTGTACAGTTGGAATTCTTTGCCACAAGCATGAGTAAAAGGAAAGTGTTTTTTCAACACTGCATGGGTGAAAACAATGGCAGCACATTTTCACTGAAATGTGGCAACATTTGGGTATTTTATAAAATGCCTGAGACTTTTTAAATGTGAAATTTTAAAATTTGGAATACTGTCTGATGTCCCACCCTTTCCCTTATTGAATCACCTTATTCTTAATCCAAAGGAACTGGAGTTTCCATCATTTCCTATGGAAAAGATGGGCTCTTAACACAGAAGATAACTTGTAAAATCCTAAAATAGTTTGCTTTGCCATCAGATATTCTAAAACAATTGCAGGCTGTTTCCTTGAACGAAGCTGATGATATTTGGTTTTCAAGTAAGGTATTTTTTTTCCAGCTGCTGTCACCTGAAACTTCTGAAGAATATTTTTTTTAAAGAAAATCTAATGCAACAAATCTAGTTTGCTGTGTAAATTGTGACATGTTTCTATGTTGTGGTCACTTTTACTGCCAGTTTTTGGAAGAAAAAATGGATTTTATACATATTAACAGAATGTTCTGTTGAGGTGGGGCAATCACAGTTCGGATGGGTAACTCTCTTCATGTATGGTTTTGTGCAAATAGTTCAAAAGGCACTTGGAACTGAGAAAGGCTGTTGTCATGGGGGGGGGGGGGGAAGCCTGGTCAACAGAATAAAGTTTATTCCTCTCACCAGAAACGGTGCAATCATTAACTTGCAAAAAAAGAAACCAGTGGACCTTTTGTTGGTCCATTTTACCCAATAAACTGTTCTATAGTGCTATGGAGCAAAGTGTAGAATTTGCTGTCTTGAATTTTATCCTTTTGCGCTTCCATGTGTGTGGAAGTTGAATCCTAAGAACATTACCTTAATGTTGTAACTCGTTTCTTATACTGATTTATCTAGATAATGAGTCAAGCACATTTACACACATATCCAAGAAAAATCATATGAAACTTTATTTCAAAAAGTAGGTTTTATAAAATGTTATATAAAACAGAATAAATAGTACCAAGGGAAAGGGGGGGACACAAAATCCACAGCACAAAGGCTTTTCTCTACATCAATCAGCAATGAGTTACAGTAGATAAATTTATATTTTAGCTCAAAAACAACATAAAACATATTACATGCTATTAAAATAGTTCAATATTCAGTATTCATCTTATCCTTTCTGAAGAGGACTAAGCCATTTAAGCCACAATCCTCTGCAAATTTTCCCGCAAGGAGGCACCATTGAATAAAATGTCTTACCTTTGAGTAGGCATGCATAAGGTTGTTCTTTTAAAATAGGAACATAATTGCAGATAAGTACTTGATTATATAAGCAGTTAAACATTTGAACAAAAGGCAAAAGATTTCATATGCAACTCTAATACACTACCTTGACAAACTTAAATGATAGCTACCAATATTTTTTATCAGTAAACCAAACTGTCTGGTCCAAAATACTGACAGCGTGCTTGACTTTACAGTATCTCAAGTGTGATTAAAGATCAAAAGTACTTCATCTCCTGAGTTTAAGCGCTTTTAGGTTGGGGTATACTCTTGTGAATAAACACTGTGCCTTAGCTCAGTGGGATTCTTGGAGCTCCTCAATCAAACCCTTACCAAAGTGGATACTTTCATGTTTATCCAAAATATCTGGAGATTTTTGCTGTTATAGAATTCAGTGCTACTGTGGTTTGGCAATACCTTGACAAGGAAATCAGTGGGCAACTAAAAGGAGCCTAGAAACTAGACAATTAGAAAAGGGAGCAAATTTTCTATTCAAGAGCAGAATGTGGACAACATCCCTCCAAAGATGTAGCTTCTCTATGTTAGAAAGCAGCAGTTCAACTCAATGTAGCTGATCCTCTTTGGTTCACAAGGTTTAAGTTCACAAAGGATGGTGATCTAGTATGTGTTGTTAAATATGGAGTATATAAGGCACTTTGGAACCAAATACTGAAATATGGATAGATATACCTTTGTACCAGCCAAGTGCTGTATTCCACTGGCTTATAAACCACGCCTAGTATTTATTAGTCCATGACAGTGTCCGAAATCTATGCCTTAATACAGCAGGGCATCGTCAGGCAATTGAACTTTTATTACATACTTTGACAGAAGCCAAACACACACACAAAAAGGGTTGGAGCCAGGCAAAAGCACTGGATAGGTCTTAGCTTTCCCACCCATCTTAGCCTATTCTTTTATTCCTACCTCCTAGGAAGTCCTTTGGAAATCAGGAGCATAAAAATTATTTATTTTGCATTATTCTCAAGACTGGAGAAGGAGCTATCCATGATACCTTTCATGGCCAGACCAGGCAAAATTCACATGTTCTTCAGGGGATTTTCAAGACTAGAGATTTTAGGCTTGGTGCCATCCCAGATTGTCTTTCAAAGTCAGAATTCTCATTTGTTCCTGTTCCCAGTGCCTTCTAAAAAAAAAACTATCACTTTAGCCAAGTGGTTAAAGGGGTGTATTTTCACAGCCTATACTTCTTTGAGGCTTTCAAGAACTTTCAATATATCAGCAATACTTGCAGCTACATCTACAGCTACATCAGCAACTTTGTCAACATGCAAAACAGCCAGTAGTTTGTGTTGTAGTTTGTATATACAGTACCTCACAACCTCTGAGGATGCCTGCCATAGATGTGGGCGAAACGTCAGGAGAGAATACTTCTGGAACATGGCCATACAGACCGGAAAACACACAACAAGCCAGTAGTTATGTATTACGTCAAAACTTTTTCAGTCATGTGACCCTTATCTTGTCTAGGTGACAAGTCGTTAACCCGCTTGTGGATGTCTCTTGCAACACACAATATTAAGTTGTTTCACAACATGTTCTATTCCTTCTTTCATAAGGCATAATAAAATAAGTAAATATATTTCTGCAGAAGGTGCTTTTGGGAAAGAGTGGTATAGCAAGTGATTTTCCCTTTAAGATTTTGCCACTATATTCTCACATCCATGCGAAATTTGGTTCTCAGCTCAAAATGATCCCATTCGTGGATGGTTCCTTTCTGTCATCTGACAATGAAACTCTAGTTCTATATCATGAAAGAGATGCCCATACCAACTTTTGTGATAGCATTGGTCCATATGTAGGTCATGTCCTGTCCTGTCTTGCTTTTTTTAATGTCTGGACTTTGCTTGATATAGGAAGAATGGACATGGGGAACCAGACAAGAAAATGAAAAAAAACTAAAAGGTCATGATACTGGTCGAAAGGCAATAGGAATTAACTCCTTCATGGAAATCTAGAAAGAGTCTTCATGTTAAGTAATCCACAAGTCACTTTGAGCACAGAACACATTTTAGGCAACACACATTCAAACGGCACCATGGATAGCTCACACAAAAATTAAAGACGAATCTGCTGTCTTGAAACGGGAAGATTTTGGAAAGAACACATGTATCCAATCACTGACTGGAAATCTCCGGCTGTGCATGTCATGGTATTCCAGAAGATACAATAGATTAGGGTAAATTGTAAATCATGCCAACCAGCTGTGAAATTGAGTACAAATATGCCAAAGACCAATCAAGAACCCTTACTAGTTGTACTAAAGTCTGCCTTCAAAATGCTTTCTTCAGGCAAAATAGAGAGATGAATATCACATCACCAATGTCACCTTATGGGGTGTCTGTCATAATTTGAGAGTCTCAGATAACGGAGGGAGAAGGAGTTGGAACTGTCACTTATAACTGGAACGATGCTTCACAGTTTCCAAGAGTCTTTTCCTGCAGCAAATGGCAATGGCTGCTGTTCTGTGTCTCCCTGGACTGCTCATCACTACACAAGTATTGTCCATGGAATATGCACCAAGTGTGTGAGAACCGCGAGACTGGGCATTACATCCTGTCAGTGTCCAACTAGCATCACAAGTCACCATTACCTGAGAAGACAGGGAGAGGAATTATTCAACATTTATTATTTCCCCTGTTCTACAACCAAAGAAGGTTAATCAGAAGTACATGACCTTTTTAGAATAATGGCTCCAAAAAACATTGTTCCTGTGCACTCACATACCTGTGGAAAACACTGTCTTCACAAAACGGGAGGGAGAGTCCAGTGCAAATTTTGCTCAGTATACAAATACATCATTTCTTTATCTGAAAATAGGATGTTGGCTAAAAATACCTGAGTGCATGCATATTATTATAGTTTTTTTATTGGGAGCCTGTATTATAATTTTGTTATTGGGAGCCTTACTCCAAAACAGCCATGCTTGATTGAGCTACATACACCTTACATTCTTCTTCACGAATCATAGCAGTGAAAAACACAGCGTTTCAGTTTAGTAAGCAAATCCAGTAGTTTCCATTTTTGTCATCCTTATTATCACTTTTATCTGGATTCAGCTCAGAAGTAGAGCAAATTACAAGAAGTTATGCCCAGTGAACTGTGCTAAAGCTAAGAATGACAGAAGGATCATATCACAGCACAGGAACTCTTAAGACATTGGTACTATTAGGGTACTTCTAGCCTGAATAACAGAGAGAGGTGTTACAAAAGCCTCAGGTCCATTTCCTTCACTGGGTACTGGTCAAATTATCACAGCTGGACTAGTTTTAAAAATGATATCCTCTTACCTTTGTCATGTGCTCCAAAGGAGAATATTCTTGTACCTTGCACTCGAGGCTGGGTGCATGGCAGCAGGAGGCATGAACCGCCGCACCTGACTGGCCAATGCACTGGTCATAGTTGCCTTCTGACTTGAGTACAGGTCTGATGTTGCCACTGAAATCTTCACCCATGGAATGAGAACTGCAACCTGCCAAGGTACATAATTTTAGTGACATTCTGGACATGAGTAGGATGTTTAAAAAGCATGACTGGTGTTTTGTCTTAGTAGATAACAGTACACTTGACTCTGGTTGTTTTTAAATGTAACTTTGGGGTGGAGTGGGATGGATGGGTGAGCAACAAAATGTGACCCTCTAGATGCTAGTGGACTGTAACTTCAACTTTTGTCACCACTGACTTTGCTGGCTAGGACTTCTGGGAACTGGGTTCATGTTTTAATCCAGCTCACCCTCCCCAAGTCCTCCATAATCCCTTTCACATGAAATGGCCAAAGACTTCCTGAGAAGATGAAGCAGCACTGTGGGTAAAGCCTTGTATGAAGAACTTTTTAAATGCTATTTGACATGTTATTTCAGTAGCAGTGGCACCCATGAATACATGAAATAATTGTTTAGTATTTTATTGTGTGTGAGTGTATTTTATTGTAACGTGTCATTGGTGACATATCATTTTTGGGATTGAGCACATGTGTATTCCATACACACTAGTTAACACCCCAGTCACATGAAAGTTCTCAGTTTATCATATATCATTTTTGGTCCACAGCCAGCATTACATTACATTCTAATAACTTCCTTCACCATTCATATGGTTTCTACTTGCCTTGGCTTTAGGCAGTGCTTTTCCTCCTGCCTTTGTCCTCCAACAATCATTGTTAAACTGAACCTAGAACCTCGTTTACATATTTATGTTTTACATTTGTATTGCTATTCGCACATAGAATCAGCTCATTCATATATCAGTCTAGTCCTAGGTACTTTATACATCTGAAAAAGGAGTTAAATGATGAAAGAACTTAATGCTACCAACTTCTTTATCTCAGTCAGAAGTGTGTTATAAGATCAATTTGCAAACAGAGACAGATGCAACAGATAGTGGATCCAGGTGACATGTGGAAGTTGCCATACATCACAACTGTTGCACTCCACTTTTCAAAAGCAGCACAAAGGCACTGGCAGTAATCCTGAATAGGAGTTACATCTTCATGAGTAGACTCTTGTCAAAATTAGAATGGTTAGTTCTGCAATATCCATGTCAAATAGAAGGGGCTGTTGTTATAACGCTATGTAAGGGAGGCATCGAAGTGATCACTGTGTACTGAGAACCCTCAACACAAATTGGAACACCAGGTAAGGTGCTCTTGCCGATGTCCTGTTAAGCATCTTCATAATTCAATAAAAGGTACCCCATAAATTTAATAGTGATTGCCCTTCCATTTCTTCCCCACCACATACCTGTCAAAACATGGCCATCCTTGGTGCAGCCAACATTTTGAACAGCTGTGCGTTCTGGAACTGGCGTGTGTACATTAACCTGACAGTCAGCTTTGGGCCAAATGCAACACCTAGCTATGGCATAGACGCCTTGGCCACCAAATCTATTATGTGCCACACATTCTTTCTTGCCTCCATAGTCCTGGAATTCAAAATACATGGCAATGAATCATAAGCAATGCTAGCAATCCTGAAAATCCAATCCCACCAAAATGCAGGTAGAACAAACACTAATGACAAAAGAAGCATTGCTGTCATGGAACATCACCTCAATGCGCTCTCCTCGACGCTTGCCGTTCTTTGACAAACTTGAGCAGCTGAACATTTCTTCATTTCCAATGCAACGGACGACAGCTATTGCTGAACTAGTCGACCCAGACAGGGAAGACCACACAGAGCGACAGTATAGCTGTTCATCTGGAAAAGAGTTGCTCACTGTCATCTTTTATAGTTAACAAAGTTTTTTTTAAATTTTTCATCCACATAGAAAAGCCGTATCTGCGCAGGACTTGTTTGGTTGTTGTGATTTAGTTCATAACACAATTGAAACAGGTATAAGACACACACTTAAATGTTAAAATAATTAGTGATAATATTAAAACATAGCTGTAATAGAAGAAATATTAAAATACATCATCCAAGATCCTGCATCCTCAAAGTAACTACAGTGATAAAGCTCCATTATCATAGTTATGTATAGCAAAGTCACGGCACCACAATACGTCCATGTCATGCGATAACACGCCCCAACCAAAGCACTTTGGACATGTTGCAGATCAAGGGACTGGTGAATGGTATCTACAGTACTCTCCAAATTTCAGAGCACATCAAGAACAAGCACCTAGGGAGATCCCTTAGATTCTGTCACAAAAGCTTGTATCAATGTGCCCCAAAAACCGGGAGAATGCTACATTTTCCAATGCGTCTTCTGGAGCACCTCAGAAACAATTTGATTTTGATCTTTACACTCTCATTCTCAAGCATAAATGGGAGTCCCCAGCAGTTATGAGATCATAATTTCTCAACGGGATATCACCAAGTGATTTTGAAAAAAGTTACTACACCTAGCCATCCGCATTTCACATGCTAGAGGAAGGACAAGGATAAGTGAGCCATCTCCTTGGAAGAAAGTTTCAACCTGAATCTAGAACTTTAGAATAGCTGTATCAAACCTTTCTATGGGTGTATCAACACAATTATAGCCGTTTGACTCCTCTTTAATTGCCATGGCTGCTTCCCATAAAATCCTAGTATTCATAATTTGGTAAGGGAGACACAACAACTCTTTGGCAAAGTGTTCTGAGTCAAATTGCTGCCAAACAAAATCCCAGGACTGTAGGATGACAAGTGGTTTCAAAGCACTATAACTGTGAGGCATTGACACATCATCATAAATCTAGTAATTAATGAAGGATAAGAGGCACTCGCCTTCTACAAGTTTGGAGGGAAGTCCAGCCACTCTGTTGGGGGTTAAAAGCCTCTGCTCTTCTGGAAACCAAGCCTCATTCATAAGGTTCTTGATGGAGAAGTGGATTAACCTCTGCCTCAGCTCAAAGATGGATAGAGCGGGGTTGGTGTTCAGAATCATGGCTGCAATACCTGTGGCAACACACATAATCCCTCTGTATTATTTGGCAAGGGCTCACCTGTGACTGAACAGGGCAATTATCTCTTCCTTTAATATTTTATGATAAAACACAATGTTATACAAGTTCTACAAGTCTGTTGCAAAACTAATAAGTCAGCAGCATGAGATTCTGTTTGAACCGAGGGCACACACAGCAACCACTTCTGCTTTAAAGGTTAAATATAATATAAATAATATAAATATGATATAAATCAAAACAGAATATATGTATTAAAAACAAGATCTAATTGCATGATTCAAGTCAATTTATAATAACACCAACAACAACATTATTTTTGTATGCCGCCTCCATCTCCCCAACGGGGACTCTGAGTGGCTCACATGGGGCCAAGCCCAGCATATCATATAACATCATAAAATGAATAGTTAAGACAAGCATCAACGTTAAAAACTAATTAAACCAGTCATACTTTAAATAAAACATAATTAAAACAAAAATATTAAAACAATCATTTAAGGCATTAAAAGTCTAGTATAGCACAACAATGCAGGTGACAGTCAAACTGAGGAGAGAATGTCTATGTCAAAATAGAACATATATCCAAAAAGAAGACAGGTAGGGAGATAAATCTGGAATGGAAGACAAACTATACAATTACAGGGAGATTTCTTGAATAAGTTTGTAAAAATACATTCATAACATTTCTGTGTCAATCACTCTTAGTGAACTGATATAAATTTTACTTAAAATTTACCAATTTAGTCCCTTTGAGTCTCCTTTGGCAGAGAAACAGGGTATAAACACATATAATAAGTAAATAAATAAATATTTGAAAGTGGAGAACAAGACCAAAACCTCCTCTCCTCCATTCTTACTTTGTATTCTCTGCTTCTCAATGTTCCACCTTAGCTTTATGATGAATGGTTGTAAGGTATCTTTGAAAGTACCTGTCTCATTAGCCCCGCTATTTCATGTAAAAGACTGAAATCTTACTATAAAGCCGGTATTTCATCTTGCAGTGATATTGAAAGGAAAAGTGAAGTCTAGGGTATACCCTATCCAAGTACAGGCTTCAATGAGATTGACTGCTCTATGAATGGACTTCTCATATTCATGGAAGTCACCTGTATTCAGCAGAGGCTTTCCACCAAAAGGAGGAGAAAGCTTCCAAGGAGGGTCACCACCTGGAGACAGAGAAAAGATGACCCTCCAAAAAATGCAATTCCATCGCCAGCCACAAAATGTCTAACAAAGTCAATAACTCTCAAACTTAAAACCAAGGCTGGAGTGTCTGGCATTGAAACCAAATCTGAAGCCATTCCCCTGCATGTAGCCAAAGTGGGAATGCAAGTACAGTTTTCCCCCAATAATTCTGCAAAATGTAAAGTATCTTCCTAGGCAGCAAGTTTCAGCTTTATATGTGTTTTTTAAAATCGTGTCAGAAATGATTTGAGAACATACTGCAAGTCGCTTCTGATGTGAGAGAACTGGCCATCTACAGAGACGTTGCCCAGGGGACACCTGGGTATGTTACCATCCTGCTGGGAGGCTGCTCTCATGTCCTTGCAAGCTAGAGCTGACAGACGGGAGTTCACCCCATCTCACAAATTTGAACCGGCAACCTTCAGGTCAGCAACCCAACCTTCAGGTCAGCAGTCCAGCCGGCACAAGATGAAGGACTCAATTGCGCCACCACAGCTTCTTGTTTTTATAGCCTTGTCAGAAAGGACAGTATTGAGTCATTCTCATATATATACACTGAATAAAATCTACATAGAGCTAATTTCCCCTTTTGCACTTAAAAAAATCTTGTAAAGCTAGTTTGGAATGAGTCCCCCTAGGGAGATAGGACAGAATATAAATAAAGTATTATTATTATTATTATTATTATTATTATTATTATTATTATTATTTGCATTTAAAGCATATCTCTCTCTTCTTTCCCCCTTCTCTGGTGTACTCCGTCTTGCTAAACAGAGTTAAGAAATCACCCCACAGAGAAAAAAAATAGCTTCTTCCATTTAATCAAAAATTAAAAAGGCAAAATACGCAAATGTAGAAACCATTTTAAAAACAAATAGGCTTCCAGCAGTTGGGCATGCTGCTCTGTTTGCCTGCCTGTCCCACTCCACCTGTGAGGAATACATCCCAAATAGTATAATACATCCCCAAAAATGTGCCTTGTTTCTCCCCAGGAATCCTGGGCCTCCTGAGGATCTTCCCAAGAACTGCAGGAAGATGAAGGACTCAAGGGAGATCTCCTTCAAGGCCCCTCTCTTCAGTACAAAGAGGACTCAGAAAACTCAAAATCCTACCCAGAAAATATGCTTTTATGTTTATAAAGTCCACTGCAACTGAATGGGAGAGATTTAGGCAAGTGATGAAATCTGTCCTACTGAAATCAATAAGATCTACAAGTGCCTCATAGTCTGTTGTATATCCAGGCCAAAAAAGACTTGATAGGGTTTGATGCTCTTGCAGAAGACAGAAGACAAGAGAAAATTCATTCACAAGTTTAAAACATTTTAAGCAACTCAGTCCTATAAAAAGGAACTTGTCATGAAAAGTTCATGTATACACTTAGATGCAAGCTTCATTTAGTTCAATGGGGTTTGCTCCCTGGTGATTACCTGGCCATATGTACAGGATTCAGCTGTGCCCGTCTGAAATTTGGTGTGAACGCAAGGGCGCCGATCAGCCAGTTTGCCTCAATGGATGGCAAGGCCAGTTTCTCCATGGAAGTAAAGGGGCAACTTCTCTTCAAAGCGAGGCAACCACCCACAATCTGTTTCTATTTTGCAATCTGCTTTTTTGTTGATGGAGTTTTATTTGACAAATAATTGAAAATACAAATTGTTCAGCCATCTGGGACCGCCTTTCTCTGTGTGTGGTGCTGCCTGATTTAGTGGGTTATTGTGCATATTTTTATAATTTCTCTCTCTGTCTCTGTCTCTGTCTCTGTCTCTCTCTCTCTCTCTCTCTCTCTCTCACACACACACACACACACACACACACACACACACAGCCTTATGGTATTATTTAAAAGACCCACATTTTTCAATCCACAGGCACCCTTCAGGATGCATATAACCACTTAACAGAGAGACGTGTTGGCAACAGTTAACTCCATGCTACGCTTAGCCTTAGACCTCAGAGCCTACAAGGCATGTCATTATCAGACCATAACATGAACTCTGTCATCTCCAGCTGCTTAACTGAGGCATAACGATGTATTTTCATGAAGCTGGAAAATGTTTTTCATAGAGAAAGTAAAAGAATGCATGCATGTAGAAAGGATGTTTTGTGGCATAAAGGTCAGGAAGTCACCTCAAACAGCGGTGTTGCACCAAAATCAGTCAAGGTCACACATTTCTTCATTGAGTGTGTGACCCCAGGATTGTCTCCCCATTGCACATCACCATTTTACTTATCATGTTAAGAGGTGTCTTTCACCTAGCAATCTCATTTGACTTTGCAGGTTGCCAACAATTGCCCCCGTAATAGTTATGTGCACAGAAAACTATTACCACTGCTATGAAGCAAAAAAAATGCCTTTAAAATTAATGTGGAACCCAGGGGGAATATATTATTATTATTATTATTATTATTATTATTATTATTATTATTAATAATAATAATAATAATAATAATAATAATAATAATAATAATAATAGTTTATTTATGGACCACCTTATCTCCCCAGAGGGACTCAGGGCAGTTTCCAACATATATGGCAAGTATTCAATGCCAACAAAAGATATATAACAAATTACATCAAAACATGACACATCATGGACAATAAAACAGCAATTACTATAAATTTAATACCAAGTAGAAAAGTAACCCCCCCCCCCAAAAAAAACTAGACAATCCTAACAGACATAATATGAATGTAAGAATTTAAACAACTAAAACTTTACTAAGAGATAAAATGGTTGCCGACAACTAACAGAATATCATTAATGCCTTCTCTCTCTCTCTAATCACACACACACACAGAGAGAGAGGGGGGGGGGTTGGAAGCCAAGAGGTATCAACACATATAAAATGATTGGCAAGACAGGGGAGTGTACATAATGCTTGCCTTTTGTTTTTACTCTGTATCTTTCCTTAATTTATACACACAAGCCCTTGGCTTCCATCTTATCTGCAGAGGTAACTTCCCAATTCCCTCAAAAATTGAGTCTCTGTTCCCGTTGTTACTCTTCCACTCCAACTTCAATACTGAATTCTTCTTCGTCCCCCTTTGTTCCATCCAACTTCAATAGTGAGTGAATGGTTGCTGACACATACAGATGAGAGCCAGCTTTTCAAACCAAGTTTAGGTCACTTTCTTTTGCCTTTACTATTCCAGAGCTGGATTTCTTGAAGCAATAAACATAAATGTGGTTTTTTAACCTTACAAGAAGCATCCAGAGAAATCATTCATGTTTCCACCATAAGCTCATATTGAACTGGTCCAGCTGCGCCCTTAAAAATCCGACTATATTGTTTTTTACCTGCTACATGTGCAGCTGCCTGGGATGTCCCACTCTGTGATGTAAAGCAGGTGCTGCAGTCACTGGACGCACCAATGATATCATCTCCAGGAGCAAACACATCTACGCAACGGCCAAAATTGGTTCCTAGGCTCCCCATAGAAGCAGGTTGGTCTTGGACATTGGTGGCACCAACTGTGATAACCTATGATAACACAACATCTGTCACAATCAGCACTGAATAAAGTATTTAATAATTATAACATAATTATTGAATTAGAGGCTGTTTCAGACAATTTATAATCCACTACTTGATGCAGAAAAACCAAAACTAAAGTATTCTGAAAAGACAGCCTCAATGTCTCCACCAAAAGAGAGGCCACCATCTTGCCAGGTAATCACTTCTATTGTCAGACTGCACAACAATGCATATGTAAATTCTAAGGAGCAATATAACGTCCATATGCCATACCCAAATCCAAACAACTATGTTCTGCCTAGAATTTTCTAGGTTTTCCAGTGTGAAGTTGACCATAGAGTCATGCTGAAGGCCCTAGAAGGGCTAGAGAAGTGTTCTTTCTCAGCATTTATAGGTCTGCTAGCACAATTCTCTAATATGCCTTTGTGAGAAGTCATCCATTCAATAGGGTTTGCTATTATCTACAGTTTTGCATTTCCATAGTAAGTCCAGGATTGTATCACCCACAGTTATGGCATTCCTTCAAATATACATTATAACCTCCCTCACCCACAATGATGTGGGTCATACTGTATATATAAAGGGAAGCTAAAATAGTGTGGTTATTTCAGTGCTAGACCCAAGAGACCAGCGATCAAATTCTCACCCAGCCATGGAAATCTTGGCCTAAGAGGGAAGCAATGAAAAATCTCCCCTAAATAAATCTTTCCTAGAAAAACCACACAGGATAGGGCTGCCATAACTCAGAGTTAATCTGAAAGTAAACAACAACACCAATTATCATAAGAACAAGATGAGATGCTGACAGGAAAATTCTACACTGAAACACTGGAAAGAAAAAAGGCTTAGAAAATATTGGTTGGCTGTTATTTCCTGTCTTCTCCTTTCCTCTAACTCAAATGTCTCCCATGCAACTAAATAAATAAGCTTGACTTTACTCTTTAGCTGACTTCATGAGAAGATGAGAGCACAAACCTCAATCTAAGAATCTCTCCAAGAAGTCTGAGGATTAAACTAAGCCTCAGGATTAATCCGTAGGATATAAATACATAGATATTCAAGATCAATGTCATCAGAAAATGGACAGTATGGTCTGTGCAAGATAACCAAATCTATTTTGATGCTATAAGAACAGACTCTTGTCGACACTGAACCCATTTCTGCCAAGCAGCCTTCAAATCCTTGGTGTGAAGATTCAGGCAGTGGCCGTGACCCATTCTTCTATCTGTTGCCCTAGAGACTGAACTTTGCACTGTTAATGTCCACAATAAGAACACTTCCCAGCCAGTGAGTTTTCAGACAGTATAGTATAGTAACAGTTTTGCTCTAATTGCACTAATGTAACCTTGAAGAGCTGCAAGAACTCCACTTCACATGGAAATCTTCAAATGTACAAAAGAAATGCACAAATATAAGATGGGTAACACCTGAATTGAAAACAGTACATGTGAAAGGGAATTGGGGGTCTTAGTGGACCACAAGGTGAACCAGAGTCAACAGTGTGATGCGGTTGTTTAAAAAGCCAAAGCTGTATCAATAGGAAGATAGTGTCTAGATTAAGGGAAGTCATAGTCCCACTCTATTCTGCTTTGGTCAGTCCTCACTTGGAATATTGTATCCAGTTCTGGACACCACAATTCAAGAAGGATATTGACAAGCTAGAACATGTCCAGAGAAGGGTGACTAAAATGATCTGGAAGCCAAGTCCTATGAAGGGTGGCTGAGGAAGCTGGACATGTTTAACTTGGAGAAAAGGCTGAGGGAAGACATGTTTAAATATCTGAAAGGATGTTACTTTGAGGAAAGATAAGCTTGTTAGGAAGAACTTCCTGACGGTAAGAGCTGTTTGACAATGGAATGTGCTGCCTGAGAGTGTCTGGAGTCTCCTTCTCTGGAGCTTTTTAGACAGAGGCTAGATGGGAGTGTTTTGATTGTGTATTCCTGCATGGCAGGGGGTTGGACTGTATGGCCCTTGTAGTCTCGTCCAATTCCACGACTCTAAATAAACTACCACAAGCAATGGCAGCCGGAGTATGCAGAAATTTCATCTGAATAATCCTGCAAAGCTCTCCAACATTTCCCTTCAAGATGGTAGTAGGGGAAGGATTTATGTGAACCCCTAATTGTCCAGCAACTCTATTTGAGATGTTCCCAATAATCTATTCAGCAGGCACCAATAAATTCAGCTGGAGGTGACACATCTTTATGTATGGAGGGACCCATACTCCATGACATACCTCTGATTCGGATGCTGGTGAATATAAGCAAGCATCATCCTTGTAGTTGCCCGCTGCAGCAATGATCACCACTCCTGACTGTACCATGAGGCGACAAGCTGCATTGAGAATGCGGCTATAGCCTCCAGCCAAGGGGAGCAAAATCACCAGAGGACTGTAGGGCTGAGCAGCCAAGGTCTTTTTAATAAATTCCAATCCTGTTATGAAAAGAGGCAAAAACACATTATGGAGAATGTCTCATTCAAATGAGAAGTGTAATATGCATCATTAACAGCTTGCATTCTCCAAAGTGATGAAGCAAAACAAGAACATATGTGATTTTAATGAATGAAGGAGCTTTCCTGAACTCATCTGTACTAAAAGTAATCACACAGACATGAATGACAAAAGAAAATGTCTTATCCAGACTACAAGCAAAAGTTAGAATTTCATATGCCATTTAGTCACCTGCAATTTCGCTTATAATGGTATACCCAGAAAATTTTCAATAAAATGCAAGAAGCCCTTTCTGTCCATGAATAAGTCTGGAAAAGGCATATACGGAGAACATAAGGTGACATTGGTCAAAATCTCCTAGGTTTCAGCATAAATTAAATTATGAACTCTTTTAATTTTTAATAACTATTCAAGATCAAAACTAGGCTGAGAACTATGATGAACCTCATAGTTCCATTTACCTAATCCTTGCTAAAACATCCCCACTAGTTCCCCGTTTCTTCTGGATGCAATTCAGGGAGCTGGTTATGACCTATAGAGTCCTATACAACTTAGCTCCAGACTATTTGAAATATTATATCTTCATACATGAACCTGTTTGAATTTTAAGACCTTCAGGAGATAGCTTTCCTTTAGTGCCCACATCCACGCAGTTAGAAGAGCTTTCTTGGTGGCTGTTCACAAGCCATGGATTTACTCTTATGGGAGACTAGCCTGGTCCCCTCTCTGTTCTCCTTCCATTAACATGAAACAACATTCTTATTTAGACAGACATTTCATTACTAAGTGGCTATGCAGAAAGATCTTTTAATGGGGAACTGCTATAGTTTTATTGTTACTTTTGTGTTTTGTAAATGATTTTACATTTTTAAAAACTGATGTCTTAATGGTAATTTATGTATCATTATTTTAAAATTTCTTGTTAAACCTCCATATCTGTAGAAAGGGGTTCAGGTTTTGTATCCATTATGAAGAAATTTAAAATGCTCCAAAATGATCCACATGGGTGACTGAGATAATGATACCTTTGCTTTCCGATGGTTTAATGAACACCAATTTTGTTTCATGCACAAAATAGTGAGTCCCTTCGGGTGAGAAGGGCAGGATAGAAATGATGGAAATAAATAAATAAATAAATAAATAAATACATTACTTTAAGACTACATGTATAGGATGTATATGAAACATAGATCTCATGTTTAGGCTTGGATCCCATCTCTGAGATATCTCCTATGCAAATATTCCAAAATCTAAAACAATCCAAAATTCAAAACCCTTTCGGGTCCCAAACATTTTAGATAAGAAATGGTCAACCCCTATATAAATTATTGAGATTAAATGTACATTAAAAAGTAAACATGAAGAATCTTAGTGATCTTCTGAAGATTGTGTTCCAGAGCTAAGCTTTGTCACAAGATAAGCTACTTACCAATGAGAGTGCCACTTACAGTGCCCTTTCCCTGGCAATTGAGTACCCGGAGGCTGCGAACACTGGCTCCTTTGGCCACACCAGCATCCCTCCCACTCACCACGCCAGCCATGTGGGTCCCATGGCTGTCACACTTACTGGCCTGCCAGAGAGCACAAACATATAACTTTTCAACTATATACAATCCACAGACATACAATATACAAATCATTATCCTTGGTGTCCCTATGCCCACCTTTGCTTGTAAGACTATGTCCAAAGAAGTGTGTTGCCCCATTAAGCTCCAACTGGTTGCAGAAGTGTTGTATATCTTTATTTTTAACAATAATAAGTTTGGCAGTGAATCTAACAACAGATCCTATAACCACAATTTCTAATTTAATTTTTGGATTTCTTTCCCATCCCTACTTTTATAAGATACCACCTACCCTGATGAAGAGCTACGTCTCTCGGGCACATTTGATGGTCCTAATAAGTATGGCCTAATGTTGGGATGTTCCCCCTATCTCTGAAGTGTAATGTTATCTGTGTTTTTCTTTCTTTTTTTCTTTATTTCTGTTTATAAAAAGCAGTACATGACAACTGAGTCTCCAAAGCTGGCATACCTGGCGGTGAAATCGAGTGCCATCCTCTTCTGGGACATTCTCAAAATCGGTCACAAACACTCTACCTTCTATTTCCCGATGGTTGCTTTGGATGCCAGTATCTAGCAGATAAACTTCAACCAGGTCACCTCTATCTGTGGAAAGACAGCCAGTCAGTTGTGCCAAGAGGAAGTGTACACATGGCTCCTGCTGTAGCATTAGGAGATTTCACCATCCCAGCCTTCTTGCCAATATCAGAGGATGTTTATCTCGCATGAGCAACTTACAATGGGAGCTGGTCCAATTTTATTGGCAAACTGTCCAGTAAACAGCAGCCCATGAAGGAGACAGAAAAATCAGACATAATACAGGCTTCTCTTCTATGCTGAGGATGCAAAGAAGTTGGAAATGAGCTGGCCTTCTTGTGTCAAAAGGCCAGTGTTAAACATCCAACGCCTTCTCTGACGGAGAGTGAAAAATCATAGTGGTGAGGGGCAAGAATACTGAAATACCTAAGCTACAGTCTTTGCAAGGAATGGGGAAAAACAAGCCTGAGGATGTGAGACCCTACAAGCATATGTGGGTGGACTAAAATTAATTAGTGTGAACTGATTGTGCTTCAGTCATCATGCATTTCCTCTTTCTTCTAGTCAATCCTATTTTCTTTTCTCATTCAGTTTGCCAAAGAAATGAAGGCTGGAATAGCCAAAGCAGTAATCTATTCCTTGGAAGAGCAGAGATTTCTTGTCCTGTCTACCTGCTGCCAACCATCCATGCATTCAGAGCCATGAGTGGAATGCAATCCAGCCAAACTACTTCCCAAAATAGCTTGTATTTTAGTGTTTCTCAAACATTCTATCTTGAAAGTGCTTCAAGTAAGATGGCAAGAGTTGTCCAACAGTGGGGTAGTTGCCTTGGGATGTAGTAGCGTCTCTTCTGGAGATTTTTAAACAGAAGCTTGATGGCCATCTGTCAGGAGTGCTTTGATTGTGTATTGGGCTGGATGGCCTTAGTGATCTTTTCCAACTACATTACATATTTAGTTATACCAAGTCTGGAACAAAATCTCCTGCTATCTACCCAGAAGTCACACCTGTGGTGGCAGTTTTATACTGGCAAAATCCACCCAACCCTCTGTCTCACAAAACAGTCACCCCTACTCTACTCTGCACCAGCCAAGCTCACATAACAGGAAGGACAAAGCCAGGGCCTTGGAGCCTGATCCATTCTGGTGACTAAGGATCTCTGCAGAAGTGGAGGAATACGATGTGCCATCTTTCAGGCTCCACTACCTGAAGACAGCATATCGCTCAGAAAGCAGCTGAAATATTCTCACTTGCTCATTCTACTTTTCCTTGTTTAAAAAGGGTATATTTCAGTGTCCATCTTAGCCTACAATTTCCTGAATTCATAGTCCTTTGGGACTGGGGCTTCTCTACAGAATATTTGGAAAGTAAACCAGGCAACCAGCTGGAATAACAAATTTCAGGAGTGTAATGTGTACACCCCACTATGTAAGAATTTAGGAGAGAAAAAGAGATTCCAACTGACTGATCAACACGAGAAAGTCCAGCAGCTTAGTGGTTATTCTGAGATAACCCGTGTTACTTTTGATCTCTGTCTCAAAACAGCAAATTGGAGGACAACAATGCTTTAGTAAAGTGGTATGCTGAAAATGTTTGGCGATTCACCAGGTTAGATTCAGATTTAGTCCTAAAGTGCGCCTACTGAAATAAGCAAGACTTAACCAGACAAAGACAAATTAAATCCAGAAGTCCACTGAAACAGATCTACAAATAATGAGTTGGATCCAGTAACCCATTCAACTCAGTATTTGAACACCTACTGCTCTTTAAGTCCCTTTATCAATATGTTGTTGAAGCTGTTTATCTGAGCCCCTCCTAGGCCAGCTTTATGGGTAGCCTTGCTAATATTTGGCACCCCATGAAGAAATGCACACATGGCAGAAGAGGACAACACTTACTGGGCGGATTGTATTCATT